>NC_136434.1:69517961-70165461 GCF_052849685.1 Lactuca virosa
CCTTCTTCTTCGTAAGTGAAGAAAGCTTTTCCTCTTATTGGGTAGTTTGTAGAGATATGACCTGGCTTCTTGCATTTGTAGCAGATGAAACAGTCATCAAAATGCCTCTTCTTGCACCGGTCGCACAACTTTCCTTCTTGGTTGCTCCCAGACTCGTTGCTTGACTTCTTCTTCTTCTTCTTCTTCTTCCTCTTGTTGTTGTTGTTGTTGTTGTTGTTGTTGTTGTTGTTGTTGTTGTTGTTGTTGTTGTTGTTGTTGTTGTTGTTGTTGTTGTTATTGTTACTTCCCTTAACCTTTCTCTTTTTACCGACCTCAGTTCTATCGGTAGCTCTCTTCTTCATCATTCCTTTGACAGACTTTGCATCCCAGACGACCGCTTCGAAGGTAGGTGCCTGCATTACTGGCACAGTGTACTCCCACGGTATCCCCTTGGCATACCGATCAATCTTGGTCAGTTCGTCCGGGACGAGTCATAGGGCGAACTCCATTTTTATCAGTGAAGGAGTTGGTGTACTCATCCACTGACATGCTTCCTTTTTTCAAAGCCAGGAATTGATTCTCCAATTCCAACATCTTCTCAGTCGAACATAACTTCCTCTTGAAATGGGTCAAGAATTCGTCCTAAGTCAGCTGTAACGGATTATTGGGGCTCAAAATCTCCCCCAACGTGTTACACCAACAATGTGCTATACCCTTGAACTACTTCACAACGTAGGCAGTTTGTAGCTTGCCCGTGCATCCACACGTTATGAAAGCTGACTCCATCTCTGATATCCAATCCATGACTCCTACGGGATCTTCTTTACTTTTAAATGATGATGGCTTGCAAGTCATGAAATCCTTATACATTGAATAGCCCCTAGGCTCATCATTTATCTGGACCTCTGGTTGCTCCGACCCCTGATAACTTTCCAAGTCATCATTATTTCCTTCTTGGACCGTATGCGTGGGACCTTGTCCATTGTTGACTTGTTCAACAACTAACGGCTCGTTGATCACTAGCATTCCTCCCCTAGCATTATCTAGTTCCTGAGATAAGAGCTCCATAAACTCACGTCACTGTTGATCGATCATTTCTTGCATCATAATCCGAGCTTCATTCATCGGGATTTGAGCAATTCCCGTTCCGAGGTTCCGAGGTTCCGGACCTCCTTCGTTTGCGACAACTCTACTGCTCCTTGTGATGGTCATGACATTATATATACCCGAGAAGGCATTCAATGTACCGAGATGAGAATATAAATAGAGAATAAATTGACGTGAAATCCTCCTTATTACTCCGAAAAGTTATGTGCCAATTCTAATACCGTAATTAAACGTTTAGAAATTTGAACACATAAAATTTCCTAATACTAGGTCGGCAACAGACCTTAAAACTAATAAGAGCAACCTAGAAGGCTGTAACACCCTGATTTCCAGGAATGAAGTTCTAGAGATTTCGGGCACTTTAGAGAGCCTACTCGACGAGTTGGAGGTACCAACTCGTCATGTAGGAACCTTTATAGCCGCGCGGATTATGGGACCAACTCGACGAGTTGGAGGACCCAACTCGATGATTTGGAGCTGGAAAATGAAACCCTAATTTCGGGGTTTTGCACCCTATTTAAGCATCCTATTCTCCACTTGTTGGCCTCATTTGCTGCCTCCATCATCATAAACCCTAGCTATGAAACCCTAATCCACCCTTGAGTGTTTTGGAGCCATTATTGTGTGTTCTTTGTGATTTTGAAGCTTGAGAAGGAAGGAGAAGCTTGAGGATTCAAAAGGAAATCAGTAGATCCAGAGTGCAAGCCACATTTCGGACTCATTTGAGGTATAAAGTTTATACCTTGGCTTTCTATCACTGAGATCCTCATTTAGGATAGTATATTGTCACTTTTGGGCCATTTAGAAGTCATTTTCAGGATTTGAGTGTATTATGGAGTTGGGACTTCAGATCTAGGCACATATGAGCTCATGAAGCTCAAAGTTGCCAGATTTATTAACACATGGCCTTTCTCCATGCCCTAGATCTCCTTTATAGCTTGTTTTTGGTGTTTCTAGCTCATAACACCATGCATGGACGTAAAGTTAGCAACTTTACGTGTTATGCTAGCCCTAGGGAACCAGATCTATGAATTAGAAGTATTGGACTCAATTAGAATCAACTGAATGAGTGAGGACTAAGAGAAACTCGACTAGTCGCTCATGCAACTCGGCGAGTTGGATCGTGATTCCCTACTTTTCTGACTCCAGAGCAAACCCAGTGAGTCTAGGAGATGACTCAATGAGTAGTTAAGGTTCTCTGAGTTTTGAAGACTGAGGAACTCGTCGAGTTCAAGGAAGAACTCGATGAGTTGTTCCGGTTTGTCCCGATTCTGCTATAGGGAAGAACTTGACGAGTCTATGGAAGGACTCAACGAGTTGGATCATGATTTCAGGATTTATGGCTCATAGGACTCGACGAGTTGATGGACCAACTCGACGATTTGAGTCAACCAGGATGTTGACTTTGACTTGGACCTGTTGGACTAAAAAAGCATTATTGGGCCCTAGGTTGAGGTCCATGCGAAGGAATAGGGTCCAATTGGAAATTGGGCCATACATTGGGCTTTTATGGATATTATGACGTTGGACCTTAATGGTTTTTGGGCTTGGGCCTTAGCTATGAGTCTTGTTGGGCCTGGGGTAAAATGGTCACTTTACCCCCAATATGGGATTATGGTTCATGGTTTTGAACTTAGTAGCTAATTGGTTGTTGTGTTTGGTAACTGGTAGTTTGGGAAACCGTCAGGGCAACAGCTAGGGAGTTCGGGCAGCGAGCTTCAACTTTCGAGGCGAGTCTCCTCACTGTGTGTATGGGTCTACGGCCACAAGGCCGACCCATTTAGTTTATGTATGGTAGGAAGACCCATGGGTCAGCCCTAGGCATTATGCATGAAAGACCAGGAGGCGACTCCTGGCACATTGTATGCTATTATGTATGGTAGGAAGACCCGGGGGTTAGCCCTAGGCATTATGTATGAAAGACCAGGAGGTGGCTCATTGCACATTGTATGTTCATTAGCTAAGTACAGTAGTGTGTATGCTAGTTGTCTTTGTGATACTTGCATGGAAGACCAGGAGGTGGCCCCCGGCTTGGCAAGAAAGACCACGTGGCGGCCCGTGGCATAATGACAAGATTATGTGCGGCACATAGAAACTTATTTGATATATGATTGATATGTATGGATCACAGATATGTATGGCCCAGTTGATATGTATGGTATGTGGTAATTAGGGAACTCACTAAGCTTCGTGCTTACGGTTTACAGTTTTGGTTTTAGGTACCTTCAGTTTTCAGATAAGGGATTCGGGATGATCGCAGCGCATTCACCCATATTATTCCACTTTTCATGATCTTTGGGATTAGACTCTAGTATTTGTTTTCAACGAATTGTTTTCAATGTCTGGAACCAAGTTATTAAGTGTTTTTCTTATATTAAAAAAAAATTAAATTTTCGGTCTTGAATTTTGGGATGTTACAAGTTGGTATCAGAGCCTTGGTTTGAGGGATTCGGACATACTTCCGGGTGTGTCTGAACTCAAACTGAGGACTTGGTATGAAAATTTTCAAAAGAGAATCATTTAAAAAAAAGGTTTTTAAAAAGAGAAAAAGGGTGATGCGTGCAATCAACCGAGCTCAAGTAAGTGGTTCCCAAAATACCATTACATGTTTGTTATGTGATATGATATGATTATATGATTCGCGTGCTAGATTAGAGCTAAGGATCTAGGAGAGATGCCTTTGTATGCTTATATGAGCTTGTAGATTTGCATGCTAGAACTGATCAGCCAGTGGTAGGATGGCCTGTTTAGGTTATGCCTGATTGTATGAGCCTTTGAATTACATGCTAGTATAGATTCCTGATAAGAGGATAGAATGGCTTGGTTGGTTATATTTTCCATTGTCTGAATGCTGCTTGCTTTGTGCTTTGTGGGGCTCTTAGTAATGTGAATTGACTACTAAGTGAATATGTCAAGTCACATGTAACACATGATGGATAATCTCAGAGTGAATGACTTGACCCTATTACACAGCTCTCGTTTGAGTCTAACCGTTCTAGGGATGAATCTTTTACTCGAAAGATTATCTGATCTCTGTTGCATGTGATTGTATTCATGAGGAAGCCAATTGACATTGGTAGGAGTCTTTCAGAAGCTGAGGACTGGGTGGGTTAGGGAACTTAGGAAAGCCTAGGATATGCTTCAGTGAGCCAAGTGGTGCGGTGTAGTGATTTTTGGTGCTTTTATTGATAAAGTAACTTAGAGAATTCGGGGTGATTGCTGAGGAAAGTATGGATAGGTGTGGAAGGTAGTATTGGGCCCGTACTACTGAAAGCACAGGATCCATACTCGAATCAGTGAGAGTCTTGGAGAATCTAAGAAGCTTATGGGGAAGGACCCATGGTTATGTTTTGACTTTTGGTATGTCATATTTCAGTTGGAAATGAGCTCTCAAGGAGATGGTCCGTTTTCGGGTTTTGGCTCAGGTGCAGGTGCATAACCGATTAGCGAGCAGTTGTGAGAGTTCATTTCATCAGATATTTCTCACCGTGTTTCGGAGATAGTGGATGAGCGCTTAGGCGCGTTCCGTGCGGAGGTTATGGCTTTCATTGGAGCTCGCACACTGACTTTCCGGGAGTTTAGGCATGTGGAGCTCCTGCGTTTCATGGGGAGAGGGACCCCATTGTCAGTAGGAGGTGGTTAGCAGATATGACTAGTGCATTCAGGACGAGTTTCTGCCCCGAGGAGGCGAAGTTCAGATATGCTTCCTGCTTGTTGAAGGATCGCGCACGTGACTGGTGGGAGGAGGTCGGTAGTGAGTTGGGTGATGATGCGGTCGATGCTATGTCGTGGGATGACTTCTCGACCAGGTTTCGAGCTGAGTTTGCACCGACAATTAAGGTGCAGCAGTTGGCGCGAGAGTTCCTCGATCTCCGCCAAACTATAGAGACTATGGTAGAGATCACTGCCAAGTTTCGGGAGAGGGCGTTATTAGTACCGCAGTATGTAGCAGACGAGGAGATGAAGAAAGTGAGGTATCATGACATTCTGCGGGATGACATCAGGAAGTTTGTGAGTATTTCAGGGTGCAAGACCCTGAATGATATGATCTCTAGAGCCCGAGAGCGAGAGATTGACTTGGAGCACACTGAGAAGAGGAAGTCAGATCAGGTGCACATTTTGGAGGGTCCCGGGAAGAGACCCAAGACTTCTGACTAGCATGCGAAAGGTCAGCAGGACCGGAATCAGTGCAGCACATGCAAGAAACTGCACAAGGGAGTTTGTTGTTCCAGGGGTGAAGGCTGCGACAAGTGTGGCTGTGTCGGTCATGTCAGGAGGGATTGCCCTTAGGGAGCAAGCCCATTGTGTTTTCACTGCGACTAGATGGGCCACAAGAAGGCCGACTGTCCGACGATGAGGGGGGGGGGGGGAGCAGGGAGTGTGTCTGTCCCAACTACTTTGAGGATTACTGATGGACGAGAGGGTAAGGCTTTGCGGTGACAGACGAGGAAGATCAGGATTCTAGCAGGCCTTGTGGCAGGTATATATCTTTTACTCTGTTCGGTTCTATCTGTACTTAAATATTTTATTTTCTCGCATTGGTTGAGAGTAGTATACCTATGGGTTTATCCATCTGCTTGTATTTTGATTATATTTTCAAGAAATATCATATGCCAATTGTATATCGGGAATTATTAGTAGTTAGTGTAAGGTCATTTTTCTTTTTGCTGGTTCGGAAGTGTTCAGTGTTATCTTGGTTAGGGTCGAGATCGGTTCAGGGGAATTTCGTGAAGGTTTGTGGTCAAGGTTCAGCAGGATGGTTATCCACCATCGTCAGGGTACGGTGGTTTCGGTCTTTGTGATCGGGGTGGCTTTTGAAAGCGCCAAGGGAAGTGGGTTATCACTGAAGAAGTTGCTCTGAGCATCGGCTAATTGGATTTTAAGGTTGGGGGGACATTAGGTCAAGTACTGGGGCCATTAGTATCGGGGATTCAGAAAGCGTTCATCTAGTCTTCAGTAAGGGTGCGGTCTTTGGAGTGGGCTAGTAATGGATCACTAGCCAGGTTAAGCATTGTTAGTCAGCGTGGGACGTGTTGTAAGACTGCGGGATAGCCGTATCATTCACTAGCAGCCAGTCAACGTGGGAAGTGTTGTAAGATTGCGGGATAGCCGTAGCATTCACCAGCAGCCAGTCAGCGTGGGAAGTGTTGTAAGACTATGGGATAGCCGTAGCATTCACTAGCAGTCAGTCAGCGTGGGAAGTGTTATAAGACTGCGGGATAGCCGTAGCATTCACCAACAGCCAGTCAGCGTGGGAAGTGTTGTAAGACTGCGGGACAGCCGTAGCATTCACCAGTGGCCAGATAGCATGAGGAATGTGGTAAGATTGCGTGGTGGCCCGTAGCATTAGCTACCATATAGTGTAAAGTGTTGTCAGAATATGGGGTGGCCCGTAACATTCACTAGTTGGCAGAAAGAGTAGAAACGTAGAAAGACTGTGGGGTGCCCCGTAGCATTCGTTAGTTAGCCGTTAGTATATTGGTATAGTAAGACTGCGGGGTGGACAGTAGCATTCATTCGGGGTCAGTTGGTATGGGAGTGTAAGACTGCGGGGTAGCCTGTAGCATTCATTGGTCCCTATTCGGCAACGAGGATGTGACAGATGTACGAATCACTTAACGATTCCTTCAGATGGTTTAGATCAGGGCGGGTCAGCCGCACGAACGTGAGTAGGCCACGGTATGATTGGATTCGGGAAGCGGTAGGTCGTAGGAGACCAGGAATGATGTAAGACTACAGTGGTTCTGGTAGCATTCACCATTGTGGTAGATTTGGTGGCGATGGGTAGTCGGACAATATGATCAGGAGGATCAACAAGAATGATGGAGTCGTGAGTGGAAATATGGTTGGGGCTTATTTCGATAGCCAAAGTCCTCTTCGGAAGTCGCGGGAGGCGAATATGAGGTTGCTCTTTAGCTCAGCAGCTGGGTAGGAATCCTGTATTCCGGATAGCGGCAGTGACTTGAGATTTTGCGTAGAGCAGCTGGTGTACAGAAAGATGTTGAGTTGCAACGGAAATAAATAATCTTAGAGTAGTTGATTTGACCCTACTGCGCAGCTCTCGTATGAGTCTAACCGTTGTGGGGATGGATCTTCTACTCAAAAGATTATTTGATCCACACACTGAGTTGGGCGTTCAGCATTAGACATGGTAAGTGGAATCATTCGGTGGGTAATGTTGGGATGATCAGCACTGGGAATTACTGAGATCAGTATTCACAAAGAATTCATATAGTATGGTTTCGACATGAATGGTTTGTCAGGGAAACAGATCAATGTAGGTTTCAGGATCCTGAAAGGAAAATGCGGTTTCATGCCTGAGACGGAGGATTTATCCTTCATAGAGACAAGAAGGGATCTTGCTGATTATGATCAGTTGCATTGGGAGGGCCATTGACTACGCAGGGTAATGGTTGTACCCTCTGGAGGTCAAGTATAAGTACTTGTTGATTACAGGACAGGTCGTCGGCTGATGATAGGAGCAGGGCGCTCAGGGTCTAGGATAATTGAAGTGTTCTCAGAATTTTACCTCCAAGGAATGGCATTTCACCCGGGAAGCAGGCAAGGGTATGCATCATACAAGATTGCTGCGGAGCCGTAGACGAGGCGCGTAAGAAGTATCCGGAGTAGAGAATTACAGAAGACTTCGAGGACGAAGTCTAATTTAAGTGGGGGAGAGTTGTAACACCCCAATTTCCAGGAATGAAGTTCTAGAGATTTTGGGCACTTTAGAGAGCCTACTCGACGAGTTGGAGGTACCAACTCGTCGTGTAGGAACCTTTATGGCCGCGCGGATTATGGGACCAACTCGACGAGTTGGAGGACCCAACTCGACGAGTTGGAGCTGGAAAATGAAACCCTAATTTCGGGGTTTTGCACCCCATTTAAGCATCCTATTCTCCACTTGTTGGCCTCATTTGCTGCCTCCGTCGTCATAAACCCTAGCTACGAAACCCTAATCCACCCTTGAGTGTTTTGGAGCCATTATTGTGTGTTCTTGGTGATTTTGAAGCTTGAGAAGGAAGGAGAAGCTTGAGAAGGAAGGAGAAGCTTGCGGACTCAAAAGGAAGTCAGTAGATCTAAAGTGCAAGCCACATTTCAGACTCATTTGAGGTATACAGTTTATACCTTTGCTTTTTATCACTGAGATCCTCATTTAGAATAGTATGTTGTCACTTTTGGGCCATTTTGAAGTCATTTTCGGGATTTGAGTGTATTATGGAGTTGGGACTTCAGATCTAGGCACATATGAGCACATGAAGCTCAAAGTTGCCAGCTTTATTAACCCATGGCCTTTCTCCATGCCCTAGATCTCCTTTATAGCTTGGTTTTTGGTGTTTCTAGCTCATAACACCATGCATGGGCATAAAGTTAGCAACTTTACATGTTATGCTAGCCCTAGGGAACCGGATCTATGAATTAGAAGCATTGGACTCGATTGGAATCGACTGAATGAGTGAGGACTAAGAGAAACTCGACGCGTCGCTCATGCAACTCGGCGAGTTGGATCGTGATTCCCTACTTTTCTGACTCCAGAGCAAACCCAGCGAGTCTAGGAGATGACTCAGTGAGTAGTTAAGTTTCTCCGAGTTTTGAAGACTGAGGAACTCATCGAGTTCAAGGAAGAACTCAACGAGTTGTTCCGGTTTGTCCCGATTCTGCTATAGGGAAGAAATCGACGAGTCTGAGGAAGGACTCGACGAGTTGGATCGCGATTTCAGGATTTATGGCTCATAGGATTCGACGAGTTGATGGACCAACTCGACGAGTTGAGTTAACCAGCATGTTGACTTTGACTTGGACCTGTTGGACTAAAAAAACATTATTGGGCCCTAGGTTGAGGTCCATGTGAAGGAATGGGGCCCAATTAGAAATTGGGCCATACATTGGGCTTTTATGGATATTATGACTTTGGACCTTAATGTTTTTTGGGCTTGGGCCTTAGCTATGAGTCTTGTTGGGCCTGGGGTAAAATGGTCACTTTACCCCCAAGATGAGATTATGGTTCATGGTTTTGAACTTGGTAACTGGTAGTTTGGGAAACCGTCAAGGCAGCAGCTAGGGAGTTTGGGCAGCGAGCTTCAGCTTTCGAAGTGAGTCTCCTCACTGTGTGTATGGGTCTACGGCCACAATGCCGGCCCATTTAGTTTATGTATGGTAGTAAGACCCGAGGGTTAGCCCTAGGCATTATGCATGAAAGACCAGGAGGCGGCTCCTGGCACACTGTAGGCTATTGTGTATGGTAGGAAGACCCGATGGTTAGCCCTAGGCATTATGTATAAAAGACCAGGAGGTGGCTCCTGGCACATTGTATGCTCCTTTGCTAAGTACAGTAGTATGTATGCTAGTTGTCTTTGTGATACTTGCATGGAAGACCAGGAGGCGGCTCTTGGCACTTGTCTGTAAGACCTAGGGGTGGCCCCCGGCTTGGTAAGAAAGACCACGTGGCGGCCCGTGGCATTACGGCAAGACTATGTGCGGCACATAGCAACTTATTTGATATATGATTGATATGTATGGCTCACAGATATGTATGGCTCAGTTTATATGTATGGTATGTGGTAATTGGGGAACTCGCTAAGCTTCGTGCTTACAGTTTACACTTTCTGTTTCAGGTACCTTCAGTTTTCAGATAAGGGACTCGGGATGATCGCAGCGCATTCACCCATATTATTCCGCTTTACGTGATCTTTGGGATTAGACTCTGATATTTGTTTTAAATGAAATGTTTTCAATGTATGGAACCCAGTTATTAAGTGTTTTTCTTATATTAAAAAAATGAATTTTTTGGTCTTTAATTTTGGGATGTTACAAAGGCAATCTAAGGCTTGTTATACTACAATTTATTTGTCACGTAAAAGCAATTTAGGCATCTTATCCTAAAGTAATCTAGTGCATGTTATAGCAAATAAGGTATTTAACCTACGTTATGCTATATATATAATTTCCTTATCTAGCACTTAATATTATTTAAGGCCTATACCCTAAAATATCCTAGTGTTTGTGTCTATTCAGGTATACAACCTAAACTACCCTAGACACACTCCTCACCATCATTACTTAACTTCTAAGTTTAAGTCTAGAAATCCTACAAATTCCTAGTTCGCTTAAACTAACACTCTGATACTAACTATGACATCCTCTAATTTTCAGAACCAATTAAAACTTTTCTTTACGCTTTAAAAATTATTTATTTATATTTGAGGAAAATCCCAGTACATAAGATCATTATGATTACAAATGTTTGTTTCCAAAATCTTAATACCCTAAGGATGTCATAATCAATAAAGATACATAAGTTACAGCGTAAAGACCTGATGGTCTTGAATACTATTGCAGGCTGTCTCTTAATCATTCAACATCCTAATCAAGTTCCATTGGCTTAAGTCTTGATACCTGTGATGCATATGAACTGAGTGAGTCGGGTTGGGGAAACCTAGTGAGATACATAGGGATTTAAATCCCATGATATTGAGATGACAATATTCCATAATTATCGGACCTGCACACCAACCGTTACCATAAAATAACCATTCCTACATATTCATTCCTACTGATCCTCACAGATCCTAGACTATCCATTTCTATCGATCCTCACAGATCCTAGACTATCCATTCTGTCGATCCTCATAGATCCTAAATAGTGATTATCAGAAAGAAGTTTATCTCGCCAGATGAATCGTTGACTACACAGCTAGGGCTTCCTTGCCGTTGTAAGTCATAAAGGCTTATGGACCGTCAGAGCATTTGATGAATATGGTTCTCCAATTCATCTACGTTTGTGAGGAATGAGCTCACACTAGCAAGGTAATTCACAAGACTGTCTAGAATGATCAAGTTGTAACGACCCAAATTTTCAAAAGAATTTTTTCATTTTAATTAATCAAACCATTTCATAAACCATGAAATCCCAAAACAATTGTTTTCAAATCCACATTCATTACAACTTTATTTAAAAACATCAGAGTGTCCTATAAAATGTCGGTGAGAGAGTGCACGCCACACCATCAAGCCTTGCCCTTGCCCTTGGGCTCAGATGTACCTGAAAAAAATCCACAAACTGTAAGCTAATGCTTAGTGAGTCCCCCAGAGAATACCCCACACACAATCCACATAACACATATCATATTAGCTATAAACCTACACATATCACATAAGCCATGCATACAACATATAAGGAAGCCATGGAAACCCTCCAGGGTCTTACACCTAATGCCACTGGAACCCCCACGTGGCCGTATCTGCCATGGGAACCCCCATATGGTCTTCCTGTCTTGGGAACCCCCTCAAGGTCTTCCTGCCTTGGGAACCCCCACAAGGTCTTCGCTACCAAACAAGACATAATGCAAACTATACAACAGATATACTAGGATGTCATGGAAACCCTCCAAGGTCTTATACCAAATGCCACGGGAACCCCCACGTGGTCTTCCATGCAAATGTCATACTAGCATATCACATAATCAATCTACAATCCGCATCACATAAAATGGGCCGGCCTTGGTGCCTTAGACCCATTGGTACGGTGAGAAGACTCACTTTGTCTGCTGAATCCGAAAGCTGCTCTCCTAACAGTCCGTAACCCCCGTGCTGAACAATAATAACATTACTCAAGGTTAGGACTGAATACAATCCAATTGAAGAGTCCAAGCTTCAAGTCCTCTCTCAATGGCCCAAAATTCTTTGTTTGCTATTGGGCCCAAGGTCCATGTCTAATTATCATTAATGGGCCTCATGGCCGAATAAGGCCCAAAACCATATCATCCATGGCCCAAAACAGATACACTGTGCGTACGCTTGGCGTACCACCCTGGTACGCACATCGTACTGATTCCTTAGGCAGTACGCGATGCGTACACTAATTTACGCCCAGTGTACTAACAGATTAAGCACTTTTTCCATTAAGTGCTTAATACTCGATTTCCTCACGTCCAAAAGTCAGATCTAGGTTCATTTAGACGTCCTAGGGCATAAAGTTGGCAACTTTATGCCTTTTCATGTCTCATATGCTCCCAACAATCCATTAAGACCTTCCCAAGGGTCTTAATCCATGCATGAGGTCAAAACACCAATCAAGACTTCATTTTTATGCTATGAATGGACCAAAGTACCTCAGATCTAACCTTTCTAGCCTCTGGAGTTGCTCAACTCACAAGAGAAGATTCAAGACCAACAAAAGGGACAAAACTAGAAAACCCTAGCTAGATATAATGAACAAGATGGAAAGATCAAAGCTTTATACCTCCAGAAGCTCCTCAAGGTGAACTAGATGCAGATTCTTGAAGCCCAATGCCACTCCAAGCTTGCTTGACAATTCTCCTTCTTGAATGAACACTGGTTTGGAGTGTTACACAACTGTTGTCACCTACTCTGTGGGGTGACCAGACATACCGCTAACAGTTGCCTGGTCGGGACCCACCATTTCTGGTCATCCCGTACAGAGCTACCGTACATCAACACATGATAGTATCATGGAACAAAACTTTACTGTCTGTTCCTAGGTTACACACATTCTCCTAATGAGACTACCTAATATCAAACTTATTTGAGCTAGGTATTTTCCATAAGTCTAAGTTTATCCATAGACTAGATCACTGTGCCTATAACCAACTTTTAATACCAACTTTATTCTTAGATGACATTAACCTATCTCTAGTGTATTTATATTCCCTACAGAGCATTGGGTATTATTATTTCTTTATCTTCTCAACAAAGCTACCTTTAATACTATTGTATGATGTTATATATTTAATCCTAATATCAAATAGAACCATATCTAGTTTGCACATAACACAATATATATCCTAACATATAATCCAGCCAATAAGCACAAGATTCACATACGACTTCCATCAGATATTTAATATCTTAATTAATACTTGTATTAAATCATTTTAATGAAAGGGACTTTGCACTCACTTGATAAAATGGGTGACTGGTGATTTGGACAAAGCTTCGTCTAACACCTCAGATATTCCTTGATGCGACCTAAGTATAATTACTACATAGTTTTAGTCTAATGATCCTGGAGACTAAGAATAGTCTAGATCCTCACTAATCCCAATGTCTACATCAATATCTATCAAGTACGGATCAGCCAGATAGGACAGTTGGGAGGCAAGATCATTTCGGCATAATAGCTTTTCTGAAATCCAACAACCAAACCAACATGACCATTCTATAAACCTCTCCCGTAAGTAGATCAATAAGTAGGACGACATGGAATTACTGATAAATTTTATTTATAGGTTCATAATAATGACTTATGACTATAAATATAAGTTACACATATAAGAATAGAGTGTAGCTTAACTTACAAAGGTTCTTCCTGACAATAGTTAGGAAATTGAACTGGCAGAGCTTCTACTCGCTAGCTATTACTTCTTCAGGGATTGCAGGGCTTCGCCGAAGGCTAAAAATAAGGGAAATGGGCTAAAACTGAGAGAATTTCGAGAGAGAGAGAGAGAGAGAGAGAGGAGGATGGGGAGTGAAGAAGCAAATGAGCATTCGAAGTCTATTTATAGCACAACTGCGCTTCGCGCCTAGTGTGCGCGCCACACACACCTGAGAAGTCACTCCTCCCATTTTTCTGCCACGTGTTGCAAATATGGTGGTACACGTCCCACCTTCTAGAAGGTGCGCGCCATGCAACCCACCTGCGCGTGACGCTTCTCGGAAAATTTCAGAAAATCGTTTCTTCTTCACACGAGCTCCGTTTTCGACGTTATTTAAATCCCCGGAAAGCTCTCGGCGAGATCTACAATCCGTCAGCTAATTTTGACTTTATTTTTAAAACTATATTTTTAACAGGCTTAGATTGTTAAGTCCGTTAAAAGTTCATAACTTCCTCATATGATGTCTGTTTCAACTATCTTTATATCGACGAAACCATATACACGAGATCTTTAACCCTCGTTTAGATTGATTTTCGTAACAATCAACCGATTTCTACTTCGGTTTCTGAGCCGTATACTGCTATGCTGAAACTTCTAAAAATCGTAACTTCTTCTTACGAAGTCAGATTGGGGCGTTCTCTATATATACGTTCTCGGTTTAACGACAACTACGACTTTCGTTTAGATTATTTATCCTAAATAATCATTTCTTGATAATATCTAATTATCGTTGCGACTAATAATTATCTCATTTATTCTTTAATCATCTAGCCCTATCTTACGGGCATTACACATATTGCAATGACATATTAAATTAACACTCCATAACGGTTTCAGTTCATTCCGGAGGTATTTTATGCATTTCAGATCGGTAGTTCTCGGTGAATAATCACGGTATACAAACAAGCAAAGTAGGTTGTTAAAGTCAAGAACATACCCATAAAATAACCGGCACATAATGGTCGTCTTCCATGTTGGAGTTGTCTGTCGGAGGTCGGAATCAGAATCAGATTTGCGTATCGGAATCGAGTCGGAATGTCGGAACAAGATCCAGAATGAAGTCGAGGGTCCAGATTATTCAAATTATATTTCGGATTAGGTCCGAAAAACGTACGGATACTCCAGAATGGGCATTCCAAAGGCATCGAAATGGGCCGGCCCACACGAAAATGAGTGCGGATTAGGTTCTGGAATGACCCATTCCAGAGTATGTGGTTATTTTGCAAAAAAAAAGGGTTATATTTAAAGAAAAAAACTTAAGAAATGTTAGATTATTCAATTTCCCTTATTTATTTATTTTATTTTTTAAAAAAATAAACAAAGGTACAACCCTTATAAACTTGATGTACAACCACACACCTACACCTTAATAAGATTCATTCATGTGATCACGACTTTTCCTACATCTCCTTCCTCTTTATCTCGCTAAGTTACTCCTCCGACACATCTTTCTTCTACGTCAGTCACCTCCTACGGGAGAAGCCATCATCATCAGAAAAAGATCAAGAACAAGAGCACATAACCAACGTTCCTCTTCTATCCAACTACATTTCCTATTTTTCATTCTCTATTTCAATCGGACCCTACATCAGCCACCGCCGCCACCTACATCACAGCCGACCACCTGCATCATCGTTTCTAAAATTAAAGGTGATTTTGACCGTGTCGAACGCTCAAATCTAGTGGTTGAGCTGTCATCTGAGTTGATTCCAACCACTCATATCTAAAAATCAAGATCTGGAAGCCCATTGTTTTCATTTCCATTGTCTGTAAATGTGAAGGAATGGAGGAGAGGGATGGGGGATGTTGTCTACAAACATTTCGCCCCCTTCACTTACGATTTCTGGTGATGTAGATGGCCGACAGTGATGCAGGTTGTGATTTTGATTTGGTTCATCGGATTTGTTTAAGGACTTCAATTTTTGGATTTTGGTTTGGGGGTCAAGCTAATAGGATCAAGGTTTGAGGATTTAAAAACATTCAATCTGAATTTCATCATGATATTTATGGAGTCAATTTCTGTAACGAGTACAATACCATTTCTGAATTCAGTTTTTGGATTAATCAAGTTCAAGTTTGGTCTTAAATTGTTTGATTTTGATTTTATCCATGATTTCTAGGGTTTTTATTTCATCCATAATTTCTGTTTTTTTGATTCATCTATGATTTCTATAATTTTGATTTCATCCACCATTTTCGGATTTGTTTAAGCATGTTTTCTGGTTTGTTTGAGCATCGATTGCTGATCTATGGGTTTGGTTTTATGAGTATGTTTTATGGTTTTCATTCATGTGTGTAGTTTCTAAATGGCGTGACATGAATGTGGTGATGGACAATGGCAGTAACGGTTATTGCTGCCGATGACGGTGGAAGTTGACAATGGTAGTTGGTGATGGTGGAGTGGTGCTCGATCTTTAACAATGAAGGTGGTGATATCAATGAGAGAGAAAAGGGTATGAGATGGTGGGACCCATATCTTTTATTAAATAGTTTTAAGATATTAACAATAAATAAATTGAAAAAATTAATAAATAAGGGTAGTATGGTCTTTTTTCAAGTTTGGCAGGGTCGAAGCCCAAAACAAAAACAAACAGTAAGAAAAGTCCGGCAGGGTCGAAGCCCAAAACAAAAACAAACAGTAAGAAAAGTCCGAATACAAAAAAAAAAAGTTAGTGACTAAAAACGTAATGTTTGGTCACTACTCTTGGTCGCTTCATATTTATTATTTACTAAAAAAAAAAAAATGACAAAAGAAAAAATATTCCAGCAAATGACTCCATATCGAAAACTACCTCTGTGCCATTTCATTCTTCATTATCTACCATTTCATGTTTGGTCACTACTCTTGGTCGCTTCATATTTATTATTTACTATTTCATTTGTTAAATAAATATAAATATAAATACAAGATTAATTAATATTAAAAATATTTATTAATTAAGAAAAATATAAATTACATAGAAAAATATAAATATCACATCTACTCATCATTGGTGTGTTTCCATCAAATCAAAGCGAAAGTTGTTATACGTATCTTGATTTTGAATCTATAAACTCTCGATGTATCTCAATTTTGAATCTATATACTCTCGATAAATAATGTTGAAAATCATATGGTACTTCAAGTGGTGGAAGTGATTATTCTACGTTATACATACAAAAAGCTTGATGTTTATTTACTAGTATCATATTATGTAATGCATATTTTTGGCTGAAAATATAAGATTTTCTGATTTTCGTAGATGACATCACTTTTTCATAGATGACATGTCAGAAAAACCTAGATTTTCGCAGATGAATGGCTAAGTAAAACCATGATTTTCACATGTGAAATCTGAGAAACCTTGATTTTCTTAGATGAACATTTGAGAAAAACTTAGATTTTCATAGATGACATGTGAGAAAAACTAGATTTTAATAGACGACATCTGTGAAAATCCACATATTTTCGTAAATAGCATATGTGAAAATCTCTTAAAATATGAATAATTATTTTTGATTCCCCCCATTTCTGAAACGTTTTTGTAGGTTAAAAACTAAACGATTAATATATTTTGGAATAAATTAATACATTGTAATATGTAGTAAAGTTAAAATTTGAATAATTAAATAAACAATGTAAATAAATATATAAGGAGAAAAAATGAATTTTTTTAGTAAACTTTCTAACATCCTCTAAAACATATAGATTTTCGCAATCACAATGACAAGACAATATATATATATATATATATATATATATATATATATATGAGCTAAAAAGATTGTAGATAACATCACTATTTGTATGTCAACCATAGATTTTGCAATCAATGCCCCAAAATGACAAAAGAAAAAAGATTCCAGCAAATGACGGCATCTAGATGATCATCTGTAAAAAAATGTGGCTAAAGGGATCATTTTTTGGCTACCTTGTGGTAATTTAAAAAAAAACAACTATTATGGATATTTTCTCCGTTTTTTAATCAAATTATTTATTTTGAAAATATTTTGTACCAACAACTATGTTTTGTGCTAACAACCATCTCTAGCTTTTAGCAATTGGAAAAAAGGTGTTCCTTGTGCAATCTAGAAAGGGGTGACAAAGAATGTCTGTTTTTTTTATATATCTGCGATATTATATAAATAATGAGAAATTAAATATCCTTTTATATTTTTTTCTACATATCATTCTATCAATCTTAAACAGTGACATGTATTTAAGATGGATACGATGATATGTAGAAAGAAATATAAGAAGATATTTAATTGCTCATAAATAATTTATAACAAAATGACCAACTTAATAACTAACTTTTTGTAAATACATCCCATCATTTAAATTCTAAGAATTTTTATTTATTTATTATTTATAAATAAATATATATTTATATATATTCACTATCAAACATATGTTGTCGTAAAGTTTAAATTTGTCCAGGTGCCGTAAAATGTTAAATATAACAAAACAAATGTTTACATATGTCACAAACATCCAAAACGTGACAGAAGATAGAATTTGTGAATTTCATACAACAGTTATGTCTCTCGGTTATAGTGAAGATGATTAGTGTCAAATTCGATCAAATTTACACAATGAGTTGTCAGGGCATCACAACGAGTTCGTACTGATTTATAATAACGATTTAAATATCATAAGTCACTCACATAATTTCTATTGATCACGTTTTGCTCCAAGAGGTCGTTGGTTGATTATGTCGTACATTGGGTTTCTCATTGCTAAAATGTATGGTATAATTATTCATTTTCTAAGCAAAGATGGTTCGTCAACATGTTTTCACTTTGGCTTGGCCCTTAATACATCTCAAATCATGGAGCTATTGTTATCGATTTTGTTCAAGGTGCTCATTATGTAAATGTTGATTTACAAAGAGCGTATCTAATGCTTATTATTTTGCCACTTTGGCGTTACTACAATTCAACATGGTATCACTACTACAAAAAGCTACATAGAACCCGCAATATAAGACCCGGTTTTAAAAAAAAAACGGGTCATATCATGTAGAAATCGGGTTCTTTAAGTATAAAAAGCTATATGACCCATTTGTTTGAAAGGAACCAGAGTTTATCTTGTAATATTTCTTTTTTGATTTGTTTTATTCTCTTTTAAAAGCAAAATCAATTATTTTTCAATTTCCGCCCATTTGATTACTCAACTTTTTGGTTCCCTCCATTCACCCAAAATTTCCCGCTCCCCTCGACCAAGAAATTTATATTCTAAATTCATGATATTAAACCCATAACTTCTCCCATTTTTTGCCCTATCTCTTGGTTGAGTGCACACATCAGAGACCTTCTCCGCCTCGGTGTACCCCATTGCCGTTTCCAACATTTTTATTCAGGTTTCCTTCTTTCTCTATTTCTTATACTTCCTAAACTTTGTTTAGGGTTTGTTTGGAATTTAAAATCGGATCCACTTTCGTTGATGACTTATTCAGTTTGGAACAGTACCATGAAATTTGACATTGGCTGGTGATTAGAGAGTAATTTCCAATCTTATAAGGTATTTTTTTCGATTTTAGTGTTTGTTTGTCCATATTATTCTTTATTGATGCTTGCTAACTTAACAAATGTAATATATGATTCGCCAATGTTTCACTCATCTACATATGCAGGTGTCCTCATAAAAAAGAATCATATTTGGTAATTAATTCTATGGTGAGTAGCATGTTTCAGTGTATCCATATGTTGGTAATGTGCAAGCAACAATTCATATGAAAAAAACAAAATCAAATACAGGACAATTAGGATTAATAACTCTTTGTGAATTATGGATGGTTATGCTTCATTAATGTAAACAAATTCATAACATTTGTCCCAACCTAGTTCTTTTTACTGTGGACTTGAGGCAGGGCTACCTTATTGCTGTCTTTGTATCATATAATAAGCTTAATCAGTTTTCTATCGTTTGGTTAGTTTATTAAATCTCTTGATGGATTAATAGTTTATGATAGTTTTGCTTGGTTCAACTTCTTATAATCATACTGTTTCTTCGAGGAAGGGATTGGCATTACCAAACTATTTCCAAAAGAAGTGGAGATTGTGTGATCTAACCTATTTGAGTTTATCTAATCTTGTATACATTTTAACTGTATTTTTAAAAACAGAACCTTAGTTTGAGAAAATTGCATCTGAGAAGTATTCCTTAGCTATAGCTTGAGAAAATCATTAACCCTACATACCATAAGTATCATGCTTCTTGCTTAATGTGTCATGGGTCTCATGATTTTCTATTTTACACTTTGAACTAAGAGCCTAAGTGTAACACCCCGATTATCAAAGTATTGATTTATGGTAAATTTTCATGATTTCAAGGTCTACTCGACGAGTTGGGTGCCCTGACTCGTCAAGTAGCAGCGGGTTGGTCCACGTGTTTAAGTGACCTCCTCGCCGATTCCAAGAAGGGACTCGACGAGTAGGAGCTGGAGGATGAAACCCTAATTTCCGGGGTTTTGCACCCTATTTAAGGAATTATTAGCCTCCTTGCAGCCTCCTGAGAGTTCAACAAAACCCTAATCCATGAGTGTGCTCCATCATTGTGTGTTTCAAGCTTTCGGAGGAGGATCTTTGTAAGGAGAGCTTGGAGAGCAAGTGGCTAGAAGCAAGGAACATGTGGGGATTTGATATCTACCTCAGTTGGCATCTTTTGGAAGGTATCAAGTCGTTACCTTGACCTCATTTCATTCTAGATCTCATTTGGTTAAAGATTTGGGCTTTTCTAACATATTATGAAGCTATTCTTGGGTATAAGCTCAGATCTGAAGTTGTAACTTTAGATCTAAACTCTCTTTGGTTTGTAAGTCCATAAAGCTATCAGCTTTGGCAAGTATGAACCCCTCCTTAAGTGTAAAACTCCATTGCAAGCTTGGTTTTGTCATTATGAGACTTTAGAGCCTTGCATGCACGTAAAGTTTGCAACTTTACGTGATAAACATGCCTTAGGAAGCTGGATCTGCAATATGGAACCTTGCCACGACTTAAAAAGCATCTGAATGGATGAAGGATTGAAGGGACTCTGCGAGTTGCATGGTCAACTCGGCGAGTCCGATGAAGATTGTCGTGGGCTCGGCGAGTCAGTAGAGTGACTCGGCGAGTCAGCCAGGGTTTTCCCAACCTTTGGACACGCATGAACTCGGCGAGTTGAAAGGAAACTCGACGAGTTGGATAAGGAGTTTACGGCCGCAAACATTAGGAACTCGACGAGTCACTCAAGTGACTCGGCGAGTTGACGAGTTATGCAAGGAACTCGGCGAGTGGTTGGTTGTACTCGACGAGTCGAGTCAACATGGACTGTTGACCTTGATCGTTGACTTTGACTTTGACCAAGGGCTGACTATTTGACTTCTGGGAGCATTTTTGGGAAATTGGAGATTTATGGATATGGTTCTATGGTGGATATAGGTGGTGGAGTTTGTGACGGTGATTCGAGAGTTGATCTTATCACTTCAGTACGTCAGTTGCTAGGTGAGTTCTCCTCACTATATCAACAGGGTCTAAGGCACCAATGCCGGCCCTTATCGGATTCGTATCCGGGTTTATTGCATGATATGCTTATTGATTTACATCCTGGTAATTAGGATGGTGATATGCTTAGTGACCTGGTAGGTCTGTATCCTGGTTTATGGAATTATGCTATGTTAGTGATCTGTTACATCGGTATCCTGATTATAGGATGGTTGATATGATATTGATCGGTTAGATCTGGATCCTGGTTATAAGATGTTGTTATGATTATTGATCTGTTAGATCGGTATCCTGCTTATAGGATGGTTGACATGTTATTGATCGGATAGATATGTATCCGTGTTATAGGATGTTGTTATGATTATTGATCTGTTAGATCGGTTGACTGTTATATATGCTAACGTATGATATTTATGTGCACATGTTGGTTTGATTGGGGATGGGTTGAGGCGGTCCTGCTTTGTGCTGAAGGCCAACATACCCAGGGCGGTTCAGGTAACCTGAAGGCCTTGCAAAGGGATTCAGTCAGGCTGAAGGCCCCGCGAGCGGTCCGAATAGGCTGTAGGCCCTGCGAGGCGGTCTAGTCATGTCGAAGGATCGGGAGCGGTCCAGATAGGCTGTAGGCCCTGCGAGGCGGTCCAGTCAGGCTGAACGCTCATTATGCATGCTGTTGTTCTGTATTTGTTGATATGATATGATTTTGGTTATATGAGGTTGGTATTTTGGGGGTAACTCACTAAACTTTTGGGCTTACAGTTTCAGTTTATTGTTTCAGGTTCAGCAGATGGCGGCGGGAAGGCAAAGGTGCGACCGTACACTTCCTCGATTGATGATTATGATTTCTGGGAACTCTGATGTATAAACTATTTTGAAAACAAATTGTAATAATTGAATGGTTTCAAATGATTTAAAAAGTTTTAAATTGGCTCGAATTTTATGGGTGTTACAAGTTGGTATCAGAGCCTTGGTTTGAGTGAATTGGAGCAACACTCGTTTGAATCCAGTCTCAAATCAAGGAAAGATTTTCAAAATGATTTTAAATGGTTTTCTAAATAAGTAAAAGAGGATGCGAAGTGTACGATCAGCCGGAGCCAGTAAGTAGACCCCAAAATACCATACGATTATCTGATATTGTGATATGTTAGAACAACATGCTAGTACTAGGCTAGGGATCTTCAAGAATTACATGATAGTATTGCTTAATTACATGATGCCTTCTAGCCTAGGGTATCCTTTATATGAGATTGACATCATTACTGTAGTTTTTAGTGTATGCATCACAGTTATATGTAACTAAGATCCTATAGCCTGATAATGTTTGATTTGGCCTTATGTTCTGTTCTTGTTTGATTGGGGGCTTAGGGTAGGATTGGATATTCGAAAGTCTATAGGGTCCAACGTTATGTATGGCTAGCATACGCTAGTGCTGCAGGGTTGGTGGAAGTTTCATGGATGGGTGGGTTGTGTGGGACCGGTAGGTCAGTTATGAGATATTTAGCCTTCCTCTAGGAGTGAGGATTGAGCGCTCGCTATGTCTATGTATATTGTTAGGGTGTTGTGGTGATACTTGAGACAAATATGGGTAGGTGTGGAAGGCAGTATGGGCTCGTACTATTGAAAACACAGGATCCATACGCGTAGCAAGGAAGTCACAACCCCTGGGGGTTTAGTTGGAAATTGGTTCCCTGTTATGGTATAGATGGTTCGAGACGTTTTAAGACCGGATCCGGATCAGGATCGAGAGCTGGCAGCCAGGATAGGCCAGTATCGTCAGAAGACCGTGTCAGAGAGATCATCCGGGAGGAGGTGATCGAGATCGTTCGAGGACAGATTCCGAAGATGATTAGGTCTTTCTAGACCGCCATGGTTGAGTATTTTGTTGATCGGCGTGCAACCATTGTTGAGACGGCTGCCACAGCAGCTGTAACGACGGCAGGGGGGAGGAGCTGGTCGAGCTTTCCAGTATAGGGAGAGGCTAGCACGTGAGTTTCTAGATTTGAGGCTCGGGGGTTTGCTCGAGGCCGGAATGTGAGTCCCGGGAACTCCGGGAATTATTGATGATTACGTTCAGCTGGGGTTTTGCAGCTAGAAGTGGAATGGTTAATTGATGGATTGGATTGTCGTTTTGTAGGTCAAGGATTGTGCCCTCTTAGCTTTTCGAGCTCGAAGGAGTGAGCAGGCTTGTGAACCCAGGATCAGGTTGTATTCCAGCTCGGGGTCAGTGGGTTACAAGAATAGGCAACATTATTTCAGTGTCGGTGAGCGCAGGTGGGTCGACGTGGCATGAGTATTTGTGAGGTCTGATTTGCCTTGGGTCTCTTGTATCGGAAGATAAGGATTTATTGTGCGACCTATTACACTTTTGGGATTGTAGACTATGTCTTGGGAGTAGTTGTAGCCCAGTTTAGAGCAGAGGTTGTTTCAGCTGCTGCAGTTCAGCAGTGGACGTTTGAGCTGGTAAGTGAGTCAGGGTGCGAACCCTGAAGAGAATGATTTCTAGAGCCAGAGAGCAGGAAGCTTGCTGGAAAACCTTTGGAAAAATAGGTATTATGTGGGAGGTCTGCGGATAGGTTCCCACAGAAGGGTTAGTCAGCATTGTCAGGATTCAGTGGTTTTAGCAACCGTTAGTGATTGACGGACTAAAGCGCCAAGGGAAGTAGCTCGTAGCCGAGGTATTAATTGGAGCATCTATCTTGTGGTCTTCAGGACTTGAGTGTGAGGTCATTCAAGCATTAGTGACTGTCGTTTCACTGGGGTTCAGGAAGTGTTCATCTGGTTCTTAGAAGTGCGCGATCAATTGGGACTGACTAGTAATGGAGCACTAGTGGGAAAGAGTTGGTTGTCATCGGATCGATCGTTGGGAAGTGAGAAGGATTGGGAATCCTCCAATTTTCATGTATTATGAAGGCTTAGTCGAATCTAAGTGGGGGAGAGTTACCCCGGGATGCGGAAGCGGGAGAGGTTTTTTGAAACGGGGATAAGTTTCACAACCCGACAGGGAGAATGGAGGCCCTAGTGGCTGCTTGGTTTGAGGGTTGTGTTGGATTGGGGTTCGGTAAAACTCCCCAGCATAAGAAACACGTCTTCTGGGGTGCTTGATAGCAGAAGTTGGGGAACCAGGTTGGAGTTCTAGTCAGGAATCGAGTTCGGTTCGAGTATTCGGTCGAGGGTGTGCTCGACTCTGAGGGTTTTTGGATTGATAGATTGAGGGTTCTGTTAGCTGCCAGGGCTCGGCAGTACATTCAGCACGGGTGTGCGGGTTATTTAGCGTATGTGGTAGTCACACGGATAAGGGATCAGACCACGGATTCCCGAGGGAGTGGTGTAGGGAGATGTTGAAGACTCTGTATACGTTTGTAGATCTATGTGCGGGTATTGAGTGTGCTGCTATGCTATATCAATCAGTAGGTCCGTCCCCAAGTATTGAACATGTTGCTGGAGTAGGCTGAAGACTCCGGTGTATTTTGGTTTGATCGGAAGTTGTTGTTAGAGATCGGATGGAGTGCAGAGGATCTTGGTGATCTCATCAGTTCGGAGTGTATCATAGGATTAATCTTCTTGGATCAGGTAATACTCCAATTGGGGACTGGGAGTAGATCCGAATGGGTATGCGTCAACTTTAGGAAGACATGGGATTAGAATGTTCTGTCATTCAGGTTCTGGGAACCGGGTTAGATCTTTCTCATGATCGTCTATGGCATTTGGATAGCGTTGAGGCGGTCCTCCTTTATGAAGTAGGCCAAGATACCCGGTGCGGGCCGACTGAAAGTCGTAGGCACGGAGGCTCAAGGGGAGCGGTAGGGTTGAGGCGGTAGGCCAACAAACCCTAAGAATTTCAACTCAATAGTTGAATTGATTAGACATGTTGGTATTCCAACCGAAGGAGTGATATGAGTTAGATATGAGTGTCGTGCTAGTTGGCCGGTAGTGGTAGGTATGTTGATAATGGTTTGAGTTATTGTGATGTGTTTTGGGTTGGTTTCATCTGTGAAAGAGCCATAGCATGTCTGAACTGAGGAGAAGATGGGTCGCTGAAGACCAGGTAGGAGATGAGGCTGACGTGGGTCATGTAACGTTCATTATGTTAGCAGAAGTTAATGGCAGGGCGTGGAAGCAAGTCCAGCCAGTCGGTTTTCTTTTCGGGAGACGCGTGTGACTGCTGTTTGTGTGTGTCTTTTGGTTCAGTAATCGGTGAGGAGTCTGATGTTTCGGTAGTGGGCAGACAAGTTGGGACCAAGGAGGTTTCAACTTCGTCTGAGAAACATCATATGGTAGCAGGAAGAGTTGAAGTGGGTTTATGACTTGGGATTCATGTGTGGTAGAATTTTTTTTGTATCGTTATGTTGTTTATTGATGAGAGGAGCGTCAAGTAGGCCCTTCGAGCGGCGGAGGAAAGTGGATATCTACAGGACCGGGATGGTAGGCAACTGAAGTGACGACAGTAGTGTCGATCGGTCATCGGGAGCATTCCAGTCATGAGATGAGGGCCGAAGAGGGCATACCAGACTCATGCTGTGGGCTCGGAGGCAATCCAGACCTATGTTGAGGACCACATAAGGGTATTCCAGTCATAGGCTGTGGGCATAGAGATTCTGTTGGTTATGTCTTTTGTAGGAGTGCGTTCGGATTGGATGTATTGTTGAAGATTCGGGGGAGTTGCACTCGGTTGTGAAGAATCTGAGGATGGTGGATGAGACGTAAGGATAGATCCTTGGGTCTCAAGTATGAGTAGACCTGAGTTATATTCATAGAGGTATTCCAATATAGGGTATTCCATCCTGAGGATGACCGGACCCTATGATTGATTGGACCTGATATGTTTGGTATTCCAGCCCGAGGCTGATTGGGCCAAGCATGAGTGTTCGTGTTTTAGTGGATTGATTTGGAATGATATTTTTGGGACAAATATCCTGTCAGCACAAAGGGGTTCGCTTCAGGAAGAGGGAAAGTTGGGTTTTCGATACTTTGGATCATCAGAATTTTGTCTAGTTGGCAAAGTGGCATGTAGGATAGACCTTATGAAAAGGTTCGGTTGGGATTCACATCACCTTGCACGTTTCAAAATTACGAAAGTGCATCATGGATCAGGAGGTGGTAGTATCGTTGGATGACATTCAGGTCGATGAGAGTCTGAATTATGTTGAGAGGCATGTGGCCATTCTGGAGAGAAGGGTGAAGGTTCTGCGGAACAAGGATGTACCTTTGTTAAAGGGACAGTGTAAGCACCAAAGAGGGTCCGAGTGGACGTGGAAGCCGGAGGCAGAGATGCGGGAGCACTATCCGAAGTTGTTCACCGCAGCGAACTTCGACGACGAAGTCTAATTCAAGTGGGGGAGAATTATAACGCCCCGATTCTCAAAGTATTGATTGATGGTTAAATTTTCATGATTTCAAGGTCTACTCGACGAGTTGGGTGCCCTGACTCATCGAGTAGCAGCGGGTTGGTCCACGTGTTTAAGTGACCTACTCGCCGAGTCCAAGAAGGGACTCGATGAGTAGGAGCTGGAGGATGAAACCCTAATTTCTGGGGTTTTGCACCCTATTTAAGGAATCATTAGCATCCTTTGGCCTCCTTGCAGCCTCCTGCGAGTTCAACAAAACCCTAATCCTTGAGTGTGCTCCATTATTGTGTGTTTCAAGCTTTGGGAGGAGGATCTTTGTAAGGAGAGCTTGGAGAGCAAGTGGCTAGAAGCAAGGAACATGTGGGGAACTGATATCTACCTCAGTTGGCATCTTTTGGAAAGTATCAAGTCGTTACCTTGACCTCATTTCATTCTAGATCTCATTTGGTTAAAGATTTGGGCTTTTCTAGCATATTATGAAGCTATTCTTGGGTATGAGCTCAGATCTGAAGTTGTAACTTTAGATCTAAACTCTCTTTGGTTTCTAAGTCCATAAAGCTATCAGCTTTGGCAAGTATGAACCCCTCCTTAAGTGTAAAACTCCATTGCAAGCTTGGTTTTGTCATTATGAGACTTTAGAGCCTTGCATGCACGTAAAGTTTGCAACTTTACGTGATAAACATGCCTTGGGAAGCTGGATCTGCAATATAGAACCTTGTCACGGCTTAAAAAGCATCTGAATGGATGAAGGACTGAAGGGACTCAGCGAGTTGCATGGTTAACTCGGCGAGTCCGATGAAGATTTTCGTGGGCTCGGCGAGTCAGTAGAGTGACTCGACGAGTCAGCTAGGGTTTTCCCAATCTTTGGACACGCATGAACTCGACGAGTTGAAAGGAAATTCGACGAGTTGGCCAAGGAGTTTACGGCCGCAAACATTAGGAACTCGACGAGTCACTCAAGTGACTCGGCGAGTTGACGAGTTATGCAAGGAACTCGGCGAGTGGTTGGTTGTACTCGACGAGTCGGGTCAACATGGACTGTTGACCTTGACCGTTGACTTTGACTTTGATTAAGGGCTGACTATTTGACTTCTGGGAGCATTTTTGGGAAATTGGAGATTTATGGATATGGTTCTATGGTGGATATAGGTGGTGGAGTTTGTGACGGTGATTCGAGAGTTGAGCTTATCACTTCAGCGCGTTGGTTGCGTGGTGAGTTCTCCTCACTATATCAACAGGGTCTAAGGCACCAATGTCGGCCCTTATCGGATTCGTATCCGGGTTTATTGCATGATATGCTTGTTGATTTACATCCTGGTAATTAGGATGGTGATATGCTTAGTGACCTGGTAGGTCTGTATCCTGGTTTATGGAATTATGTTATGTTAGTGATCTGTTAGATCGGTATCCTGATTATAGGACGGTTTATATGTTATTGATCGGTTAGATATGTATCCTGGTTATAAGATGTTGTTATGATTATTGATCTGTTAGATCGGTATCCTGCTTATAGGATGGTTGACATGTTATTGATCGGTTTGATCTGTATCCTGGTTATAGGATGTTGTTATGATTATTGATCTGTTAGATCGGTTGACTGTTATATATGCTAGCGTATGATATTTATGTGCACATGTTGGTTTGATTTCGGGATGGGTTGAGGCGGTCCTGCTTTGTGCTGAAGGCCAACATACCTAGGGCGGTTCGGGTAACCTGAAGGCCCTGCAAAGGGATTCAGTCAAGCCGAAGGCCCGACGAGCGGTCCGGATAGGCTGTAGGTCCTGCGAGGCGGTCCAGTCATGCCGAAGGCTCGGGAGCGGTCCAGATAGGCTGTAGGCCCTGGGAGGCGGTCCAGTTAGGCTGAACGCTCATTATGCATGCTGTTGTTCTGTATTTGTTGATATGATATGATTTTGGTTATATGAGGTTGGTATTTTGGGGGTAACTCACTAAACTTTTGGGCTTACAGTTTCAGTTTATTGTTTCAGGTTCAGCAGATGGCGGCGGGAAGGCAAAGGTGCGACCGTACACTTCCTCGATTGATGATTATGATTTCTGGGAACTCTGATGTATAAACTATTTTGAAAACAAATTGTAATAATTGAATGGTTTCAAATGATTTAAAAAGTTTTAAATTGGCTCGAATTTTATGGGTGTTACAAGTTGGTATCAGAGCCTTGGTTTGAGTGAATTGGAGCAACACTCGTTTGAATCCAGTCTCAAATCAAGGAAAGATTTTCAAAATGATTTTAAATGGTTTTCTAAATAAGTAAAAGAGGATGCGAAGTGTACGATCAGCCGGAGCCAGTAAGTAGACCCCAAAATACCATACGATTATCTGATATTGTGATATGTTAGAACAACATGCTAGTACTAGGCTAGGTATCTTCAAGAATTACATGATAGTATTGCTTAATTACATGATGCCTTCTAGCCTAGGGTATCCTTTATATGAGATTGACATCATTACTGTAGTTTTTAGTGTATGCATCACGGTTATACGTAACTAAGATCCTATAGCCTGAGAATGTTTGATTTGGCCTTATGTTCTGTTCTTGTTTGATTGGGGGCTTAGGGTAGGATTGGATATTCGAAAGTCTATAGGGTCCAACGTTATGTATGGCTAGCATACGCTAGTGCTGCAGGGTTGGTGGAAGTTTCATGGATGGGTGGGTTGTGTGGGACCGGTAGGTAAGTTATGAGATATTTAGCCTTCCTCTAGGAGTGAGGATTGAGCGCTAGCTATGTCTATGTATATGGTTAGGGTGTTGTGGTGATACTTGAGACAAATATGGGTAGGTGTGGAAGGTAGTATGGGCCCGTACTACTGAAAGCACAGGACCCATACGCGTAGCAAGGAAGTCACAACCCTTGGGGGTTTAGTTGGAAATTGGTTCCCTGTTATGGTATAGATGGTTCGAGACGTTTTAAGACCGGATCCGGATCAGGATCGAGAGCTGGCAGCCAGGATAGGTTAGTATCGTCAGAAGATCATGTCAGAGAGATCATCCGGGAGGAGGTGATCGAGATCGTTCGAGGACAGATTCCGGAGATGATTGGGTCCTTCTAGACCGCCATGGTTGAGTATTTTGTTGATCGGCGTGCAACCATTGTTGAGACGGCTGCCGCAGCAGCTTCAACAGCTGTAACGATGGCAGGGGGAGGAGCTGGTCGAGCTTTCCAGTATACAGACTTGTTGCTGGTACATATTCTGATGAGCAGAGGGCTGCAGTTATTTGGGATCAGGAAGATCATCGATACTCATTATATTTTCGCGGGTTAAGCGGGAGAGGCTAGCATGTGAGTTTCTAGATTTGAGGCTCGGGGGTTTCTCGAGGCTGGAATGTGAGTCCCGGGAACTCCAGAAAGGAGTGATGATTACGTTCAGCTGGGGTTTTGCAGCTGGAAGTGGAATGGTTAATTGATGGATTGGATTGTCGTTTTGTAGGGCAAGGATTGTGCCGTCTTAGTTTTTCGAGCTCGAAGGAGTAAGCAGTATTGTGACCCCAGCATTAGGTTGTATTCCAGCTCGGGGTCAGTGGGTTAGAGGAATAGGCAACATATTTCAGTGTCGGTGAGCGCAGGTGGGTCGACGTGGCATGAGTATTTGTGAGGTCCGATTTTCCTTGGGTCTCTTGTATCAGACGATAAGGATTGATTGTGCGACCTATTACACTTTTGGGATTGTAGACTATGTCTTGGGAGTAGTTGTAGCCCAGTTTAGAGCAGAGGTTGTTTCAGCTGCTGCAGTTCAGCAGTGGACGTTTGAGCTGGTAAGTGAGTCAGGGTGCGAACCCTGAAGAGAATGATTTCTAGAGCCCGAGAGCGGGAAGCTTGTTGGAAAACCTTTGGAAAAAGGGGTATTATGTGGGAGGTCTGCGGATAGGTTCCCACAGAAGGGTTAGTCAGCATTGTCAGGATTCAGTGGTTTTAGCAACCGTTAGTGATTGACGGACTAAAGCGCCAAGGGAAGTAGCTCGTAGCCGAGGTATTAATTGGAGCATCTATCTTGTGGTCTTCAGGACTTGAGTGTGAGGTCATTCAAACATTAGTGACTATCGGTTTCACTGGGGTTCAGGAAGTGTTCATCTGGTTCTTAGAAGTGGGCGATCAATTGGGACTGACTAGTAATGGAGCACTAGTGGGAAAAAGTTGGTTGTCATCGGATCGATCGTTGGGAAGTGAGAAGGATTGGGAATCCTCCAATTTTCATGTATTATGAAGGCTTAGTCGAATCTAAGTGGGGGAGAGTTACCCCGGGATGCGGAAGCGGGAGAGGTTTTTTGAAACGGGGATAAGTTTCACAACCCGACAGGGAGAATGGAGGCCCTAGTGGCTGCTTGTTTTGAGGGTTGTGTTGGATTGGGGTTCGGTAAAACTCCCCAGCATAAGAAACACGTCTTCTGGGGTGCTTGATAGCAGAAGTTGGGGAACCAGGTTGGAGTTCTAGTCAGGAATCGAGTTCGGTTCGAGTATTCGGTCGAGGGTGTGCTCGACTCTGAGGGTTTTTGGATTGATAGATTGAGAGTTTTGTTAGCTGCCAGGGCTCGGCAGTACATTCAGCACGGGTGTGCGGGTTATTTAGCGTATGTGGTAGTCACGAGGATAAGGGATCAGACCACGGATTCTCGAGGGGGTGGTCTAGGGAGATGCTGAAGACTCTGTATACGTTTGTAGATCTATGTGCGGGTATTTAGTATGCTGTTATGCTATATCAATCAGTAGGTCCGTCCCCAAGTATTGAACATGTTGTTGGAGTAGGCTGAAGACTCCGGTGTATTTTGGTTTGATCGGAAGTTGTTGTTAGAGATCGGATGGAGTGCAGAGGATCTTGGTGATCTCATCAGTTCAGAGTGTATCATAGGATTAATCTTCTTGGATCGGGTAATACTCCAATTGGGGATTGGGAGTAGATCCGAATGGGTATTCGTCAGCTTTAGGAAGACTTGGGATTAGAATGTTCTGTCATTCAGGTTCTGGGAACCGGGTTAGATCTTTCTCATGATCGTCTATGGCATTTGGATAGGGTTGAGGCGGTCCTGCTTTATGCAGTAGGCCAAGATACCCGGTGCGGGCCGACTGAAAGTCTTAGGCACGGAGGCTCAAGGGGAGCGGTAGGGTTAAGGCGGTAGGCCAACAAACCCTGAGAATTTCAACTCAATATTTGAATTGATTAGACATGTTGGTATTCCAACCGAAGGGGTGATATGAGTTAGATATGAGTGCCGTGCTGGTTGGCCGGTAGTGGTAGGTATGTTGATAATGGTTTGAGTTATTGTGATGTGTTTTGGGTTGGTTTCATCTGTGAAAGAGCCATAGCGTGTCTGAAGTGAGGAGAAGATAGGTCGCTGAAGACCAGGTAGGAGATGAGGCTGACGTGGGTCATGTAATGTTCATTATGTTAGCAGAAGTTGATGGCAGTGCGTGGAAGCAAGTCCAGCCAGTCGGTTTTCTTTTCGTGAGACGCGTGGGACTGCTGTTTGTGTGTGTCTTTTGGTTTAGTAATCGGTGAGGAGTCCGATCTTTCAGGTAGTGGGCAGACAAGTTGGGACCAGGGAGGTTTCAACATCGTCTGAGAAACATCATATGGTAGCAGGAAGAGTTGAAGTGGGTTTATGACTTGGGATTCATGTGTGGTAGAAGTTTTTTTTGTATCGTTATGTTGTTTATTGATGAGAGGAGCGTCAAGTAGGCCCTTCGAGCGGCGGAGGAAAGTGGATATCTACAGGATCGGGATGGTGGGCAACTGAAGTGACGACAGTAGTGTCGATCGGTCATCGGGAGCATTCCAGTCTTGAGCTGAGGCCCGAAGAGGGCATACCAGACTCATGTTGTGGGCTCGGAGGCAATCCAGACCTATGTTGAGGACCGCATAAGGGTATTCCAGTCATAGGCTGTGGGCATAGAGATTGTGTTGGTTATGTATTTGTTGGATTAGTGTCTAAGTCCATAACTATAATTGGTATGTACTTGACCCGACTCGGCATGGTCCATTTGGGTTGCATGGCATCGGAACATTTGGATAGACCGTTTATGAGGAAAAGACATTTTGTGACATATTAATATATTATAAGTTCTAATATATTAATATGAAATCATGTTATTTAATTAGTATTGATCAAGAATTAATTTGGACTTAATTTAGTGATCAAAAAGAGACTAATTAAATATATGGGGATTGATTGTGTAAATCATTCATTCTTATATATGTGGGCTTATGATCCAAGATTCCTTTATGTTGGGTTTAACCCATGTGGTGATCCATGGATACTCCATGGAGGTTAAAACCCATGGAGCATAAGGAATGGGTAAAGTCATGAGTTACATGGTGTAACCCTAATAGCCACACTATATAAGAACCCCTTTAGTTCAAGAAATTGGCACTAGTGATACATATTTTGAGGGCTAGCCGATTTGAACATGTATTTCTTCTTCTCATGGTTATTCCAAGAGTTCATGATGTTGTGTGAACCATTTGAGGTGTCACACTTGGGGCACTAGGCTCTCAAGCTTCATGGAGTCAAGCAACAACAACAAGGTATGTATTCTATCTATTTTATTATCCTAGTATCAATGCTTTGGTATACTAGTTAGGATAATACCTTGGATAATCATATTTGCATGTATAATAGAGAAAACATAGATCCAAGGTATTTAGGGTTGCATGTACACTTAGGAGTGTTAGAATGCTCAAAACCTATCAGTATTTTGTAGGAGCGCGTTCGGATTGGATGTATTGTTGAAGATTCGGGAGAGTTGCACTCAGTTGTGAAGAATCTGAGGATGGTGGATGAGACGCAAGGATTGATCCTTGGATCTCAAGTATGAGTAGACCCAAGTTATATTCATAGAGGTATTCCAATCTAGGGTATTCCATCCTGAGGATGACCAGACCCTATGATTGATTGGACCTGATATGTTTGGTATTCCAGCCCGAGGCTGATTGGGCCAAGCATGAGTGTTCGTGTTTTAGTGGATTGATTTGGAATGATATTTTTGGGACAAATATCCTGTCAGCACAAAGGGGTTCGCTTCAGGAAGAGGGAAAGTTGGGTTTCCGATACTTTGGATCATCAGAATTTTGTCTAGTTGGCAAAGTGGCATGTAGGATAGACCTTATGAAAAGGTTCAGTTGGGATTCACATCACCTTTCACGTTTCGTAATTGCGAAAGTGCATCATGGATTAGGAGGTGGTAGTATCGTTGGATGACATTTAGGTTCGGTTGGGATTCACATCACCTTTCACGTGTCGTTGGATGATATTTTCGAGTTTTTTGGCTAGAAATGGACTAGAAACATTACCCTAAGATGTTTTTGAACTTATAAACTTTTTTTTGATGTGGTAATGTTCATACTAATCCAATTTCAAAGATAATTGTCAATAGATTCATGTTTTGTATTAGTTTAGTGATTAGGCTAATTACATGAAAAAGTTTGATTTGAATTATCTTGTTCTTATGAGTTGCTTAGATTAATAGAAAAGTTAATTGATTATGTGTTTTTAATCCATTTTAATCTAATATTTGATTCTAAAATGTGTTTTTGTAACTTGTCCTCAAGTTATATGAAAAGTCACATTTAAGTTTCATAAAACTCATAAAAGTTGGCAATGGTTACAAAAATGAAGAGTCTTGTCCTCAAGTTATGGAGGTTCAAGAGTCACTTCATTAAGTAATAAAATGTGTAACCTTAATTAATTCCATAAGTTACAAAATAAAGAAAAGTTACATTCTTTTATTAGTTTAAAGTCTTCCATAACTTGTCCTCAAGTTATGGAACTTGAAGAGTTTTTTAATTAAAACTAATTTAAACACATAAGTTATGGAATTAATTAGTTTTGAATAGTTTCAAAACTTGCCCTCAAGTTTTGGAATTAGGAAAGTTTTCACTTATGAATACTTTAATTTCAAGTTAAGCCCTTAGAATTTTAAAAGTTAAAATTCAACCCTTATACTTTATAATATTATAAGTTAATAATATTTATATATATGTATAAGAGTAAAGTCAGTCTTACCGTTAGTAGGCCTCATTCACGAAGCCGGTCTATAAGGGGGGTATAAGGTTACTGCCTATAAAATGGCAGTTTAATGGGTGTCCACTCTCACCCACCGCTTCCTTGACTGGTGGAGGGTCGTTAGCCGAACGGGTAGGAAAGGACTATAATTCTCCCTTCATTAAAAGTATTAATGATAAATACTAAGTAACTAAACACTTATAAATTCCCAATCTTAGTTACTTAGGAAAATGTGAAAGGTGCTAACCCATGAAATTACACTTTGCACTTTGCTTAAGTCGGTTGGTGGAGCGTGTGTGGTTTACCGGCACACTAGCTTGATTTAACAAGGTAGGCAAAAGGTTTCTTAAAATTTATCATAGGCCGGTGGAGCGTGTGTGGTTTACCGGCACATCGGTTGGGTGATAAATATTTAAGAGTACCAAGTAATTTGCATGGTTACTTCACACCTTGTTTTGTGATCCTCGACATCCCAGTCACAAAACCTGAAGGGCACACTCGAGATTGAAACATGCCATTGAAAAGTTCAATGAATCTCAAAGATCTAGGAGTTTCAAAACCAATTAAAACCTAATATTACATTTCGTTTATCTTGGTGGAAATCGGTGAATCGTCATTCACCTACCTTCAAATATTTTATAGCTTGGATTACGGCATCCTTCTTCCAAGTTATAAAAGTATTGTGTTGGGTCCTAGCCTTAATATTTCATATTGGGTGTTATATTAAGGACTTTAAATCAACTCTCTTGAATATCTCCCAAAAGATGATCTTCCCAAATCTCTTGAAACAAGCTTTCCTAAATGAAGATGATGTCCCATGGAAATCATACTTCTTTCACTTCCTCCAGTTATTCTCCCTAACCCACAAGTTCCTGAAAAGTTTAAGGTCACTCAAGCCCTATTGGCAAGCAAAGGTCTATGTGTGATCACATCTTGGAGATGTAGTCACATATTGACAAGCCGGGAGAGTTGGGTGTCAAAGTCTAGAGGAAGCTGATGATCAATCACTTTCTAAGTCACATAGTGAGTTCCTTTGGGACTCCTATGAAACAGACTATGACAAGACCCTTAATGATCTTATCTATTTGCTAAGATCAACTTCCTAAAACTTTATGGACATTGACAATGATGACATTGGATATCCAGTAAAGCTCTCTCTTCCCAATGGAAAGGGATTGGCCATAGTCAAATCGGTTGACCAAATGGTAAAGAGAATGGCTAAGTCTGAGATAGTCTCATTATCAAGGGTCTATTGCCAAAGAAAGGGGCATTGGTTGCGAAGCTGCCAAATTTACCTAAGGATATTAAAGTCAATAAGTTTGACTCTACTTCGGGTAAAGTCCACTATCTAACTCTGCTAAGTTTCTATTCTGAGATTCTTGATACATGATGTGACTGGGTCACATGTTGATGTTTTAAGAATCAAAGAAAAAGTGAACAAACTTAAAGAAAGAATATGCTGAATCTGATTGCATAGATGGATTTCTATCGCATAGTTTGAAGATCGGATTCTTGAGCTACTTCTTAAGAGTTATGATATATTGCTTAGGAATAAATAACAACAAAGTTTTCATGTGCTTTTGCATTGTAAGGATAGTTTTTCCACAAAGTTTTAAAATAAAAGAAATTTTTTTTTTGATTTTATTTATTTTAAAATATCCTTACAATGGCATTTGTGAAAACTTTTGCTGCTTATAAGATTCCATTAAGAGCAAGAGTGGAAATATGAATTTGATTCTTTCATTTGTGGTAGTGTCTAAATTTACCAAATAAGGAAAGATTCTCATCACCTAAGTTTTAGTTGGATAGAAACTTGGAATCATGCAAGTTGTATAGCATGATGAATAAGAACTTTCAAGCATTGGAAAAATTAAGACTAACTACTTGTTCACATGGATGTGTGAGTCAAGTAAAGGATCGAGTACACATTCTTGTGCACTGATCAAGCCCACCACAAATAATCGTTAAGACTATTCGTCATTATTTACTAAAATTCAGTAAATATGGTTATACTTACAAGCTTAAGTGTAATTCTGAGACATTGGAAAAGGTTTCAATGTATGGCAGAGCGAATAAGAAGAATCAACTTAGGCAGAAAGATAAAAGTTTCTCAAATCTAAAAAGATGGGAGAGTACTTTAGTATCATGTTATATAATCATCTTAATGATTAAGAGACATTATCACAATTCATCCTCTAAGTGCATTCTGGTAGCTAAGAAGAGGAGCTATGAATTGTTGAAGTGGTTAAATCAAGAAGATGATTTATAATTCGTTCCAAAAACAATTCTTAGAGTTATACTCTAAGATTGTAACTTGAGTGACATGTCTTAAAGAAGGTTTAAAACACTTGTCAAATATAAGAGTAAAAGTTTTCTACTCTTGTACATTTGAAATTGGTAAGTTGTGATGTTTTGGATAAAACAAAGACCAACTAAGGCCAATTGTGTGAAGTGTTTGTCTTGATTAGAATCCACACTATCTCTTGAATATCTGACAAGAAAGTCTTATATGTCAAGAGGACAGTGGGAGTTTTAAAGGTCTTGAAAGTCTCAAGAACTAATCAAGAATAAAACCTGAAGTTCTTCACTAGCACACGACTTGAGGTTTATAACCTATCGTGTCGACATGTCTGTGCCTATTCAAGTTGGCTTTGCATAGGAGTTCTGAGAGTTCTCAATTGGTTGCACAGCTACTTGGAAGCAATGGCAGGCCCTTGAGCTGCCAAATGGCAAGAATTTAAGATTGCATAAGTTTAATCCATATAAGTGTGGATTTGTCAGTAACCTTGTCTTGTGATTATGGTTTTGACAAAATTCATATGGATAGGAACTCATACACCATAAAATCTAAGTGTCATAAGGTTTCTCTCCGATTCATGAAAATGATGGTGAGGAAACACTTTCACTAAGTAGATTTTAGCTAGATAGCAATTGTGATATTTGCATTCTCAAAGTCGTTAGTGGAGCGTGTGTGGTTAACCAGCACACTAACATGGACTTGTGAGAAGTGGTAAAGGTCTAAACAATCGAGACTATGATTACGGCATCCCTTTTCATAGTTCTTAAAATTGTTTAGACACACCTGTGAGCTATCTAAGATAAGGTGTATGATATTGATAAAGTTTTATCAAAGCAATCTAGTATCAGAAATCTGAACTTTGGTAAGAAAGTCAATAAAGTATTGATTTCTAGAAGTCCAACTGATTTCTGATTACATGTCAAAGCTAGTGGGAGCATGAGTGTTATGCTAATAATAATCATGTTAGTGGGAGCATGATAATTATGATAAAGATTGCAAGTTAGCAATGTTAATTATAGAAAACAAAAGTTTCAATTCGTGAGGCTGTAGGGGTTGAAAAAGTTGTTTTGCTATAATTAAGGGAGAGGAAATTATACTTCATTTCAATTCTAAAAGCTTAGATTGAGGTTTTAAGTCGTATTTAGTCAAGGATATATATATATGAATTTCATGTTGGAATGACTCAACATAAGGAAATTCTATATATGGGTCCATTATTTGCGTTCTAAAATTCGATTATGATTACGGCATCCCTTTTCATAATCTGAATTATGAGAACTTGGCAAATAGAAATGGAAATGTTATAGCAAAAGACTGGTTTAGTCTTTATGTGAGACATCATGACTCGTGTCCCATATGCTTCGGATATAGGATCGATTACATGTGCTATATTTATCCTTTCTAAAATTTTCCAAATGCCTGGGGCATTAAGAAGGGAAAAGGTCTAGAACTGGATATGAATAAAAGGATTAAGCAATTATCGAGGACAATCTAAGGTTTACCAAAGATTGGTTGCTCAAGGACAGTTGGAAGTATAGTGTTAATTCTGGAAGGACCATATTGACATAATCTGTAAGGAGGTAACTCTTGTTCAGAAGTGATAGTCAAAATGGAATATGGAAATGTTTCAAAGTTGGAAATTATTCAATCTGTGTAAGATTAGGAAACTTAATGCAAGAAGGATGTTTCCAAGGAGTTGATGTCCTTGGAATGCTCTGTAATGTTTGTTGTCAAGTCCTTGTGACTTTGTGCATAATCATTACAAGAGGATCAATGCATATAAGTTTAGAATCTAACAGATTTCAGTAAATGGCATGAATTTGGAATTCTTGCATTTGCAGTAAGGATTTGGGGCTGTGAAAAGAGAATCATTAAAGTTATGTTCAATTGATCTATTTCACAAAGTAAAGATCATAGACAAACATAGTATGCATACTTGGTGTATGGCATGACTAGTGTTTAGAAAACATAGTGTACATGCTTGGAGCATGGGACAACTATTGTTTTAAATTCAAGAATAAAGTTGATAGCTGAAACAGTATACAATGAATAATGTGTAATCATATGGTGATAAATTAAAAGTGTTTTATTTATATTCATAAGTTCTGAGACCATATTGGATTCGATTATTATTGTGTTTCACTTTGCATGTTTTGACTTCCAGAATAACTAGGTCATTGTTCTGATGGACTAAGTTATTCAAACCATCCACAGTCGGTCATATGTTGGAAGTAGATATGAATCAAGACTGTCATGGGTTGGCTTGTAGTGGTCTAAGATGTTGGACAAGGGGCTACAACACTCATGAGTGCTCATAAGTTCTGAGTATTGGATTCAACCCGCGCTCATTGGAATCACTTCATGGATTTTATCACGAGTGATCATGAGACGATAATATCTTATATTCTTCAAACCTAGAGATATGAGTTGTTACTATGAGTTGGTTGTACATTGATTGCACGAAAACGCATTCAGTAACTCGGTGTTATAAAACGTGCCTTTGTATATGATTCAACAAGTAGTAGAACAAGCCATATGAGTCGAAGTTTATCCATTCCTTTTACCTTCGGGATAAAAGCGATATCTGTAGGCCCCTCGATGATTGGGAGTAGATCTGAATGGGTATTCGTCAGCTTTAGGAAGACTTGGGATTAGAATGTTCTGTCATTCAGGTTTTGGGAACCGGGTTAGATCTTTCTCATGATCGTCTATGGCATTTGGATAGGGTTGAGGCGGTCCTGCTTTATGCAGTAGGCCAAGATACCCGGTGCGGGCCGACTGAAAGTCTTAGGCACGGAGGCTCAAGGGGAGCGGTAGGGTTAAGGCGGTAGGCCAACAAACCCTGAGAATTTCAACTCAATATTTGAATTGATTAGACATGTTGGTATTCCAACCGAAGGGGTGATATGAGTTAGATATGAGTGTCGTGCTGGTTGGCCGGTAGTGGTAGGTATGTTGATAATGGTTTGAGTTATTGTGATGTGTTTTGGGTTGGTTTCATCTGTGAAAGAGCCATAGCGTGTCTGAAGTGAGGAGAAGATAGGTCGCTGAAGACCAGGTAGGAGATGAGGCTGACGTGGGTCATGTAATGTTCATTATGTTAGCAGAAGTTGATGGCAGGGCGTGGAAGCAAGTCCAGCCAGTCGGTTTTCTTTTCGTGAGACGCGTGGGACTGCTGTTTGTGTGTGTCTTTTGGTTTAGTAATCGGTGAGGAGTCTGATCTTTCAGGTAGTGGGCAGACAAGTTGGGACCAGGGAGGTTTCAACATCGTCTGAGAAACATCATATGGTAGCAGGAAGAGTTGAAGTGGGTTTATGACTTGGGATTCATGTGTGGTAGAAGTTTTTTTTGTATCGTTATGTTGTTTATTGATGAGAGGAGCGTCAAGTAGGCCCTTCGAGCGGCAGAGGAAAGTGGATATCTACAGGATCGGGATGGTGGGCAACTGAAGTGACGACAATAGTGTCGATCGGTCATCGGGAGCATTCCAGTCTTGAGCTGAGGCCCGAAGAGGGCATACCAGACTCATGTTGTGGGCTCGGAGGCAATCCAGACCTATGTTGAGGACCGCATAAGGGTATTCCAATCATAGGCTGTGGGCATAGAGATTGTGTTGGTTATGTATTTGTTGGATTAGTGTCTAAGTCCATAACTATAATTGGTATGTACTTGACCCGACTCGGCATGGTTCATTTGGGTTGCATGGAATCGGAACATTTGGATAGACCGTTTATGAGGAAAAGACATTTTGTGACATATTAATATATTATAAGTTCTAATATATTAATATGAAATCATGTTATTTAATTAGTATTGATCAAGAATTAATTTGGACTTAATTTAGTGATCAAAAAGAGACTAATTAAATATATGGGGATTGATTGTGTAAATCATTCATTCTTATATATGTGGGCTTATGATCCAAGATTCCTTTATGTTGGGTTTAACCCATGTGGTGATCCATGGATACTCCATGGAGGTTAAAACCCATGGAGCATAAGGAATGGGTAAAGTCATGAGTTACATGGTGTAACCCTAATAGCCACACTATATAAGAACCCCTTTAGTTCAAGAAATTGGCACTAGTGATATATATTTTGAGGGCTAGCCGATTTGAACATGTATTTCTTCTTCTCATGGTTATTCCAAGAGTTCATGATGTTGTGTGAACCATTTGAGGTGTCACACTTGGGGCACTAGGCTCTCAAGCTTCATGGAGTCAAGCAACAACAACAAGGTATGTATTCTATCTATTTTATTATCCTAATATCAATGCTTTGGTATACTAGTTAGGATAATACCTTGGATAATCATATTTGCATGTATAATAGAGAAAACATAGATCCAAGGTATTTAGGGTTGCATGTACACTTAGGAGTGTTAGAATGCTCAAAACCTATCAGTATTTTGTAGGAGCGCGTTCGGATTGGATGTATTGTTGAAGATTCGGGAGAGTTGCACTCAGTTGTGAAGAATCTGAGGATGGTGGATGAGACGCAAGGATTGATCCTTGGATCTCAAGTATGAGTAGACCCAAGTTATATTCATAGAGGTATTCCAATCTAGGGTATTCCATCCTGAGGATGACCGGACCCTATGATTGATTGGACCTGATATGTTTGGTATTCCAGCCCGAGGCTGATTGGGCCAAGCATGAGTGTTCGTGTTTTAGTGGATTGATTTGGAATGATATTTTTGGGACAAATATCCTGTCAGCACAAAGGGGTTCGCTTCAGGAAGAGGGAAAGTTGGGTTTCCGATACTTTGGATCATCAGAATTTTGTCTAGTTGGCAAAGTGGCATGTAGGATAGACCTTATGAAAAGGGTCGGTTGGGATTCACATCACCTTTCACGTTTCGTAATTGCGAAAGTGCATCATGGATCAGGAGGTGGTAGTATCGTTGGATGACATTTAGGTCGATGAGCGCCTGAATTATGTTGAGAGGCCTGTGGCCATTCTGGAGAGAAGGGTGAAAGTTCTGCGGAGCAAGAAGGTACCTTTGGTAAAGGTACAGTGTGAGCACCAAAGAGGGTCCGAATGGACGTGGAAGCCGGAGGAAGAGATGCGGGAGCACTATCCGAAGTTGTTCACCGCAGCGGACTTCGAGGACGAAGTCTAATTCAAGTGGGGGAGAATTGTAACGCCCCGATTCTCAAAGTATTGATTTATGGTTAAATTTTCATGATTTCAAGGTCTACTCGACGAGTTGGGTGCCCGGACTCGTAGAGTAACAACGGTTTGGTCCACATGTTTAAGTGACCTACTCGCCGAGTCCAAGAAGGGACTCGACGAGTAGGAGCTGGAGGTTGAAACCCTAATTTCCGGGGTTTTTGTAACGCTCGTGTTTCTAGGCTAGGCATTAAAATTGACGTTATAGTCTAGGCTAACCTTTGTAACTCATTTTGAAGAAATGAAAATGAATTATGTGAATTATGTGTTTTATGCTTAATTATTAGAATTTAATTAATTACGAATAAAAATGAGCGTCGAAAATAAATATTAGATAAAGCCTATATCTATTAAGAAAGTTGTAGTGGTCGTGACAAGGATTACGGATATGTAAAGAATGCCGAAATCCGAGTTATAACGAAGAAGTTATGACCTGTCGAAGTTTCGCGACAAAACCGGCACGGTGCCGAATGACGTAAAAAGTGAGTTTTTGATAAACTACTTTTTAGCCTTAGTGATCTAAACGAAAGTCGTAGTGTTCGTTAAACCGAGAGTATGTATAAAAAGAATGCCCAAATCTGACTTCGTATGAGGAAGTTATGATTTTTCTAAGTTCCAGCTTAGCAGTAGACAACTAAAAACTCGAATTTTAGATCGAGTGATTTTTAGCCGACACAACCTAAACGAGAATTGAAGGTCTCGTAAATAGTAGTACAACGGTAAAAAGACAGACGAAAACGGATGTCGGATGAAGAAGTTATGAAATTTTAATGGATTTCCTGTCTCAGTCTGTTAAAAATAATAATATAAAAATTAAAGTCAAAATTAGCCGAAGAAGTCTAAACGAAAGTTGTAGAGCGTAATTTTACCTACGCGTGCATATAAAGAACGTAAAAACGGAGCTCGTATGCGAAAGTTATGAATTTTAGAAGATTTTGGCACAAAATTCGAGAAATTTCGCATGGATAAGCTTCACCCGGAAAAGCCACGCCACCTCGCATGAACAGTGGCCGCGTGTCGCTTTCGGATTCAACCGAAGTCTCAGCCCTCGCACATCCAACACGTGTGCACCCCCGTGTCCGAAGCAGCTTAGTCACCCGGTGATGAGGCTCGTCCAAAGCCTGAAGCGTGGCCTCGCATGCGAGACGTGTCCGAGCTTCGTTGCTGCCACCTGTCCGAGCCACGTGCTTCGCCTCCTGCTGCCTCGTGCCCTCGCTGCTGACTCACTCCTCTCGGCCGACGTTCGGACCTCCCCTATAAATAGAAGGGTTGCGAGATCTTCCGGCTACTTTTGGAAAATTCTCATTTTTCACCCCTTTTTCAATATTTTTATTATTTCCACTTCGCCGAAGCCCCAGTATTATACCAAACACCCGAAACACGTACCGGAGTGCCCGAGAAGCACGGGAAATTTATCTTTTCGGTTTTGAAGCCCGACTCTCGCAGAGCCCGGTTTCTCAATAAAACTCCCGGTTTTATTAGAAACGATCGTTTTAGGAAAAACGAAGTGCTGCCCGATTACCATTAAATCAAGTGAGTGTGTAGTTACTTTCACCTTACACATAGATATAAAGTATTTTATATAAAATACGTGTTGTGTGAATATATATTGTTTGTTTATTTGAGATGGATGTTGAAAGAATGATTTATACAGGTTTTTAAATAATTTAAACTGTATATGTATTTTTATCTACAAAAATATTGGGTAAAACATGGGTAGATGAAATAGTGGGTGTGTGATGAAAGGTGAGTTGGATAAATAAGATGATCAGTGATATAGATCATGAGTTGAGAGTGAGTGGGGAAATATGAGAGAATCACTTACCCAAACGTGGCCCCCGTCATTCAGCAGAGTATGAATGACAACCATGGACTATTCTAGATGATCTGTGGAACACTAGCAGGCTCGCAACCTGTAAGTGTGTGAACTATATGTGCATCAGCTGTACTCTAAAAACCCATTGACATGTATTGCAGGGGGGATTACCGTGAATAATACTGTCGATAAATAAGAGCTATGGACTTAGCACATGTTGTATAAACCCTGGCGACGATGTGACTTCATGCCTATTTGACATAAATTGCTGAGGAAAGCAATGTTGTCACCTTATTGGTTGTTTTATGTCAGGTTGTCTTGTTTGACATAAATTGCTGAGGAAAGCAATGTTGTCACCCCATTGGTTGTCTTATTTGACATAAATTGCTGAGGAAAGCAATGTTGTCACCCCGATGGTTGCCTTATTTGACATAGATTGCTGAGGAACCCCCGAAGCAATGTTGTCACCCCTAATGAAAATTCTTAGGCTAGGTCCCTTGTGATAGTTGTTTTTGGGACGTAAAGTGAGGATAATGGGAATGGGTAATTAGGGTTATTTTTGGTTGATAAAATTAATAAAATTATTGTTGATTGATGAACTTAATAAGTTTATTATTTATTGTAGGTTGAAAACCCTATATGCTCACCAGGCTCCAAAGCCTGACCCACTCAGGTTTTTATATTACAGGTAGTGGACCCCGAGCATAGTCGGATGATGATGATGATGAGTGATTTTTGGATTATAGGCCAGTAGTGGTAAATAACTGTTGTAAGGCTTATAATGTCTTGTGTATGCTTTTGATCTGTATCGGAACATGACATCCCGAGGTTTTGATATAAAATGAAAATATATATGTCTTAAAGAAAGGTTTTGATAAACTTTTATCATGTTTTGTTTTGGGGACCAATTCCGCAACATCTTTTAAAAGGATTTCTCTGATTTTATTTTAAAAGCATAAATTAAATCGGTCTTTTCTGGCCGAGAAATTAGGGGATGTCACAGTTGGTATCAGAGCATTAGTTTAAGCGAACTAGGAATTTATAGGATTTCTAGACTTAAACTTAGAATGCTAAGTGATGATTGTGAGATGAGTGTCTACCATATTTTAGACACGAGCACTAGTATATTTTAGGAAAGATGCCTAAAATGCTTTTAAGTGCTAAATGTTATATGTTTGCCATATATGATATTATTTGTTCGGATCTATGGTCTGTTGCCGACCGGATCTGGAAACTTTATGTGTGTAGGTTTCTAAGCGTATGACTACGATATTAGAACTAGCATGTAAACGTTTCGAAGTGATAAGGAGATTTATACGTCTATCGTAAATAAAGCTTTCCTATCTTAAATTCTCGCCCGGTACACCGAACGTCTGTTTGGGTGTACAAAACATTATGGTGAAGACTCGTAGAGAATTGAGTAGATAGAGGAAATGAAAAGCTTATGATAGTGAATGATACCTATCAGAAGATATCGTAAGAGTGGTATCTTGCCTTTAGAATATGTCTGATAAAATAACGGAACGTTTAGAGGGGTACGCTACGTCTGAAGTACACCTTCGATTGGCAGGATGATGGAATGATTGGTGTAATTCTTGAAGTTGTCCCATCGCCTGGAATTTCCATCACCAACCAAGTTGAAGTAGAATTGATGATTAAAGATACGCATGGAAGAAGTCCTAGTAGAGTCTAGGAAAATTTTATGATTAATTGGACACATTCGTATGTGTTAAATTGTTTTGTGATTTTAGGACTTGGGGACTGCGAGACAGTACTTGGGACGAGTATGAGTAGGTGTGAATAGTAGTAGAGATCTATACTACTGGAAGCACATGACTCACACTTGGATTAGGGAAAGTCACAAGGTTACCAAGGAACTAGTAATTGATTCCATCTTGTTCTAGTCTATCGTTACCATCGTTTCGGTAATGACTAAGAAGATAATTGTTATTCCGACCTTAGAGGTCATATCGAATTGAGTCCGACTAAGATAAGTATGTCACGTGGTTCAGAGAACCAAGTTCGATGTAGCATTTGACTTAAGCCAGAAGATTGAAGTGAAAGATGATCAAAGCGATCAATAGAAGTATCGCGCACATTGTTAAAGAAGTTGGTAGTTAGAAATGATACATGATGAACTGTGATTGTATCACATTAGGACATGAAGGAAGGTATAGTTTGTTCCGGAATTTGTCTCTAAGAGACCTGAGTCTAAGCAGTGCATTATACAATGAGATATCATTAGAACATGATCCATCGGTTTGTTGCAATAAATGAAGGAAAGTACTCATTCTAAGAAGAAGAAGGAGTCCTCAATAAGGATTTATTTTGTAACTCGAAGGTTACGATTAAAAGTCCTGCGGAGATCTGAAGCTTTTTAGGATTAGCTGGATATTATCGAAGATTTATCCAAGGCTTTTCTTCGATCGCTACTCCATTAACAGCTTTGACCCACAAAGGAGCTACTTATACTTGGAATGAGAAGCTAAAGAAGAAATTGTGTGAAGCACAAATTCTTTCATTACCTGAAGGAGTTGATGATTTTGTAGTTTATAGTGATTCCTCTGGAGTTGGGTTAGGTTGTGTTCTGAACCAAAGGGATAAAGTGATAGCGTATGCATCTAGGCAATTGAAAGAGCATGAAAAGAACTACCCCACTCATGATCTGGAGTTGGCAGCGGTAGTATTCGCCTTAAAGATATGGAGGCACTATCTTTATGACATTAAATGGAAACTTTTCACTGATCATAAGAGTCTTCAATATCTCTTTAATCAGAAGAAATTGAACATGAGGCAACGACGCTGGCTAGAGTTACTCAAGGACTACGACTGTGAGATACTTTACCACTCTGGTAAAGCAAATGTTGTTGCTAATGCTCTCAGTCGGAAGGTAAATCTTGAAAAGAAAAGGCCAAGAGAGTTGAGGATTGAAGTTGTCTCGACAATTGTGGAAAGTATAAAGAAAGCTCAAGAGGAAGCTTTAGAGAAAAATGACCGAAAGGAAGAACGTTTGGGATAAAACGTTGGTGTTTGATACGAACGGTCAAGGACTGAAGGTATTCAAAGATAGGATTTGGGTACCTAAGACGGGAGGAGTAACGATCTTCTGATGGAAGAAGCTCACAAGACCATGTACTCGATTCATCCCGGCAGTACAATAATGTATAGGGATCTAAAACCCTATTACTGGTGGCCGACGATGAAGCTCGATGTTGCTAAGTATGTGGCCGAGTGTGTAACATGTGCTAGGGTTAAGGCACAACATCAGAAACCGTATGGGAGTTTAGAACCTTTGCCTGTACCCAAGGTAAATGGGAAGGCATCACCATGGATTTTGTGACTAAACTGCCCAAAACAAGGAACGGTCACGACATGATTTGGGTGGTCGTTAATCGCTTCACTAAGCGTGCGCATTTCATAGCAGCCAACGAGAAATGGTATGTGGATAAACTTGTGAATTCTTACGTGAAGGAAATTGTGAGGCTTCACGGTGTTCCATTAACGATTGTATCCGATCGTGACAGTCGTTTTACCTCAAGGTTTTGGAGGAGTCTATAAGAGAAATTGGGTACCAAGTTGTGTTTGAATACAGCTTACCATCCGCAAACCGATGGTCAGAGCGAACGAACAATTCAAACACTGGAGGATATGCTGAGAGCATATACCTTAGAATTCCAAGGTAACTGGGATGAACACTTACCTCTAGTAGAATTTTCCTATAATAATAGTTTCCACTCAAGCATCAAGATGGCACCTTATCACGCTTTGTATGAAGAAAAATGTCAAACGCCGTCATGTTGGCTGGAAGCTGGGGAAGAGCAGTTTATGGGACCTGAAATAGTCCATCAGACTGCTGAAAAGTTGAAAGTGATTAGAGAAAGGATGTTAACAGCTCAAGATCGTCAAAAGAGCTATGTTAACAAGAAAAGACAACCGATATCATTCGAAGTTGGAGATTCGGTTTTACTTAAAGTCTCACCGTGGAAGAGACTTATAAGATTTGGTAAAAGGGGAAAATTGAGTCCAAGGTTTATTGGACCGTTTAAAGTTCTTCAGAGGATTGGGAATCAAGCTTACAAGCTAGAATTACTAGAAGAACTAGAGGGTATTCATAATACCTTTCATGTGGGTTATTAGAGAAAGTTCACGGGAGATGTGCCCGACATAATTCCCATTTCTAAATTAAGGTTGGATGAAAACAAGAGGTTAATTGAAGAACCTGAGGCAATCGTTGACCGTAAGACTAAGAAGTTGCGACGCAAGATGGCCGATTTAGTGCTTGTGCGTTGGAAACATACGAATGGGCCAAATCTCACTTGGGAAACGGAGAGTGACATGATGAGTCGCTACCCGCAGTTGTTTGCTGATGTGTGATTCTGGGGACAAAATCATCCTAAGGGGGAGAGAACTGTAACGACCGTGTTTCTAGGCTAGGCATTAATATTGACGTTATAGTCTAGGTTAACCTTTGTAACTCATTTTGAAGAAATGAAAAGGAATTATGTGAATTATGTGTTTTATGCTTAATTATTAGAATTTAATTAAATAAGAATAAAAATTAGCGTCGAAAATAAATATTAGATAAAGCCGATATCTTTTAAGAAAGTTGTAGTGGTCGTGACAAGGATTACGGATATGTAAAGAATGCCGAAATCCGAGTTATAACGAAGAAGTTATGACATGTCGAAGTTTCGCGACAAAACCGGCACGGTGCCGAATGACGTAAAAAGTGAGTTTTTGATAAACTACTTTTTAGCCTTAGTGATCTAAACGAAAGTCGTAGTGTTCGTTAAACCGAGAGTATGTATAAAAAGAACGCCCAAATCTGACTTCGTATGAGGAAGTTATGATTTTTCTAAGTTTCAGCTTAGGAGTAGACATCTAAAAACTCGAATTTTAGATCGAGTGATTTTTAGCCGACACAACCTAAACAAGAATCAAAGGTCTCGTAAATAGTAGTACAACGGTAAAAAGACAGACGAAAACGAACGTCGGATGAAGAAGTTATGAAAATTTAACGGATTTCCTGTCCCGGTCTGTTAAAAATAATAATATAAAAATTAAATTCAACATTAGCCGACGAAGTCTAAACGAAAGTTGTAGAGCGTAACTTTACCTACGCGTGCATATAAAGAACGTCAAAAACGGAGCTCGTATGCGAAAGTTATGAAATTTTAGAAGATTTTGGCACAAAATTCGAGAAATTTCGCATGAATAAGCTTCACCCGGAAAAGCCACGTCACCTCGCATGAATAGTAGCCGCGTGTCGCTTCCGAATTCGACCAAAGTCTCAGCCCTCGCACATCCAACGCGTGTGCACCCCCGTGTCCGAAGCAACTTAGTCACCTAGTGATGAGGCTCGTCCGAAGCCTGACGCGTGGCCTCACATGCGAGACCTGTCCGAGCCACGTGCCTTCGCCTCCTGCTGCCTCGTGCCCTCGCTGCTAACTCACTCCTCTCGACCGACCTTCAGACCTCCCCTATTAATAAAAGGGTTGCGAGATCTTCCGGCTACTTTTGGAAAATTCTCATTTTTCACCCCCTTTTCAATATTTTTATTATTTCCACTTCCCCCGAAGCCCCGATATTATACCAAACACCCGAAACACGTCCCGGAGTGTCCGAGAAGCCCGAGAAATTTATCTTTTCGGTTTTGAAGCCCAACCCTCGCAGAGCCCGGTTTCTCAATAAAACTCCCGATTTTATTAGAAACGATCGTTTTAGGAAACGAAGTGTTGCCCGATTATCATTAAATCTAGTGAGTGTGTAGTTACTTTCACCTTACACATAGATATGAAGTATTTTATATAAAATAAGTGATGTGTGAATATATATTGTTTGTTTATTTGAGATGGATGTTGAAGGAATGATTTATACAGGTTTTTAAATAATTTAAACTGTATATGTATTTTTATCTACAAAAATGTTGGGTAAAACATGGGTAGATGAAATAGTGAGTGTGTGATGAAAGGTGAGTTGGATAAATGAGATGATCAGTGATATAGATCATGAGTTGAGAGTGAATGGGGAAATATGAGAGAATCACTTACCCAAACGTGGCCCCCGTCATTCAGCAGAGTATGAATGACAACCATGGACTATTCTTGATGATCTGTGGAACACTAGCAGGCTCGCAACATGTAAGTGTGTGAACTATATGTTCATCATCTGTACTCTAAAAACCCATTAACATGTATTGAAGGGGGGATTCCCGTGAATAATATTGTCGATAAATAAGAGCTATGGACTTAGCACATGTTGTATAAACCCTGGCGACGATGTGACTTCGTGCCTATTTGACATAAATTGCTGAGGGAAAGCAATGTTGTCACCCCGATGTTTGTCTTGTTTGACATAAATTGCTGAGGAAAGCAATGTTGTCACCCCGATGGTTGCCTTATTTGACATAGATTGCTGAGGAACCCCCAAAGCAATGTTGTCACCCCTAATGAAAATCCTTAGGCTAGGTCCCTTGTGATAGTTGTTTTAGGGACGTAAAGTGAGGATAATGGGAATGGGTAATTAGGGTTATTTTTGGTTGATAAAATTAATAAAATTATTGTTGATTGATGAACTTAATAAGTTTATTATTTATTGTGGTTTGAAAACCCTATATGCTCACCAGGCTCCCAAGCCTGACCCACTCAGCTTTTTATATTACAGGTAGTGGACCCCGAGCATAGTCGGATGATGATGAGTGATTTTTGGATTATAGGCCAGTAGTGGTAAATAACTGTTGTAAGGCTTATATTGTCTTGTTTATGCTTTTGATCTGTATCGGAACATGACATCCCGAGGTTTTGATATAAAATGAAAATATATATTTCTTAAATAAAGGTTTTGATAAACTTTTATCATGTTTTGTTTTGGGGACCAATTTCGCAACATCTTTTAAAAGGATTTCTCTGATTTTTTTTAAAAGCATAAATTAAATCGGTCTTTTCTGGCCGAGAAATTAGGGGATGTCACAGTTTTGCACCCTATTTAAGGAATCATTAGCCTCCTTTGGCCTCCTTGCAGCCTCCTGAGAGTTTAACAAAACCCTAATCCATGAGTGTGCTCCATTATTGTGTGTTTTAAGCTTTGGGAGGAAGATCTTTATAAGGAGAGCTTGGAGAGCAAGTGGCTAGAAGCAAGGAACATGTGGGGATTTGATATCTACCTCAGTTGGCATCTTTTGGAAGGTATCAAGTCGTTACCTTGACCTCATTTCATTCTAGATCTCATTTGGTTAAAGATTTGGGCTTTTCTAGCATATTATGAAGCTATTCTTGGGTATAAGCTCAGATCTGAAGTTGTAACTTCATATCTGAACTCTCTTTGGTTTGTAAGTCCATAAAGCTATCATATTTGGCAAGTATGAACCCCTCCTTAAGTGTAAAACTCCATTGCAAGCTTGGTTTTGTCATTATGAGACTTTAGAGCCTTGCATGCACGTAAAGTTTGCAACTTTACGTGATAAACATGCCTTGGGAAGCCGGATCTGCAATATGGAACCTTGCCACGACTTAAAAAGCATCTGAATGGATGAAGGACTGAAGGGACTCGGCGAGTTGCATGGTCAACTCGGCGAGTCCGATGAAGATTGTCGTGGGCTCGGCGAGTCAGTAGAGTGACTCGGCGAGTCAGCCGGGGTTTTCCCAACCTTTGGACACGCATGAACTCGGCGAGTTGAAAGGAAACTCGACGAGTTGGCCAAGGAGTTTACAGCCGCAAACATTAGGAACTCGACGAGTCACTCAAGTGACTCGGCGAGTTGACGAGTTATGCAAGGAACTCGGCGAGTGGTTGGTTGTACTCGACGAGTCGGGTCAACATGGACTGTTGACCTTGACCGTTGACTTTGACTTTGACCAAGGGCTGACTATTTGACTTCTGGGAGCAGTTTTGGGAAATTGGAGTTTTATGGATATGGTTCTATGGTGGATATAAGTGGTGGAGTTTGTGACGGTGATTCGAGAGTTGAGCTTATCACTTCAGCGCGTCAGTTGCGAGGTGAGTTCTCCTCACTATATCAACAAGGTCTAAGGCACCAATGCCGGCCCTTATCGGATTCGTATCCGGGTTTATTGCATGATATGATTATTGATTTACATCCTAGTAATTAGGATGGTGATATGATTAGTGACCTGGTAGGTCTGTATCATGGTTTATGGAATTATGTTATGTTAGTGATCTGTTAGATCGGTATCCTGATTATAGGATGGTTGATATGTTATTGGCCGGTTAGATCTGTATCCTAGTTATAAGATGTTGTTATGATTATTGATCTGTTAGATCGGTATCCTGCTTATAGGATGGTTGACATGTTATTGATCGGTTAGATTTGTATCCTGGTTATAGGATGTTGTTATGATTATTGATCTGTTAGATCGGTTGACTGTTATATATGCTAGCGTATGATATTTATGTGCACATGTTGGTTTGATTTGGGGATGGATTGAGGCGGTCCTGCTTTGTGCTGAAGGCCAACATACCTAGGGCGGTTCGGGTAACCTGAAGGCCTTGCAAAGGGATTCAGTCAGGCCGAAGGCCCCGCGAGCGGTCCGGATAGGCTGTAGGCCCTGTGAGGCGGTCTAGTCATGCCGAATGCTTGGGAGCGGTCCAGATAGGCTGTAGGCCCTGCGAGGCGGTCCAGTCAGGCTGAAGGCTCATTATGCATGTTGTTGTTCTGTATTTGTTGATATGATATGATTATGGTTTCAGTTTATTGGTTCAGGTTCAACGGATAGCGGCGGGAAGGCGAAGGCGTGACCGTACACTTCCTCGATTGATGATTATGATTTCTGGGAACTCTGATGTATAAACTATTTTGAAAACAAATTGTAATAATTGAATGGTTGCAAATGATTTAAAAAGTTTTAAATTGGCTTGAATTTTATGGGTGTTACACTAAGAAATTGTGGAATTTTTTTACCAATGTAGACTTTGGCTCATGACTATCCCATAATATTGAGTGCCATTGTTAATCGCTCTAGTTGCGGCCACTTGCAGACCATAAGCATCAGGTATGAAGCCATTATTTTAATTGATTTATCTTGTACTCGCAAAATCATTAATGTCTGCATTTTTAGATATATGACACATCTATGATTTTAACAAGTTGCATAGTTGTTTTCCTAGATTCCTACTTAGTGATCAGATGAGCTTTGATGTGAGAAATAAGAAAATATTTTCATTTAACTGTGTATTGTAACTTTCTAATTTTATTTTTTTATTTACATTTGCTCTTATATTTTTTTTATTAAGGTGTTTGAATTTACAATTTTTACCAAATTGTGGGGGACTACAAGTATTTATGTATGCTTACAACCAATGGAGGCAATTGGTGAATGCTAATTCAGAGCCAACAAGATGAGAAGGCCGGAAGGAAGCATATTGAACAAAGTAACTTTGCCGATACATATATTGACTTCATAGTGGAATCTGGCATGCCAGGCATGGTGGATACGGTGGAAAATATGTTACGTACACCATACCACTTTGTTATAGGAACTTTGGAAATAGAAGGTTAAAGTTTGTAGTGAAAGCTTAATGTATTATGTAAAGTTGTAGTATAGGCTAGAATGTAAAAATATTAAAACAATAGAATTGATGTTACAATAAAAGAATTTGTTATTCGATTTCAATTTACTCATAACAGTAATGTTGGTTTGGTTGATAGATGTTGAGATTGTAATTTTGTTGATTAATTATTTGAAAAAATAGTCTCATCTTGATTGCATAAAAGGGAAGGTGACTTTTTTTTATTGAAGTAATTAGACCCGGTTGTTTAAATAAAACCGGACTCTATTCATCTTATAGGACCCGGTTGCAAAACCGGGTTCTTTTTAGAATTTCACATAGGACTCGCCTCCATAAAACTCAGTTGCAAAACCGGGTTCTATTAGCTATTTTAACCGGGTTTTATAAGCTTTTTTGTAGTAGTGTATTGGATGGAAAACCGTTTATGTTGCTTGACTGAATTCCTATATTCCTCAATCTACACCATACAATTATTTTAATACTTCTATATTTGAATTATCTGACGATTACTAATATCAAATTTATACTTTACTACGTATAGGTCTTTCAATCTCAATAAATAAAACCAATTTGTGTAATAATATAAGAACGATGAATATATTACATCAATATATTTAGGTCTTGTTGATTTGACATGTGTCGTGACATATTTAAGATGGAAAAGATGATATGTAGAAGAAATGTAGGAGGATATTTAATTGATTATAAATAATTTATAACAAAACGATTAACTTTTTGATGTTTCTCCGAATAGTCCAAAGTCTTGATAGTTAGCTCTTGGTCTTCCAGTTGAAAAACAACGTTGATGAAGGCGTGTAGGCGCACTATTCCACGGTGGGGATTGTAACTTTTCATAAATTTCCCATTTGTCACTCAATGATCGAACTTTGCTTATTTCTTTTTTGAGGATCGACGAATCAAATGATATTTCTGTTCCAATTTTTGCCTCTTCTTTTCCCTCTGAATCAAGGATTTGAGTTTTGTAAATACATCCCATCGTTTGACCGCCTCACTATTTCATCAACATATTTGTTCACTGACTCATCATCATATTTGTTCACCGTCTCATCAACATATTTGAATAGTTTCAAAACATACCTTTTACTTTTTTAGAATGTTAATTTAAATTCTAAGCATTTTTATTTATTTAAAATTTATAAATAAAATATATACTTATATGTATTCACTATAAAACAGATGTTGTCGTAAAGTTTAAATTTGACCAGGTGTTGTAAAATGTTAAAAATAACAAAAACAAATGTTTACATATGTCACAAACATCCAAAACGTGTCAGGAGATAGAATTTGTGGATTTCATATAATAGTTATGTCTCTCGGTTATAGTGAAGATGATTAGTGTCAAATTCGATCAGATTTACATAATAAGTTGTCAGGGCACCGCGGCGAGTTCGCTCCAATTCATAATAACGATTTAAACATCATAAGTTACTCATTGAATTTCTATTGATCACATTTTGCTCTAAGAGATCGTTGGTTGATTATGTCGTACATCGACGAGTACGGTATAATTATTCATTTTCTAAGCAAAGATGGTCCGTCAACATGTTTTCCACTTTGGCTTGGCCCGCAATGCATCTCAAATCATGAAGCTATTGTTATCGATTTTGTTCAAGGTGTTCATTGTGTGAATATGTTCATTTACAAGGAATGTATCTAATTCCTATTATATTTGCCGCTTTGACGTTACTACAATTCAGCATGGTCTGTTGGATGAAAAACTGTTTATGTTGTTTAACTGAATTCCTATATTCCTCCATCTGCACCATACAATAATTGTAATACTTCTATATTTGAATGATCTGAAGATTAATAAAATCAAATTTATACTTTGCTATGTAAAGGTCTTGCAATCTCAATAAATAAAATAAATTTATATAATAATATAAGAACGAGGTATATTTATTAAATCAATATGTTTATGTCTCATTGATTTGACATTATAAAAAAGATATCACATCACACATTGAAAGTTGCTCATCTTTTTTACTTTTTATTTTATCACTGTAGTAAAAAAAATCTCATAAAATACCATTGTATAACATTTTATTCAAGGTAACATATTTAACACGGGCAATAAAATATCACAATGACTATGATGGAAATCTTCTAGATATATTTGAAATAATTTCAATTAAAATGTTAATGCTCTGTATTTTATTTTAAGTATTACTATAAATTCAAATGCATTTTCGATAAAGTTTATTTTCACTAAATTTTAAGGATACATTTTATTGCTTTAAATTTATATTTTTAATGACCAACCAATATATAACATTCCTAACTAGTTTCTAATATATATATATATATATATATATATATATATATATATATATATATATATATATATATATATATATATATATTTGGATGTGTATGTTCATTTATTTCCATATGGTTCTTAATTTAGATATTCGTGTCCATTTATGCTCGTTTATTTTCATATATGTTTGTCTATATTCATTTATAATAATTTATTTTCATATATGTTTGTATATATACATATATATTTGTCTATAACAACTGATCTTAGTAGTTTATGACTTTTAGCATATCAGACATAACAACAAATAATAAAACACGATGCATAGCTAATACTTCAACCAAGAACAAACAATATATAATTCATACTCACTTGTGAATCAAATTCCAAATGAATTTCGCCCGTGCATCACACAGATAGAAAACATGACCTGAGATAGAAAACAATGTATAATGTTTGACCGGATGTTTATATTCCTTCAAATTTCCCACGTTGTAATTGTAATATTCTAGGAATTATGTTATCTGACGGTTGATAAAAAAATTATACTTTTACATGTGGTTCTTGATTTGAATATTTATATTTGTTCATTTATTTACATATGGTTCTTGACACTTGTAAGTTGTAAGTGTATCGTAAACTTATAAAATAACATACAAAAAAATGTTTTTGATCAATAAAATAAAATAGTATTCAAGACGGACAAATAAGTTGTCAAAACACAAGACAAAAAAATAAATAATTTGTGTTTGACACATTATTTATAATTAGACAAAACAAATCAATAATGTATTTACACTTACTATAGAAATATTACATACAAAGAGTTTATATTATATTAATACAATAAAATAATAAGGGTATGAAATAAATTTTTGAAAACTAAAAGGTAAATTTTTAAATACATAGATAATTAGAAGGGCTAGAAATAAAAGTGTATCTTATGTAAATGGTTTCTTGAATTTAAGGGTAAACATAATCAATCACTTATTGAAAATTCTATATAGAGATCAATCATTTCATCGTTCAATTGGAATTTTATCGCGTATATAGATAAATCCTTGGAAAACGTGGATCTCATGAAATGTTTTAGACATGGATCTCATGAAATATTTTAGATATATATAGGCTAGATGAACAACTTCAGTTTAGTTTCATAAGGAACATCGTCCAACTTATCTGAAATACACGCAGAGCAAAATGGTACATACTTTCACCATATTCCGAGAGTTTGTTTTTTATCTTTGGGAATGTTAGGTTTACATTGTTTCTTCATTGCTAAAATTCTTTCAACTCTTTTAGTAATATTTTATTTTGGATCCATATGCAGGCAACCAGTGCCACATACGTATGGGGTACACCTTGGGGAGGTAAAGGTGGAGAAAACGCCTGGCAATTCATAATACCTGATGGTGGTAGTCTTGCCAGGTTCACTATAAGTAGTGGCGACGTTGTAAATTCCATCCGCTTCTCTTACAAGGATCAATATGGCTTTACGCTTACTTCTGAACACTTCGGTGGCGATGGTGGCTCATCCAATACGGTAAGTTTTGAATTCTGTAACATATACACGTAAGTATCGAACTTAGGTTCTTATTTTATAATTAATATAGCAATCATGATATTTATATTTCGGTTTTAGATAACCTTCGCCGACGACGAGTTCCTCATCGGGATTAGTGGACGTGTCGGATCTATTAACAACTTAACAGTGATTACGTCATTGTCTTTCGAGACCAACAACTACACTTATGGGCCATACGGCACAAACCCTGGGACTGATTTCTCGTTTGGGGTCGCAAATGGTAAGTTTTCCGGATTTTATGGAAGGTGTGGGCATTACGTGGACTCTTTGGGTGTCATTCTTCAGCCGAAAACATGACATATTACACAGCATGCATGCTTGTTGTGTTTGAGGGAAACAAATGTTAAATGGTTCTTTAATTCGTTTCGTCTTCTAAATGTGCTACTCGTATATATGTACGTATTTTATATATTTTAAGATCGTATCTGGTTTCTTTGTGACACTATAAAAATAAGGTCGGAGTTACAGTTACAATAAGCACCCTTGTTGTGCATTTGGTTTTTCATGTACTCCTATTTATCCTTTCATATATGTAACTATATACAAAAATCAATATACAGGTCTGCTATATTTGTTGCTCAAGGGAACATCTAAGGTGGGTTTATGTCATCAAAACTCTTTTTACGTTAACTTAACATACAATCTGTAAAATTCTCAAAACAAATTTTGTTATTTACTAGGCGATGAAAATAAAATAATGACTATGCCACTACTACAAAACTGAGCCAATATTTCCGACAGCCAAATGCGTCCGCATGAAATATGGGGAATATGTAAACAAAAGGTTGTTATTAAAACCTGTGAACCAAGATAAAAGAAATAAGAAGAGGACAATTTGCAAGGATTAATTCCTTTTTTCTTCTTGTGAACGTGCACGTACAAAGCACACAAAAAGAAATAAACTTGGTGCACTTTTATTGGATAAACAAAAATGGAATTTGACATCTATATGTACTAAAACAAATAAAATCTTATTCTAATACCAAATCTAGGAAATACAACGACTTATACTAAGATAATCAAACTTTTCTAAAATACCCTTATTTGAATTAGACATAACCAAATCCAAAAATATGGAAATTTTCTTATGAACCGATTAATCCAACAATCACCCCTTAATCGGTTTGATCATACTGTTCATTCACAATAGTGTTTAATAAATATCTTTTCAAACCATCTTGGTTTTCGACTTTCCTGGACACCCATCCCCCACTCCGGTCACACCCAAAGTCTTCTCTCAACCATTTTGATTGTTTACAACACATGTTACATGTAACATAACATCCCGTTGGACACGTTCATTACCATCTCGACCTTTCCCGGATCCCCGACCTCTTCCTCAACCACATCTAAAGCCACCCGATTTGAACTTTCAACGTCATAATGTTCACACTGTGTTGTTTGTTGACTCCCTTCTTGTTTTGACAACCATATGTGTGCCAATCAATCCTATTCCGAGAGATTCTTCTACCAAACACCCTCGGTTCAACTATCTCCCATATGTCTTGTACATGCATAATCAACTTGACTTTGATTGCCCACACCAGATAATTTGTTAGGGTCAAAACCGGAACTTGATACGAAATCGAACCTCCTTCTTTAACTATCGACATCCTATTCTTTCTTTTGACATCCCGACCTCTTTAATCAAGCTTGTTCCGAGAACACTTTTTCCACCGACCACCAATACATGGTCAAGACCACCTTTACCGTCTTCTGTCATCCGCAAAGACGAATCAAATCAAAGCCACCTGCTTTGATGTCTTCCTGTCCGTTTATCAAGCACTTCCGGTTAGTTTCTCATTATCGTTAGAACAAGCCTGATCAAGAGAAATCAGGGCTGCTATTGAGATGCTTTAACTTGCGCTTAAAAAACGACTCACACCCCCTTAAACTGAACCCAATTACCGCTACGTCTTCCCTGCAGCGAAAGGCTACACCTTTTCTTACTCTCAAACCAGCCTTCTACGTCTTCACGATCTGTAGGCTCTAATACCTAGTGTAAACAAAAGGTTATTCTTAAAATTTGTGAACCAAGATAAAAGAAAAAAGAAGAGGACAATTTTCAAGGATTAATTCCTTTATTCTTCTTGTGAACGTGCACGTACATAGCAAACAAAAAGAAATAAATTAACTTGCTACATTTATATTGGATTGACAAAAGTGGAACTTGACATCTATGTATACTAAAGCAACTAGAATCCTATTCTAATACCAAATATAGGAAAAGTAACGACTTATACTAAGATAATCAAAATTTCCTAAAATACCCTTATTTGAACTAGACATAACCAAATCCAAGTATAAGGAAACTTTCCTACAAACCGATTAATTCAACATAATATGTTTGAACTTTGGTGGACGGAACGAATTATATAAGCATGAATATTTAAAATATTAAACTTCATTTTCCTTAAATTATTTTAAGAGTAAATTACATGTTTGGTCCCTATGACTTGTTGGAAGTAACACCTTCATTCCACAAGATCCATTAAAACTTGTTGCATTCTTGATCCTCCGTTTAAGATGGAACTGTTAAGACCCCTATCACATGAGAGCATTTTCACTACTAGAAAATAAACATTTAATGACACATATTGCATGTAATAAAAGGGTAGAGATGACACGCAAATGCATGTCATTAAAGCCCCAGTCATAAAGGAAGATGACACGCATCTGCGTTGCATAAATATACGAAACGCATTTACAACGTGCATTACGACACACAGTTTGCGTGTCATAATTTTAAGTGTTTTAAAAAGTTATATATATTTTGTATAATTGCTATTTTCACATTGAATGATAACTAATTTCTCATAATGCAAAACAAAATACATATATAGCAAAACAAGACATTTCATATATTAACGTCATATATCAAACAAGTTATCAAAACTATTATAGACCATATATGTAAAATACTAACAAACATGTTAAAGTTATCAAAAAATATTGTTTGTTGATACAAGGTATCACCGAAAAATAAAAGGCTGCAACAAAAGACAGATCATTCTTCAAGACTTCCATCAATATCAAAATTTGTTTACTCCATTTTTCTGCCACCAACATGAGAAAAAAAGTGTACCCCACTGTAAGGAGGGAATATCATGCAAAAGCTTGGGATATATAGAAAAATTTGTAAATAACTGCAATGATCTTTACAGGATTACACAAAAGTTTAACGAATATTTGATAGATTATTTTAGCAAGTTTGGAAGAGATGAATTGAATATTCTTCATCTAGAGGTAGTAACTGCTGTGGAGGCCTACACAATGGGTTTGAAGACAAATTCCCCATTTTATGAGGATCTTGTTATGACCACATGCATGAAACTTGATGAATTCAGAAACATGGCCTTAAGATTCATAAGACAAGAGGAAGACAAGTTGATGCAAAAGAAAATTCGAGACATCTTCCCAAAGATTCTGCAGACCAAGGCCTTACAGGAACTTAGAGAACCACATAGTCAATGCACTAGAAGATGAAGAAGATGATGAAGAATATCCTAAGATTTCTTATTATTCTTTTTTATATTGACACTACATGACTAACTTTTTCCATGCAGGATTTAGGTGACAAGGCAAGATGACCGAAGAATAATGAAAAAGTTTACACTTGGAATGATAGGTCCAAATGGTGCGTATACCACGAAGATTTTGGCCATAAGACAGACGATTGCGTTGCCCTTAGAAAAGAAATAAGATATGATCTCAAGGAAATCCTGGGGAGAAAGAATTTCAATCCTAAGGATAAAGAACAAGATTCCACCAAGATTCTGGAAAGAGCAACGTCACATTCTCGAGATGCTAAAGTCATAAACTTCATCTCACGAGGATCCAATATATGCCGCACAACCTACTCCGCAACAAAGAGGCATGCAAAAGTGTTAAATATGGAAAATGATGAGGGTCCAGGAAACAACGTAGACATCACAGACAAGAATGAGGTCATATTTTCCGAATATGAGAGAGAAAACATCATGGATCCTCACCATAACAGATTGGTGTTGAACCTATACATTACAAATCACTATGTTAGAAGAATCTTGGTGGATGGAAGAAGCTCCGTCAATATAATCCTACGAGTAACCTTGCAAAAAATGAACATTCCAGAGTCATAAATCTTGTTAAAATCCTTTGTACTGGTCGGATTCATCAGAGAAACAAAGAACGCCCTAGGTAAAATTAAATTGCCCATCTACATAGGAAGAATAAACTGATGGGTTTCGAGCAATACATCATTCCTATGGTGTACATGCAAACCCTAATAGCTTTTGGATCTAGTTTGTCTAATGAACATGCAATTGAATATCCAAAGCTATAAACCCTAGATCTATCATATAAGAACTGAAATAAGGGTTTAGTAATTACCTTTGATTGTTATATAGTAATAACAATCAATTCCTTGCTTTGATTGGCTTCAGAAAGCTTAGTGCCTCAAGTGTTGCACCTCTAATGGAGTCACAAACACCACTAAGCAATTGGATGAAGGAGAGAAGAGAGGGGAGGCACCAAAAACGGCTGGAAACCCTAAAGGAACACTTGTCCACGTTTTTGGGGCATAGGGGTCCTTTATATACATGTAGGCTATTAGGGTTTACAGCTAGGAAATCCTAATCTGACTGCTTAAGCCCTAAGCAGCCCATGGACTCCTTTAACATATCCCTTGGACGAATTCCTTATGGGCTTCCCATAGAATTCGTCCAACCTATATATTATTAGGTGATCCATAGCCCAATTGTAATTATCTTATAATTACAAATCCAGTCCCCTAAGTTTAATTAATCTCTTTTAGCCACTAAATTAATTCTTAATTCATTCTTGACTAATATTAATTAAACAATATGATTTCTCCTTTAACATATTATTCTCATAATATATTAATAAATCATAATTAAACCTTTCTCTCCTTAATTCATCCTACATACTGCTATGGTGAAGGCAACCCAAAAGGACCATGCTCATAATCGGGTCAAGTACATACCAAAATAGTTATGGACTTAGACACTATTCCAACAGTCTCTCACTTGGATAAGTCTAATAACTATTTTGCATAACTTCAGAACCTGGTCAGCGATCGTAGCTTTCAAAAGCCGCTGCCAACTCTGATCTTATCAGATACGCGTGTCCTTTAGATAAGGGATCATATATTCCTCCATTCTCAAGATATCGTATAGACACGAGACAAGGATTTAAATCATTCTCTCTGTCTATATTTTGTTTCCCGACTTCCGATTCATGACGACTGACAACAGACTATAATTGAACACATCAACTTAGTCCCGGCTTGGCCAAGCACTTAGGTGTCATCACTAAATCATCGAGGGGCCCACAGATATCGCTTTTATCCCACTTTGAGTAAAAGGAATGGATAAACTTCGACTCAAATTCTCGCTTGCATTTACTGATCGAATCACACACAACAATAAGTTTTATAACACCAAGTTACTGGTGCGTTTTCTTATTATCAATGCGCAACCGACCAACAAATAACAACTCACACGTCTTGGTTTCAAGAATATACAATGTTATCGTCTCACAATTACTTATGATAAAAACCATGAAGTGATTCAAGTGAGCGTGGGTTTGATCCAATACTCTAATCTTATTAAAGCACTCATGAACTCTGCAACAAACTTGTGCTATGTCTAAACACTTAGACAATCTACAGACAGATTCATGACATTCTTCCTTCATACCTACTCCCAACGTATGACCGACTGTGAATGTTTGAATAACCTAGTTATTCTGGAAGTCAAAACATGCAGAGTGAAACGCAATAATAATATTAATCCTATATGGCCCCAAAACTTTTGAGCGTAAATAAAAACACTTTTATTTAAACACCATATTGATTACTCATTATTCATTGCTTACTGTTTCAGAAAATCAACTTATTACTCGAATTATAACCACAATTGTCCCATGCTCCAAGCATGCACACTTTTGGTTTCCTATGGTCCATACTTTGTGAAATAGATCAATTGAAAAACTTTTCCAATGAAACTCATTTCACAATCCCCAATCCTTATTATTAGTATAAGAATACCAAATTCTCACCACTTTTAGAATATGTCAGATTCTAACATTTTATGCAATGATTCTTTCGTAATGTCATAGCACAAAAGTTACCAAGACCCGGCTAATGAAATTACAAAGTATTCTATCCGAAATTGTTACAATACAATTCCATAGACGTAAAGTCTCACATTCAAAGTACATTCCTTTGAACATCCTTCTCGCAAAAAAGTTTCTAATCTAGACACATTTCTTAATATCCAACCCCCATTAATGGAAACATTTCCATATTTGCAATATGACAACTCACTCTTAATAGAATCTTATCTATTCATAATAATGTCAATATAGTCCATCCAGTACTATACTTCCAACTACTCACAAGCGACAAATTCTCAGTGAACCTCAGATCGTCCTTTGATAGTTGTCAAAACGAAGGTTTGCGACAAATTCAAAACCATATGGATTGAACTTGTTCAATCTTGATTTCTTGCCTCATGGTAACACGAGTGCCCACCGTGTCTTCCAAGCAACTCACCCCTACATATCAATGTACTTTCCATTGATCAAGGTGCTTTGTCTTTGTGCATTCAAATGATAACTCATTGAACTCACATGCACAATTAACTCAACTGGAATGGTACAGAAACAAGATAACGTCAACACGATAGGTTATATACCTCAAGTCGTGTGCTAGTGATGATCAACTAGGTTTAACTCTTGATTTGTTCTTGAAACCTTTCAAGACCATTAAGACTCCCACTAACTCCTTGACATATAAGATTCTCTTGTCAAGAAACATTCCTTGACAAAACAAATATTCAAGAGTTAGTGTAGTTTTTATCAAGACTATCACTTCACATAATTGGTTCTAGTTGGTCTTTGTCTTATCCAAGACATCACAACTTACCAATCTCAAATGTGCAGGAATAAGAAGACTTTTTCCAATTCCACATTTGTTGAGTGTTATAAACCTACTAAAGACGTGTCACTCATGTCAGAATCTTGGAGTATGACTCTTAAGACTTAATATTGGAACGAAGTATGATTGACTTATTGATTTAACTATTTCCATAATTCTCGATTCCTCTTCTTAGACATGCAAATGCACTAAGACTCACTTAGAGGACCAAATAGTTCTTAATCATTAAGACCTATCATAAAACACAATAAAAGGTACTCTCCCTTCTTCTTAGAATAGAGAAACTTTTATCTTTCTGCCTACTTGATTCTTCTTATTCGTTCTGCTATTGATTGAAACTCTTTCTACCAACTCAGAATTATACTTAATCTTGTAAGTATAACCATATTTACTAAACTTTAGTAAATCATGATGAATATCTTTATCACTCTTGTGGTGGACTTGATCAACGCACAACCTAGTGTACTCGATCTCCTAGTCCTTCTCTTGACACTTTGTCAAAGAATTAGTCTAATTTCCAAATATGAAGTTTCTCATTCATCACGCAACCTAGTTGTATGATTCCAAGTTTCTGTCCAATTGAAACTTGGGCGATGAGAATCTTCCCTTATTTGGCAAATTCTCGACATTTCCACAAATAACATAATTAAGAATCAAATCCATTATTGCTAATAATAGAAACAATTAAACATCAATTTTTCATACACACCATTGCAAGGATAAATAAATAAGACAAAATCAAAATTTATTTTATTGCGGAAAAATTTGTCCTTACAATGCAATTCAACTGAAAAACTATGCTATTTCATATTTCTTATCATTCTATCCTAACTCTAGAGTAGCAGCTCAAAAATCTGATCTTTGAATCCATGCGATCGAAATCCATTTCTTCATGATCAGATTCAGTACGCTTCTTCCTTAAGCTTCCTCTCTTTTCTTTGATCCTGCAAAACATCAAAATGTAATCTTATCACATCATGTATTAAGAATCAAAAATAGGAACTTACAGAGTTAGATAATGGATTTTACCTGAAGTAGAGCCATATTCCTTGACTCTCCCATCTCTTAGATCTCTCAGGTAGTTTGGGCAGCTTCGTCTCCAATGCCCCTTCTCTAGGCAATAAAAGCAAATGGACTCCTTTGGCACATCACATGGGACAATCTCATGCTTAGTCCTTTCTGGACTTCCAATGTTGCCAGTGTCCATTGAAGTTTGGGAGTTTGATTCACCAGACAAATTTGCTGGACCAACACGCCAAATCATTGCTGATTCAGCAACTATAAGCAAACATGTGAGATCAATGAGGGTCACGTCGTGGTCCATCATATAGTACTCTCTAACGAACTCACTATATGATTCAGGAAGCGACTGATGAACCCAGTCAACAGCCAACATCTCTGAGATATCGACACCTATCATCCTTAACCTATCAATGTGTGACTTTATCTCCAAGACGTATGCACACACAGGTTTCCCATCTTCGTGTTTACTTGCCAATAGGGCTTGAGTGAGCTTGAACTTTTCAAGCCTTTGAACTTGTGGGTTAGGGAGAATAATTGGAGGAGGTGGAGGAAGTGAAGCATGACTCTCATTTCCTTGATCGTATCGTGGAACGTCATCTTCATTTGGAAAGCTTGTTCCAAGGGACTTGGGAAGACCATTGTAAGATTTAGACATCTACAAAACGGGAGAAAATTCAAGTTAGTTGATAAGAATCCTTGATGTAACACCCAAAAGAAACATCAAGGCTAGGATCCAACACAATACTCTACAACCTAGAAGAGGGATGCCGTAATCTAGTTGCAGAATATTTGAAGGTAGGTAAATGACGATTTACCAATTTCCACCATGAAAAACGAAAAAGAAATTTAAGTTTTAAATGAATTGAAACTCCTAGATCTTTTGAGATTCATTGAACTTTTCAATGGCGTGTTTAATCTCGATTATTCCCTTCAGGTTTGCAACTGGGATGCCGAGGATCACAAACAAGTTGTGAATAACCGTGCAAATCACGTGGTGCACCTAATGCTACTATCACCTAATCAATGTGCCGGTTAGCCACACACGCTCCATTGATCTACGATAAACACCGAGCCACCCTTCGCCATCAATGTCAATCCCAAATTAGTGTGCCGGTTAACCACACACGCTCCACTAACGTTTGACAAGGGTACGAAGTGTAATTCCATGGATTAGCATACAATTTCACATTTTGCCTAAAGTAACTAGAATTTTGGGAATTTGTAAAAGCATGTAGTTACTTTGTACTTCATTATACTTATAATGGAAGGTTTCGTCCTATCCTACCCGTTCGGCTAACGACCCTCCACTAGTCAAGAGTGCGGTGGGTAAGAGTGGATACCCATTCAATCGCCATTTTATAGGCAATTTCCTTAAACACCCCTTATAGACCAGCTTCGTGAATGAGGCCTACTAACGGTAAGACTGACTGTTTACTCATACATATATAATATTAGACTTTTAATGTCATATATACATAGTATAGAGTGTATTTTAAACTTTTAAAATACTAGATGGTCTAATTTAATTAATTATACTTTTTAATTTAATTAAATGTAAACCAAAAACTTTATGGATTTATTAACTCTCTTTTAATTATACACTTTAATTAATTAACAAAACCATAAAGGGTGTAATTTGAACTTTTTCAAAATACGAGGGTTTCAGAATTTAACATTTCAAAATTAAACTTTTAATCAACTTTTAAATTCCAAAACTTGAGGGCAAGTTTTGAAACTTTTCAAAACATTTGAGATTAGAATTTAAATATTTCAAAATTAACTTTTAATCAAAAATTTAAATTCCAAAACTTGAGGGCAAGTTTTGAAACTTTTCAAAACATTTGGGTTTAACTATTCAAATTTCAAAAACAAAACTTTTAAGTTCAAATTTAAACTATAAAACCTAAAGGGAAAATTAAAACTTTTTTCACAAGATAATTCAAATCTAAATTACAAATAATCAATCTTTATCTAATAAAACAAAAGATTATCAAAATTTTGAGAATTATCTTCTATTTTGGCCAGGATAATCACCATATATACATAAAATTCGGATTTTATTGATAAAAACTGTTTTGGTAATTATCCCACAGCAAAATAAGCAAGAAAATCGCAAAAACAGGCTGCCAGATCCATGGACTCGCCGAGTCAGGGACTGGACTCGCCGAGTCGGCATGACTCGCTGAGTTCATCCACTGACTCGCCGAGTCAGTAAGGCAGATGGCAAAAAACTTCGTTTTTCATGCAAAAATCGATCAATCAAGCATCAAATTCACTAACAAACAACCCTAGGCTCTGATACCACTGATGGGTTTCGAGCAATACATCATTCCTATGGTGTACATGCAAACCCTAATAGCTTTTGGATCTAGTTTGTCTAATGAACATGCAATTGAATATCCAAAGCTATAAACCCTAGATCTATCATATAAGAACTGAAATAAGGGTTTAGTAATTACCTTTGATTGTTATATAGTAATAAAAATCAATTCCTTGCTTTGATTGGCTTCAGAAAGCTTAGTGCCTCAAGTGTTGCACCTCTAATGGAGTCACAAACACCACTAAGCAATTGGATGAAGGAGAGAAGAGTGGGGAGGCACCAAAAACGGCTGGAAACCCTAAAGGAACACTTGTCCACGTTTTTGGGGCATAAGGGTCCTTTATATACATGTAGACTATTAGGGTTTACAGCTAGGAAACCCTAATCTGACTGCTTAAGCCCTAAGCAGCCCATGGACTCCTTTAACATATCACTTGGACGAATTCCTTATGGGCTTCCCATAGAATTCGTCCAACCTATATATTATTAGGTGATCCATAGCCCAATTGTAATTATCTTATAATTACAACTCCAGTCCCCTAAGTTTAATTAATCTCTTTTAGCCACTAAATTAATTCTTAATTAATTCTTGACTAATATTAATTAAACAATATGATTTCTCCTTTAACATATTATTCTCATAATATATTAATAAATCATAATTAAACCTTTCTCTCCTTAATTCATCCTACATACTGCTATGGTGAAGGCAACCCAAAAGGACCATGCTCATAATCGGGTCAAGTACATACCAAAATAGTTATGGACTTAGACACTAATCCAACATAAACATTATTCAGTGATTTTGGATCATGGATTCTCTGTCTTGCTACAATGTCATCTTAAGCCAATCTTGTATCTATGAGATGAAATCGGTCCCCTTGACATATGATCAATACATCAAGATTCCTATGCCTTGGGGAGAGATCAAGATTCTTGGAGATCAGTAGGAAGCCAAGAATTGTTACACATCCTCGATGAAATCTTCAAAAATACCTGACCAAACATAGCCATTAAAGAAGAAAGTACCAAAAGTTATAGAGGCAATGGCGAAAGAAATAAAAGAAGTGTCATTGGACCCCCTTAATCTGGAGATCAAGGTGATACTGGGGACAAATCTTCCCCGTGATCTTGAGGAAGATTCTGTCCAAGCCATAGTCAGACGAAGCTTACCATTCGCATGGAAACTGGAAGACATGAGAAGTATAAATAAAAAGAAAAATACTCACAAACTAAACATTGATCCTTATTTCAGGCCAATACACCAAAAAAAGAAGGAAATTTGCACTACAAAGAAATGAAAATAATTCGAGAAGAAGTGGAACGCCTACTAAAATCCAAGATGATTATAGATGTCGATCTTCCGAGATGGTTGGAAAATATAATGGTGGTCCAAAAGAAAAAGGGAAATGGAGAGTATGAGTGGACTACACATACCATAACAAAGTATGCCCAAGGATCCTTTCCCACTACCTCACATAAATTCCCCGGTGGATTCCACAGCGGGGAATGAAATCTTGACTTTCATGGACACATCCTTTGGATTCCAGCATATTAAAATGGAGGAATTGGATCAAGAAGACACGTCATTCATAACACCAGCATGTACATTTTTTTATATGACTATGCCATTTGGTTTGAAAAATGCGGGTGCCACCTACCAATGACTAGGGAACACGATACTCAAAGATAAGATCGGGATGACTATGGAAGTATATATAGAGGACATGGTGGTGAAGTCGAAGAATACTAGAGATCATGCCAAAGATCTTGCAGAGGCCCTCGACATCTTGGAAGAATACAACATGAAGCTAAATCCTTCAAAGTGTCACATCGTTGTAAGATCAAGAAAATTCCTAGGTTACATGGTAACTAAAAACGGAATAGAAGCAAGCTCGTAACAAATCAAAGCAGTCATTAATCTGAATTCTCCAAAGTCTACCAATGTGACATTCGTCAAAACTCAGGTTATTACCCAACATGAACATCACAACTTTTGTGAGTAGACATAACTTAGTTCTAGATTCTTTGACATCCCCATTTTCACGGTCAGAAAAGACCTTTTTGTTTACACTTATTTTAAAACAAAGTTTATTTATAAATGCAGAATGTGTCCCATAAAAAGTATTTCCGAAGAAATGTTTTTCATTGATCACTAAAAACTTTCGGATATCATAACTGATACAAGAAACATAAGCATAAACATAATTGTTATGGGCCTTACAATATCTAATGGCCTACATTTCCTTTAATCTCTCATCAGATCCAATCATCAAATATCCTCGTATCGATACGTGTGATACAAAGAAACTGAGTGGGCCAGGTTGGGAAATTTGGTGAGTGCAAAGGGTTTTCAACCTATAATTGTTTAATTATATATTTCATATCAAACAATTAACCCAATTACCCATCCCCATTTTCTTCTAAGTTTTTCCCTAAGGATTTATCCTAAGGGTCATCATAGTCATCGTTGCTGACAATATTGTTTCATGGATTTCTCTGTAATACATGTTAGTAGGTTTCTTTCTATTTTCATGCTTAAGGGACTGTCCTCAGGATCATATTAATCATCGTTGTTGATAGTATCGTTTTAGGGATTTCTTCACAATAAGCCTCAGTAGGAAGTAGAGTACACCAAATGGGCACAAAGTCCATCACCTACAGGTTATAAAAGTGCCTATGTTCCATAGGACTATCTTGAATAGTCTGGTGGTCGTCACCTATACTATGTTAGATGACTACATCGTTAGTATACTAGTACCATTTATGTATCATTAGTACACTAGTACCATTTCTACCCCGTTAATACACTAGTACCATTTCTACATCGTTAGTACACTAGTACTATTAAATTCATGACATCCTATTATCATTTTCATCATTCATCATTCATCGTACTATGGCATCTTATTAGTTTCATCTTTCATCATACTATGGCATCTTAACTTTCATCATACTATGTCATCTTATTATTCTAATCTCTCATTGCCCTTCATTACCCAATGTATTATATTCATGAAAATACATATACTGCATAAATCATATAAAGTTTATCTTTATAATATTTCATCTAACACATAACATATTTGTACATAAGCACATATAGCATTCAATTATCTAAATACTTCATATCTATTTGTAAGATGAAAGTAACTATGCACTCACTTGTTAAAGTGGATAACTGGAAATTTGGGTAGTGCTTCGATTCAGTACTTAGTTTTTCCTTTGATGTGACCTAGGCTCATATCACTAAGTCTTAGTCCTATATTCATGGCGATTAATGATAGTCTAGATTCTTCATTAATCCTGATGTCTATATAAAGATCTATCAAGTAAGGAACAACCAGGTAGGATCATATTGGAGGTAGGTTCCGTTTGGTATACAAAGTATACTGTTTGGAAATCCCAATTTAAACACCTCACTAAATCCAACATATACATCATTCCTATAAGCAGACCAATCAGCATAATGACTTGGAATTATTGATAAATCATATATATATATATATATATATATATATATATATATATATATATATATATATATATATATAGGTTCATAATAACGGATATGAACATAAATCTAAGTTACACTGAAAGCGATATGAGTGTAGCTTAACTTACAAAGATTTTCTAGCAAAAAGTCAGAAATTGCACTCCTAAAATCCCGACTCAGGAGCTTCCACTTTCCGGGCTCTCAGGTACACCAGAGCCTTGCTACTAACACTCCAAAAGCTAAGAAAATTGGCTCCTAAGAGAGGAAAATCAAATCAGAAAGAAAGGATATGAAAGGTTGTGTGTAGAAATAGTTGGGAAAGCACATCTATTTATAGGACACGGAGTGCGCGCCGCGCATACTTTCTGGGAACAATGCGCATGGCGGTCACATTGCTCATCTAGTCTTGTGACACGTGTCATTCTTCAGCTAGTGCCGCTTCATCCTTGTAGAACATGGGCACGCCATGCAAACCTACCCGTGCATCGTGCGCTTTGCACGAATTTCCAACTTTTCAAAATTTTGTATCTCCTTCATACGAGCTCCATTTTTGACGTTCTTTATATCAATGCGTAGCTATCGATAAGATCTACAACTTTCCTTTAGACTCCGTCGACTACATCTCACTTTATTTTTAAAGTTATATTTTTAACAGGTTTAGACTATTAAATTCCGTTAAAAATTCATAACTCTCTCATCTGACGTTCGTTCTCGTCTGTCTTTATACCGACGGATTCCTATTAACGAGATCTTCAATTCTCGTTTAGATTGTTTCAACTAAATATCAACCGATCTAAAGTTCGATTTCTATGCTAACACAGCTATGCTGAAATATTAGAAAAATCATAACTTCCTCTTGCGACGTCAGATTTAGATGTTATCTATATGCACGAATGCGCTTTTACGAACACTACAACTTTCATTTACGACACTCGTTGCCGTATCGGGTCGAACGTGAAACTTCGGAAGATCATAACTTCTTTACTTGAAGTCGAATTTGGGCATTCTTTATATGTACGGAATCCTTATCGCAACTACTACAAATTTGGTTAAGATGATTTACCCTAAATAACCTTTTATCATAATGTCGTTTTACCGCTTATCGATAAATGTACTGCAGGGCTTATAATATGTGGTCTACAAAGTGGACGGCTAACGATTATCTTACTAGAGGGTCCGAGTTATAATAACTACTACATATTATATCTTAAATGACTAGCCTGAAGTTGTGATCATTACAGATTCTATTATAGAATTAAATCGAGACATAGTAGATACCTTGGAATGGTTAGAAACACTTTAGTACATACTTAGCAAATCACATGGATATGTGGACGAGTCAACTATATCATAAAGTACCAAAAATTAAATCCTATAACTTGTTACAAAATTTATTTAATCAAATTGAAATTTTGAGATAAAAAGAAAACTTTGAATACTTAATCAAACTAATAAGTATTTAACTAGTTGTAACGTCCCAAAAAAAATTCAGATAAAATTTTCATTTTTAAATTCATTTCAATCATACGATAATCATATTAAACAGTTGAGAGTATATCATAACAATATTTTATCAGAGTACATGTAATGCTTTGTTTCGAATTGTTCCCATGTTGGAGATGGTGATTAGGGTTGGGTATTAGCAGGCTTCAGACCCTTGGATAATAGAGATTCAGACTCAGTTGGGGTTGGATAAGGTAACTTGGATGGTTCGGGTATTCAGTTTATGTTTTGGAATCAAAGGGCATTTTGGTAATTTGTCAGCTCGGGCTTATTTGGAAAGTGGATTCTCGTTCGGGATATCTTATGGCGAGTATGAATTGATAATAGTGTTGAGCGTCTCGATACCTTTTCATGGATATAAGGATGGTTGGATGTGGAATTTTATCGAGAAAATTATGGTCTTCGCATGAATTAGGGTTTGGGGGAAAACCCTACTACGCAGGGCATGCCGAGGCAAAGAGAGTTACGCAAGGCGTAGCTGGAGGAACGCACAACGTAGGTGCGAGGTTGGTTCGGGGTGTGAGACCTCGTACGTTGGGCGTACGAGGGGCAGGTTGAAAACCCTAATTTTAGGGTTGTACCCTATATAAGAATAATGTTAGCCTATTTCTTCATTTATAAGTCAGCCCTTACCCTCTAAGACCCTAGAAATCGTACTTATGCCTTCATGGTGGCATTTTGAGCTTATGGTGTCTATTTTTGGTGTGTTTGGCCCATTTCCAAGAAGATGGAGTTTGGTGCAAGGATGGGAATCAAGGAATAGCTTATGGATCTTGCTTATGTGTCTCATTTCCAGCTTGTTGGAGGAAAAAAGCTTTGAACTTGATCATTGATGTCTTAGATCTATCCTTTATGAGTTTTGGTTCATTTTGGTCCCAAGAATGAGATCAAGTGGCCTTGATTCCACTCCATGAGCTTTGAGTTGCCCCTCTTAGTGTTTCTGAGGTTCAAGGTCCATAAAGTTGGCACCTTTAGAGTTTAAAACCATCCATGTTTGATTTTGGGTCCTTTTCAAGAAAGTAGAATGCTACACTTTGAGATTGGGTCTTCTTAGGGCATGCAAAGTCACCAAGTCAGTGACTTTATGGTTCTAAAAGTTTATTTAGAAGTGGATATGTGGTTTGGACTTATGGGATCAAGCATTAAGACCTTAATGAAGGTCTTGGCTAAATGGAGGAGTACGTTGGGCGTACAAGCCAAACAGCCTGTACGCTTAGCGTACAGCTGAGTACGCCCCGCGTACTCAGTCAGGGGAAGTTTTGCTTATTGGGCTTCAGTGTGGGCCATCTGTTGGGCTTAATTGTCTTAGGCCCTGTTCGGCCAACATGTTTTGGTCTGATGGTGATTTTGAGAAGGCCCATGAAGGGGTTTGGGCCCAATTTGGAAAATTAGGCCATGGTTTGGGCCACGATTAGTTTTTGGTGTTTTGGGCTTGAGTGTTTGAGTATTACTAGGCCATCGGGATACAAAGTGTTTTGGACTAGAATGAAAGGTTGCGTCTTAAGGTAAGGCCCATGTAAGGGGTTTGGGCCCAATTTGGAAAATTAGGCCATTGGTTGATTATTTAGCCTTTGGGCCTTTCAGTTTGTAGTTGGGTTATGGATTTGGACAAGGCTAGGTTAAGGGTAAAATGGTATTTTTACCCCAGGTATGGAGTTGTGGTTATGGATTGGAACCCAATTGTTAATTGGGTGTTGTTTTGTTATTGATAGTCTGGGATCTGCCAGCCAACAGCCAAGGGTGTTTCTGTATGATTCAGTAGTGCAAGGTGAGTCTTCTCACTATATCCATGGGTCTAAGGCACCAATGCCTGCCCATTACGTGTTATGTGATATGCTAGTTGTCTATGTGATACTTGCATGGAAGACCCCAGGGGGAAGCCCGTGCCAATTGAATATCATACCATGGGGGAGCCCATGGCATTCCAGGCAAAGACCATGAGGGGAGCCCATGGCATACCAGATAAAGACCATGGTGGGAGCCCATGGCATAACAGAGAAATACCATGAGGGGAGACCATGGCAACTATATATATGTTGTATGATAATCTGTGGTTGTATGCTATATGGTATTTTGGGGAACTCACTAAGCTTTGTGCTTACGGTTTTTAGTTTATGTTTCAGGTACTTCGGTTTTCAATTGGAAGAACTCTGGATGATTGCAGGGCACACACCACATGTTTTTGTATTCTGCGAATTACTCTGATTTGATGATGTTATGTTAAAGTTTTGTTACCATGGTTCTTGGGAAGAATATGTATTAATGATTTATTAATCTAAATACAAAAATTTTTATGGCATGATTTTCGGGATGTAAGGGACTCGGACATACTCTCGGGTGTGTCTGAACTTAAACTGAGGATTGGTAAAGTTTTTAAAAGAAATGTATTTAAAAAAAAGGGTTTTCTAAAATAAGAGAAGGGTGTGGTGCATACAATCAACCGAGCTTGAGTAAGTTTTCCCAAAATACCCATACATGTTATCTGCTATGATTTGATTTATGAATCTGTGAATTGCATGCTAGTTAGGACTAAGGATCTGCTCAGTTCTTGCCTGATAGAATGCTAGGTGCGATGCCTTTGTTTGTATATTGTATGAGCTGGTAGGCTTGCATGCTAGCACCGATTAGTTAGTGGTAATTTGGCCTGATATGCGATACCTTGTTGCATTGGGTGAATTGGATGTTATGCTGAGATGGGAATATCTATTGGAATCAGTAATTGCTAAGTGTATGCTTTAAAAATTGTATATGGTTAGGATCTTATAGCCCTAGAATAATTGATTTGGCCTTATTTCTTGTTCCTTGTCTGGTTGTGGTCTTAGGATAGAGTCTTTTATTTGACAGTCTATTTGGTCCTGTTCCGTGTATAATTTGCATGCATAAGGCAACCGGCAGTAAGGGTGGAATCTCTAGTGTAAGGGGTGGTGTGTGGGTTGAATTTTCTATGATAGTTTTATGGATTGGAGTGTTACTGCTCGAATGTTGCTTGCTTTGTGCTTTGTGGAACTCTTAAGTAATGGGAGTTAACTACTAAGTGAGTATGAAAGTATTCATGAAGTGGGTGACTGGCATTATGGGGGAGTTCTTCAGCAGCTGATGGCATGGTGAGGTCGGGAACCTAGGAAAGCCTAGGGATTGCTTCAGTGAGTTTTGTTGCGCTGTTTAGTGAGTTTTTGGGTGCATCAGATTGAGAAGGTAACTTAGAGGATTCGAGATGATTCTTGAGGAAAGTATGGATAAGTGTGGAAGGTAGTATTAGGCTTGTACTACTGAACGCAAAGGATCCATACTCGAATCGGGGAGAGTCTTGGAGAATCTAAGAAGCTTGTGGGAAGGGGATTCCTGAGTATGTTATGATATTTTGCATGTTGAATATCAATTTGGGGATGAGCTCCCAGAAAGGAGGTTCAGGTTCAGGTTCCGACTCAGGTGAGGGTACTGAGCCGATTAGGGAGCAGATGCGGTAATTCATATTGTCAGAGATTACCCACGGTATTTTGGAGCAGACTTTTGTGATCTTTGATTTAGTTAAGGAAGGGATTTTGAAGATCTTGGATGAGCGCTTGGGCGCGATTTGCGCCGAGGTTATGGCTATCGTTAGAGCTTGCACTTTATCTTTTGTGAGCGGGGGATCGATTTGGAGCACCTGGGGAAGAGAGGGCCAGATCAGGTGCAGGCAGGGGAGGGTCCCGGGAAGAGACCCAAAACTTCGGATCAACGATTGAGGGGCCGGCAGGGCTGGGGTCAGTGCAACACGTGCGGGAAACTGCGCGATGGAGTTTGTCATTCCAGGGGAATGGGTTGCTACAAGTGTGGCAAGATTGATCATGTCAGCAGGGATTGTCCTCAGGGGGCAAGCCTGTTATGTTTTCTCTACGACCAAGTGGGCCACAAGAGGGCCGTCTGTCCGAGGATAATGGGAGGAGCAGTGAGTGCGCCTGCTCCGACTATTTTTCGGATCTCTAATAGTCGTGATGGTAGGGAGGGAGACCCAACAGAGAGAATCCGGCCATTGTAGTGCCAGACAGGGGAGGTTCGAGATCCATAAGGTGATTTGTATGTATGTTATCTTTTGCGTTCTTTTCGATTGTTATCAGTATTCATGTTGCTTGGAATTTTATATTAGTTCGGTTAAGCGTTATCTTTGGTTTAATTCTCTATTATCGTTGGGGTATGTATTAAAGAATTGTTTTATATCTTTTGCATGCCATGAGTCATCAGTGGGCTATTGAGGGGTTGTAGCGGGTTCCAATGTGTTCGATTGATATTCTGGGTTTGGTAGATATCGGTTCAGGGGAATTGTGTGGAAGGTATATAGTCAGGATTCAGCGAGTTAGCTCTCTAGTAATCGTCAGGGTTTAGTGGTTCTAGTATTTGTGTCAGTGGGAGCGGCGGTTACCTATGGAAGAACTTTTGGGTTCAAGCACTGATGTTGCTAGGAAGGGAGCGGTGGCAGGAAGATGGTAATCTCAGTTGCATGGGTTGTTTGGTCATCAGAAGTGTCATAGGAGCTTTATATTCGCATGGGTTTTAGTCAATCAAAATCCAATAATTCGTTGAAATTGGAACTGAGATAAAGACCCGTCGGTTCAGGGCAAGGGTTATAGTTTTTAGTCGCTAGTTTAAGTAATTGGAGAATTGGTATGGTATCGTGGGAGGTGATCTACATTATCAGGTTCGTTGAGATTTCAAGAGTATCCATCAGGGTTTTAAGAGTGGGGTGATCATGGAGTTGTCTAGCAATGGAACGCTAGTATTGTTTGGCGTAGGGTATGGTCGGTTCATTCTGTTTGAGGGATATGGTTTGGAGATCTATAAGGGTTAAAAGGTGAGAGACCTTCGTTGAGTCCAATTGGGGGAGAGTTAAGTGGCTGTTCAGATTAAGGTTGTGTTGGTGGGGGTTCAGGAGACTCCCGAGCGCAGGTCGGCATATCCACTGTTATTCATATTAGGCCGTGGGATTCGAATGTGTGACCCGAACTCCTGATTGGTTATAGGCCATGAGTGGTAACCACGGTTGGTTGGAGGTGTTGTAAGACTATGATGGGGTTGTAGCATTCACCAGTCCGAGGTAAGCTATTATTAGGGATGGTCGAGCATGATGGGGAATCAGTTCGTGTCTTGGGCACGTCGGTTTGGATTGTAAATGAGTATTCTTTGTTTTGGGTTGAGGACCGTTGGGGTCCGGGGCAGAGTCGGGCCTGTATAACTTTAGATGAGTATGACCCGTGGGCGAGGCCGTGTGATTATGATAGATCAAGCGGGTCCCGGTAGAGACCGTTGGGTCAAGGTATTGGATCTTGAGTTGCAGTATTAAGTGGGGGATCAGTGTGTGACGCATATGAGTTTTAGGTTGGGTAGCCTTGTTGTTTGGACTCTCAGGAACCTGGTGGTTGGACCAGGTGCGAGACTGGTAGTCTCAGATATGGTTTGGGAGTAATTATTTACCAGTCAGGTGAAGGGTCGTTGGGAATCAGAAGGTTGTGGTGTGAAATACAAGTGCATATTCGTGGATCTTGGGTTGTGAGTGGAGTATATAATTGCCATTGGGTAAGATCTCGAATCGGGTATCGCACGTGTTTTATGCAGGACCTGCGTTCCAGTGGAATAAGAATTTGAGTATCTATATGCTAAGGGCATCAATCGCAGGGTTCAAGGGTAATGAATTGGTTTAGTTTTGATAGTAATCGGTCCGTTGTGTTGTGGCGTGGCTTGGTCCTGTCTGCGAGAGGGCCACAACGTGTTGGAATCGGGAGAAGGTAGTGAAGGGTTTTGAGCATTCTAACACTCCTATGGTGTACATGCAACCCTAGATGCTTTGGATCTATGTTTTCTCTAATATACATGCAAACTTTTATTTTTTCAAAGCATCATCCTAACTAGCATACAATGGAGTATCTTTACTACAAATTCTAGTTAGATGACATACCTTTTGTTGTAGTTGGAAGCCTTGGACCTTTAAGAACTTAGTGCCCTAAGTGTTGCACCTAAAATGGAATCACACAACACCACCAACAATGGAGGAACTTGAGAGGAGGTTACTTGCACTTCATAAAATCGGCTTGCCCTCTTGTAAGCTTACTTAGGTTCGATTTCATGAGCTAGAGGGGTTCTTATATAGCGTGGCTTAATTAGGGTTACACCACGCAAACCTTAATGTGCATGACCTTCCATATTCCTCATGCTCCATGGGTTTAAACCTCCATGGATCATCTATGGGTCAACATATGGGTTTAGCCCAACACAAAGAACTATGGATCATAAGCCCACATTATAAGAATGAATGATTTACATAATCAATCCCCATATATTCAATTAGTATCTTTTGATCACAAAATTAATTCCAAATTAATTCTTGATCAATACTAATTAAATAATATGATTTCATATTAATATATTAGAACTTATAATATATTAATAAACCATAAACAACCTCTTCTCAGTTATTCATCCTTCATATTGTTCTGGTGCCATGCAACCCAAATGGACAATGCTACTCTCGGGTCAAGTACATACCAATTATAGTTATGGACTTAGAAACTAATCCAACAGTCTCCCACTTGGATAAGTCTAATAACTATTATTGCAAGTACGACTCCACAACCGACTAGCAATCGTAGCTCTTAAAAGCCGATGTCGAACTCTGACCTAGTAAATGACGCGTCCATTAGATAAGGGATCATATATTCCTCCATTCTAGATATCATATGAACTGAGACATGGATTATAATCATTCTCTCTGTCCATCTGTTGTTTCCCGATTTACGATTTATGACGACCGACTAATTGAACAAATCAAATCAGTCTAGGCCCGGTGTCATCACTAAATCATCGAGGGGCCCACATATTTCTCTTTTATCCACATGGGGTTAAAGGAACGGATAAACTTCGACCCAAATGCTCGCTTGTACTTACTCATCAAATTACACACAGTAATATGTTTTATAACATTCAAGTTACTGGTGCGTTTACATATGTCAATGTGCAACCGACTAGCAACTACAGCTCACATGTCTCCGTTTCAAGAATATAAGATATTATCGTCTCATGATCACTCGTGATAAAATCCATGAAGTGATTCAAATGAGCGTGGGTTGAGTCCAATACTTGAATCTTATTCCAAGAGTACTCATGAACACTGCAACCACCTTTTCCTAGACAAACTATAGACCCATTCATGATAGTCTTGCCTCAATACCTACTTCCAAAGTATGATCGACTGTGGATGGTTTGAACAACCTAGTTATTCGGGAAGTCAAAACATGCAAAGTGAAACACAAGAATAATACTAATCCTATATGGCCCCAAAACTTTTGAGCCATATTGATTACTCATTATTCATTGTATAATGTTTCGAATAATCTGTTGGATTAGATGTCTAAGCCCATAACTATTATTGGTATGTACTCGAACCGAGAGTAGCATGGTCCATTTGGGTTGCATAACATCTGGACAATTTGTTAGAATGGACTTTTGAGAAGAGGTTATATATGATTTATTAATATATTATAAGTTTTAATATATTAATATGAAATCATATGATTTTATTAGTATTGATCAAGAATTAGTTTGGAATTAATTTAGTGATCAAAAGAGACTAATTAAATCTGTTGGGACTAATTATGGTAATTGGTTATATTTATATGTGTTGGGCTTATGATCCATATTGGACTAAGTTTATATATGGATACATAAAGAGTTGGGCCACATGAACCATGGATCATAAAACCCATGGGTATGGATTTGGGTTATACCGATGACTCTTGGAATCCTACATAAAAATATAAACTTCATAACCTAAAACCGCCACTTCTAGTTCTTGGAGTTCATGAAGGTGTTTTTGGTGCATGGAAATTCTCTCTCAAGAGTCACCTTTGTCCTAGGTGAGTTTTGATTCCATTTGAGGTGCAACACTTAGGGCACTAAGTTCTTAAAGGCCAAAGTCTTTCTAGAAACATCAACAACATCAAGAGGTATGTCCATAACTTGTTTTGTTATACATATGTTATTTACATGCTAGTTATAGGCTTAATGCTTTGGAAACACTATTACATGTATAATTAGAGAAAACATAGATCCAAGGCATTTAGGGTTATATGTGCACCATAGGATGTTGTAGTATACAAAACCCAACAGTGGTATCAGAGCCATGGGTTGTTTTCTATTATATTTGATGTTATTATTGGTTTTCAAAGTGAAAAAATTGAATTTTCTGCACTCTGACAGCAGAACTCGCCGAGTCCAGTGCTTAACTCGACGAGTTGCATGGTTTTTGCCTTGGACTCGCCGAGTTGGATGAGTGACTCGCCGAGTTCACTCACAAAGCTTACCAACTCGACGAGTCAGCTTAGACACTCAATGAGTTGGCTGTCTTGGATGCAGATTCTCGAGTTTTTTTGGCCTGTTTTGGATTAGGATCAATACCACAAAATGTTTTTGTTCATAAAATTTGATTTTGATGCTATGGTAATGATTATCCTCATCCAAATAAAGGATAATTGTCAAAGTTTCAAGATTTGTGTTAGTTTATGTGATTAGCTAAGTTCTTGAAAAGTGTTGATATAAATTATCTTTACTTATGAGTTTGATCTAGATCATAGAGCAATTATTTGATTATTTTGTTAATTGGAATAGTTGATTTATGGAAAATGAAGAGTTTTTCCTTTTAAAAGATTCATTAAAGTTCATAGGTTATGAATAATGAAAGGTCTTGTTTTTAAATGTCATCATAAAATAGTTTTATGTCTTCCATAACTTGTCCTCAAGTTATGGAACTTGAAAAGTCTTCCATAAAAACCATATTAAACTCATAGGTTATGGAAACCAAAAGTTTTTGAATTGTTCAAAACTTGCCCTCAAGTTTTGGAAATTGTAAAGTTACCCCCCATGTATACTTTAATTCCAACCCTTGGAATTTTAAAAGTTTAAAATTCAACCCTTATACTATTATAATATTATAGGGTTAATATTATATATATATATATATATATATATATATATATATATATATATATATATATAAGAGTAAGTCGGTCTTACCGTTAGTAGGCCTCATTCACGAAGCCGGTCTATAAGGGGGGTATAAGGTTACTGCCTATAAAATGGCAGTTTAATGGGTGTCCATTCTCACCCACTGCTTCCTTGACTGGTGGAGGGTCGTTAGCCGAACGGGTAGGACATGACATTAATTATCCCTTCATTAAAAGTATAATGATAAATATAAAGTAACTAAACTTTATTAAATTCCCAATCTTAGTTACTTTAGGAAAATGTGAATTTGGTGCTAACCCATGAAATTGCACTTTGCACCTTGTTAAGTCGTTAGTGGAGCGTGTGTGGTTAACTGGCACACTAATCTGGGACTGACAATGTGTGGAAAAGGGTAGCTTGATGTTAATCATAGATCAATGAAGCGTGTGTGGTTAACCATATTGATTAGGTGGTTGTAACATTAAGTGTACCAAGTTAATTTGCATGGTTATTCACTCATTGTTTGTGATCCTCGGCATCCCAGTCACAAACTTGAAGGGCACAATCGAGATTTAAACATGCCATTGAATAGTTCAATGAATCTGAAAAGATCTAGGAGTTTCAATTCATTTAAACCCTAATGTTAAATTTCATTTTTCATGGTGGAAATTGGTAAATCGTCATTTACCTACCTTCAAATATTTTGTAGCTTGGATTACGGTATCCCTCTTCCAAGTTATAAAATATTGTGTTGGGTCCTAGCCTTAATATTTCATATTGGGTGTTATATTAAGGACTTAAATCAACTAAACTTGAATTTCTCCCTCATAGATGTCTAGTTATGACAACTATGGTCTTCCTTATCCTTTTGGATAAAGCTTTCCTAATGAAGATGATATCCCAAATGGCAATCAAGGTGAAAGATTAATCCCTTTGTTGTGCATTAATGGGACTGGAAATCATACTTCACTTCCTCTACCTCCTCCAATTGTTCTCCCTAACCCATAAGTTCTTGAAAAGTTCTAGGTCACTCAATCCCTATTGGCAAGTAGTGTCTATATGTACTCACATCTTGGATATGAAATCTCATATTAACAAGCTGGGTGAGTTGGGTGTCGAAGTCTCAAGGAAGTTGACTGTTGACTAGGTTCTTCAGTCACTTTCCGAGTCATATAGTGAGTTCGTTAAGGACTACTATGTGACAGACCACGACATGACCCTTAATGATCTTACCTATTTGCTTGTTGCTGCTGAATCAGCAATGATTTGGGGCACTGGTAGAGCAAATTTGATTGGAAGATCTACTTCCCAAACTTACATGGACATTGGCAATGGAAACATTGGAAGTCTAGAAAAGTCTTCTCTTCCCAATGGAAAGGGATCGGCCATAGTCAACCCGGTTGACCAAATGGTAAAGAGAAAGGATAAGTCTGAGATAGTCCCATGTACCATTACTAAAGAGTCCATATGTTTCTATTGCCAAAAGAAGGGGTATTAGTTGTGAAGCTGCCCTATTTACCTGGAAGTTCACTAGGATGGTAAAAGTCAAAATTTTGACTATGCTTCAGGTAAAGTCCACTATCTAACTCTATTAAGTTCCTATTTGGAGATTCTTATTACATGATGTGACTAGGTCTCATTTTGATGTTTTGTAGAATCGAAAAATGAGAGGAAGCTTAGAAGAGGAGTATGCTGAATCTGATCGCGAAGACGGATTTCGATCGCATGATTCGAAGATTAGAATTTTGAGTTGCCGCTTAAGAGTTATGATAGATTGCTTAGGAATAGATAACAACATAGTTTTCATATGTATTTGCATTGTGAGGATAAGTTTTTCCGCAATTTTAAAATAAAAGGAAAATTTTGATTTTATTTATTTTAAGTATCCTTACAATGACATTTGTGAAAAATTGTTGTTTATATGATTCTATTGATAGCAATATTGGAAAATGAGTTTGATTCTTTCGTTTGTGGTAGTGTCATAATTTACCAGATAAGGAAAGATTCTCATCACCCAAATTTTAGTTGGATAGAAACTTGGAATCATGCAACCTCTATTGTTCGATGAATGAGAATTTTTATCTTTGGGAAATTAAGACTGATTCCTTGTTCACATGTATATGTGAGTCAAGTGAAGGACTAGGAGATCGGGTACACTTGGTTGTGCTCTGATCAGGTCCACCACAAAGAACGATAAGGCTATTCGTCATGATTTACTAAAGTTTAGTAAATATGGTTATGCTTACAAGTTTAAGTGTAATTCTGAAACATTGGAAAAGTGTCAATGTATGACATGACGAATGAGTAGAATCAAATTAGGCAGAAAGATAAAAGTTTTTCCAATCTGAAAAGATGGGAGAGTGCTTCAATATCATGTTTTATGATCATCTTAATGATTATGAATAACCATATCACAATTGATCCTCTAAAGACATCTTAGTGCATTTGTATGGCTAAGAAGAGGAATCGTGAATTGTTGAAATGGTTAAATCAAGAAGACGAGTCATACTTCGTTCCCAAAACAAGACTTAGAGTAACACTCCAAGTTCGAGCATTGAGTGACATAATCTTAAGAAAGGTTTAAAACACTTATCGAATGTAGAGTAAAATGTTTTCTACTCTTGTACATTTGAAATTGGTGAGTTGTGATGTTTTGGATAAAACAAAGACCAACAAAGGCCAATTATGTGAAGTGTTTGTCTTGATAAGAATTCGCACTAACTCTTGAATATTGGCTTTGTCAAGGAATGGTTCTTGACAAGAGAATATTATATGTCAAGAGGTCAGTGGGAGTCTTAAAGATCTTGAAAAGTTTTAAGAACTAATCAAGAGTATTGTTTATCACTAGCACACGACTTGAGGTTTATAACCTATCGTGTTGACATATTCTTATTTCTGTTTCCATTCCAGTTAAAGATGACTATGCATGTGAGTTCTATGAGTTCTCAGTTGTTTGCATAACTACTTGGAAGAAATGGTAGGCCCTTGTACTTCCAAGTGGCAAGAAGTTAAGATTGAACAAGTTCAGTCTATATGAGTTTGGATTTGACACTAACCTCCTCTTGTGGTTATGGTTTTGACAAATTCGCATGGATAGGAACACATACACCATAAAATCTAAGTGTCATAAGGTTTCTCTTCGATTCATGAAAATGATGGTAAGGAAACGCTTTCACTAAGTAGATTTTAAGGAGATAGAAATTGTGATATTTGCATTCTCAAATTCAATTATGATTACGACATCCCTCTTCATAATTCGAATTGTGAGAAGGGGAAAAGGGTCTAAACATTATGATTACGACATCCCTCTTCATAATTGTTTAGACACACATGTGAGGTATCTAAGGAAAGGTGTATGATTTTGATAAAGTCTTATCAAAAATTTTGTATCAGAAATCTGAACTTTGGTAAGAAAGTCAATAAAGTATTGATTTCTAGAAGTCCAGCTGATTTCTGGATACATGTCAAAGCTAGTGGGAGCATAAGTGTTATGCTAATAAGGATGTAATTATTATGCTAGTGGGAGCATAATCAATTATGGTGAATGTTGCAAGTTAGCAATGTTAATTATAGAAAACAAAGGTTTCAATTCGCAAAGTTGCAGGGTTTGAAAAAGTTGTTTTGTTATAATTAAGGGAGATGAGTTCATACTTCATTTCAATTCTAAAAGCTTGGATTGAGATTTTAATCAAATTTAGTCAAGTATATATATGAATGTTATGTTGGAATGGTTCAACATAAGGAAATTCTGTATATTGAAATATTATTTGCGTTCTAAAATTCGATTATGATTACGACATCCCTTTTCATAATTCGAATTATGAGAACATGGAAAATAGAAATATTATAGAAAAAGACTGGTCTAGTATCATGTCTTTATGTGAGACATCATGAATCGTGTCCCATATACTGCGGATATAGGATCCATTACATGTGTTGTAATATTCATCCGTTCTAATTTTTTCCAAATTCCTAGGGTATTAAGAGGGAAAAAGGAATAGAATTGGATATGACTAAAATGATTAAGCAATTGTCGAGGACAATCTGAGGTTTACCAAAAATTGGTTGCTCATGGACAGTTGGAAGTATGGTGTAAAATTTGGAAGGACCATATTGACATATTCTAAAAATAGGCAACTCTTTTTCATAAGTGATAGTCAAAATGGGAATATGGAAATGTTTCCATAAGTGGAAGTTATTCTTTAAATCTGTGTAAGATTAGAAAACTTAATGCAAGAAGGATGTTCAAAGGAATGCACTTTGAATTTGAGACTTCACTTCCATGGATTTGATGTCCATTGGAATACTTTGTAATGTTTGTAGCCAAGACTTTGTGATTTTTTGTGCATAGTCATTACAAGAGGATCATTGCATATAAATTTAGAATCTCACAGATTGGCAAAGAATCTTGTATTCATATATTTGTCATAAGGATTTGGAATTGTGAAATGAGTATCATTGAAATGTTTTCAAGTGATCTATTCCACAAAGAAAGGGCCATAGGTAAACATAGTGTGCATGCTTGTAGCATGGGATAACTATTGTTTTAATTCAAATATTAAGTTGATTATTCGAAACATTATACAATGAATAATGAGTAATCAATATGACTCAAAAGTTTTGGGGCCATACAGGATTAGTATTATTCTTGTGTTTCACTTTGCATGTTTTGACTTCCCGAATAACTAGGTTATTCAAACCGTCCACAGTCGATCATACTTTAGAAGTAGGTATTGAGGCAAGACTGTCATGAATGAGTCTGTAGTATGTCTAGACATAGCTGCGGTATTCATGAGTGCTCCTGGAATAAGATTCAAGTATTGGATTAAACCCACGCTCATTTGAATCACTTCATGGATTTTATCACGAGTGATCATGAGACGATAATATCTTATATTTATCAAACAGAGAGATATGAGTTGCAGTCTACAAGTCGGTTGCACATTGATAATGTGAAAAGGCACTAGTAACTTGGTGTTATAAAACACATTGTTGTGTGTGATTTGATAAGTAAATAGAGCAAGCATATGAGTCGATGTTTGTGACATCCCCATTTTCACGGCCAGAAAAGACCGATTTTGTTTATGCTTTATAAAAATCAGAGTATCACTTTTAATAAAAATGTTGCGGAATTTGTTCCCAGTAAAACATGATAAATACGTTATCAAAGCATTTCCGAAGAAATGTATTATTATTCATTTTAATACATTTGGGATGTCATCGTCAATACATAAACATAAGCATAAACAGAACTTACATTCATTATCACTAGTGATCTACACCTCTTTAATCTGTCAGTGTAATGTAACTTCATATCGACACCTGTGATAGAAATAAGCTGGAGTGGGTCAGGTTGGGAAACCTGGTGAGTACATAGGGTTTTCAACCTACAATAATATAATTATTATGTTAAACATCAAACAATCAACCCAATTACCCATCCCCATTATCTTCTTTACTCTTAAGGATCTACCCTAAGATTCAACTATTCCTCGTTCATTCATTCCTAAGGATCATCCTAAGGAATCGACACGAAATCCATCGTTGCCAGGGTTTACTCAATAGGCACTAAGTCGCATAGTCGCCAGGGTTTAGGCACTAAATCTCATAGTCGCCAGGGTTTTTACAACAGGGTATATCTGGTGGACACGTAGTTCAAAACATTTGATGAACACGTAGTTCAAAACATCTGGTGAACACGTAGTTCAAAACGTATGGTGAACACTTACTTCAAAACATATGGTGAACACTTAGTTCAAAAATACCTGGTGAATACGTAGTTCAAAAACACCTACAAGTTACGAGCCTGCTAGTGTTCCACTGGATTGTCTAGAATAGTCTGTGGTCGTCATCTATACTCCGCTAGATGGCTAGGTCATCTTAAACATTGAGGCCTCTCATCATTTTATCACACATCAACTATTTCATCTACCCATGTTTTACCCAACATTTTTGTAGATATAAAATACATATACAGTTTAAATCATTTAAAACATGTATAAATCGTTCATCCCTCATAGATATTAAGAACACAGATAATATGCACACATAGCACATAATTTATATTAAATACTTCATATCTATGTGTAAGATGAAAGTAACTATGCACTCACTTGATAAGGTGGTGACTCGGTGCTCGGACAACGCTTCGTTTACTTAAAAAAAATAATTTCCTTCGACGAAACCTAATATTATTACCACTAGAGTTTAGTCTATTATTCACCGAGACTAATTAATAGTCTAGCTATTATTACTATTATATAAGCGTTAAACAATACTTATATAACCCATAATAATAGCCCAAGTACTTATTATAAGTTCCTAATAACGTTACTATAATTAAATAAAAGCTATATTAAAAATAGCGTAGGCGTAGCTCACTTACAGCGGGTTTTATAGAAAACCGGGCTTTGCTTGGAGCAGCGTTCCCGAGCCGAAAAGCTCTTCTTCTCGGAGCCGTCGAGCACTCTGGGGCTTCTGCCTCGTGCTAGGGAGGTTCCCTAGGCTTTTCGGGGGGTTTCGTGGCTAGAGAGAGGTTCTAGAGAGAGAGTAAAGAGAAGAAAGAATGGGAAAGGTGTGAAGAAAATGAGGGTGGGAGAGGTTCTATTTATAGGGTGAAAAATGGCTGAACTTGGTGCCACATGTCACCATCTAGTGGCAAGACTTGGGGAGAAAGCAATGGCCAAGATTGTGCCACATCACCCATTTTTGCACAGCACACTTCCGACTTCTAAAATCCGTAACTTTTACATACGACCTCTGTTTTGACGTTCTTTATATCCACGCGTAGGTAAAAATAAGATCTACAACTTTCATTTTGACTCCGTCAGCTAATTCTCGACCGATCTTAAATTTAATAGTACGAGGAGATTATACTGTTAAATGTTCGCGTAAAATTCATAACTTCTACATACGGACTCTGTTTTCGTCTGTCTTTTTACCATTGAGTTCCTATTAATGATATCTTTAATTCTCATTTAGGTCGCGTAGGCCAAAAACCGCTCGATCTAAAATTCGAGTTTCGGGCTGTGCACTGCTAAGCCAAATCTTAGAAAATTCATAACTTCCTCATACAAAGTCAGATTTGGGCGTTCGTTTTTTGTATGTTCTTGGTTTAACGTATACTACAACTTTTGTTTAGATTTCTAAGGCTAAAAAGTCATCCATCATAAATTCACTATTTACGTCTCCCGATGTCGTGCCGGTTTTTCCATAAAACTTCGACATACCATAACTTCTTCGTTATAACTCGGATTTCAACGTTCTTTATATGTACGGAACCCTTGAGACGTATTCTACAACTTGGTTAATATTATTTATTCTAAATAATCTTTTGTCAAAAAGTCATTTTCGACCCCTTTTATCTCTAAATTGACTAGCCCGGATCTACGGGCGTTACAATGTTTATCCATTCGTTTTACCCTTAGAGGGATAAATGTGATATCTGTGGGCCCCTCGATGATTTAGTGATGGCAACTCTAAGTGCTCGGCTGGGCCTGGACTGATTTGATATGTTCAATTAGTCGGTCGTCATAAATCAAAAATCGGGAAACAATAGATGGACAGAGAGAATGATTATAATCCATGTCTCAGTCCATATGATATCTAGAATGGAGGAATATATGATCCCTTATCTAATGGACACGTCATTGACTAGATCAGAGTTCGACAACGGCTTTTAAGAGCTACGATTGCTAGTCAGAATTTTGGAGTCGTATTTGCAATTATAGTTTTAGACTTATCCAAGTGGGAGACTGTTGGATCAAATGTCTAAGCCCATAACTATTATTGGTATGTACTCGACCCGAGAGTAGCATGGTCCATTTGGGTTGCATTACATCAGGACAATTTGTTAGGATGGACTTTTGAGAAGAGGTTATATATGATTTATTAATATATTATAAGTTCTAATATATTAATATGAAATCATATGATTTAATTAGTATTGATCAAGAATTAGTTTGGAATTAATTTAGTGATCAAAAGAGACTAATTAAATCTATGGGGACTAATTATGGTAATTGGGTATATTTATATGTGTTGGGCTTATGATCCATATTGGACTAAGTTTATTTATTGATACATAAAGAGTTGGGCCACATGAACCATGGATCATAAAACCCATGGGTATGGATTTGGGTTATACCCATGACTCTTGGAATCCTACATATAAATATAAACTCCATAACCTAAAACTACCACTTCTAATTCTTGGAGTTCATGGAGGTGTTTTTGGTGCATGGAAATTCTCTCTAAAGAGTCACCTTTGTCCTAGGTGAGTTGTGATTCCATTTGAGGTGCAACACTTGGGACACTAAGTTCTTCAAGGTCAAAGTCTTTCTAGCAACATCAACAACATCAAGAGGTACGTCCATAACTTGTTTTATTATACATATGTTATTTGCATGCTAGTTATAGGCTTAATGCTTTGGAAACACTATTACATGTATAATTAAAGAAAACAAAGGCATTTAGGGTTGTATGTGCACCATAGGATGTTGTAGTATACAAAACCCAACATAATCAACTTAATTCTTGAATTAAAACAATAGTTATGCCATGCTCCAAGCATGCACACTATGTTTGTCTAAACAATAGTTATGCCATGCACCAAGCATGCACACTATGTTTGTCTATGGTCCTTACTTTGTGAAATAGATTAATTGAAAAACATTTCAATGATGCTCATTTCAAAATTCCAAATCATTATTGCAAGTGTAAGAATTCAAAATTCTTGTCACTGCTAGAAAGTGTTAGATTCTAAATTATCATGCAATGATTCTTTTGTAATGTCTAGGTGCCAAAACTCACAGAGACTTGACCAATGATATTACAAAATATTCCTTTGTAGATTGTTACAAGAAAATTCTGTCACAACTAGCATTTTCAACTAGGAAACTCTATCTTCCATGTAAACATCAGCTATTGTAAAACTTGTACTCTAAGTGAATATCATGCTAGATGCTAACATGAAATCATCCATTTGAATCCAAACTCCTGATTGAAGTTCAAAACCTAATACAATACATCTCATATGTTCAACTATGGTTTGAAAACCCTAAAGATCTCGGTTCAAGTTTTTTTTATGGACTAGGATCCTCTTATTGGGCCTAATGGACCAATAAACTTTCAATTTGACTACTTTGGGCCTAGGAACCCTATTTGGGCTCTAATTGGACCCACATCCATGAAATTAAGGTATTTTGGGTCATATGGGCCTAGAATGATCTATCTTATTTCTAATGGGCCATAACTAGTTTCATAAGCCCTAATGGGCCGTAAACTACATCCCTGGGCTCCATTAGGCCGTGAACCCTCATAAGGGCCCAATAGGCCGAAAAATATTCATGTTGGGCCTCATAAAAATCGGACTAAGTCAAGGGAGGGCCCAAACCATTTCATTTCCTTTTTCCTTGCCCCTCTCTCGGCCCAACAACAAAACAAAAAAAAGCAAATGGGAGGGAAATGGGGTGACAACTCATCTTTGCCTAATGGATATCCATGCAAGGTTTGCATGTATCTAGACAAACATCAACTCACTCTCCTCAAAAGTCAACCTTTTTTTCTCTCTTATCTCTCACTCTATCTCTCGGCCTCTCTCTCATTCTCCAACCTCTCTCACAATTCAAACTCAACACTTATTCTCTCAACCATCCAACACTCTTCCACTCTTCTTCTCTCAAGAAATTCGTGAGTTTTAGGAGAGTTATCAAGAGAATCACTTCAAGCTTTACATTGTGGTAAGATCTTATAAACCCAAGTTGATATACTTCATTTTTAAACTTAACCACTCCTGTTACACATCTTTTCATGAATCATGTTTCCTAGAACCATCTAAGCTCGAAAATCTCTTCAAAAACACATCTAGGGCCGAGATCTCCTCATTTCCTCATCAAAAACTGAAAACATCAAAGCAAAGTGAGTTCATACCCCCTATTTTCGATTTTTACTTTGTTTTAGGGGAGAATACAAGTTGTTTTGTGTAGATCTTTGTGTGTATGCATGATTTTGTGTGTTTTCTTTAGTTACATATGTGTTTATGTGTTGAAAACTTCATGAACTAAAATATCTACTAAAAGATGTTGATATTGGTATAATATAACACCTATTTCAACATATCTCACAAGAAAAAGGTTTAAAATACATCAAGGATACTTGAATCTAAGAAAAACTTCATGAAAGGGGCTAAAAATGAAAAAAGTGACAAAACATGGCTTGTTTATGTAACTCTCGGCTAGTATGGGGTTCAAAAGGAAGTTTTTGCTAAATAATGACTAATCTCGACATTTGAAACCTTATAGGGACCAGAAATGTAAATATTTTCATAAGTGGGCCAAATTTGGGCTTCTCATAGTTTTGGGCCCAAGAATTGAAAATTTTGGTCTTTTGTGGGTTAAATTGTCATTTTCAAGAAAGTTGTGTCAAAAATGTAAATTTTTGATAAAAAGGGACAAAGTTGCGAAATTATGAACTTTTGGGCCAAAAAGATAAAATTTTCTATAAATTGGCCGAAAATGTATATTTTCATAAAAATCAAGCCAAAAATGATATTTTTACAAAAACTAGCCTTAAAATACAAGTTTTGTCCACAATGGGGCCTAAAATGTTATTTTTACAAAAATTTGGCATCAATTGTAAATATTTGGCTTAATGAGCCAAGAATGTCATTTTTACCAAAAGTGAGCCTTTTATGCCATTTTGGTGAGTAATTGAACTAATACTAGCAATAAAATTAACAAATAGACTAATTGTGTCATTCGTATAATATTGGGACTTAGTGGCCCATTAATATTTTTGATAGGTCTTGAATACTATTTATATGTTTATTGGGCCTCATTGACCCATTAGCATGCGCGGCGGACCTTGGATGCTAATTTCGTACTATTTGGGCCTGTAAATACCTTACATGTGAAATGGGCCTTAGTCGTCCTTTTACATATATTTTGGGCTCATGTTATATAACCTCATTCCTTTCGGGCCTGAAAATGACTTACGTGTTTAGTAAGCCTCAATGGTTCGCTTACATGGTTCATTGGGCCCGGAGTGAGTTTTATATGTTTCTCTTCGCGTAAAATTCGATTAAGGATCTAGTGAGACGTGTCGGTTGACACCTATTAAGTGTACGATCGAAGCCTGTAGTTATAACCAGAGTCTCTTGGAGGGAGAGCGGGGTTTTGTGTATAGATCTATACGGGGATGACACCGCACACCTGAGCTGTTCGCTACAGTTAGACTACATCAGTCTAGGGTGACTATAACCTTATTCTATTTTCCGTCGGCGTTCACAAACGCCAAGACAGGCGAAATTGTCATTAATTAGTATGGTTATGACGGCTCACTTAGAGGAATTAACATTATGAAATTTACGGGAGACTATTCTTTTTCTTCTTTTACAGGAAACATAGGGTTGTCTAGGGGCATTCTATTTACATTCTCTTCAATCACTTTTGGCATTCTATTAAACAATAACATACATGCATTAATACTGGATCGGACACAACATACTAAACTATTTTAAGAAAATACAAGATTTTCTTGTGATTGCAAAGTTATACAAATCTTTTCTCAAACATGCTTATGAATTCACCAACATTTTTATGTTGACCTTTTTAAATTAACTTGTATTCTCAGGAAACCGTTGAAGCAGGTTGGGCTGAACAAACTAATGGATGTTTTGTTGTATTTCTATTTCATCAGACTTTAATTATTTTGGCATGTAATATTCAAATACAATACTCGATGTAAACAATGAATGTTGTTATATTACATGTGTGGTGACGATGATGTTATGTTTCAATTATATACTTTGTGATGATACTCCAAGGATGAAGTCACGCGCAAGCCCCCAGACGTTTCCGCCGTCTGGTTCGGGGGTGTCATAGATTGGTATCAGAGCATTGTTTATAGTGAACTAGCATATCTAATCATACGGGATATGCAACTATAAATACAATGAGACTAAAACACTCTAAATAAAATGCATACCTAAGAGTACATTAAAACTATAACACTAAAAGTCTCTAGGAGAAATTGAACACCGTGGTTAAACCCGGATAGCTATGTAGACCTATTGGGGATAAATATAGCCTGATCAACTATATTTGTTCAAAATACGACCAACATGTGTTCGGGAGTGACCATGATGGGAAATGAACCTAGAAACTTACCTCGTATCCAAAAGCTTTAGGGAAGTAAAACATAAACAATTAAAATACTATAAGAGTATTTTGAAATGCTATCTACATACTCTCCTTACACACTTCTCACCCTTCCAGTTTCGCACACTGCCTTCATGGAAGAAGTACAACAAGGACTCCTTTACTATCAGGCTTTGGTAGCCAATGGGCTAATCGAAGGAGACCCTGCAATGGGCCAAGAGGCAGAACCCGGCGTGGAGCCTGAGGAGTACATGGAAACAGACTACGAGTTCGGAGAATCCGATGAGGTTATGGAGGTGGAGGGGGACACTAACAAAGTTCCCAGTGAGTCTCCCACTTCAGAGACCGAATCGCGGAAACAACACGACACCAACACCACCAGAAATAAACTCAGACATGTTTCAAGCGGCAGTGTCAGCTGCGGTCACCGCAGCACTAGCACAGATCCACAACGGACACAACGGTGGAGGTAACGGGCAAGGAGCCGGAAGTTCAAATCAGGGGATGAACCAAGGAACCACAAAGACCTGTACCTACAAGGATTTCACGAACGCCAAGCCTCGAACCTTCAACGGGACAGGAGGCGTGATAACTCTGAAAAGGTGGTTAGAAAAAGTGGAATCGGTATTCGAAATCTACGGGTGTCCCAAGGAGTGCAGGGTGAAGTTTGCAGCTTGCACATTCGTTGATCAAGCTCTCTCTTGGTGGAATGGTCACGTGCATCAAGTCACAAAAGTGTCTGCACAAGAAAAACTATGCATTCCTCGCTCATGTTGTGGATAAAACCAAAGAAGAAGTAAACATTAGAGACATTCCAGTGGCATGTGACTTCTCGGATGTATTTCCAGAAGACCTTTCGGGAATACTCCCAGAAAGACAGGTCGAATTTCGAATCGACCTAATACCCGGAGCCACATCAATTGCCAAATCACCCTACAGGTTAGCTCCCGCCGAAATGCAGGAGTTATCCAGCCAACTAAGCGAGTTGTTGAGCAAAGGATTCATACTACCAAGCTTCTCACCCTGGGGAGCTCCGGTCTTGTTTGTCAAGAAAAATGACGGATCTTTCAGAATGTGCATCGATTATAGGGAATTAAACAAGCTCACTCTCAAAAACCGATACCCACTTCCTCGGATCGACGATCTATTTGACCAACTTTAAGGAGCTAGTTACTTCTCCAAAATACACCTAAGATCCGTTTATCATCAACTTCGAGTCCGAGAAGAGGACATTCCAAAAACTGCCTTTCGAACTCGATACGGTCATTACGAATTCGTTGTGATGCTCTTCGGTCTAACAAATGCCCCCGCTGCATTTATGGACCTCATGAATCGATTCTGCCGCCCATTCCTTGATAATTTTGTGATCGTCTTCATCGACGATATTCTTATATACTCTCGAAGCAAAGAAGAGCATGGTCAACATCTCCGTCAAATCTTGGAAACCCTAAGAGCTGAAAGATTATATGCGAAGCTCTCCAATGCGAGTTCTGGATCCGCAGTGTAAACTTTCTGGGTCATGTAGTCAACAAGGAAGGGATTCATGTAGATCCTTCCAAGATCAAGGCCATTGAAGGTTGGGCGATCTCGGAAACCCCAACAGAAATCCGATAATTTTTAGGTCTCGCAGGCTACTACCGAAGGTTTATTCAGAATTTTTCCAAGATAGCCAAACCTCTCACCACCTTGACACAAAAGGGTGTATCTTTCAACTGGACGGAAAAGCAAGAAGCCACCTTCCAAACCTTGAAACGAGCCCTCTGTAGTGCACCAGTGCTATCCTTACCGGAGGGAACCGAAGATTTCGTAGTCTACTGCGATGCTTCGAATCAAGGGTTAGGATGTGTCCTCATGCAGCGTGGAAAGGTGATAGCTTACGCGTCCAGGCAATTAAAGACGCATGAAGTAAATTACATCACTCATGATCTCGAGCTAGGAGCGGTGGTCTTCGCCCTAAGAATATGGAGGCACTACCTCTATGGTACAAAGTGCACCATCTTCACCGATCACAAAAGCCTCCAGCACATTCTAAACCAAAAGGAGCTAAACATGAGGCAACGAAGGTGGGTTGAGCTGCTAAATGATTATGAATGCGAGATCAAGTACCACCCAGGCAAGGCTAACGTGGTAGCCGATGCCCTGAGAAGAAAATAATACTCAGGCCGTCGGGTGAAAACCCTATCAATAACCATCTAATCCCACCTAACCTCGCAGATCAAGGAAGCCCAAACAGATGCATTGAAGCCGGAGAACGTCGCGAATGAAACACTGCGTGGGATGGATAAGTTATGGGTTTTGAGCAATCTAACACTCTTATGGTGTACATGCAACCCTATAAACCTTGGATCTATGTTTTCTCTATTATACATGCAAATATTCAATATTCCAAGGTTTCATCCTAACTAGCATATTATAAAGTATATATAATACAAGAATCTAGTAGAATGACATACCTTTTGATGGAACTTGAAGTCTTGAACCTTTAAGAGCTTAGCCCCAATAGTGTGGAGGCCTCAAATGGAATCACAAATCACCAAAACAACTTGGAAAGCTTGAGAGAATAGTATACACTTGTCCAAATCGGCTATGAAATCTTGTTCACACTCTAGTGCCAATTTCAAGTGCCAAGGACCTCTTTATATAGTATGGTGGATTAGGGTTACATCCATGTAAACCCTAATACCCATGACTTTTCATTTCCATAGGATCCATGGGTTAAAAACTCCATGGACTATCCATGCAAGCTTAGCCCATCCTAAATGAACTTTGGCCCATTCGATATACACAAGAGTCCATATTTAATTAGTCTCTTTTTTTATCACTAAATTAATTCCAAATTAATTTTTGATCAATACTAATTAAATAATATGATTTCATATTAATATATTATAACTTATAATATATTAATAAACCATAGACATACTATTCTCAAAAGACTATCCATACAAATTGTTTTCGGTGAAATGCAACCCAAATGGACCATGCTACTCTCGGTAGAGTACATACCAATAATAGTTATGGGCTTAGACATCTAATCCAACAGTCTCCCACTTGGATAAGTCTAAAACTATTATTCAAGTAGGACTCCAAGATCCCGACTAGCAATCGAAGCTCTTAAAGCCGCTGTCGAACTCTGACCTAGTCAAATGACGAGTCCATTAGATAAGGGATCATATACTTCTCCATTCTAAATATCATATGGACTGAGACATGGATTATAATCATTCTCTCTGTCCATTTGTTGTTTCCCTATTTCCGATTTATGACAACTGACTAATTGAACAAATCAAGTCAATCCAGGCTTGGCCAAACACTTAGGGGTGTCATCATTTAATCATCGAGGTGCCCATAGATATCGCTTTTAACCCTCCAAGGGTAAAAGGAATGGATAAACTTCGACCCAAATTTTCGCTTGTACTTACGCATCAAATTACACGCAACGATATGTTTTATAACAACCAAGTTACTGGTTGCGTTTACATATGTCAATGTGCAACTGACGCGCAACTACAACTCACACGTCTCTGTTTGAAGAATATAAGATGTTATCGTCTCATGATCACTCGTGATAAAATCCATGAAGTGATTCAAATGAGCGTGGGTTTAATCCAATACTCGAATCTCATTCCAGGAGCACTCATGAATGTTGCAGCAACTTTTGCTATGTCTAAACACTTTAGGCATCTACAAGCCCAATTCATGACAATCTTGATTCATACCTACTTCCAAAGTATGATTGACTGTGGAGAGTTTGAATTACCTAGTTATTCGGGAAGTCAAAACATGCAAAGTGAAACACAAGAATAATCGAATCCAATATGGTCTCAGAACTTATGAATATAAATAAGACACCTTTTATTTATCACCACATTGATTACACATTATTCGTTGTATAATGTTTCGATTTATCAACTTAACACTTGAATTAAAAACAATAGTTGTCCCATGCTCCAAGCATGCACACTATGTTTTCTAAACAATAGTTATGCCATACTCTAAGTATGCACACTATGTTTGTCTATGATCCTTACTTTGTGAAATAGATCAATTGAACATGATTCCAATGATGCTCATTTCACAATCCCAAATCCTTACCGTAAATGTAAGAATATCAAATTCTTATCATTTACTGTAATCTGTTAGATTTTAAACTCATATGTATTGGTCCTCTTGTAATGACTATGCACAAAAGTCACAAAGACTTGGCAACAGACATTACAAAGTATTCCAATGGAGATCAATTCCTTGGAAACGAAGTCTCACATTCAAAGTACATTCCTTTAAACATCCTTCTTGCATAAAAGTTTCTCCTAATATTACACAGATTTGAAGAATAACTTCCTCCTATGGAACCATTTCCATATTCCCATTTTGACTCTTACTTATGAACAAGAGTTGCCTCTTTTCAGAATATGTCAATATGGTCCCTCTCCAAAAATTTACACCATACTTCCAATTGTCCATGAGCAACCAATATTTGGTAATCCTCAGATTGTCCTCGACAATTGCTTAATCATTTCAGTCATATCCGGTTTTCTTCCTTTTTCCCTCTTAATGTCCTAGGCATTTGGAAAATTTAGAACAAATAAGTATTATAGCACATGCAATCGATCCTATATCCAAAGCATACAAGTCACGATTCATGATGTCTCACATAAAGACATGATACTTGACCAGTCTTTTGCTACAATATTTCTTATAATTTGCCATGTTCTCATAATTTGAATTACGAAAAGGGATGTCATAATCATAATTGAATTTTAGAACGCAAATACTGTAATCATGACGAAATTTGATTAAAATCTCACAATCTAAGCTTTTAGATTTGGAATGAAGTATGAATTCCTCTCCCTTAATTATAGCAAAACAACTTTTTCAACCCCTTCAACTTCACGAATTGAAACTTTTGTTTTCTATAATTAACATTGCTAACTTGCAATATTTATCATAATTAATTATGCTCCCACTAGCATAATAATTATTATCTTACCTGCATAACACTTATGCTCCCACTAGCTTTGACATGTATTCAGAGATCAGCTGGACTTCTAGAAATCAACACTTTGTTGACTTTCTTACCAAAGTTCAGATTTCTGATACTAGATGCTTCGATAAGACTTTATCTAAGCTTCTTAAACTCATACACCTTCCCTTAGATAGCTCACATGTGTGTCTAAACAATTTTAGAACTATGAGAAGGGATGCCGTAATCATAGTCTCAATTGTTTAGACCTTTGCCATTTCTCACAAGTCCATGTTAGTGTGCCGGTTAACCACAGACGCTCCACTAACGACTTTGAGAATGCAAATATCACAATTGCTATCTACTTAAAATCTATTTAGCGAAAGCGTTTCCTCACCATCATTTTCATGAATCGGAGAGAAACCTTATGACACTTAGATTTTATGGTGTATGTGTTCCTATCCATGTGAATTTGTCAAAACCATAATCACAAGACAAGGTTAGTGACAAATTCAAACTCATATGGACCGAACTTGTTCAATCTTAATTTCTTGCCATCTGGCAGCCCAAGGGCGTACCATGTCTTCCAAGTTGTTATGCAAGCAACTGAGAACTCATAGAACTCATATGCATAGTCAACTTTTAACCGGAATGGGCATAGAAACAAGAATTATGTCAGGACGATAGGTTATAAACCTCAAGTCGTGTGCTAGTGATAAACTACAGGTTTTATTCGTGATTAGTTCTTGAAACTCTTTCAGGATATTTAAGACTCCCACTGTCCTCTTGACATATAAGACTCTCTTGCCAAGAACCATTCCTTGACAAACAAATATTCAAGAGATAGTGCGGATTCTTATCAAGACAAACACTTCACACAATTGGCCTTAGTTGGTCTTTGTTTTATCTAAAACATCACAACTAACCAATTTCAAAAGTAGAAAACATTTTACTCTACATTTGACAAGTGTTATAAACCTTCTTTAAGATATGTCACTCAAGTTACAATCTTGGAGTATGACTCTAAGAATTGTTTTGGAACGAAGTATGACTCATCTTCTTGATTTAACCACTTCAACAATTCATGACTCCTCTTCTTGGCCATAAGAATGCACTAAGATGTCCTTAGAGGATCAATTGTGATATGGTTTCATAATCATTAAGATGATCATAAAACATGATACTAAAGTACTCTCATATCTTTTCAGATTTGAGAAACCTTTATCTTTCTACCTAATTTGATTCTTCTCATTCGTTCTGTCATACATTGAAACTTTTCCAATGCTTCAGAATTACACTTAAACTTGTAAGTATAACCGTATTTACTAAACTTTAGTAAATCATGACGGATAGTCTTATCGATCTTTGTGGTGGACTTGACCAGTGCACAAGAATGTATACTCGATCCCTTAGTCCTTCACTTGACTCACATATACATGTGAACAAGGAATTAGTCTTAATTTTCCAAAGATGAAAATTCTCATTCATCATACAATACAACTTGCATGATTCCAAGTTTCGGTCCAATTGAAACTTGGGTGATGAGAATCTTTCCTTATTTGGTAAATTTAGACACTACCACAAGTGAAAGAATCAAATTCATATTTTCAATATTGCTAGAAACATACAAACATCAATTTTTCATAAATTCCATTGCAAGGAGATATAAAATAAAACAAAAACAAAATTTTATTTATTTATACAATGCGGAAAAACTTTTCCTTACAATGCAATTATAAGTGAAAAACTATGCTATTACATATTTCCTAGCAATTTATCATAACTCTCAAGTAGTAGCTCAGAAATCCAATCTTCGAACCATGCAATTGAAATCCATCTTCGCGATCAGATTCAGCATACTCTTATTTTAAGCTTCCTTCCCTTTGCTTGATCTTGCTAAACATCAAAATGCAACCTAGTCACATCATGTATTAAGAATCAACAATTAAGAACTTAATAGAGTTAGGCAGTAGACTTACCTGAAGCAGAACCATACATTCTGATTAAACTTCTCAGGTAGTCTGGGCAGCTTCGATTCCAATGTCCCTGTCTTTGGCAATAGAAACAAACAGGCTCACATGGAGCAGTCTCAGATTTGGCCTTTCTCTTATGATCAAAACTTTTGACCATGCCCAATTCCTTTCCTTTAGGAGAAGGAACCTTTTCTGGGATGTCCATGTCAACTTGGTATGTAGACCTTCCAATCAGATTTGCTTGACCATTGCGCCGAATCATTATTGATTCGGCAACAGTTAGCAAATAGGTAAGATCAATTAGGGTCATGTTGTGATCTGTCATATAGTAGTCTTTAACGAACTCACTATATGACTCGGGAAGTGACTGAAGGACCCAGTCAATAGCCAACTTCCTTGGGAAGACGACACCCAACATCCTTAGCCTGTCAATATGCAGCTTCATGTCCAAGACATGAGCACATATAGGCTTTCCATCTTTGTGTTTACTATCCAATAGGGATTGAGTGATCCTGAACTTTTCAAGTCTTCGAGCTTGTGGGTCAGGGAGAATTATTGGAGGAGGTGGAGGAAGAGAAGTTTGATTTCCATGATCCAATCGCGGGACATCATCTTCATTAGGAAAGCTTTTTCCAAGGGATTTGGGAAGATCATAGTTGTCCAAACCAGACATCTACAATGGGAGAAAATTCAAGTTAGTTGATTTAAGTCCTTAATATAACACCCATTCTGAAATATTAAGGCTAGGACCCAACACAATATTGTATAACTTGGAAGAGGGATGCCATAATCCAAGCTATAAAATATTTGAAGGTAGGCGAATGACGATTCACCAATTTCCACCATGAAAAACGAAATAGGTATTAGGTTTTAATTGGATTGAAACTCCTAGATCGTTTGAGATTCATTGAACTTTTCAATTCCATGTTTAAATCTCGATTGTGCCCTCTCAAGTTTGTGACTGGGATGCCGAGGATCACAAACAAGGTGTGAATAACCATGCAAATTAACTTGGTACCCTTAATTTTATCACCTAATCGACGTGTCGGTTACCCACACGCGCTCCACCAATCTATGATAAACATTAAGTCACCCTTTGCCACTCTTACTAGTCCATGTTAGTGTGCCGGTTACCCACACACACTCCACCAACGACTTGGTAAGGTACAAAGTGTAATTTCATGGGTTAGCACCAATTTCACATTTTCCTAAAGTAACTAAGATTGGGAATTTATAAAAGGTTTAGTTACTTTATATTTATCATTATACTTTTAATGAGAATTATAGTCCTTGTCCTACCCGTTCGGCTAACGACCCTCCACCAGTCAAGGAAGCGGTGGGTGAGAGTGGACACCCATTAAACTGCCATTTTATAGGCAGTAACCTTATACCCCCTTATATATCGGCTTCGTGAATGACGCCTACTAACGGTAAGATTGACTTTTACTCTTATACATATATATAAATATTAAACCTATAATATTATAATAGTATAAGGGTTGAACTTTAAACTATTTAAAATTCTAGGGTTTGGAACTAAAGTATTCAAAAGTGTAACTTTACAAATTCCAAAACTTGAGGGTAAGTTTTGAAAAATTCAAAAAACTTTTGGAATCCATAACATATGAGTTTAATATGGCTTTTAATGACAAGACTCTTGAAAATCCATAACTTGAGGACACGTTATGGATGTCATAAAACAATTTATGGAAAAAGACTCTTCAAGTTTCTATAACATATGGGTTTAAAAACTCTTTTAAAGAAAAACTTTTGGTTTTCCATAACTTGAGGACAAGTTATGGAATCCATTAAAGGCCATTTAGATCATCTAATAAACAAACAAATATGTCAATTAAAACTATGATCTAGATTAAACTCATATGAACAAGACAATTCAAATCAAACAATTTTCATGTAATTAGCCTAACCATTAAACTAATACAAAACATGAATCTATTGACAATTATCTTTTGAATTGGATTAGAATTATCATTATCACATCAAAAATAGGTTTGTAAGATCAAAAACAGCTTAGGGTAATGATTCTAGTCCAAATCCAGCCTTAAAAGTCGAAAATCTGCACTCATGGCCTCCTACTCGCCGAGTGTATGAACCTACTCGACGAGTAGGGTGATTTTAGTCTTGGACTCGGCGAGTCCCCCAGTGGACTCGGCGAGTCCACAGTCCAGAAGCCTAGAAATTCGATTTTTACAGCATTGCATCAAGTATAACTGAAAACCAAGCCTAGGCTCTGATACCACTGATGGGTTTTAAGCAATCTAACACTCTTATGGTGTACATGCAACCCTATAAACCTTGGATCTATGTTTTCTCTATTATACATGCAAATATTCAATATTCCAAGGTTTCATCCTAACTAGCATAATATAAAGTATATATAATACAAGAATCTAGTAGAATAACATACCTTTTGATGGAGCTTGAAGTCTTGAACCTTTAAGAGCTTAGCCCCAATAGTGTGGAAGCCTCAAATGGAATCACAAATCACCAAAACAACTTGGAAAGCTTGAGAGAATAGTATAAACTTGTCCAAATCGGCTATGCCCTCTTGTTCACACTCTAGTGCCAATTTCAAGTGCCAAGGACCTCTTTATATAGTATGGTGGATTAGGGTCACATCAATGTAAACCCTAATACCCATGACCTTTCATTTCCATAGGATCCATGGGTTAAAAACTCCATGGACTATCCATGCAAGCTTAGCCGATCCTAAATGAACTTTGACCCATTCGATATACATAAGAGTCCATATTTAATTAGTCTCTTTTTTATCACTAAATTAATTCCAAATTAATTCTTGATCAATACTAATTAAATAATATGATTTCATATTAATATATTATAACTTATAATATATTAATAAACCATAAACATACTATTCTCAAAAGATTATCCATACGAAGTGTTCCGGTGAAGTGCAACACAAATGGACCATGCTACTCTCGGGTTGAGTACATACCAATAATAGTTATGGGCTTAGACATTTAATCCAACAATAAGAACTTTGAAGCCAAGAAGGATGGAACTTACTACTTCATGAATAGAATCTGTGTCCCTAAACTTGGGGGATTCAGAGAAATGATCATGAACGAAGCCCATAAAATGTGATATTCCATCCATCCAGGTTCGGATAAGATGTACCTGGACATTAAGCAACATTATTGGTGGCCAAATATGAAGGCAGAGATCGCCACTTACGTGGGAAAGTGTCTCACTTGCGCCAAGGTAAAAGTGGAATACCAAAAGCCCTCGGGACTATTACAACAGCTAGTAATACCCGAGTGGAAATGGGAAAGGATTACTATGGACTTTGTAACCAAATTACCTAAAACGGTAGACAGATTGGATGCTATTTGGGTGATTGTCGATAGGTTAACTAAATCCGCTCATTTCCTGCCAATAAAAGAATCGTACAAAATGGAAAGGTTAACACGAATCTATATCAAAGAGACCGTGAGACTCCACGGAGTGCCGGTATCTATAATCTCGGATCGGGACAATAGCTTTACCTCACGATTTTGGCAGTCACTCCATAAGGCTATGGGAACACAACTAGACATGAGCACCGCTTACCACCCTCAAACCGATGGCCAAAGTGAACAAACCATCCAAACACTCGAAGACATGCTTCGAGCCTGTGTGATTGATTTTGGCAAGTCATGGGATACCCACTTGCCCTTGATTGAATTCTCGTACAACAACAGCTATCACACAAGCATAAGGGTTGCTCCTTTTGAGGCCTTATATGGTCGCAAATGCAGATCGCCTCTCTGCTGGGCTGAAGTGGGTGACACCCAACTGGAAAAAGGGCAATCACCGGACAGCACCCTTACAGGACCAGAAATCATTTGAGAGACTATAGAGAAGATAATCCAAATCAAAGCCCGACTCCAAGCGTCGCGTGACCAACAAAAGAGTTACGCTGACAAACGAAGAAAACCTTTGGAATTCCAAGTCGGAGGTCGAGTGCTATTAAAGGTCTCTCCCTGGAAAGGTATGATTCGTTTTGGGAAACGAGGAAAACTAAACCCACGATACATCGGACCGTTCGGGATTCTTGCCCGAATTGGTCCGGTAGCTTATAAGCTGCAGCTACCTTCAGAGCTCAGCAACGTACACCCCGTGTTCCACGTCTCAAATTTGAAGAAGTGTTTATCAGATGAAACCCTTGTCATTTCTCTAGAGAAGATCGAAATAAACGAGAATCTCCTGTTCGTCGAAGAACCAGTCGAGATACTGGATAAGGAGGTGAAGCGTACGAAACAGATTCGCATTCCGATTGTGAAGGTTCGATGGAACGCCAAGCATGGACCGAAATTCACATGGGAACGCGAACACCAGATGAAGCAGAAGTACAAAAATGTGTTAAAAATTATATTTTTACAAAAACTAGCCTTAAAATACAAGTTTTGTCCACAATGGGGCCTAAAATGTTATTTTTACCAAAATTGGGCCTTAATTGTAAATATTTGGCTTAATGAGCCAAGAATGTCATTTTTACCAAAAGTGGGCCTTTTATGCCATTTTGGTAAGTAATTGAACTAATACTAGCAATAAAAATAACAAACGGACTAATTGTGCCATTCGTATAATATTGGGCCTTAGTGGCCCATTAATATGTTTGATAGGTCCTGAATACTATTTATATGTTTATTGGGCCTCATTGACCCATTAACATGCGCGGCGGACCTTGGATACTAATTTCGTACTATTTGGGCCTGTAAATACCTTACATGTGAAATGGGCCTTAGTCGTCCTTTTACATATATTTTGGGCCCATGTTATATAACCTCATTCCTTTCGGGTCTGGAAATGACTTACGTGTTTAGTGAGCCTCAGTGGTTCGCTTACATGGTTCATTGGGCCCGGAGTGAGTTTTATATTTTTCTCTTCGCGTAAAATTCGATTAAGGATCTAGTGAGACGTGTCGGTTGACACCTATTGAGTGTACGATTGTAGCCTGTAGTTATAACTAGAGGCTCTTGGAGGGAGAGCGGGGTTTTTTGTATAGATCTATACGAGGATGACACCCCACACCTGAGCTGTTCGCTACTGTTAGACTACATCAGTCTAGGGTGACTATAACCTTATTCTATTTTGTGTCGGCGTTCACAAACGCCAATACATGCGAAATTGTCATTAATTAGTATGGGTATGACAGCTCACTTAGAGGAATTAACATTATGAAATTTACGGGAAACTATTCTTTTTCTTCTTTTACAGACAACATAGGGTTGTCTGGGGGCATTCTATTTACAATCTCTTCAATCACTTTTGGCATTCTATTAAACAATAACACACATGCATTAATACTGGATCGGACACAACATACTAAACTATTTTAAGAAAATACAGGATTTTCTTGTGATTACATACAAATCTTTTCTCAAACATGCTTATTTATTCACCAACATTTTTATGTTGACCTTTTTAAATTAACTTGTATTCTCAGGAAACCGTTGAAGCGGGTTGGGCTGAACAAACTAATGGATGTTTTGTTATATTTCTATTTCATCATACTTTAATTATTTTGGCATGTAATATTCAAATACAATACTCGATGTAAACAATGAATGTTGTTATATTACATGTGTGGTGATGATGATGTTATGTTTCAATTATATACTTTGTGATGATACTCCAAGGATGAAGTCACGCGCAAGCCCCCGGACGTTTCCGTCGTCTGGTTCGGGGGTGTGACAAATTCCATGGAAATGAAGTCTCAAATTCAAAGTACATTCCTTTGAACATCCTTCTTGCATAAAAGTTTCTAACTTTACCATCTATTCTTCAACTCCCAATATGGAAACATTCCATATTTGCCATACGACAATTCATTATTAATATACTCCTGTCTATTCATAATAATGTCAATATGGTCCTTCCATTACTATACTTCCAACTGTCCTTAAGCGACCAATCATTTTCATGAACTTACATCCATAAGTCTGAAATGTTTTGACCTTTGCCATTTCTCACAATTCGAATTATGAAGAGGGATGTCGTAATCATAATCGAATTTGAGAATGCAAATATCACAATTTCTATCTCCTTAAAATCTACTTAGTGAAAGCGTTTCCTCACAATCATTTTCATAAATCGGAGAGAAACCTTATGACACTTAGATTTTATGGTGTATGTGTTCCTATCCATGTGAATTTGTCATGACCATAATCACAAGACATGGTTAGTGACAAATCCGAACTCATATGGATTGAACTTGTTCAATCTCAATTTCTTACCACCTGGCAGCACAAGGACCTACCATTGCTTCCAGATTGTTATGTGACCAATTGAGAACTCTCAGAACTCACATGCATTGTCAACTTTAACTGGAATGGGCACAGAAACAAGAATATGTCAACACGATAGGTTATAAACCTCAAGTCGTGTGCTAGTGATAAACAATAGGTTTTATTCTTGACTAGCTCTTAAAGCTTTTCCAATATCTTTAAGACTCCCACTGCCCTCTTGACATATAAGATTCTCTTGTCATGAATCATTCCTTGACAAAACAAATATTCAAGAGTTAGTGCGGATTCTTATCAAGACAAACACTTCACACAATTGGCCTTAGTTGGTATTTGTTTTATCCAAAACATCACAACTTACCAATTTCAAATGTACAAGAGTAGAAAACTTTTTACTCTACATTTGATAAGTATTTTAAACCTTTTCTTAAGATTATGTCACTCAAGGTTACAATCTTGGAGTATGACTCTAAGACTTGTTTTGGGAACGAAGTATGACTCATCTTCTTGATTTAAACTATTTCAACAATTCACGATTCCTCTTCTTAGCCATACAAATGCACTAAGAATACTTTAGAGGATCAATTGTGATATGGTTTTTCCATAAACATTAAGATGATCATAAAACACGATACTAAAGTACTCTCCCATCTTTTCAGAGTGGAGAAACTTTTATCTTTCTGCCTAATTTGATTCTTCCCATTCGTTCTGACATACATTGAACCTTTTCCAATGTTTCAGAATTATACTTAAACTTGTAAGCATAACCATGTTTACTAAACTTTAGCAAATCATGATGATTAGTCGTATTGATCTTTGTAGTGGATTTTGACCAGCGCACACCCAGTGTACCCGATCCCCTAGTCCTTCACTTGACTCATATATACATGTGAACAAGGAATTAGTCTTAATTTACCAAAGATGAAAATTCTCATTCATCATACAATACAACTTGCATGATTCCAAGTTTCTGTCCAATTGAAACTTGGGTGATGATAATCTTTCCTTATTTGGAAAATACTCGACACTACCACAAACGAAAGAATCAAATTCATATTGCTAACATAGAAACATACAAACATCAATTTTCACAAATGCCATTGCAAGGAGAAAATATAAAAACAAAATTTACATATTTATAAAATGCGGAAAAAACTTTTCCTTACAATGCAATTACAAATGAAAACTATGTTATTATATATTTCCTAGCAATCTATCATAACTCCTAAGCAGCAGCTCAAAAATCCGATCTTCGAACCATGCGATTGAAATCCATCTTCGCGATCAGATTCAACATACTCTTCCTTTAAGCTTCCTTCCCTTTGCATGATCCTACAAAACATCAAAATGCAACCTTGTCACATCATGTATTAAGAATCAACAATTAGGAACTTAATAGAGTTAGACAGTAGACTTACCTGAAGCAGAGTCAAACTTTTCGACTCTACCTTTTCTCAGATCTTTCAGGTAGTCAGGGTAGATTCGCAACCAATGCCCCTTCTCTTGGAAATAGAAACATATAGACTCTTTGGGAATGGTACACGGGACAATCTCAGACTTAGCCTTTCTCTTTTCCTTGGAAAGAGAAATTTTTTCTGGACTTCCAATGTTTCCATTGTCAATGTCCATGGATGTTTGGGGAGTAGATCTTCCAATCAAATTTCTTTTTCCAATGTGCCAAATCATTGCTGATTCAGCAACAACAAGAAAATAGGTAAGATCAATAAGGGACATGTCATGGTTTGTCATATAGTAGTCCTTAATGAACTCACTATATGACTCAGGAAGTGATTGAAGAACCCAGTCAACAGCCAACTTCGTCGAGACAACGACACCCAATACTCTCAGCCTGTCAATATGTGACTTCATCTCCAAGACGTGAGTACACACAGACCTTCCATCTTGATGTTTCATTGCAAGTAGGGCTTGAGTGACCTTGAATTTTTCAAGTCATTAAACTTGTGGGTTAGGGAGAATTATTGGAGGAGGTGGAGGAAGTGAAGTATGACTTCCACGATCCAACCACGGGACATCACCTTCAAGAGGAAAGCTTGTTCCAAAAGATTTTGGAAGACCATATTTATCTGAACTAGATATCTACAATGGGAGAAATTCAAGTTAGTTGATTTAAGTCCTTAATATAACACCCAAATGAAATATTAAGGCTAGGACCCAAAACAATATTTTACAATTTGGAAGGGGGATGCCGTAATCCAATTGCAAAATATTTGAAGGTAGGTAAATGATGATTTACCAATTTCCATCACGAAAAACGAAAAAAGAATTTTAGGTTTTAAGTGAATTGAAATTCCTAGATCCTTTGAGATTCATTGAAACTTTCAATGACATGTTTAAATCTCGATTGTGCCCTTTAAGTTTGTGACTGGGATGCAAAGGATCACAAACAAGGTGTGAATAACCATGCAAATTAGCTTGGTACACCCAATGTTACAACCACCTAATCAATGTGCCGGTTAACCACACACGCTCCATTGATCCATGATTAACATCAAGCTATCCTTTGCCACGCACTGTTAGTCCAGATTAGTGTGCTGAATAACCACACACGCTCCACTAACGGCTTAACAAGGTGCAAAGTGCAATTTCATGGGTTAGCACCATATTCACATTTTCCTAAGTAACTAAGATTTGGGAATTTATAAGTGTTTAGTTACTTCATATTTATCATTATACTTTTAATGAAGGGAGAATTATAGTCCTATCCTACCTGTTCGGCTAACGACCCTCCACCAGTCAAGGAAGCAGTGGGTGAGAGTGGACACCCATTAAACTGCCATTTTATAGGCAGTAACCTTATACCCCCTTATAGACCGGCTTCGTGAATGAGGCCTACTAACGGTAAGACTGACTTTGTTCTTATACATATATATATAAATATTAAACCTATAATAATATAATAGTATAAGGGTAGAATTTTAAACTTTAAAATTCTAGGGTTTGGAATAAAATGTTTCAAAAGTTAGACTTTTACATTTACAAATTCCAAAACTTGAGGGCAAGTTTTGAACTATTCAAAAACTTTTGGTATCCATAACTTATGAGTTTAATATAGGTTTTAATGAAAAGACTCTTGAAAATCCATAACTTGAGGACAAGTTATGGAGTTCATAAAAACATTAATGGAAAAAGACTCTTCAAGTTCATAACCTATAAGTTTAATGATCTCTGTAAAAGAAAAACTTTTCATTTTCCATAACTTGAGGACAAGTTATGGAATTCATCAAAACATTTAGATCAACTAATGTAACTTACAAAATCAAACAATTTGTTAAAGATCTAAATTAAACTCATAACAACAAGACAATTCATATCAAACAAATTTCATGTAATTAGCCTAACCATATAAACTAATACAAAACATGAAACTTTGACAATTATCTTTTAAATTGGATAAGCATGATCATTACCACATCAAAAACAGGTTTATAAGTTCAAAAACAGTTTAGGGTAATGATCCTAGTCCAATTCGAGCCTTAAAACTCGAAATTCTGCATCCAGGAGTACCAACTCGTCGAGTGCATGAACTAACTCGGCGAGTTGGTCAGACTATAGGGTGGACTCGGTGAGTCTGTTAGTGGACTCATCGAGTTCACTGTGAAGACAACAGAAAATCGATTTTTTTTAAGCTTTGAAAACAAGTAGCATCAAGTATATTGGAAAACAACCCTAGGCTTTGATACAACTGAAGGGTTTTGAGCATTCTAACACTCCTATGGTGTACATGCAACCCTAGATGCTTTGGATCTATGTTTTCTCTAATATACATGCAAACTTTTATTTTTCCAAAGTATCATCCTACCTAGCATACAATGGAGTATCTTTACTACAAATTCTAGTTAGATGACATACCTTTTGTTGTAGTTGGAAGCATTGGACCTTTAAGAACTTAGTGCCCCAAGTGTTGCACCTCAAATGGAATCACACAACACCACCAACAATGGAGGAACTTGAGAGGAGGTTACTTGCACTTCACAAAATCGGCTTGCCCTCTTGTAAGCTTACTTAGGTTCGATTTCATGAGCTAGAGGGGTTCTTATATAGTGTGGCTTAATTAGGGTTACACCATGCCAACCCTATTGTGCATGACCTTCCATATTCCTCATGCTCCATGGGTTTAAACCTCCATGGATCATCCATGGGTCACCACATGGGTTTAGCCCAACACAAATAACTATGGATCATAAGCCCACATTATAATAATGAATGATTAACATAATCAATCCCCATATATTCAGTTAGTCTTTTTTTATCACAAAATTAATTCCAAATTAATTCTTGATCAATACTAATTAAATAATATGATTTCATATTAATATATTAGAACTTATAATATATTAAGAAACCATAAACAACCTCTTCTCAATTATCCATCCTTCAGATTGTTCCGGTGCCATGCAACCCAAATGGACCATGCTACTCTCAGGTCAAGTACATACCAATGATAGTTATGGACTTAGACACTAATCCAACAGGTAGGTCATTGGAGACCAGGTATGAGATTGCAGTTGGTCTCGTTGCATTCTTTTAGCAGTAGGTTTGATGTCGATGTGGTTTGGGGTATCATCACCAGACAAGGTTGCTCTTGGAAGTTGCGTATGGATACTGTGTGTTTATGTTTCTTTTGGCTCAACAATCGGGTAGGAGTCCGGTGCTTCAGGTAGTTGGCAGACAAGTTGGGACCAGGGAAGTCTCGACTGCCTTTGGGAAGCAGCTAGGTGGCAGCAAGATGAGTCGGATTGGTTTTAGTGATTTGGGATTCGTGTGTGGAGTCACTTGTAATTCGGGGTATATCTTAAGTCGCTTGTAGTTGGATTAAATAATCTCAGAGTGGCTGATTGGACCCTGTTGCGCAGATCTCGTATGAGTCTAACCGTTGTAGGGAGGAATCTTCTACTCGAAGGATTATCTGAGCCTTCTGTCAATTGTAAGTTTCTGCAGCTGTATATGATTAGTGATTTCGTACCAATGGAAGCATCAAGATAATCTGGGTTGCAAGTATTTTGTTTAGGCTGGTCTTCTTATGGAATTGGTTTGATAGTAGTTCAGTTTGGGCGGTTTGTCAGGAAGTCAGATCAATTTGAGGTTTCAAGTTTCGGCAAAGATAGAGGTGGTTTTCTGCAAGGGGTTTAAGGTTCGTTCTTTTTCAGGTTTAGTAAGTTCTGCTAGGGTTGATTTCGGTTGTCTTGGGAAGGCTGTGGTATTCTCGGGTTGCGGTTGTGTTGTTCAGATTATTTGGCGTGTTGAGAAAGGTAAGGATGGATTTCGAGGATGAAATCTAGTTTAAGTGGGGGAGAGTTGTAACGCCTTGTTTCGAATTGTTCCCATGTTGGAGATGGTGATTAGCGATTGGGTATTAGCAGGCTTCGGGCCCTTGGATAATTGAGATTCAGACTCAGTTGGGGTTGGATAAGGTAATTCGGATGGTTCGGGTATTCGTTTTGTGTTTTGGAATCAAAGGGCATTTTGATAATTTGTCATCTTGGGCTTTTATGAAAAGTGGATTCTCGTTCGGGATATCTTATGGCGAGTATGAATTGATAATAGTGTTGAGCGTCTCGATACCTTTTCATGGATATAAGTATGGCCGGATGCGGAATTGTATCGAGAAAATTATGGTCTTCGCATGAATTGGGGTTTGGGGAAAAACCATAGTACACATGGTGTACCAAGGTGGTACGCAGGGCGTAATGAGGCAAAGGGAGTTACACGAGGCGTAGCTGGAAGAACGCGCAACGTAGGTGCGAGGTTGGGTCGGGGTGCGAGACCTCGTACGCTGGGCGTGTGAGGGGCAAGTTGAAAACCTTAATTTTAGGGTTGTACCCTATATAAGCATAATGTTAGCCTCTTTCTTCATTTCTATGCCAATCCCTACCCTTTAAAACCCTAGAAATCGTCCTTAAGCCTTCATGGTGGCATTTTGAGCTTATGGTGTCCATTTTTAGTGTGTTTGACCCATTTCCAAGAAGATGGAGTTTGGTACAAGGCAGGGAATCAAGGAATAGCTTATGGATCTTGCTTATGTATCTCATTTCCAGCTTGTTGGAGGTAAAAAGCTTTGAACTTGATCATTTATGTCTTAGATCTATCCTTTATGAGTTTTGGTTCATTTTGGTCCCAAGAATGAGATCTAGTGGTCTTGATTCCACTCCAGGAGCTTTAAGTTGCCCCTCTTAGTTTTTCTGAGGTTCAAGGTCCATAAAGTTGGCACCTTTAGAGTTTAAAACCATCCATGTTTGAGTTTGGGTCCTTTTCATGAAAGTAGAATGCTACTCTTTGAGATTGGGTCTTCTTGGGGCATGCAAAGTCACCAAGTCAGTGACTTTATGGTTCTAGACGTTTATTTAGAAGTGGATTTGTGGTTTGGAGTTATGGGATCAAACATTAAGAGCTTAATGAAGGTCTTGGCTCAATGGAGGAGTACACTGGGGCGTACAAGTCTGTACGCGCAGCGTACAAGCCAAACAGCCTGTACGCTTAGCGTACAGCTGAGTACGCCCCGCGTACTCAGTTAGGGGAAGTTTTGCTTATTGGGCTTCGGTGTGGGCCATCTCTTGGGCTTAATTGTCTTGGGACCTGTTGGGCCAACAAGTTTTGGTCTGATAGTGATTTTGAGAAGGCCCACGAAAGGGTTTGGGCCCAATTTGGAAAATTGGGCCATGGTATGGGCCACGAGTAGTTTTTGGTGTTTTGGGCTTGAGTGTTTGAGTATTATTAGGCCATCGGAATACAAAGTGTTTTGGACTAGAATGAAAGGTTGGGCCTTAAGGTAAGGCCCATGTTAGGGGTTTGCGCCCAATTTGGAAAATTAGGCCATTGGTTGATTAATTAGCCTTTGGGCCTTTTCAGTTTGTAGTTGGGTAATGGATTTGGACAAGGATATGTTAGGGGTAAAATGGTCTTTTTACCCCAGGTATGGAGTTATGGTTATGGATTGGAACCCAATTGTTAATTGGGTGTTCTTTTGTTATTGATAGTAAGGGATCTGCCAGCCAGCAACCAAGGGTGTTTTTGTATGATTCAGCAGTGCGAGGTGAGTCTTCTCACTATATCCATTGGTCGAAGGCACCAATGCCGGTCCATTACATGTTATGTGGTATGCTAGTTGTCTATGTGATACTTGCATGGAAGACCCCGGGGGAGCCCGTGGCAATTGGATATTAGACAATGGGGGAGCCCATGACATTCCAGGCAAAGACCATGGGGGAGCCCATGGCATACCAGATAAAGACCATGGGGGGATCCCATGGCAACTATATGTATGTTGTATGATAATCTGTGGTTGTATGTTGTATGGTATTTTGGGGAACTCACTAAGCTTTGTGCTTACGGTTTTCAGTTTACGTTTCAGGTACTTCGGTTTTCAATTGGAAGAGCTTTGGATGATTGCAGGGCACACACCACATGTTTTCATATTCTGCGAACTATTGTGATTTGATGATGTTATGTTAAAGTTTTGTTACCATGGTTTTTGGGAAGAATATGTATTAACAATTTATTAATCTAAAAACGAAACATTTTGGCGTGATTTTCAGGACGTTACAGTACAGAGTCCCAAAAATTCACGTGATGCGGAAAAATCATAGGTGGATGTAGTGCGATCAGGCCAAGCCTTTTCCCTTTGAGCTGGAAGTACCTGAAACATAAACTGAAAACTGTAAGCACAAAGCTTAGAGAGCTCCCCCAAAATACTCCATACCATACATACATATCATACTAGCATATCCGGGTTCTTGCATCCCATTCGGTCTCTTTCAACCGGTACCAGGTGTATTTCAACCCCTTCAGTCTCTTTCAACCGGTATTGGGTATATTTCAACCCCTTCGGTCTCTCTGAGCCGATACTGGGTATATTTCAACCCCTTCGGTATCTTTCAACCGTTATCGGGTCTTTTCCACCCCTACCACTACCATATAATATCATAACAAAAGAATCACAGAGACATCAAACAAATACATGCATAACGGATAATTGTCACAAAGACAATCATCTAAATACAAACATAATCCAGTGGGCTGACATTGGTGCCTTCGACCCACGAGTACTGTGAAGGAAACTCACCTCAAGATCGATAATCAACTACTATTGCTCTCACGGCCAGCTACTCCGGTGCTACTCCACGCCTAGATAATCATGCAAGGCAAACCTTAGATCTACCCTTCAAAAACAAGAGTTGACCAAAATTCAACTCGGATCAAAAGTCAACGCCTAAGGTCAAAGGTCAACTTTCCCCCAATTCACCCTCGTGCCGTGATCACTAAGGCTCACGTCGTGAGAATGGACTCGACCCGTTCCCACTCAGCAAGTCGACTCAGCCAAACTCGTCCAACAGAATCCTCAGATCGGTACAACCACCTTACTCACGTTATAAGACTCCCATATCTCACATCGTGAGATCGGTGTTGGCCAACTTTGAGCATTAAGCTCTTAATACTTTAAGACATACTTTGGGACTTTCCAAAACACCTTCATCGACCCTAAGGACTATAAAAATCGTAGCTTTTCACACATGCATGTCTAATGCATGACTTAGACACTGACTAGGTCAAAAGAAAGGTAATAAGATCAAGACTCATGCTTGGAGTCCAAAACTAACACCAAAACTCAGATCCAAGGCCTCATATACAAAAGATGTCTTAATGATCCATAAAGTTGCCAACTTTATGCATCTCGTGCATGTTACACAACCCAACCATGCAAAGAAAGGATCCAAAACTTAGATCTAGCATGCATGAGACAAAAAGGAAAGAGCTTTATGATTTACAAAGGTCCAAAAACTCAAAAAGACCAAGAGGTAGAAACTAGTTTGCCAAAATGAAACACCACAAGAGCCTTCGTCCACTTCAAAGAACCTAAAACCGCCAACTAAAATCTTCAAGATCACCAACAATGGCCAACGGTCTTAAGGAGGTCGAATTTAGGGTTTTCAGGGGGCTAGAGAGTGAGAGAGGCCCAAGATGGGCAACCCTAGCCCTCTCATTCCATTAAATACTCAAAAATTAGGATTTTGGGTCATCATACCTGACTTACATCGTGAGTCCTTATGCTCACGTTGTGAGGTTCAAGAATACATGTCAAATGGTCAATGGTCACCCTCACATCGTGACCACTATGGCTCATGTCACGAGCCTTCTGCAAAGTGCAAAAATTCAGGAAAATTACGTACCTTAAGGATTCGGATGCTAAAAATCTCCCCCACTTAAATCAAACTTCGTCCTTGAAGTCCGCACTGCAAATAACTCTGGATAATGTTCCCTCATCTCATCCTCAGACTCCCATATCCATTCTGAACCCTTTCGGTGATGTCACTGCACCTTCACCAAATCTACGACCTTGTTCCTCAAGGACTTCATCTTCCGTTCAAGGATCGCCACAGGTCTCTCAATATAATTCAGGCGATTATCCACCTGGATATCCTCCAATGGAACCACCACGGAATCATAAACCAAACATTTCCGCAACTGAGAGATGTGAAACGTGCTATGGATTTGACTAAGCTACTCGGGTAGATCCAAGTGATAAGCAACCCTGACCACCTGGGCCAAAACCCTGAAAGGACCGATATACGTGGGGCCCAACTTGCCCCTCTTCCTGAATTGGATGACACATTTCCAAGGTGACACCTTCAAGAGAACCATGTCCTTAACCTGGAACTCTAGATCTCATCGACACTTGTCGACATAGCTAATCTGTCGACTTTGTGCTGTCTGAAGCCTACTATGCACCGGTTGAATCGTCTCGGTCGTCTTGAGTACCACTTCCGTACTCCCCATGAATCGCTGACCGACCTCACCGCAACATATCGTAGTCATGCACTTCCTTCCATAGAGCATCTCAAAATGAGGTCGATCAATGCCAGTGTGATAACTGTTGTTATACGAAAACTATGCCAAAGGAAGATACGTATCCCAACTCCCACCGAAATCCAATACAAAAGCCCGAAGCATATCCTCCAAAGTTTGTATAGTACGCTCACTCTGTCCGTCGATCTGCGGGTGGAAAGACGTATTATAGTGCAGATGAGTACCTAGCTCCTTGTGAAACCTCTTCCAAAAACCTTGAAGTAAATCGGACATCCCTGTCTGAAACCACTAAAACCGGCACCCCATGCCATGCCACCACCTCCCTAATGTAGATATCGGCCAACTTCTCTGTATATATACTCTCATGTATCGGAATGAAATGCACGCTCTTGGTTAATCGATCCACGATGACCCATATCGAATCCACTATGCGCGCTGTCTGTGGCAACTTCGTGATGAAATCCATTGTAATCTCCTCCCATTTCCAAACAGGAATGTCTAATGGTTGCATCTTACCGTGAGTTCATTGATGCTCGGCCTTGAATTTCCTGCAAGTCAAGCACCTCTCTACATACCACGCTACATCCCGATTCATACATGGCCACCAATAATCAGAATGGAGATATCTATACATCTTTGTCACTCCGGGATGAATAGAGAATCTCACCTTGTGTTCCCCCTCCATCAAAACCTATCGCACACGACCCCGGTACATAACCTACACTCTTCGATGAAGGGTCAATAATCCTTGGCTATCATAATCGAATGAAGCCACCTATCCCACAATGCGCTCACTCTTCCGGTGCTCTTCCTTCATAGCCTCAATTTGAGCCTCTCTAATCTTCTCCAATAGCGGTGTAATCACTGTCATCCTCAAACATATATACTCGATCAGAGCTATGACCGTCATGCAGCTGAGAGCATCGGCCACCACGTTGGCCTTTCCCGGGTGATAAAGGATCTCACAGTCATAATCCTTCACCACATCCAACCATCTATGCTGCCTCATGTTTAGATTTGGATGATCCATCAAATACCTTAGGCTCTTGTGATCCGTGTAGATAGTACAACGGACCCCATATATTTAATGTCGCTAAATATTGAGGTAAAACACCATTGGCCCCAACTCCAAATCATGTGTAGGGTAATTTGCCTCATCAGGCTTCAACTGCCTCGATGCGTACGCAATCACATGACCTCGTTGCATCAAGACTGCACCTAAACCCATGATCGAAGAATCGCAATATACCACAAAATCCTCCACACCCTCTGGCAGGGTCAAGATCAGTGTCTCACATAATTTCTGTCTCAAGGTCTCAAAATCTGCCTGCTACTCAGGCCCCCAATGAAATATGACAGTCTTCTTCGTCATTCTGGTCAAGGGAACCGCTATCTTGGAGAAATCCTGAATGAATCTCCGATAGTAACCTGGTAATCCAAGAAAACTCCAAATCTCATATGGAGACCCTGGAACATCCCACCTCATCACTGCCACAACCTTGGTCGGGTCGACTAGAATACCGTTCTGGTTAACAAGGTGCCCCAAAAACTACACATCGCGCAACCAGAAATTGCACTTGGAGAACTTTATGTATAATCTCTCCCTCATCAGAGTCTCCAATACCTCCCTCAGGTGCTCATCATGCTGCTCATGGGTCTTGGAATAGACCAGAATGTCATCAATAAACACAATCACAGACCGATCCAACATGGGTCTGCATACACAATTCATGAGATCCATGAATGTGGTCGGAGCATTGGTGAGCCCGAAAGGCATCACCACGAACTTGTAATGATCATAACGAGTTCGGAAGACCATCTTCTACATGTACTCTTCCCTGACCCTCATCTGATGATAACCCGAACGAAGATCAATCTTGGAAAACCAAGATACGCCTTGAAGCTGGTCGAATAAATCGTCAATCCTTGGGAGTGGATAGCAGTTCTTCACCGTTAAATTATTTAGCTCCCGATAGTCAATACACATTCGATGTGTCTCATCCTTTTTCTCTACAAATAAAATCGGCGCTCCCCAGGGTGAACTGCTCGGACAAATGAATCCCTTATCTAGCAGCTTTTGCAGCTGTGTAGACAACTCCTTCATCTCTGGAGGTGCTAACCGATAGGGTGCTTTGGCTATTGGAGCCGCACCTGGAACCAAATCAATCTGAAACTCCACCTGCCTCCCTGGATGTAGCCCCTTCCTTCTTTAGGAAGTCTTGCTTGAAGTTTCCTTCTTCACCACACTTGAAGTAGACTTCTTTCTTGTCCAAACATTCATTGGCATAGTTACCAGTCCTCCCACATTTGAAACCAGTCATCTCTTCAGAGCATTTCCCAAAGTGCTTCTTTTTGCACTTGTGACACCACTTTTCTTCATTGTTACCTTCAGACCTCTTGCCACTAGGGCTAGAATTTTAGAACTTATTCTTCTTGTCGGTTCTTGAAGGTCCCTTCAGCTTCCTTTTTTCTCCTTTATATGCTCTCTCGAGACCCTTCTCTCATATCTGGGTCTCCACGTTTCTAGCTAACCATATAGCCTCCTTCAGAGTCCTTTCTATTTTTACCATTGGTCCAAAGTCTGGTGGCAGACCGTTAGCAAAATTTTCAACTTTGGAGAGTTCGGTGGTTACCAAATGGGGTAATCTCTTTATCTTCTCAATGAATGCGGCAACATATTTGCTGGCAGTCATCTTGCCCTTCTTCAAGTTAAGGAATTTATTATTAACTACCAGAAGGTATTGCTCAAAGCAGTACTCTCTTTTTCAGCTATACAAGGAATTCTTCCCATGACATCTTCTTTGCTTCCCCCTTTGGTATAGAATCTGCTAACAGCTTCCACCAATTCAACACACTGGTATTCATTTATTTTACCACTAAAAAGGTTTTATGTCGGTCGCTACATTCACAACCATCAAACACCATTTCTATCTCGGAGATCCAGTCCATAATTTCCACTGGTGTGGGGCTCCCAGAAATACTTGGTGGTTTAGCAGCCATGAAATCCTTAAACTTACATCCATTTCTCTCAATCACATCATCAGGATTGTTTCTTCATACTACTTGGGGCTCAGCCTGGCTAACAGTCCCGTTATAATTTCCTACTTCCGATTGTGTTTTGTACACCCAAGCAGACGTTCGGTGTACTGGGCGAGAATTTAAGATAGGAAAGCTTTATTTACGATAGACGTATAAATCTCCTTATCACTTCGAAACGTTTACATGCTAGTTCTAATCTCGTAATCATACGCTTAGAATCCTATACACATAAGGTTTCCAGATCCTGTCGGCAACAGACCATAGATCCGAAAAAATAATAGCATATAAGGCATCCTTATAGCTATAACATAAAATATTTAGCACATAAAACATTTTAGGCATCTTTCCTAAAATAAACTTGTGCTTGTGTCTAAAATATAGCAGACACTCATCTCACAATCATCACTTAGCATTCTAAGTTTAAGTCTAGAAATCCTACAATTTCTTAGTTCGCTTAAACTAATTCTCTGATACCAACTGTGACATCCCCAATTTCACGGCTAGAAAAGACCGATTTGATTTATGCTTTTAAAATAATTTTAGAGTAATCATTTGATTAAAAGTGTTGAGGAATTTGTTCCCAGAAAAACATGATAAATATGTTATCAAATCATTTCCGAAGAAATGTATTTTATTCACTTAAACCATTGGGATGTCATTGTCAATACAAAAACATAAGCATAAACAAAACTTACATTCATTTACACTAGTGATCTACTTCTCTTTTAATCTCTCAGCGTATCGATACCTGTGATACAATTAAACTGAGTGGGTCAGGCTTGGGAGCCTGGTGAGCATATAGGGTTTTCAACCCACAATAAATAATAAACTTATTAAGTTCTCAATCAATAAATTTATTAATTTCATCAACCAAAATAACCCTAATTACCCATTCCCATTATCCTCACTTTACGTCCCTAAACCAACTATCATAAGGGACCTAGCCTAAGGATTATCAATAGGGGTGACAACATTGCTTTGGGGGTTCCTCAGCAAGTTATGTCAAATAAAACAAACATCGGGGTGACAACATTGCTTTCCCTCAGCAAGTTATGTCAAACAAGACATCCTAACATAAAACAACCTATAAAGTGACAACATTGCTTCCCTCTGCAATTTATGTCAAATAAGACATGAAGTCACATCGTTGCCATGTGCTAAATCCATAGCTCTTATTCATCGACGGTATTTCCCACGGGTGTTCCCCCCCCCCTCTCCCCCGCAATACATGTTAATGGGTTTTCCATATACTAAGTCCATAGCTCTTATTCATCGACGGTGGTTTTCCCCCCGCAATACATGTCAATGGGTTTTCCATACAGCTGAGTCCATAGCTCTTATTCATCGACGGTATTTCTGTTCCCCCCCCCCCCCCCCCGCAATACATGTCAATGGGTTTTCCATACAGCTGATGAACATACTAAGGGGTTTCCCCAGCCATACAAGCCCAAAAGGCACTCATGAGGGGAATAGAGTACAGCGAATGAACACTCGAGTCCATTAACACCTACAGGTTGCGAGCCTGCTAGTGTTCCACAGACCGTCTAGAACAATCCATGGTTGTCATCCATACTCTGCTGAATGACGGGGGTCAACGTTTGGGTAAGGGATTTTCTCATATTGCACCACTCACGCCAACGTTTAGGTAAGGGCTTTTCTCATATTTCACCACTCACTCTCAACTCATGATCTATATCACTCATCATCTCATCTATCCAACTCACCTTTCATCACACACCCACTATTTAACTCATGATCTATATCACTAACTCATGAAGCTCGTCCGATCACTTCATAAAAGAACAAAGACTCCAAAGCTCTTCCAAATAAAAGTATAGGGAAAATACTGATAAAGTACTCCCGTACGCTCCCGTACCCCGACACGTAATAGTGTCAAAAAGAAGAACTAACGAATGAACACATAGTTCAAAAACACCTAATGAACATATAGTTCAAGAACACTTTATGAACATATAGTTCAAACATATGTACCAATTACAAGTCTACTAACGTTCCACTGGACTATCTAAAATAGTCTGTGGCCGTTGTCTATACTCTGCTAGATGACTAGATCATCTTAAACATCGATACCTCTCATCACTTTTATTTCATCACACATCATCTAATTCATCTACCCATGTTTTACCCAACATATTTGTAGATAAAAATATATATACAGTTTAAAACTTGTATAAAACATCTATTCAACAGTCACCTTAATTAAACAATCAATATAATTACACATAGCACGTATTTTAAAGAAAATACTTCATATATATGTGTAAGGTGAAAGTGACTACACACTCACTTGATTTAAAGATAATCGGGCAGCACTTCGTTGCCTAGAATGATCGTTTCTAATAAAACCGGAAGTTTTATTGAGAAACCGGGCTCTGCGAGGGTCGGGCTTCAAAACCGAAAAATAAATTTCCCGGGCTTCTCGGGTACTCCGGGACGTGTTTCGGGCGTTGGAAATGATCTCGGTGCATCGACGGAGGTCAAAATACTAAAAATATGAGTTTAGGGGTCAAAAAGGGCAAAATCCCAAAATTACCCGGGAAGTCTCGCACCCCTCTATTTATATGGGGAGGCTTCGGACCGAGGGGGGCAGGTGGCTTCGGATGCGAGGAGTCAGTAGACATGCGTCGGTCTTCGGACATGCCAAGCTTCGGATGACTCAGCAAGGTCGGACACGGGGCGGCTCCTGCGAAGGGCACGTGCAAAGCTCGGACAGGTGGAGGCTTCTAAGTGGACCGAACTTCGGTCCAATGGGGAAGGAGGATGACGTCTTCGGACCAATCAGCGGGTGCCATGCGAGGCTGTGGTCCAATCAGAAGATGCCACGTGGAGGCTGCATGCGAAGGATAACGTGGCTGGCACTATTCATGCGAAATTTCTCGATTTTTGCGCCAAAACTTCTAAAATCCATAACTTTCGCATACGAGCTCCGTTTTTGACGTTCTTTATATGCACGGGTAGGTAAAATTATGCTCTACAACTTTCGTTTAGACTTCGTCGGCTAATTTTGACTTTAATTTTTATATTATTATTTTTAACAGACCGGGACAGGAAATCCGTTAAAAATTCATAACTTCTTCATCCGACGTCCGTTTTCGTCTGTCTTTTTACCGTTGTGCTACAAATGACGAGACCTTCAATTCTCGTTTAGGTCGTGTCAGCTAAAAATCGCTCGATCTAAAATTCGAGTTTTTAGATGTCTACTGCTAAGCTGAAACTTCGAAAAATCATAACTTCCTCATAGGAAGTCAGATTTGGGCGTTCTTTTTATACCTACTCTCAGTTTAACGAACACTACGAGTTTCGTTTAGATCACTAAGGCTAAAAACTAGTTTATCAAAAACTCACTTTTTACGACATTCGGCCCCGTATCGGTTTTGTCGCGAAACTTCGACAGGTCATAACTTCTTCGTTATAACTCGGATTTCGATATTCTTTATTTATCCGTAATCCTTGTCACGCCCACTACAAGTTTCTTAATAGATATCGGCTTCATCTAATATTTAATTGTGACGCTCATTTTTATTCTTAATTAATTAAACCCTAATAATTAAGCATAAAACACATAATTCACATAAAATTCACATAATTCCTTTTCATTTCTTCTAAATGAGTTACAAAGGTTAACCTAGACCATTATGTCAATATTAATGCCTAGCCTAGAAACACGGGCGTTACAAATCTCTCCCCCTTAGAATGATTCCGTCCCCGGAATCACACATCAGCAAACAAATACGGGTAGCGACTCATCATGTCACTCTCCGTTTCCTAATTGAGATTTGGCTTATTCGTATGTTTCCAATGCACAAGCACTAAATCGACCACTTTGTGTCACAACTTCTTAGTCTTACGGTCAACGATTGCCTCAGGTTCTTCAATCAACCTCTTGTTTTCATCCAACCTTAATTCAGAAATGGCAATTATGTCGGGCACATCTCCCGTAAATTTTCTCAAATAACACACATAAAAGGTATTATGAATACCCTCCAGTTCTTCCGGTAATTCTAGCTCGTAAGCTTGATTCCGGATCCTCTGAAGAACTTTAAATGGTCCAATAAACCTTGGACTCAACTTTCCCCTTCTACCAAATCCTATAAGTCCCTTCCACGGCGAGAGTTTAAGTAAAACCGAATCTCCAACTTTTAATGATATCGGTTATCTTTTCTTGTCAGCATAGCTCTCTTGAGCAGCTAACATCCTTTCCCTAATCACTTTCAACTTTTCAGCAGTCTGATGGACTATTTCAAGTCCCATAAACTGCTTTTCCCAGCTTCTAGTCAACATGACAGCATTCGACACTTTTCCCCATACAAAGCGTGATAAGGTGCCATCTTGATGCTTGAGTGGAAACTATTACTATAGGAAAATTCTACTAGAGGTAAGTGTTTACCCCAGTTACCTTGGAAATTCCAGGGTACATGCCCTCAGCATATCCTCCAACGTTTGAATTGTTTGTTCGCTCTGACCATCGGTTTGTGGATGGTAAGCTGTATTCAAACACAACTTGGTACCCAATTCCTCTTATAGACTCCTCCAAAACCTTGAGGTAAAACGGCTGTCACGATCGGATACAATCGTTAACGAAACACCGTGAAGCCTCACACTTTCCTTCACATAAGAATTCGCAAGTTTATCCATAGACCATTTCTCGTTGGCTGCTATGAAATGCGCACTCTTAGTGAAGCGATCAACGACCACCCAAATCATGTCGTGACCGTTCCTTGTTCTGGGCAGTTTAGTCACAAAATCCATAGTGATACCTTCCCATTTACCCATGGGTACAGGTAAAGGATCTAAACTCCCATACGGTTTCTGATGTTGTGTCTTAACCCTAGCACAAGTTACACACTCAGCCACATACTTAGCAACATCGAGCTTCACCATCGGCCACCAGTAATAGGGTTTTAGATCCCTATACATTTTCGCACTGCCAGGATGAATCGAGTACATGGTTTTGTGAGCTTCTTCCATCAGAAGACCTCTTACTCCTCCCATCCTAGGTACCCAAATCCTACCTTTGAATACCTTCAGTCTTTGACCGTTTGTATCAAACACCAACGTTTTATCCCAAACGTTCCTCCTTTCGGTCATTTTTCTCTAAAGCTTCCTCCTGAGCTTTCTTTTATACTTCCCACAATTGTAGAGACAACTTCAATTCTCAACGCTCTTGGCCTTTTCTTTTCAAGATTCACCTTCCGACTGAGAGCATTAGCAACAACATTTGCTTTACCAGGGTGGTAAAGTATCTCACAGTCGTAGTCCTTGAGTAACTCTAGCCAGCGCCGTTGCCTCATGTTCAATTCCTTCTGATTAAAGAGATATTGAAGACTCTTATAATCAGTGAAAAGTTTGCATTTAGTACCATAAACATAGTGCCTCGCTATCTTTAAGGCGAATACTACCACTGCCAACTCCAGATCATGAGTGGGGTAGTTCTTTTCATGCTCCTTCAATTGCCTCAATGCATACGCTATCACTTTATTCCCTTTGGGTCAGAACACAACCTAACCCAACTTCTTTAACAACAAACGCGATACTTCTATAGATCGCTTTGATCAGCCTTTACTTCAATTCGGCTTAAGTCAACTGCTACATCGAACTTGGTTCTCTGAACCACATAACAAACTCATCGTAGTCGGACTCAATTCGATATGACCACTAGGGTCGGAATAACAATCATCTTCTTAGTCATTACCGAAACGATGGTAACGACAGACTAGAATAAGACGGAATTAATTACGAGTTCCTTGGTAACCTTGTGACTTTCCCTGATCCAAGTGTGAGTCCTGTGCTTCCAGTAGTATAGATCTCTACTACTATTCACACCTACTCATACTCGTCCCAAGTACTGTCTCGCAGTCCCCAAATCCTAAAATCACAAAACAATTTAACACATACGAATGTGTCCAATTAATCATAAAATTTTCCTAGACTCTACTAGGACTTCTTCCATGCGTATCTTCAGTCATCAATTCTACTTCAACTTGGTTGGTGATGGAAATTCCAGACGATGGAACAACTTCAAGAATTACACCAACCATTCCATCATCCTGCCAATCGAAGGTGTACTTCAGACGTACCGTACCCCTCTAAACGTTCTGTTATTTTATTAGACATATTCTAAAGGCAAGATACCACTCTTATGATATCTTCTGATAGGTATCATTCACTATCATAAGCTTTTCATTTCCTCCATCTATTCAATTCTCTACGAGTCTTTACCATAATGGTTTGTACACCCAAGCAGACGTTCGGTGTACTGGGCGAGAATTTAAGATAGGAAAGATTTATTTACGATAGACGTATAAATCTCCTTATCACTTCGAAACGTTTACATGCTAGTTCTAATCTCGTAATCATACGCTTAGAATCCTATACACATAAGGTTTCCAGATCCGGTCGGCAACAGACCATAGATCCGAAAAAATAATAGCATATAAGGCATCCTTATAGCTATAACATAAAATATTTAGCACATAAAACATTTTAGGCATCTTTCCTAAAATAAACTTGTGCTTGTGTCTAAAATATAGCAGACACTCATCTCACAATCATCACTTAGCATTCTAAGTTTAAGTCTAGAAATCCTACAATTTCTTAGTTCGCTTAAACTAATTCTCTGATACCAACTGTGACATCCCCAATTTCACGGCTAGAAAAGACCGATTTGATTTATGCTTTTAAAATAATTTCAGAGTAATCATTTGATTAAAAGTGTTGAGGAATTTGTTCCCAGAAAAACATGATAAATATGTTATCAAATCATTTCCGAAGAAATGTATTTTATTCACTTAAACCATTGGGATGTCATTGTCAATACAAAAACATAAGCATAAACAAAACTTACATTCATTTACACTAGTGATCTACTTCTCTTTTAATCTCTCAGTGTAAAGCAACTCCGTATCGATACCTGTGATACAATTAAACTGAGTGGGTCAGGCTTGGGAGCCTGGTGAGCATATAGGGTTTTCAACCCACAATAAATAATAAACTTATTAAGTTCTCAATCAATAAATTTATTAATTTCATCAACCAAAATAACCCTAATTACCCATTCCCATTATCCTCACTTTACGTCCCTAAAACAACTATCATAAGGGACCTAGCCTAAGGATTATCAATAGGGGTGCCAACATTGCTTTGGGGGTTCCTCAGCAAGTTATGTCAAATAAAACAAACATCGGGGTGACAACATTGCTTTCCCTCAGCAAGTTATGTCAAACAAGACATCCTAACATAAAACAACCTATAAAGTAACAACATTGCTTCCCTCTGCAATTTATGTCAAATAAGACATGAAGTCACATCGTTGCCATGTGCTAAATCCATAGCTCTTATTCATCGACGATATTTCCCACGGGTGTTCCCCCCCCCCCCCCCCCGGCAATACATGTCAATGAGTTTTCCATATGCTAAGTCCATAGCTCTTATTCATCGACGGTATTTCCCACGGGTTCCCCCCCCCCCCCCGCAATACATGTCAATGGGTTTTCCATACAGCTGAGCCCATAGCTCTTATTCATCGACGGTATTTCCCACGGGTGTTCCCCCCCGCAATACATGTCAATGGGTTTTCCATACAGCTGATGAACATACTAAGGGGTTTCCCCAGCCATACATGCCCTAAAGGCACTCATGAGGGGAATAGAGTACAACGAATGAACACTCGATTCCATTAACACCTACAGGTTGCAAGCCTGCTAGTGTTCCACAGACTGTCTAGAACAGTCCATGGTTGTCATCCATACTCTGCTGAATGACGGGGGTCAACGTTTGGGTAAGGGCTTTTCTCATATTGCACCACTCACGCCAACGTTTAGGTAAGAGCTTTTCTCATATTTCACCACTCACTCTCAACTCATGATCTATATCACTGATCATCTCATCTATCCAACTCACCTTTCATCACACACCCACTATTTAACTCATGATCTATATCACTAACTCATGAAGCTCGTCCGATCACTTCATAAAAGAACAAAGACTCCAAAGCTCTTCCAAATAAAAGTATAGGGAAAAAACTGATAAAGTACTCCCGTACGCTCCCGTACCCCGACACGTAATAGTGTCAAAAAGAAGAACTAACGGATGAACACATTGTTCAAAAACACCTAATGAACATATAGTTCAAGAAAACTTTATGAACATATAGTTCAAACATACGTACCGATTACAAGTCTACTAACGTTCCACTGGACTATCTAAAATAGTCTGTGGCCGTTGTCTATACTCTGCTAGATGACTAGATCATCTTAAACATCGATACCTCTCATCACTTTTATTTCATCACACATCATCTAATTCATCTACCCATGTTTTACCCAACATATTTGTAGATAAAGATATATATACAGTTTAAAACTTGTATAAAACATCTATTCAACAGTCACCTTAATTAAACAATCAATATAATTACACATAGCACGTATTTTAAAGAAAATACTTCATATATATGTGTAAGGTGAAAGTGACTACACACTCACTTGATTTAAAGATAATCGGGCAGCACTTCGTTGCCTAGAATGATCGATTCTAATAAAACCGGGAGTTTTATTGAGAAACCAGGCTCTGCGAGGGTCGGGCTTCAAAACAGAAAAATAAATTTCCTGGGCTTCTCGGGTACTCCGGGACGTGTTCCGGGCGTTGGAAATGATCTCGGGGCATCGGGGAAGGTCAAAATACTAAAAATATGAGTTTAGGGGTGAAAAAGGGCAAAATCCCAAAATTACCCGGGAAGTCTCGCACCCCTCTATTTATAGGGGGAGGCTTCGGACTGAGGGGGGCAGGTGGCTTCGGATGCGAGGAGTCAGCAAACACGCATCGGTCTTCGTACATGCCACGTTTAGGATGACTCAGCAAGGTCGGACACGGGGCAGCTCCTGCGAAGGCCACGTGCGAAGCTCGGACAGGTGGAGGCTTCTAAGTGGACCAAACTTCGGTCCAATGAGGAAGGAGTATGACGACTTCGGACCAATCAGCGGGTGCCATGCGAGGCTGCGGTCCAACCAGAAGACGCCATGTGGAGGCTGCATGCGAAGGATAACGTGGCTGGCACTATTCATGCGAAATTTCTCGATTTTCGCGCCAAAACTTCTAAAATCCATAACTTTCACATACGAGATCCGTTTTTGACGTTCTTTATATGCACGCGTAGATAAAATTACGCTCTACAACTTTCGTTTAGACTTCGTCGGCTAACTTTGACTTTAATTTTTATATTATTATTTTTAACAGACCGGGACAGGAAATCCGTTAAAAATTCATAACTTCTTCATCTGACGTCCGTTTTCGTCTTTCTTTTTACCGTTGTGCTATAAATGACGAGACCTTCGATTCTCGTTTAGGTTGTGTCGGCTAAAAATCGCTCGATCTAAAATTCGAGTTTTTAGCTGTCTACTGCTAAGCTGAAACTTCGAAAAATCATAACTTCCTCATACGAAGTCAGATTTGGGCGTTCTTTTTATACCTACTCTCGGTTTAACGAACACTATGAGTTTCGTTTAGATCACTAAGGCTAAAAAGTAGTTTATCAAAAACTCACTTTTTACGACATTCGGCCCCGTGCCGGTTTTGTCGCGAAACTTCGACAGGTCATAACTTCTTCGTTATAACTCGGATTTCGATATTCTTTATATATCCGTAATCCTTGTCACGCCCACTACAAGTTTCTTAATAGATATCGGATTTATCTAATATTTAATTTTGACGCTCATTTTTATTCTTAATTAATTAAACCCTAATAATTAAGCATAAAACACATAATTCACATAAAATTCGCATAATTCCTTTTCATTTCTTCTAAATGAGTTACAAAGGTTAACCTAGACCATTATGTCAATATTAATGCCTAGCCTAGAAACACGGGCGTTACAGATTGTTCTTCTTGTAACTCACGTTGTATAATGAGTGTAGTAGGTTCTCTCCCATTCTCTCTGATAAGTTGCCTCATCTCATCCCTATGTTCAGCTAACAGGGTCCTAATCATCGCCAACATGACATATTCAACTATAAGCACGACTCCATGTGCACATTCGATTATAGGGGGATCAGGCTGCTGATTCTCGTTACCGTTCCTTAATCCACTATGAGTTCTCACCATGAGGTTTGGTATACCAAATCGACATTAAGTGTATCGAGATGAGAATGTAGATATGGAAGGCTTAGAAGCATAATTCTCCTTATCACTCAAAAAAGTTATATGCCAGTTTCTAATACCGTAATTAAACATTTAGAAACTTGAACACATGAGATTTCATATTCTAGGTCGGCAACAGACCTTAAACCTAATAAGGTAATAGCAATTTAGATAGGAAACCTACGGCATGCTACAATTCAAACTATTTAGAACATTAAAGCAAATTAGGCATCTTATCTGAAAGTAAGCTAGTGCTTATGTCAATCTAGGTATGCAACCAAAAATAAAATGGACACGCATCTCATGATCATTGCTTAACATTCTAATTTTAAGTCTAGAAATCCTCTAAAATTCCTAGTTCACTTAAACTAATGCTCTGATACCAATTGTGACATCCCTATTTTTAGCGTTATTTTAGAACTTTTTGTTTATGCTTATTTAAAACATTTGTTATTGTGGAATTCGTCCAAAGTATCCTTCACATGATATAATATCAAAATCAAGACATTTCATAATATTTTATATTTTAAAAGCTTGGGATGTCATAACTGATACAAGAAACATAAGAATAAACGAAACTTACATTAATTTATACTAATGATGTACATCTCCTTTAATTTCTCAGCATAATGTACCTTCATATCATTACCTGTGATACAAAGAAACTGAGTGGGTTAGGTTGGGAAACCTGGTGAGTACATAGGGATTTCAATCCAAAAATGCTATATATATATATATATATATATATATATATATATATATATATATATATATATATATATATATATATATATACACACACACACACCCCATCCCGTCGATCCTCACATTCTAATCCTATTTAATGACATAATCCATACTCTCAGATTCAGAAATGAATGGCTTTACCTAATCAATACTCTCGAATCAAGAATGAATGACTATTTCTAATCCATACTCTTGGATCAGGAATGAATGACTATCTCTAATCCATACTCTCAGATCAAGGATGAAATTATTATGCCTATTTCATACACTCGGACCAGGGATGAATTGTTATGCCTAATCCATACTCTCGGACCAAGAGTGTCAGAATTGTACACTCTGTTCATGTCTCGTACGTACTCTCTAATGATACTTCTATTATTACTATCATGAAATAATTGATATATATCTTAACACATATAGAACCATACTCGGTTCGTATATCATATATTATCAAATAAGTTCTTAACTCATATTCCAAGAAATAAGCATATATGTCACATATAAACTATTTAACATATATTTAATAATTTAATTAAAACTTGTATTAAAATCATGTTCATGAAGGGGACTATGCACTGACTTGATAAAATAGGTGACTGACGATTTTGGCAGCGCTTTGCTTCGTACTTCCAAAGAGACCTAAACGTATAAACCACTAAGCCTTAATCTAGTTTCATAATCCTGGTGACTATAATAACTATATGCTAGATTTCTCAATAATCCCAATGTCTACGTCCAAATCTATCAAGTAAGGAATAACTAGGTAGGATCATATCGGAGGTAGGGTCCGTTTGGTATACAAAGTATACTGTTTGGAAATCCCACTTCAAACACCTCACTAAATCCAACCTAGACATCATCCTCGTAACTAGATCAATCAATTATATGATGTTGGAATCACTGAAAAATCTTATTTATAAATTCATAACGACTTATGAATTTAAATATAAATTACACTAAAATAAAATAGAGTGTAATTTAACTTAAAGATATTCCCTAGATAAAAGTCCAAAAATTCCAATGGAAGAGTTTCTACTTGAAAGTTACTACTTTTCAGGCACTCAATGTTCACAAAATTTCGCCGAAATACCAAAAACTAAGAGAAATTGGCTAAAAGTAGAAGAACGTCGAGAGAGAATGGCTGGAATATGTAGGGAATGAATTGAGCCGAAGGCATCAATTTATAGGGAATTTTGGCCTATGTGTTGTGCACCTGGTCGGAAGGGGTGACGTGTCATTCTCTGTATGGTCCCACATTTCGCATTCTAGGTGGTGTGGCAGTGCGCGCCGCACCTACTGTCGTTGCGCGCGAGCGCACATAAGGAATTTTTGTTTCTTCAAAAATTCATATCTTATTCATATGAGCTCCATTTTCGACGGGTTTTATATCTTTGTGTTGCTATCGACGAGATCTACAACTTTCATTTAGACTCCGTCGGCTAGTTTTTACTTTATTTTTAAAATTATATTTTTAACAAGCTTAGACTGTTAATGTCCGTTAAAATTTCATAATTCTCTCATACGATATCTGTTCTTGACTGTCTTTATATCGACAGACAGGTATCGACAAGATCTTCATCTCTTGTTTAGATTGTTTTTCCTAACAATCGACCGATTTCAATTTAGGTTCTTGAGTCGTACACCGCTACGCTGAAATATTAGAAAAATCATAACTTCCTCTCGCGAAGTCTGATTTAGGCGTTCTCTATATGCATGGAATCCTAGTCACATATACTAAAACTTTGGTTAAGATTATTTATCCTAAATAATCTTTTATCCAAAAATTTATTTTTAACGCTTATTAAGACTATCCCGAATCTGCGGGGATTACATTCTAAATTATACATATTTTATGGGCATTTTTTGTAACTAACATAGGACAAAAGGTACTTACTTGTTTTATGTTTTGTAGTTAAAAATGACATGTTGGTAAAAACAGAAGCTGAGTAGAGTACATGATCTTGTGAGATTCTTCCAAAAGAATATCCCTCTTTCCACCCATATTTTGTTATGGAATACTTTTAACCCTTGGTTGTTCATCCCAAACTCTAACATCTTGCCCAAACGTTCTTCTTTTAGATTATCTCCTTCAAAGACCTCAATCTTATCCTTTTTAATACTCTCCATAATTTTTTAGACAATTTCAATTCTTAACGCTCTTAGCATTTTCCTCTCCCGATTGATCTTTCTACTCAAAGCATCCGCTAGACATTCTCTTTACCATGATTGTAAAGTGTTTCATAGTCGTGGTCCTTGAGTAATTCTAGCCAACGCCTTTGTCTCCTGTTTAACTCCTTCTGATCAAAGAGGTATTGAAGACTCTTATGATCAGTGAAATGTTTACACTTTGTACCATAGAGATAATGTCTCCATAACTTTAATACAAAAACTACCGATGCCAAATCCAAATCATGAGTGGGGTAGTTCCATTAATGACCTTTTTCCTACAAGCATACATGAGCTAAAGTAAAAGATGTACAACATCACACAATATAGTGAGAAACTCATCACTAATTACAAGGTAGACCTCAAGTAGTAGCCTGGGCATCCAACAACACCAAATAACTTCACAAATCTCTTATAATAGCAATTACAAGTATAAATGGATAGCCTTTATCCTAAATATATAAATAAAGTAATTGACTTATTTTCTTGCTTTTGACCCGAAACAACATCCTGTTCCCAACCACTTTAGAACCACCAAAGCCAATTAAAACTGTAATATTTTTCCATATTCCAGTATTTCTATCTTTTATCTTTTAAGGGACTACTTGTACAAGTCCATAATAGTTTTTTACAATTTATTATGGATTTTACAAAACAAGATGTTAATGTAGCTAAATGTGGACCAGTCAGTGAAAATGAAAATTTTCACCCTAATTAGAGCCATCAACAGGTCAAGGAAAACATCATGGAGTTACTAGACTCAAAACTTGAACTTTGGGCACTATTTGTACCTAAATATGTGTAACATCCAATTTCGGGATGTTTCTAATTTTAGGACATCACTGAGTAAAGGTCTTGGGCTTGAAGGGAATAAAATTTAGTCCTTATTAGATGTTGATAATGTTGCTTAAGTGATTTAAGCCCCTAAAAGTGTGAATTGGAGCCAAAAGGTAAAATGGGAAAAGTGATATTTCGATCTCTTTGCATGAATTAATTAATTAGTTCGATATGTTTTAAGTCAAAAGTATATTGGATAGTATTATGGATCTTTTTAATAGCTTTGCATACATATAAAGATCACTAAAAGCGGATTTGGAACAAAGAAGTTATGACTATTTAAAGTTGGAATTGAATAAATAAAAGCTCATAACCACAGTGTGGTGATCTGTGCATCCCAATGTCATAAAGATAGGGTTTGCTTCGTATTTAATGGCATTATTCCATATTTTAGGTCCTTTTCACCCTCCAACTCTTCAAGAGCTCCTTGTGAGAAAATCCTAGCCTCCATTTTCATAGTTTGAGCTCTTCCTCTTTCATTAAACCTCTTTTGGTGAATTTTTTGGGTGTTTTGGTGAGGAAAGCAAGAAAGGTTGTGCTTGGAAGCTTGAACCTTGTAGATCTTTACTATATCTACTCTTCTGGACCCTTTTAATTTATGAAGATCCTTGCTTTATTGTGTTTCATCTTTGGATCTAAGAGTATTTGGAGTGTTAGTGTTTAAACTGCTTGTTTTTTCCTTTTTGATGAATTTTAATTTGGAGTTTGGACAAATCCATGGTTAAAGGTCGAATCTTTAAGTGTTCTATACCCATTGTGGTGCTAATATATGGACTTCAACTTCATTTGAGTGGCATGCATGGCCTTTGTGATATTTTTGGTCCCTTGGAGAGTTAAGCTTAGAGATCTCATTGTTTTGAGCCTTTGGAATGGATAAACTTGGAAACTTAATCCATGAGAATCATTAGAAGAATCAGATATGAGCCTTAGGGCACTGGAGTTAGTGGCTAAGAGCTTAATGGAATAAGTTGTTTGGGTGTTTGCCACAGCACGGTGGGGTATTGGCTATGGTGTGGTGGTTTGCGTACCTCGCGTCTATTTTGTCCTCTAGCGACCACGTTGCGGCCAAAGGGATTGGCCACAACGTGGTGGTTAATGGTCGGTTGATCAATGACTTTGACTATTGACCGTTGACTTTTGACCAATTTGGCTTTTGGTCAAATTGAAGGGTTTGAGCTATAAACTAAGGTTTAGTCTATGTTTGGTTAGGCAGTTCATGTAGTTGATTAATTGGACTTTGGGTAGTGGATTTAAGCTCTTTAAATAGGCGAGTCTTCTCACTATATTATGTAGGACACTAGGTGTCACAATATGCTAGATTGTCTTTATGACTTTTGCATGAATGACCATGGATGCACCATGGCAGGAAAGACCGCAGGTAGACTGTAGCAACAAAACTGATTGTAAGAATATGGATGAACCATAGCATTCACATGGGTTGAAACAAACCCATAATTATATGAAAGACCATGGGTGGACCATGACAGGAAAGACTGTAGGTGGACTGTACCAACAAAGGTGATTGTAAGACTATAGATGGACCATATCACTCAAATAGGTTGAAACATACCCATTAGTTAAAATTGTTTGTCATTGTTATGTATGATATTATATAGTATGTGGTATCTTAGGAAACACATTAAGCTTTGTGCTTACGATTTAAGTTTAAATGTTTGAGGTCTTTTCGGTAGTACGGGAAAAGCACGACTTGATTGCATCACATCAGTTGTTATGTTTTCAAAATGTTCCACATTATACTATTAATACTATGATTTATGTTTTCAAAAAATTCAATATTTACTTTTATGAATGAACGACATGGCTTCCTTTGATTTTAAAATGAAATTTTTTGTTTTAAATTTGAGATGTTACAATCTGACCTTCAATTATTTTTCTATAATTTTTACAAAACCAAGACATAATAGGGTAATTACATAAAATCACAGATTTGTCCTTTTAGGGAATTTAACATCTTAACCCATTAACAGGTACTACCATGTATTGAGTCCAAATGACAATTTGGATTACAAATCACCATCTAAAATATGTTGTCAAAAGTGGAAAATCAAAGTACAATGTTTTAATAGTGAAAATAATCAAATTAGGGTTTAAGCTTCTAACTAATGCATCATGGCTTGTAAGCATGCAACAGGAGACTTACTTGGATAAAAATCAACACCAACATCAGTTGTCGTGGCCATGGTGGTGTATGGTGGTGATAATGGACTTCGATCCTAAGGAAGAAAAGAAGAAGAAATGAATTGGTTAAGGGACTTACTTGGATAAAAATCAACACCACCAAGCACTTTTCTCTTCTTCAAAGTTGATCACCTCAGTCCTTGTTTTCCCGATCACATCCTTTCTCGATCTCAATCTTTCTCCCGCCTTTTGTTTCTTAGACGTAAACAATGTCACGCATGTACACAATGTTAGTCAAGGTATTAGGAACGGTTTAGTAAGTCCAACAAGGGCTGAAATTTAGTCTTATGGCCTGCTAAGAAGAGAGGGTCATGTAAGTATGAAGCCTTATACCAAAAATCTTAATTTTACATAAAGGCCCCCTAAAATTCCCATAATGGCATGATTTACCCAAAACTCAAAAACTAAGCATAATAGGTATATAATTGTTCCAATTTAGTCCCTCACTTTTATTAAAATGGATATATATATATATATATATATATATATATATATATATATATATATCCCAAAATATAAAACTATTGATTTTCAAAAAGTAATAAATAATTTAGTAAAAGAATATTAGTGTACCGGTAAACAGGATGGTATAGTCAAAATCAGAAATCTCTCTCTCTCTCTCTCTCTCTCTCTCTCTATATATATATATATATATATATATATATATATATATATATATATATATATATATATATATATATATATATAATGTCTTTTGTTCCATTCGCGTAAAAGAAAACTGAACATAAAATTTTAATCAAAACCAACTGAATATAATTAGAAGAAAACATTTACATAATAAGGAAAAGATATCTTATCATTAATAAGAACGAGAAAGACGATTCAACGGTTATGGTTACAACATGGAAGAAATCGTAAGAAACCCTTTTGGGAAAAAAAAAATATGAGACAAAGGGAATTGATTCATATACAAAAATTTATGTTTTATAAAGTTGTACAATACAATATTTTAAAACACAAATTTTGACGTATGGAGTAAGTTAGACAACAAAATAATAAACCTTCAAACTTCAGTATCCTTCCAACATTAGCCCTTCCGAACTTTTAGCCTTCACTTTAAGGTCTTCTCAGCTTCCGACTTCCACTTAAAGCGTAAATCATTCCACCTCTAACAACTTTAGTCCCTCACCTTAATTAATTATGCAACAAATAGAGTAAGTTAGACAACAAAATAATAAACCTTTACAATATATATATATATATATATATATATATATATATATATATATTATTTCAACAAATTACAAAAAGATCTAATTGTGATAATTCATACGATTATTATTTCTACATATATATTATTTGAATTGTAAGTCTTTTAACAACCTATTAATTCTGAAAAAACTACTTGAAACAACACTTTTATAACCTAACTAGTAGAGCTCACTGAATATCAAGAAAACTGAATAGTTTGGCCTTCATGTGATGGTAGGAAGCTTCGTGTGGGGTTATTCCCTGTTGACATTGGACGGTTGTTATTAGGGGTGAAGCTTCTTGGGGGAGCTAATAGTAGAGATGCGAGTTTTATTAGCAGATTAGTCATGAAGAGGGCTGCCAAGGCTGTTGATTTGATTTGTCTTCTTCCATAGTTACATGACCCCCACAATAAGCTCATTTTGCTTCGATCTTGCATGGGCATCGCCAAACTTTTCATTGGCCTAAGGAGGTGCCGACCTGTTCACATGGAGGAGACAACTTTGTGATTTGATAAAGGGTTACGTGGGTCGATTGAGGACATTGTGGTTTGTAGGGATCATTTCTTTGGGGTGATTCAATGGCGACTTGCTTCATTACAAATTAGGTTTGGTGGTTTTGGGTTGTACTTAGCGGTAGAGTCTTCCTCATATGCTTTTGTGGCCTCACGAGCTTAATCGTGGGTGTTACAAAACCACATCTTACAAGATAGTTGCATATGTGGTATGGATTCTGATTATGTTTGTGCTTTGGTCTGTCTTCATGATACGATTCTAGGCTTTGACTTCAGCCGTTTCACTAATTAAGACACCACTCCTCCAAAAGCCCAACATTCATTGGCGAGTGCCATTTTTAGTAAAATTATCCAAGACATGGAAGTTCACTTTGACATGCGATTAGGCATAAAGCGGTTTTTGAGTGTCTAAGGGCACCACATGCTCAGGATTTTCTTATGACTATTCTTATTAATGTCTTTGTCCATCATATGTTGTCAGTGGAGTATCGTGTTATCCTCAAGTATCGCCTTATGATCCTTTTATTTCCGGTTGATGAGACATGCTCTGTTTGTCGCAGGGCATGTTTGCACTCCTTTGGGGAGCATGCAGTTCATTGAAAAGAATATACGAGTTTCAAGTACCGAGATGATCTGGTTAGGGATGTTCTTTTTGACATATTTAGGCACGCCGGGGTTTCTGCCAAGAAAGAGGCTGTGAACTTTCTGACTGGCCCATTAGACGGAAGATCAACACTTAGATTAGCTGATGTTTTAGTTTTTGGATAGGAAGGAAGGAAACATGCATGTGTAGATCTAATAGGGGTTTATCCTCTTGTGGGCTTGGGGAGTGGGGTTTTCACTGTGAGACAAACTGCTTTAAAAGTTGCATCATGCAAAGTGGCAAAACATGCATGAACAATCAACACACATTTATATATACCTTTTGCATTTGATACTCTTGGTTTCCTTGTGCTAGATGTTGTGGAACTTCTCAATATCAAAAGAGTCCAACGAGTCATGCATAGTAATGTTATGATCTTTAGATCTATGAATATTGTTTTTAAAAGAATTAGTTTTGTCATCCAAAAATCCAAAAATGAGTTGCGACACAGCTCTTTTACCCGCTACATCCATGTAAAATGTACTTTTATGTTGGGAAATATATTGAAAGGAAGTAAGGAGTAATTTTCGAGGATTGAAAAAAATAATAATAATAATTAGTTTATGAATTAGATATAATTGAAAAACTATATTTATAAAAATAAAATTCAAATTTCCATTGAATAAAACAATTTATATAACGTTATACACATTTGAATATACTTCCGTTCAATTTTGCCTCATTGTCAATTATTAACAAATTAGCATCCGAATTAATCCATTTTCTTATAAATAAATAAATAAAAATTATCTTTTTTTTAATCAATTGTACTCTATTACTATATGAATTTCAAATTAAAAAAATAAATTAAAAACAAGCATTAAGCGACCAACAAAAATGGAAAGGCGGCGGTTGAGAAAAAAACTGAACAAATAACCGACGACCACAACCTCCTCCGTGAACCCGCGATACCAACGTTAGCCCTTAACTTCCTCCCGCTAATAATATTATGACATTATGACCTCTTCCTTTCACTTCAAATATTCTCCCTCTTCCCTCTTTGGATCCATTGCAATCCCTTCATCATCCCGAAAATGAGAGAAATCTTAAACATACAAGGAGGCCAATGCGGCAACCAAATCGGTGCAAAGTTTTGGGAGGTCATCTGCGACGAACATGGTATTGATCCCTCCGGCCAATACAATGGTACCACCGCCGATCTCCAGCTTGAGCGTATCAACGTTTACTACAATGAAGCCTCCGGCGGCCGTTATGTTCCCCGTGCTGTGCTTATGGATCTCGAGCCTGGCACCATGGACAGCATCAGATCTGGTCCCTACGGCCAGATCTTCAGGCCTGATAACTTCGTATTTGGCCAGTCCGGCGCCGGTAATAATTGGGCCAAAGGACATTATACAGAAGGTGCTGAGTTGATTGATTCTGTGCTTGATGTCGTTCGTAAGGAGGCTGAGAATTGCGATGCTTTGCAAGGTACATGTAAACCTGAAAGTTTATACATCCATGAATCATATGTTTGAGATCCGTGTGTAGATATAGGTTACAATCGGATGATCTCTGACCTTACAATGACGTTCATACAAAACGCCTTGTCGATATGATCTCTACCCTTGATGCATGTGTGCTATTGTGACAGGTTTTCAGGTATGTCACTCGCTTGGAGGTGGAACAGGTTCTGGTATGGGGACACTCTTGATCTCCAAGATTCGAGAGGAATACCCAGACAGGATGATGCTCACATTCTCCGTTTTCCCTTCACCAAAAGTATCCGACACTGTTGTTGAACCCTACAATGCGACACTTTCAGTGCACCAATTGGTCGAGAATGCTGATGAATGCATGGTCCTCGACAATGAGGCTCTTTATGACATTTGTTTCAGGACTTTGAAGCTCACCACACCAAGTTGTAAGTACATTTCATCTCATCGATCTTTATGTTTGATATGCATGGTTTAAGATTTTGATGTGAAGTTTAAGGATTGATGAATTTTTTATGTTATAGTTGGTGATTTGAACCATTTGATCTCGGCAACCATGAGTGGTGTAACATGTTGCTTGCGATTCCCCGGTCAATTGAATTCTGACCTTCGTAAGCTAGCGGTTAACCTAATCCCATTCCCACGTCTCCATTTCTTCATGGTGGGGTTCGCACCCTTAACTTCTCGTGGGTCCCAGCAATACATCTCTCTTAGCGTCCCAGAGTTGACTCAGCAGATGTGGGATGCTAAGAACATGATGTGCGCAGCGGACCCAAGACATGGCCGATACCTGACGGCATCTGCCATGTTCAGGGGCAAGATGAGTACCAAGGAAGTAGACGAACAAATGATCAATGTTCAAAACAAGAACTCGTCGTATTTTGTTGAGTGGATTCCAAATAATGTGAAATCAAGCGTTTGTGATATTCCTCCAACTGGGCTGAAAATGTCTTCGACTTTTGTTGGAAACTCGACTTCTATTCAAGAGATGTTTAAACGAGTGAGTGAGCAGTTTACTGCCATGTTTAGGCGCAAGGCTTTCTTGCATTGGTATACAGGAGAGGGAATGGATGAAATGGAGTTTACAGAGGCTGAAAGTAACATGAATGATTTGGTGGCGGAGTATCAACAGTATCAGGATGCAACAGCGGAGGAAGAGCAGGACTATGAGGAAGAGGGTGGTGGTGAAGAAGAGGAGTAATTTTTATGTTCGATTCGGAGAAGAAGGATTGCCCGTATCGATTTATATTCCTATTTGGATTTATATGTTTGATTTCTGTTTGTTAATTTGGATTCCAGTCTAATGACCTTCAATGTACTTTGATTTCTTATGATTTTGATTAATGCAAGCATTTCAATAAGCATTCCCAGATGATAGCTAGTATCTTTGATTCTTTTCTGTATCTCTGGTTATTCTCTTCTCTTGGTAAATTTGGGTGAGTTCTCCAGTTACATCGCCTGAACCATGCTAATTCTATGTTTTTTCCTTGATTGTTTGCGTAACATGTGAAAATAAGGTTTGCTCAAATTGCCTTAACTAATTACAAGTTAAGATGGATAAAATTTTACGATAAGTCAAAAACGCCTCAGGTTGGTTAGCTTAATCCATCAACTTTTATTTTAATTTTTAAAAATTTAATTAATAGTTAATATCTTAAAGATTGTTGGTTTGTCACAACAATAAATGAATAGAAGTATAAAAATAATTAAATTATTGCTATCTATAGCCAAAAGATAGTATACGGGAGGCAATTGTCGAATCCACATGCAACTCCACAAGGACATATATCAAGTATTAAATACCTATTAAAGAGCCTTCGGTCTAACGGGAAGCAGTGACGCTCTCAATTGAAAGACAATGGGTTTAAGCGTCGGACACAGTCACATAGGTTGTAATTTAGGAGTAATTTACATTGTCGTTAAAAAAATGTTAAATAAATCTTTCCGCGATGTATATGGTATTAACATTTTTTGAATAGACAATAAAAGTAAAGGGGGAGGGAGTGAGATGGATTTTTATTATCTAAAAAACTAGAAAAATAATAGAATGAAAGAAATAAAGAATATAATAAGTTTTGACTTTATTGACCGTCAAATTCTCCTTTTGGCCTCTAAAGTTCTAAAGTTCTAATTGGGCAATTAAGTCTTCATAAAACTTTCAATTTTGTTGTTATTTAGCCATTGAAACTAGCTATATCAGGTTTGTAGGTTTCCGTGCTGCATATATAAACAAATTTGACCACATATCAACCACCAACCCTACCTTCAATGGTACTGGTACAGAAGAGCTTGTTTAGTGCGAATCCTTTTTTTTTGAGGCGGTTTTTATGTGAAAACCGCCTCATTAAACGTCTGCAGCATTAAAAGATATGAAAACCGCATTAAAAGAGCAATAAAAAAAATCCTCCGATAGATTTATTAATGCGGTTCACCGAAATAGCATTAAAATCGATTTTTTGATGCTATTTGCTGTAAACGCACTATTAAATTAAGATTTTTTGGTGCGTTTTTATTCATAAACCGCATCATTAAATTTAGATTTTTTGGTGCGATATTGTAAAAACCGCATCAATTAAAACTAGTTATTATCAGTATATCATACGAGGGTTTCTCTTTGTAAATGTGAAACGTTCTTCTTCCTCGCCATAGATTCCCTCTGCAAGTGACAAAAACTCAAAATAACCTCATTAAATTGTCTAGTTATCTTCATTAAAGGTAAATTAAATTTTATTGTTCTTTTGATTTTATATTACCTGTTTATTTATTAAATGATTGTTTAATTGTTTAATTGTTATATTTAAATTGATTTTTATAGAGTATTAAAATGTTAAAAATTACATAACCTGTTTGTTGAAAATCGATATATTACATTGTTTGTTTGTTTATTTTAATTTTCAGATGAATCGTGATTATTGGATGTACAAAGCTTCACATTTTTCTGAACTTTATATAGAGGGTGTTCGAACTTTTATTAGGGTTGCCGAAGCAAATCGCGTGAATAAAGGAAATGAATCGATTTCTTGTCCTTGTAACCTTTGTAAAAACTTTAAAACGTTTAATTGTATTGGAGAAATAGAGTATCATTTGTTGCAAAATGGTTTTGTGCCTAATTACACTTGTTGGTCAAGACATGGAGAAACACTTCTTGATTGTGCCACATCGTCGAGCAATATAAATATTAATAATAGTACATACAACAACGATTCATATGTTGATGAAGATGCTCACCATTCAAATGACCCAAATGACAATTTCAATGAAATGTTTGATGACATGGAGACTAATATGGGTGATGTTGAACAAGAAAAGTTACAACGCCTATTTGAAGAAGCAGAAACACCGTTATATAGCGGTTCCAAATTTATGAAACTCGATGTGGTATGTAGGTTGATTAACTTAAAGTCAAAAAACGGATGGACTGATAAAAGTTTCACAAGTCTATTAGAGGTTTTACATGACATTTTACCCAAAGATAATGTATTACCCATTTCTACATATCAAGCAAAAAAGCTAATGTGTCCGATGAGATTGGAAGTTGAAAGAATACATGCATGTCCAAATAATTGTATGTTATATAGAAAGGAGTTCGAGAAAAAACATAATTGTGTTTTTTGCGGTGCATCGAGGTATAAACGGAAAAAAGATTCGGATGAAGTAGATGATGATGTGACAAAAAATGGACCACCGGCTAAAATGTTGTGGTATCTCCCTATTATACCAAGACTAAAAAGGTTATTTTCAAACGAAAAAGAAGCAAAGTTACTTTGTTGGCATTCGGAAGAACGTGTAACTGACGGAAAACTAAGACATGTTGCGGATTCACCTCAGTGGAGAAATATTGATAAGAAATATCCTGAATTTGGAAAAGAGATGAGAAACATACGGTTTGGGCTGAGTTCAGACGGGATCAATCCTTTTGGGAACATTAGCAGTTGTCATAGTACGTGGCCGGTTCTTTTATGCATTTACAATCTTCCACCATGGTTATGCATGAAACGGAAATACATTATGATGTCATTGTTGATTCAGGGGCCGAGACAACCTGGTAACGATATTGATGTGTATTTGTCTCCTTTGATTGATGACATAAAAACTCTTTGGAGTTCGGGTGTAGATGTATATGATGCTTATAAGAAACAACACTTTCAATTGCGGGCCATGATTTTTTGTACGATAAGTGATTTTCCAGCATACGGTAACTTGTCAGGATACAAAACAAAGGGTAAGAAAGCTTGTCCAGTTTGTGAAGATCAAAGAAGCTCGATATGGTTAACAAATTCCAAAAAAACTATATATATGGGACATCGAAGATTTCTTCCTAAGGGTCACCGTTTTAGGAAGCAAACTATTGAGTTTGACGGAAGTATTGAGATTAGAACGATGAGGAAACGATTTGATGCATTTTCACGAGTTGCAAGTATAAATGTTGTGTTGGGAAAAGATTTCGTATTGATAAAAATGCCCTTTGGAAAAAAAAGTCAATTTTTTTTTATTGTCTTACTGGAGACATTTGGATGTTAGACATTTTCTAGATGTTATGCATATAGAAAAAAATGTATGTGAGAGCTTGATATGCTTATTATTAGAGATGAAGCATAAAACTAAAGAGGTTAACGTCCGAAAGGACATGGCCGAGATGGGGATGCGTGAAGATCTTGCCCCCGAACAGAGTGCTAACGGTGTTTATCTCCCACCTGCTTGTTATACTACATCAAAAGAAGAAAAAATAAAGTTTTGTCAATGTTTACATGATATTAAGGTCCCATCAACTTATTCTGCAAACATTAAAAGATTTGTGTCGATGAAAGACTGTAAATTGTTTGGAATGAAGTCTCATGATTGTCATGTTTTGATGACACATATGATTCCTATCGCAATTCGTGGAATTTTACAAGATGATGTCCGACATTCTATCACTAAGCTTTGTTTGTTTTTTAACAACATTCACTCAAAGGTTATTGATGTAGAAGATTTGGATCAATGGGAGAAAGACGTTTATGTTACACTTTGTGAACTAGAGATGTACTTTCCACCCTCATTTTTTGATATAATGGTTCATCTCATATCTCATATCGTACAAGAAATTAAGGCTTGTGGTCCTGTATTCTTACGGTACATGTACCCTTTTGAAAGATACATGGGTATCCTAAAAGGTTACGTAAGAAACCGTAATCGGCCAGAGGGCAGTATTGTTGAAGGGTATACTTGTGAAGAGGTGATTGAGTTCTGCCAAGGTAATCCTATTAATAATATATTACAGTTATAACAATCTATAATATATTATATATAATATTAATATCTTTTGTAGGCTATATGAAAGATGTCAAAAGTGTTGGTGTTCCAAAAACTCGTCTGGAAACCTCCACAACTCTCCGCGCCACATTTTCAGTTTTGAGTTGCGTTGTCGTATAAGGTATATATACATTGATTTGTTGTTGTCTCCACTAAGATGTATATATATATATATATATATATATATATATATATATATATATATATATATATATATATTGCTTTGTTGTCAAAAAGTTTTATCGTTAAAAAGTGTTTCGAATCTTTTAGAATTGAAAGTGACTGTCTAATGTCGTATAGCTTTAGAATCTTTAAAGTATTGTTGTGAAAAGTGTTATTACTTTACATTATAGTTTAGAATCTTTAGAATACATAAACGTGTGACTACTCATGTTTAATAAATGTAATACTTGGCCCCACATATATGGGGTCTACCAGTTTATTGGATTGATCCTTCCTTTTCATTGCATTATGTTGGATTCTTGTTTTGTATTCATGGAATATACTATTGTATTGCATTATGTTTTTGTCCTTATGTTATGTTTGTCTTTGTTATCCATGGATAAAATTATTTTTAATTTGTTTAATGTTGTTAGGCTTGTAAAAATGGAAAATGTACGACCAAAAAAAAGAGGTGAACGTGGTATTGCTGCATTTAAGTCAAAGATTTCTCAATAAAAGTATAAAGTGAAGTTTGATAAAAATAATATCCCAGACGATGGCATGCCAACACAGTTTAGTTCTTGGTTTGGCATGAAGGTTTGACGCAGTTTTCCTATAGATATAGAGTCGCGTAAATGTGGAGAAAAGTATTTTAAAGATTTATGGTTGGAAACTAAGGTATTTATATTTTAATTTATTGCAAATATAAATAGCTTGTTAATTAATTATTATGTTTAACCTCTTTTGTTTTGAAATTGTAGAAACAGTGGAACATTGAGTCTGATGATCAGGAAAATTATATGAAGAGGAAAGCTGTGAAACTCGCATCAAATTTTAAATCATTCCTTGTTTCAAATTTTGTGAACCAAGAATTGAATGCTTGTCTTAAATATGATTTTATAAAACCTGATGTCTGGGAAAGGTTCGTTGCACAAAAAACTACCCCCAAGTTTTTGGTATGTTTTAATTGTTTATTTATTTATTTAATTATTTATTTATTTATTTATTATTATTATTATTATTATTATTATTATTATTATTATTATTACAAATAATTAATAACAATTTGTTGATATGTGTGAAGGCAAGAAGTGCAAAAGCTAAAGAAAGCAATGCCAAAAGGTCATTCATTATACGTTTAGGACGAAGTGGATGGAAAGGTCTTGAAAAAAAAGACATATTATATGGCCTCAACTTGTATCCAAATACGAGTTTCTGGGTCGTATACAAAATGAACGGTCTATGTTGTATTTAATGGCTTTCGCATTAATTAACCCAGAAACCAATACGTACGATCTTCCCCAAGGGGCAATTAAAGATTTTCAGTTTTTGGTAAACAATTATTTTTTTTCATTTTATGAAGATTTTGATTTTTTAGTAAATATATTTTACCAAGTTTTTTTTTCTTTATAGGAACAAGAAGAGAAAAGAATGATAGCCGATGGGAGTTATTTTCAAAATAAGGAAGACCCATTAGTTAGACTTTTGGGACGCGAGCACGGGGGGCGATCACGAACAATATCCAATATCATTGGTCATACCCAGGTTTACGGTGGATTGTTTAAAAATGTGGAAAATAGTCGAAGCACGAGACAACAGGTTGACATGATCCCAACATTCCATGAATCTAGTGGTGCGTCTGGTGCACGGTTGACAGAATACTCACCTATTGAGGTAATATATTTATAGTTTCCACATAAAAAAGATATATATGTATATTATAAGTTATGTTTTTTATATTATATTTACAAAAAATGTTGTATGATTCATAGGTTAGGACAGAATGTGATTTGCTAATGAATGTGGCTGATACCCAATTGAAAGTAGCTAATGGTATTGCATGGCCAACATCTGAAACCGTTATACATTCACAACCAATAAGTACAGGTTGTGTGAAAGTACAAGTTGATGAAATCGTTGAAATATATGAGAACTTGCCTGTGCATGCCGTCACACGAACGGAAGAAGTTGAATATGTTAAACATCTTCTGCATACCATCGTTCAGTGGCCGAGATATGCAATAAAGGTATATTTATATTTAAATATAACTATATATTTTAGTATATGTTTATTTAAATATTACAAAATATTGTAGCTTATGAACAAGACACCTAGCAAATCAAATAGTGGCACGGGAATGGGGTCGAATCGCGCCTCACCACAGATACATGTTGATGACATCATGACGACTTCAGTTTATCGTCCAAAAGTAGTCGACCGGTTCACTCTTATTTTTTGTTAATTTAGTTTTATTTTGATAATATTATAACAATTTGTTTGTTATTTTAGTTTGAGGAAAACCACATTTCTTATCAACATGAAATTAATGAACATTTTCAAGGGGGTTTAGTTGATATGGTTAGTCTTAAAAACTTGTTTTATGCTCATTTTTAGATTTATTATGTTTTGTTTTAGATGTTTTATGTTTGTATATAATCATATCTAAGTACTAATGTTTTTTGTTTGTCTGTAGATGTTATCTATGAATGCACCACAAGTTGATTTAAATGCACCCGGACCCGGAGCCAGACCCGAACCCGAACCCGAATCCGAAACCGAATCCGAAACCGAACTCGAATCTGAATCCGAATCTGAAACCGAACCCGAACCTGAATTCCATACACATGATGAACCTGAGTTGTTTACATCCTTGCGCAAATTAGAACAACAAAGACCTCAAATTCAATATGTTGGTTTTCAAGCAGTAGAGTTTTTTGGGAATGCAAATGTCGCTAATATTTTTTCACCCAAAGGGATGTATCGCCGTAGGGTTCAAATTAGCATCCAATATATCGAGGTGTTACAACTACTTTTAAGAGATTTGCTTGATCAAAGCGTTATTCATTGGTTTGCGATGTAAGTTATTATTATATTTTTTAATATGGTATAATAACTTTTTAGATATAATTAATTTTTACTAACATTGTGTATATATAGGCTTCTTTTTAGGTCGCCCAATTCCGAATGTGCCTTTTTTTAATCCGCTTTGCATTGCACGCTTAGATACTAAAACAGACTTGTCGCCCGTCACTAAACATATCGAAGAAGTATTTTTGTATCATAAAGGCAAACGATATTTTCTTGCTCCATATTTACAGGGGTAATTTTTTCTTCTTTCCATAATACGTTCACATATATACACACTACACTTATATAAATACACACTATACATATATGCTTACTTGTTAAATAATTCTTATTTTTGCAGTATTCATTGGTTGCTTTTTATCCTATGTTCTGAAAGCAAATGCGGTTATATTCTTGATTCTTTAAATTATGAAAAGAACCAAGAAAAGAAAAAGGACGATTACCACTTTGCTTCTTTCATTGATAATGTTTTCCCGGGATGAGTTAATAAGTGGGAAACGGTAAAGGTGTGTTTTCTATTAGTTTTTATCAATGTATTTCAAATGGTTTGAAATAGTTATTGTCAATTAAATGCAATGCTACAAACAAAAAGGTGGATGAGAATGTGGATTTATAGTACTAAAACATATGAAGGAGTTTGTTGAGACCATTCAACATGATTTTGAAAATAAAGTAAGTATTTTATATAGATTTAAAATATCAATATTTTGTGTGTATGTGTCTAATATATATTTATTGTTTGTTTGTTTGTTTGTTGCAGTTATGGAAAAAGAAGAGTTTTGCTTCGCCCGTTAAACTTGAAGATATGGTCTCAGAAATAGTTCCTCGTTTAATTAGGATGGTGAATGATAGTCGGAAAAGAACTTTGTAAGAATTATAATGTTTTGTGTTTTATTATAACTAACATGTAAATTAGAAATTGTTGGTTTTTTGTATAATGAAGTTTTGTTTATCGATGATTTTAAAATGATATATTATTTTTTATAGTGCGGTTTTGTTTTGGTGCATTATTTTATTATAATTGTTTTATACTTTTTGACCTTATTATTTAATAGGACGGTTTCTTATTTTTTTGGTGCTATTTATTTAATAGGGCGGTTTTTTTTTTTTTGGTGCTAATATTTAATAGAGCGGTTCCTTTATTTTTTGGTGCTAATATTTAATAGAGCGGTTCCTGATTTTTTAATGCGATTTGCGACTTTAATTTTTGTATTTTATAAGGCGGTTTCCCCCTTTTTCTAATGCGGTTTAGAAACCGCATCAACAAATAGTGTCATTTTTTGATGCGATTTGTGACTGTAATTTTCGAATTTTATAAGGCGGTTTCCCCCTTTTTCTAATGCGGTTTACAAACCGCATCAACAAATAGGGTTATTTTTTGATGCTATATTTTTTAGTGCGGTTAGAAAACCGCATCAACAAACTATATTAACCGCATTATCAAATCTTTTATGTACTAGTGCTTCTTCAGTCGAAAACACCGTCTACATCCAGCCATCTTCTTCGTAACGCCGCAACCTCCACATTTACCTCATGTTCATTATGCAATCATAGGCGGATCTAGTATATATCCCGGGGTAGCCCGGGATACCCCTCAAAAAAAATTTAGTAGTGTAATTTTTTCCAGAATTTTTTTTCTTATTGTGTATTACGTAATTTTTTTTGTTGGGGATACTTCTTTACTCTGATCATGGATCCACCACTGTATGCAATTTTCATTATCATCATCAACCCATGTTAATTATGATCACAACCACATCAACACCAATATCGTTACCATAACCAAATTCAACATCATCTCCAGCCTTCACGCGTCACCATCCCATCTCCCTTGTTCTCGTTTTGTTTTGTGACCACAACTACAAGTCAATCGAGGAGGAAAACAAGTTTAACCCCACTAGTAATCACAACAATAAATCACTTCACCACGGTCTTAATTCACCACAGATCGACCACACAAATAAAATCATCTTCACCACAAATCGAAAGCACCTTCATTGGTTTTGTTACCACCAACCTTTCACCATCTCTACCTAACCATCTTCATACACATGTAAAATACCACCACCAGACCACCTTCTTCATAAGGATGTAGCCACCTTAGGACCAGGGTAGGCCCAGACCCACTCTCAAATTTTTTCATTTTTTTTTCATTTAGAAATAATGCATTATTTAGGTACAAATTATTTAAAAAACATTTGTAGTTGTGTTGGCATGGCATAGTATCTCTTTCCTAAACACTCTAATTCGACTCCATTCCCTTACATTTGACCTGCTTTTTAAGTATTTCATTTCTAAATTTACATTTTGACCCTTCATATTTAGAAGTTCAATTCTTTGACATGTTTTTTTTAAGTAATTCATTTCTAAATTTACATTTTAACCCTTTATATTTAGAAGTTCAATTATTTTAGTAAGTTAGTTTTCAAAATTTATATATTTCACTCCTCAAATTTTATAAATTTGCATTATTCTTTTTTTAGATAATCTTATTTAGTTTTTAGTTTTTCTTTTTTAGATTTATTTTTCTTATATATAAAAAAATTGTATTTAGGGGACTATTTTCATTTTTCGCATAAAGTCTTCAAATCAACGGACTGTTATATATATATATATATATATATATATATATATATATATATATATATATATATATATATATATATATATTAATTATTTTGTAAGGAACACCCTAAAATTTTTTTTGGCTCCACCCCTATTCATACCTGCATCGATTCAAATGAGGGATGCTCTCAATTTCTTGTTGCTATCAGGGATACACACACAAACGGATGAGAGGCGAGCATTGTTCTTCAATTTTTGTACATGCATGGGACTAAAAAATTGAAGGATAGGATGCCATTTCATGGCCAATTTCTTGTATGCATCACTATTCCATGGCCAATTTCATGGGCGATAAATGCTTAAACTTAGATGGAAACGAACCATTGGGGAAGAAGTACCCAACGACTCTTTTCAACATTTGTTTTTTGTTCTTTTTGTAATTAATCAAAACCTAGAGACAGGAGAATTGCCACATAGACTTCTAGAAATTCGTGTTGATGCCACGTTGATAAAGGTGAGTCAAAACTGTTTATGTGGCATGCCACATAAGTAGGGAATCCTACCAACATGCCATAGCATGCCTCAATGGCTAAATGGTGACAAAATTGGAAGTTTAAGAACTTAGTTATCCCAATTAGAACTTTAGTGGCCAAATGGTGAAATTTTTGAGATTTCGATGGTCGACAAATTCAAAACTCCTAAAGAATAAGTTTTTGGAAAATCAATTGAGAAACAATTTCGATTCAAATTCTATTCATTATGATGTGATTTGATTATCAATTGATGCGCGGATTATTTACTAATCTAGGCTTGTACTAAGAACACTAATAAGCTCTAATGCTACTTTACTTGTCAAGTTATTTGGTCAAAACAAACTCTTTAACTAAGCTTAATTTTACTAACTAAATATAAACATGTTCTTAGAAGAATAGTTGTTTTAAGTTATTTACAAGTTTCCTAACAATGTTCAATACTTCTTATAGGCTCCGAACCGTAAAAACATGTGATTTCATGTTTACAACGAAATTAAATTCTAATGAAGAACAAATTTGTTGTTTGTTACTAGTTTTAGTTTATAAAACAATTACGGACTTCATAAATTAATTAACTTAACTAGAATTAACATAATTTAAATAGCCAATCATGAAAATATAAATAAAAATCAAGTGTTTAAATCAAACAAAACATGAATCACAAAATAAAAAACGATTCAAGACATCAAATCAACGAAATCCATCACACATAGATGAGTGTCAAACAAGAAACTAGAAAAAAGAGATTTTAGTTGTTCATTGTTGAAATCAAACAACCAAAAGTATAATTCAACGACTAAATTGCGTTAATTATTCTAAAAATTACCAAAACTATATTTTGAAACGAGTCTCCAATCCTTCATCGTCTATAAACTCCAAACTGTGTCTCCAAATTGAATTGTGCTTATAAAAAAGACCATTATTCGTGTTTGTTCATTTAAGTAAATGAAAGGAAAATCATTCATGTTCGTTCATTTGTTAAATAAACGAACATAAACGAACTACAGTTTAACGATTTGTTTACGACCCAACCATGTCATCTTGTAGAGCTTTATGACATCCACATCAATGCAATACCAACTTATCTTTCAACTAAGTCACGTCAGCTTTGCAATTATATCTCACATCAATAATTAACAACTCTTTCAAAAGTGGTCCTACTAACATCTCAATAATTCATTTATATATTATTAATCATTTAAAAAACTAAATATAATATATATATATATATATATATATATATATATATATATATATATATATATATATATATATATATATATATATATATATATTTCAAGTGTTTGTACTATAAATCTAGTACATAAAAAATGTGCCACATGGATATTTTAATTATATATGGTGGTAGTTTGAAAATATTTGAGTAAAAATAAAAAAAAATGAATTATATAAATAAAAGGTTATGATGGTTGATGGCATTGGCGGATCTACATTGGATCCCGGGGTATCCCGGGATGCCCCTCAAAAAAATTTTAGTAGTATAAATTTTTTCGGAAAATTTCGTTTATGTTGCGGTCCTTAATATAAATATGTTTAGCGAAAAAATAACAAAAACTCTAGTTGGTTTAGTTAGTTATGACGATAGGGCGTTTTTTTGGAGGTTGGAAGTTCGAATCTTGGCCTTGACAGGAGTGTATTTTTTGGTTTATCAGTTTCTATCCTATATCCCTTCAACTTCTTTCTTATTTCTTATAATTCTGAAATTGTTTCATATCGGCCATAACATGAAACATAGCTTCTATACATCTCTTATATAAGCAACACAAGTTTCTCAATTATCAACAAGTTAAACCTTCGAATGGGTTTGGGTTTAAACCCGAAACCGAGTTTGGAAAACTGAGAAACCGACCCATTGGTTCGGGATACCCCTTTATTTTGATCCTGGCTCCGCCACTGGTTGATGGTAGGATCTACAATACAAGACTTTCACGGTTTCACGGTATGTGGTATGAAAGATGAATACTCATGTGGCACATTTTAAAGTTGAGGTGATGTTGCAAATATCATTTGCAAGAGCCAATGCTGATGGTCTAATATAAGACCATCTGCATCGCATCTTGAAAAAACGCCACTAAGGAATGACTTGTTGCTACATTAAATTTCATTTTCTTTCTATATTGCAAGACTTGCAAGTAATTTTATGTTATTATTTTAATCACATAATCATTTAAATACTAAAACCAATCAAAGTTAGATGGCCCACTAATTTTTCTTTCTAAACTGGATGAATCAGGCTGAGCTGGTATTTCTTTGCAAGATCTTAAACTTGCACGATGTTCATGCTCTAAGTGGAAATCATGTCTTAGGCCCACAATCTCATATTATTAGCATAAAGCAGTAGCCACCTCAGCTAACACAATCATACATAAATTGAGGGAAATTGTCCCTATTATATTACCGGTGGACCCAACCCAGGCCTATAACAAATTTATCAATATGTGAGTGCATTTTTGTACTTGTGTGTTATGTAATTAAGTATATATATGTATATGTAGGGTATATATGTATACACAAATCATGACGTATGCAAAGAGCTTCCACTATGTATGTATGTATGTAATGTACAGATTTTACCTTTATAAAATATGCATTACATTGGTTAATGTCAAATTGTCAATTAGATAATTACACAAAATAAACCATATGAGCCTACAATTTTACACACTTCTAACCTTAAAACATGGTAACTATTTAACTAACAGAGTAACTGGTAAAGTTACTAACTTGACCAAGCATACATACATACAACTTATGCCCTCTAATTCACTATGTGGACATGTGCTTCAACTTTGGAACTTTAAATCTTGATGTAAACAGCCTTGGTTCAGTGTCACCTCCTTTTCTCTTAGAACTTCTCCTCTCTCCCTGCAAATAAATATTCATTTTCAGAATTCAAATCATTCATATGATCATAATAAATTAATATCATACAAGAATCAATCAGTGTAAATCATTCTCATTACCTTCTCATTGACAATGTCACTTGAACGACTAGACATGCCTCCTGATTCCACTGTGCATCTACGCAATACAGGTGTAATAGAAAGCTTAGAACGATTATTGGTATTATTATTAGAATCACCACGTAACAACTCCAGTTCTTTTGTGAGTCTTGAAATTTCTTCACTCTTTTTTCTTGAATCAGATTCCAACTCAGCCATGTCATCTTGTAAGGATGAAATCGTTCTGTTCTTTTCTATGTTTAATGACTGTGATTGCTCCAATTCAGAGATCAGTTTCTGTATTCTATCATTCGCAGCTTCAACTTCAGATTTGGTTTTCTTAACATGTTCTTGCAATTGGGCATCGGTTTTCTTGAACTGATTCCATGCAAAATCCCTCTCTGCTTTCAGTGCAGACTCATCAATATTCTTGCTGTTGCTTCTTGTTAGATGCTGTATAAGGTAAAGATTACTATGGTTTTAATTTATCAATGATGTAAATGCCATGAGAATATCGATGAGGTACAAGAATAGACTTACTTTTGGCTCATGTAGAAATCGAGAAAGTTCATCAAAGAGAAGTTTTAGATCAGCTCGTTCATCTTCTGCATCTTCTGAAGTAACAAAATAGAAATGTGGATGAGATCAAGAACCAATGTATATATGAATCTAATTCAACAAAGGTTGTAAAGTACAAGAATTTTTGGGAATTTAGGATACAAGTTTAAATAGAGGAAACAACTGACCAAATTTTAATTTGTGCATTATTGCTTCTTTTTGCTTCATAGATATGATCAAATTTGCCTTTGCAGCCTCAACAGCACGAGCCATATCTTTAATTTTTGAGCCTCTCTTCATCTAAAAACAACATATCATATCAAGAAGGACAGAAAGAATGAACCCACCAATATTTACACCAAGAAATAGAATTGACTTAAATTTACTAAAGATCATAAACAATGGGCACAGTAATAGAATTATTAAGACCCAAAGATTGAAAATTTAGGGTTCTCACCTGGGAAATATAATCTTCTAATAGCTTAACGTCGAAGACCCATCTATCGTGCTGCGATCTGATTCTTTTTTCGAGGGATTTTCTTTCTTTTAGGAGGGACTCAAGCTGTCGCTGTTGGTCTTGTACCAAGTTAGCGAGTCCTTCAAAAATCTTTTTCCATGAACCTTCTCGATCTTTAGGAGGCTTATCAGCCGAAGAACTTTTGCAACCTTCTCGATCTTTAGAATCAGCCAAAGAATTTTTGCGTCTTCCCATCTTCTATGGATCAACCAAGATGAATGCACTAAGTGTTTGCGTAAATGCCTCTAAAAAGAAGCCAACAATTCTGATCTGTTCAACTTCGAGGGGATAAATACGGTCTTTTCCTCAAAGGTTAGCGAATTTTGAAGTTTCAAAATTCTTCGGTAAGTGGGAAAATTGCCAAATTGGAGACGATTACTGAAGAGGGGAAGAATTAGGGTTTTCGTTGTAGAAGAACCAAATGATTAATTGGTGAACTGAAAAAAAAAATTGCCAACGGTCGAATGGGTTCTATTTATACCTCCATCATACGATAAAATATAGACGTTACGCTCCGTTTTCAATATACTCTCCTTTTTCTCTTCTTAAAATGCATATTATATAATGTATATAATCCTAGAAACAAAATAATGATTAAATTACGTAAATGACCCTTGTGGTTGTATGATTGTAGTAGTAGGGGTCCATTTTTTTTCTTAATCATATGGTCCCTATTTCGATTTTGTTGTGGATCTAGTTTTTGGTCCATAATATGGCGGATTGTCATCAAAACGATTTAGACAAATCCAATTTTATTCATATTATGAGTTGGGACACTTTAGCATAATGTGTCCCTCCAATGAGGGAGAAATAGCGGTTAATAATCAAAGTTAATAGAATAGGTGAATAATATATCAATCTTTTTATTGAGAAATTGAAAAGGAATATAGGGAAAAAAAATACGATGAGTCTTGGAGACCGTCAAAAGAAAAACAGTGAATATGCGAAGATAGACCACATTGACTTGTGGCAAATCATGAAGGCAAAAGATTATGAAAACCTAATGTTGTGAAAACGCCCATAGTAGTTATGAATCGTTCAAGGAAAAGAACCTAGACCACGACTTCGAGCTCATAATGGAGACAATAACCAATTGTAATACTAAAAAGTAAAAACATATGCTTAAATGAGAACCGTTGAAGCAAATGATGTTGATAATTTAGGTATTTTGCTAGAAATTACGACGTCACACAAATTAATTAATTTAAAAATTAATTGTTTGTACGCATGTTATGACATACATGAGAAATTGTGCCATGACCACCTTAAACTAGATAAATGCTAGATAAAACCGTAAAAATTAGGGATGAGCATTTGGACTGGGGAACCGGCTGGAAACGGAACCGGAACCGGATAGAACTAGGGATGAGATTTAAAACCAAAAAACCGAATCGGAACCGGAATCGGACCGGAACAGGAACCATTAGAACCGGAATATATAGAACGGGTTCCGGTTCCGGGTTTAAAAATTGGTTTTATCCGGGTTCCAGGTTATCCGGGTTTGGGTCCATCGGGTCCGGGTAAACCGGGTCTAAAAATCGGAACCGGTGTTAGGAACCGGAACCATTTTTAGGGTCGGAACCGGTTTTTATGAAACATTTAAAAGATGCATATCTCATTTGTTTTAACTCCGATTGACATGCGGTTTTTTCCAACGTGTATTTTAGAGTTTGTACATGATTTTAGACTATAAACTTGTCATTTTTAGTTTTATATTCATTGACTTACAGTCCCCCAAAGTCGAAATATCAAAGCTGAAAGGTTTTAGTTTTTCAGTTTTTTTTTTTTATTCTGTGAAAGTTTTAAAACACGCATATCTAATTCGTTTGAAGTCGGATTGACATGAGGTTTTTTCCAACTTGTAGTTTAGAGTTTGTAAATGAGTTTAGACTATAATTTTGTCATTTTTGGTTTAATATTAAATGATTTACAGTCCTCGAAGTCTAGGATATCAAAACTGAAAATTTTCAACTTTGTAGCTATTTGTTTTTGTACTTTGTATTCTGTGAAAATGTTAACACATGCATATCTCATTCATTTAAAGTCGGATTGACATGCGGTTTTTTCCAGAGTGTAGTTTAGAGTTTGTACATGATTTTAGACTATAATTTTGTCAATTTTCGTTACATATTCAATGAGTTGCATGCCCCCAAAGTCAGGATATCAATATGAAAATTTTCAAAGTTCAACCCACTAAGTAGTAAGTAATTACCAAAAAACTCCGGTTTTTCTGGGTCTTCCGGTTCTAAACCCACTTTATCCGGTTCCAACCTACCCACTTTGATGTTTCCGGGTTTTCCGGTTCTAGACCCACTTTACCCGGTACCGTACCCGGAACCGAACCGAAACCGGTTCCTATATACCGGTCCGGTTTCCAGTTCTACAAAATCTCGTTAACCGGTTCCGGGTTTTCCGGGTCCGGGTCCATCCGGTCCGGGTTTGGACCCACTTTCATTCCTAGATAGAACCGATCGGGCCGGGACTGGGACGATATTCTTGTGGATTTATGGAACTTGGAACCGGTAGGAACCGGTAAAAACCGGTAGAACCAGCAAAAATCGGAACCGTATGTTGTTATTTCTTGAGGACCGGCTCCAACGTTGAAAACACGGCAAGAACCGGTAGGAACCGGGAACCGGTAGAACCGGCGGTCCGGTTCGGTTCTTAATTTCGGCCGACTTCGGTTCCCGGGTCAGGTCCGGTTCAGGCCGGTTCCAGCTGGGTCGGTTCCTTTGCTCATCCCTAGTAAAAATGTCCATGTGGTATGTATTTTTTTAGATTTAGTCTAAACCTCGATTTTTTGGCTTTGTGGTCCTTTTGAGCTAGTTTCGTTGCAGATTTCTTTCATACCCTTGGGGTATTTATTTTTCATTTTTCTTTCATTTTTTTAAATCTAATAGTTATTTATTTATTTTAATAATTAAAAAAAGAGGGGTCCACCTCTCTCTCTCCCCCCCCCCCTCTCTCTCTCTCAAACCCAAAAACTCCATGACACCAATAACATATACATACACACTCCATTTTTTATGTTTCTTAAAGAAACACACACACACACACACAAGGTATGTGTTGTGTTTCCTTTGGTCGAGGAGTACAAGACACACGAAAAAAAAACCTCATCATGTGTCCTTTTAAATCTTGAGTTGCAGTCTGAAATTAGAAGGATAAAAATAGATGTTGAGCTCTCTTTTGATTATGTCGTATACGTGATCACAAATAATAATAATAAAAAAAAAATAACAACATGGGTAGAGATTAGATGGTGAAGTGTGAAGACGATGCCTCATGTTTCTTTTTCTTGCTAGTATTATTGATTTGGGTGTAAATGGTTGATAAATGGTGATGATGGTTGTGGTGGTGTTGGTTGATTTTGGCAAGTGTGGTAGAGACGGTGAGGTGTGAAATCATGAACCAACAAGAACGAGACACATGTGCCAAGTCAGACCGCTGTTGCACACTATTTTCGGACTGTCATTGATGTCAATCTGCACTCTGTAGCCGATCTTCACTCTGCTGCTATCGCCCCTGATGCCACTTCTCCTTTCCTCTACATCTACTCAGATCCTCTACATCTACTCAGATCTGCTCAGATCTTTTCTGTCTGAAACCCCATTGTCCGTCGACTACCACTAACCCTCGCCATCGTTAACTTTGTTCCAGAGGTAGAAAGAGACGAGAGAAGGAAAATGGGTGAAGGAGATGAGAGGTCGCGATTTGGGTGTTGTCGGGAATCCAAATGTACAGGGGTGGCGGAGACGAGAGGCTGCAATTTGGTGGTTCTGGCCAAAGATATCACCGTTGATGGTGGGCTGAGAATGTGATTAGAGTATGGATGTGGCAGTGGTATTTTTAGGGTTCACAAAAGAGTATGGAGGTGGGCCTCTTTTTTTTTAAATTTTAAAATAACTATTAAAATAAATAAATAAATATTAGATTTGTTAAAAAAATGAAAAATAAATACCCTAAGGGTATTACAGTCACTTCAGTTTACTGAGGGGCCAAATCTGCAACGAAACTAGCTCAAAATGACCACAAAGCCAAAAAAAAAATCGAGGTTTTGACTAACCTCAGAAAAAATGCATACCATATGGACCATTTTTGCAGTTTTGTCTAAATGCTATGAGATAGAAATTACTTGCATAAAAACAATAAATTACTGCATGATTAAGAGTATATGGGATGACACGTTAGAAATGGGATGACACGTTAGAAAGTGATAAAGAAATACAAGATTGATCTTGGAATTTAGACCTTAGGGTCTATCGGAAAGATTTTCACAAAAATGTTCTTATGTGAAGTATGAATAGTGTAAAGTGGAATTTAAAGTTGGAATTGAGGGATTGGAGACAAGATTTATTACAAAGGTTAAAAACGGTGACAAGTAACACTTCTGTGACGTGAAAAATCATATAAAAAATACAATCGGTAAAATAAATGCAATGAACCAAGATCCCAATGAAGATCATTAATTATGGGAATTAATCAAATAAATATCTATTTTGGTAGGGGATTTGGATGGGAGGGGAGAATCAGGGCTAGCGTGATAAATAAACGTTTTGGTTAATTGAAAATGAGAAATTAAATATATTCTTATATTTTTTTTCTTACTCATTCCCTACATGTGTTAAATGTTAGCATGTTTCACGTTTAATAAAATTAATAATATTTTAATATATTTGTTATCATTTAAAATAGGTATGAAGATAATGTATATATGCATATGAGGATAATATAATTTTTTTTTGAACGGCAATTACAAATATATATTAAACTACTCTTTAAATTATTCCACATTTGTCCACAATGAAACTTAAACCCTCGACCTCAAGAAGGGACGACAACACCGGATACCGCTAGGCTAGAAGCCCTTTGGTATGAGGATAACGTAAATGACGTGAAAAATCATATATAAAATACAAACGGTAAAGTCATGGCGATGAACGAAGATTCTAATAAAGATCAATAATTATGGGAATTAATCAAATAAATATCTATTTTGACCGGAGATTTGGATGGGAAGAGAGAATTAGGGATAACGTGATAAGTAAACATTTTGGTCGATCGAAAATGAGAAATTAAATATTTACATCTACATCCTTCCTAATAAATGAAGATAATTTTGTCACTTGTCAATCTTTCATTGTTTTAACACTTGTCATTTTGTGGTATTTTTGAAATAATTATTATCCATTTGTCAATTTCTGGTTTGTTTCAATTTTTAAAATTAAAGTCATGTAAAATATTAAATATAATATATATGAAATTAAATTGCAATAAATACGTTTCTTTCTTTCTTATTTTAAAGTTTAAAATTTAAAAAATATTTACTGCTTACATTTTAATGTTTAATCTTTTTTTTTAAAATCAACCTGTATAATATACGGTCTCACACCTAATCTTCTAATAAACAAAACCTAATATTGCTACATGTCTTTATTTTATGATGCTTATTTGCCACATGACATGCTTCTATATTTTTTCTATTAAATGTCTATTTAATTAGTAAATCCCCAAATATTAATTCTAAAAATTTCAAAATCTACTTTTTTTCTTAACAATATCAAGATCATTTCAATATTTCAAACAAAAATCTTATCCTATTTCAAAAAGTTTTAAATCATTCATTATTTTAATGAATCCTATAAAATAAGGATTACATTATTCTACATATAAACTATACAAATCAAAATTACGTTACATTTTTTCATATTTTAATTTAATTTTTTTGTCTTTATAATATTTATAATAATACCAACCATGGTTTTCACGGGTTATAACCTAATTCTTTTATATTTTTTTTCCTAATTATTCTCTACCTGTGTTAAATGTTAACATGTTTCACATTTAATAAAATTAATAATATTTCAATACATTTGTCATAATTTAAAATAAATATGAAGATAATGTACATATGCACATATGATTTTTTTTTTCGTATTCATATAATGCATGTGAATATGCAAATACGTTATATGTATATACACATGTAAAAAGTTTTTTGTTTCATATGCATATAATGTATATGTATATGTCATATGTACATACTGTAATGTCCCAAAAATAACAAATAAAATTTTCATTTTAAATAAGTCAAAACCATTCATACATTATCTCAAAAGACGATTCGAGCAAAAGTATTCTCAAAACATTAGAGTAAAATCATAAATAATTATTGCAGAATAAATCTTCAGCCGATTCAGTGCGATAAAGTCGGACTCTTCTTTTTAAATCTGGAAGTACCTGAAAATGTTTAAACCACAAAACCGTAAGCACAAAGCTTAGTGAATTCCCCAAACTACCTCATACCATACATACATAACAGTCAAAACATAATTCGGTCTATCTCACCCCCTTCGGTCTCTTTCAACAGGTAGCGACTCTATTTCACCCCTACAGCTAGCATACAATCATAACAGCAATAACCAAAGAGACAACGAGCATAAACATGCATAACATGAAATTATCACGAAGACAACTATCATCCTACTAACATAATCCAGTGGGTCGACTTTGGTGCCTTCAACCCACGAGTACAGTAAAGCATTTCACCTTAACCACTTGACAAAAGCCCAACCGCTACCTCAACAACAACATACCCAATCCAAGCTTCCTAAAACCAAACCGAGACTAACCCTTTAGTCAAATACTCAGTTCTACCCAAGTTTGACTAAAAATCAAACTTGGTCAATAAGTAAAAGGATCAAAGTCAATCCAGTTGACACCCACGTTGTGGCCAACCCATGGCCATGTCGTGGCCACTCAATCCAGTCCCGATCAAAATCGGCTACCACGTCGTAGCAGACATGCCACCATGCCATAGGCACGTCCAGAAAAAACAAATGTGATAAGTCCCGCCACCATGTTGTGGCCTTCCTTGGCCACGCCGTGGTCCTCAGTCTGAAAGGCTTTTCTTTAAAAAGAGCTTAATTCATAAGGACCAAAGCTAAACCATCATATCTGATTCCTAATTGCTTCATAACGGATAAAGTTTCCAACTTTATCCATTAAGATGGTCGAAATCACCATGAGCTAGACTTTAAGTCTTAAACGGACCCAAAAATGCATCTTTCTCAACTTAATCCATTAAGTCCAAGTCTCCCACTTTCAGATCTGAATCAAAAAGATGTCTAGATGGATAAGGTTTCCAACTTTATCCATAATAATGCCACAATCCTTCAAAATATAAACTTTATTGCACCAAAATGAAGGCAAAACATCATAACTTTATTGCACGGTTAAAAAGGAAGGCAAAACATCATAACTTTCCTAGTCCATGAGGTCCAAGAAGCATTCTAATCTGATCAAAAGATGTTGGAGTCCACTCAACTCCAAGATCACTCATAAAATGGACTAAAAGTGCCAAAAACCCCAAATGACAAGATCTAAAGAACTAGATAGCAAGATTGGAATTTTTTTACTTACAAAAGTCCATAAATGTAGTGTCTTTGATGGATCCAAACTTGAAGCATCATTCCTTGCAACCAAATAAACCTTCTTGATCTTTAAACTTCATCAAAAAATCATAAAAAGGAGGAGAGGGGAGAAGGGAAGAATTCAAATCTTGAAGGTAGAGGCTAGGGTTTCTCCCAATGGGTCTTAGAGGTGGTGGAGCCTGATAAAATGCTCAAAAATGTGGAACGTTAAGCTTAAATACGTCGAAAACCCTCAAATCATGGGCTTGGGCCTAACAGATCACCACCTCGTGGTCCCCAGTTACCACTTTGTGGTGACCACCACCTCGTGGTACGACTCACCACTCTGTGGTGACCACCACCTCGTGGTCCCGTCTCACCACTCCATGGTGACGGTTTTCGCCCAAATCATTTCCAGCTTCAAATAATCATAACTTCTTCATTTCAACTCCATTTTCGGCGATCCTTATATCCACGGAAAGGTATTGACGAGACACACACTTCTATCTAGTTAATTTTGGCTTAACATATGTCGAACTAAAAACCATAATCCATAAAGGAAGCCCGAAATATCACTTTTCCCACTTTCCCCTTTGACTCCAAAACACAAAACCATGGCTTAGATCACATAACTAATATTAACAACATCCAATAGGTTCTAAACTTATTCCCTTGAAGCCCAAGGCCTTTACATGATCCATTAATTGTCCATAATCCTAAAATAAGAAACTTCTCGAAACCGGATGTTAAAACTCTCCCCCACTTAAACTGGATTTCGTCCTCGAAATCTGTCTTGGTTAGAATCTATGAAAAGAACGCCAACATATCCCATAATCTTTCTCTAACCACTTCAAAATCAAGGCATCTTATAAAGAAAACTTGAGAGACCACGGGTACCCCACAATTTCCAACAAACAACTCAATAACTTGAAAATACTCAACCGCAACAACTATCTTCTCTTCCTAGCTTTAAGACCCAAATTCCAGTGAAAACCACTCAAACCGGGAATTATCAAAACTACAACCACAACCAACACCATCAAGATACTCCCTAAAAACTGGGAACACATCAATCTAAACTCCAGAACCATATCCTAAGATTGATGATCATCCATTTGTCGAACCTACCCCTAGCCCCGACTAGGAATACCACTAAACCATGCAGAAAGGATACTCAAAACATACCGATCATGAGTTTCAACAAACCCTGAATCTGGAAATTGTGCCCCAAAGCCTTAAATACACACTCGACTTCCTGACAAGTCATCACCAACTTGTTACTCCCACGAGCATATGGATGGTCAATCCAAGAATTCTCACATTGCATCCAAATCCCTCATCAGATCAGGTGTATATCGAACTAAGAAATCACTCGAGATATTTATAACGAACTCCATGACTAGAGATTTCAGAACCGATACCCAACACTAGTAACCAAACTCCTAATAAACAACCCACAAGAAAACATGGTTCATAATGCAAACAATTCAGCAAGAGGCTTTTGATAAACAACTAATACTCCCATCAACCTTTTACTATCCACATGATCCCAACTAGCTGGTCACCGAGTCTTCCGACTCCTGATAAGACGCTAACACCCAAACATGCCAATAATACCAACGATCCGAGACCTAAGAGTATCAATCAAATGACTATCGGGTCCCACCTATCTGAGTCATAAAACCACTGGTTCACGATACATCGTGACACCCTCTAACCATTAGAAAGATAAGCTCACAGTACTTCGCCGATGTTGTCATCATTCCATTACTGTCCTGAAGACCCGCGACTAGCACCACAGGGGCCTAAAGATACTCAATCATCAACCCACCAAATTGAAAGAACCGAAACAACATCCCTCTCAATACTAACCAAAACACAACAGGAGCCAAACCTTTCTATAACACCCCATGAATGAGATAGGCGGTTGTAATCTTGCTCCAATTCAAAGGTTGTAAACCAAATAAGAACCACACCAATAATTCGAACCAAGTGTTCTCTTGCTATCTTATTCAATCCACATACACCCCTCATGACAATACTTGATGAACTACCACAATATACACCCTTCCCCCAAGGAAAAACACGCAACCAACCCTAGATCCACCACATTCCTTCTTCTTCACAACCTTACCTAAAGGGTGAAGTACCATTAATTCTGACGAAGTGACGGACATCAACCGCTAGCAGAAACATCCACATGAACGATCGAAACAAGATCCCACATCTTGATTGAAACTGAACAGATTCCACCAATACATAACTAGATCGATAAAACTTCCAAAATTATTCATAAATGTCGTCAAATCTGTGGTCGGATCAATCCATATACCAACCCTGCCGCCGAGACATGCCAATATTGGAATCTACATAGATCCAAAGCCACACCTGGAAAACTGAACAACGCGGCTCCGAAATCCGAACTCCCAGTAACCAAGGACAGCTGCCAAACCCAAGCCCACTATCAACAATACCCCCCATAACCAACCATTAAGGGTACCCATACCCAGAAACCAAAATATACAACGTATAGAACTGGGCAATAGGTTGACGCGTTCATTAAACTTCAACTGATACATCTCGAAACCTTCGAAGAACCTCAACTATTGACGATGAACGAAATGACCAACGATCGAGAATGCAATGACAACTAGTCCATTGATCCGATACACTTCTGAACAAATCCCATGAGGAGCTACACATGCCGAACTCTAAAGCTGATTTACCGATCAACAACTGCCCATCCTAGACTATAGATAGAAACCTATACACTGGAAAATCCCTCGACAATCGATACTCAGACTGAGAGACCATAACACCTCATGACCTAGAATTGGCGATCCCGAAAGAAACCACTGGATACAACGAGCTCCTTATCCAACAGCTTCCTGTCGTGAGGACAACTCACGCATTCCTGAACACATACATCTGATGGCAACTTGCCCTGCACTCCTGTATTGACCAATCTTGAATAAAAGTTTCACATACCCGAACCGCAAATCCCTATCACCCATTCTTCTGAAACCATAACTTGAACATATCGTTGATCCTCTAAACAAAGTATCCAACTATCCCCCACTTAGGGTTCGAACCACCACCAAATGACGTTGCAAACAGAATAAACCCAAATCGGCTCACCCAAATGCATAACATCCCTAACCCATGGAATGTATACAACGCAAGATGGTCTTCCAGTTAAAGACCAAGCAAACTCAAAGGTATTCCGAATCTCAGATGGATACCTCAGAAACTTCCCAATCAAAACTTCTTCTAACATCCAGAACCCTACGGTCGTGTATAAGCAATAATTCTGACAATCCATTCATAGCATTGGTCCTTGATTGGAAAACGAACGAAATACCACATACCTCGCCTACTAATCCCTATCTATAATTTCATTGCAAGAACCTTTCATAAATACAATAAGTATTATCCTCATAATCGGGATACATCAAAGACAACGGAAGTTGTCGTTACCATTCACTTCCCCTGGTTCCTGAAACAATCAGTTAGCACCTGACCCTACTATGTCTGAATAAAGCAGACCCTTGATCTCATCTCAAGGCAATAATACCACAAGAATCCTCTTGTGCATTCCCACACTGCCACACTTGCCATAAAAAACCGTACTATCTAGCCCCATGCTGGGTCTACACCCTAACTCTGAAAATCACATGATTTCTCTCTCTTTCCTCCAAACACATAAAGTTGGAAGAACACAACCTAGTTGAAAATTATGACATCCCAATCCATCTGCGAATCACTTAGCCTCCGGCTGCAATCCTCGAGCCAATCATCACAATCGCTTCCTTCTTGAGTCTCGCGACTCAATTGTTACTACTTTGAGCAAGCCCCTCTAGACCTCGAAATCAACTAACTCACATGGGTCTGCACCATTGAAACCCACATAAACATGGCCACTAAGGCCCGAACAATCACCAGATCTATCCTCAGCGTGAACGACCATAACCGAGAAATCGATAAAGACGGGAACACACTACAACGAATCATGGTGCCAAACCACGCCCTTTTCTCTTAACCAGTTCCTTAGAATCCCCAAAATTTTCCTCGATTCGAGTATGGATCCTATGCTTCTAGTAGTACTGGCCCAATACTACCTTCCACACTTATCCATACTTTCCTCAAGAATCATCTCTGGTCCTCTAGGTAACTACTCATGTCCATATTCGTCCTATCAAATCCCATACACCCGTTCCCAAACGAATACACACCGCTAAACAGCAGGAGCATCGAGCTAAAGATACTCCCTAGGATTTCCTAGTATATCTTCATACCTCTCTCCGCCATCAGCTACAGAAGAAACTCCTTCTATGTGACAACCCGAAATTTCTATCTTATACAAACCATTCACTTCAATCTAATCAGACTCGTTTCTGCTAACTTTTAGCATTGTTTAGAGTCTGTTTGAGAATTCTGAGCCTAGTGCATCAAAGGAATCAGGGTTTGGATTTATCAGTTAAGGTTCCAAACCATCTAGCAAACCGTAAACCTCCTCAAAAGGAGTTTACGGTCAGGAAGCTTAGAGCTTACGGTCATGGTGACCATAAACTCCCTATATATACATAAATTATTGTAGCACCTGGTTCTTGGTACGTATTCTTTTTATTAATTCTTTAAATATTTTGCATTTTGGCCTTGGACTCGGCGAGTTGAAGAACCAACTCGTCGAGTAGAAGCGAGAAGGGACGCGGGACTTAAGTGATGAACTCGGCGAGTCGGGTCCCGGACTCGGCGAGTAGGTGCTGTTCGGACCAAAAACCCTAATCTGAGGGTTTTCACCCTATTTAAGCAATGATATGACGGCCATATTGTCCCTTATGCTCCCAAAACACTTCTCATTGAAACCCTAGCCGTTTGTGCATTGTTGAGGCCATTTTTGGTGTTCTTGTGTGGTTGTAAAGCTTGGAAGGAAGAAAGGAGCTTGGAACCTGAGTTGGGGACAGTAGATCCAGAGAATTTACTTCATTTTCAGCAGCTTCAAGGTATAATGCCCCTGTCTTGACTCATCTATGTGTTATTCATCTTTAACTTGGGATTTCTTTGGATTGCTAAGTCATGTTTTGGTATTGGAAGTGTGGAGTGGGTTTTGACTTCAGATCTGGGCCTTGAGAGGGGTTTCATGGCATAAAGGTGCCAACTTTAGGGCCATGAGAGCCCCATGTGCATTGTAGGACACTTTATGTGGATTTTTGAGCTAAAAACCCCATGCATGTGCATCAAGTTTGGAACTTTACGTATAAAGTGGACATTAGGAGGCCAGATCTATGGTTTTGGTGTGCTAGATCCCATTTAAATCAACTGTATGGAATTGGTCAAGACTGGACTCGGCGAGTCCAAGGCAATCTTCTTAGAACTCGACGAGTTGTTCATCAACTCGGCGAGTCGAGGACAGATCTTGTTCATCAGATGAAGGTGGACTCGACGAGTTGTTCATCAACTCGGCGAGTCAGATGAGTTTTCATGTGACGTTCATATGAGAGAAGAGCTCGTCGAGTTGACGGCCCAACTCGACGAGTAGAGTCATGGATAAGGACAAATGGAAGGTTAGGGACTCGGCGAGTTGGCTAGCCAACTCGGCGAGTCAGGTCAACTGGAAGTTGACTTTGACTTTGACTTGACTTGATCAGGGGTAAAATGGTCATTTTACCCAAAGAGTAGATATCAGACTCTGATTGTGTGTTTTGTGGGATTTATAGCCGGAGGATTTCCGGAGCAGCAGCAGCAGATAGAGAGTTCCCGCACAGATCAGCAGCTACTACGAGGTGACTTACCTTCCAGTAGCGGTGAGTCTACGGCCACAATGCCGGCCCACCAGTAGGGATCGTATGATAGATGTTTGTCTTTGTGATATTCATATGTGTTGCTACTACCTGATATGTTATATGCTAGCGTGATATGATATGTGATAGTGATAGAGATTCGGTTGTTAGGACCGAAGGGTAGGTTAGGCACCCCAGATATGCCTAACAGTATGTTATGATATGTTTAGCTGCTAGCATGATATGTTATACGAGATAGAGGTAGTAGAGGGGGGGAATGGTCCCCGAGATTCGGTTGTTAGGACCGAAGGGTAGGTTAGGCACCCCAAATATGCCTGACAGTAGATATTGCTAAGATATATGTGACAGTAGTAGTAGGGGGTGAAATAGTCCCCGAGGTTCGGTTGTAGGACCGAAGGGTAGTCAGCACCCCAGAATGCTCGACATGGGTAGGTCAGCACCCCAGAATGGCTTGACACGGGTAGGACGGCACCCCAGAATAGCCGCACAGGTAGGTCGGCACCCCAGAATGGCCGTACCGGGTAGGTAGGGCACCCCAGAAATGCCTGGCAGTATGTATGCTATATGATTGTATGGTATGTGGACGATGGGGGGGGGGGGAACTCACTAAGCTTTGTGCTTACAGTTTACAGTTTTGTTTCAGGTACCTCTTCAGCGAAGGGGAAGGAGCTGGCGCGGTAGCGGCACATCATACACACACGCATTGGTTTTTCCGCATTATGAGATGTTCTGGGATTGTACTCTGACATTATTATTATTTTTATGATTTGGTTTTCAGACACGAGATATGTTTTTATGAAATGATATGATCGGATGATGTTTTACTACAAATGTTTCGCAAACCACTTATTTTAAATGAAATTTTTGGGCGTGAAAATTGGGTCGTTACAAGTTGGTATCAGAGCCCTGGTTTGAGGGATTCGGACACTCCTTCGGGGGTGTCTGGACTCAAATCGAGGGATTAAAAGATTTTTATAAAGAAATGATTTTCTAAAGGCTAAGTAAAAGAGTTTTGAGAAAGAACAAGGTGTGTGATGTGCGCGACCGGCCGAGCTCAAGTAAGTTTTCCCCAGAGTACCCATACAAGTTCATGTTATGATTTACCAGTTTCAGTAGAACTGCATGCTAGAATAGGACTAATGATCTATGAATGATGCCTTATATGCCTGCTTTATGTGCTTCAGCTTTATGAGAATTGCATGCTAGTATTGAGTAGACAGCAGTAGGATAGCCTGTTTAGGTTATGCCTGATAGTATGTGCTTAGCATTGTATGCTAGTACAATTTCTTGTTATGAAAATAGATTTGCTTGAGTAGTTTCCTTTGTCTGAATGCTGCTTGCTTTGTGCTTTTAGGAGTTCTAGCTGTCTTTCACTAACTAGTAAACGAATACGTTAAGTTACATATTGCAAGGACTAAATAATTCCAGAAGGTTGGGTCTAGCCCTATTTCGCAGCTCTTGTTTGAGTCCAACCGTTGTAGGGTAGGATCTCTCATTCGAAGAATTATCTAGTCTGAGTAATATGTAATAGTATTCGCGAGCTAGTTAGGGGAAGAAAGCAGGGACTTCTTATGCAGCTGATGACGGAGAGTGGGTTGGTGGTTACCTAGGGCAAGCCTAGGATGAGAGTAGCATGAGATCAGCAGTAGTAGTAGAAGGGACTTGGTGGAGTCAAGGTAGTTCTTGAGGAAAGTACGGATAGATGTGGAAGGTAGTATGGGCCCGTACTACTGAAAGCAGAGGATCCGTACTTGAATTGAGGAAGGCTGAGGCGAGACTAGGAACCTTGCAGTAGATGTGATCCCTCTAAGATGTATCAGTACCACTGACAGTTGTCGTTATGTATTGCAGAATGGTGGTACTACGTTCGAGGCCAGCAGTTGGCAGTTCGGGAGAGGGATCGGGTTCGGGTTCAGGTTCCGAACCAGTGGATGAGAGGCTACGCGAGTTCATCGCGTCAGAGATCACCAGAAGCATCCTTGAGTCGACCCCCATCATTTTCGGGTCGATCAAGGAAGGGATAGTTGAGCTGATGGAGGACCGCCTCAGGGCGTTCAGGAGTGACATGGCATCTGGCCAGTCAGGATCTTGCACACTGTCCTTTAAGGACTTCAGGAGCAGTGGTGCGACGGACTTCCACAGGGCGAAGGACCCCATTGTGGCCAGACGATGGATTGCAGACATTGAGTCTGCGCAGCTGACCAGCTTCTGCCCCGAGGGGTCGAAGGTGAGATATACAGCAGGGTGTTTGAGAGACAGAGCTAGAGATTGGTGGGAGTCTGTTGGTGACTCATTGGGAGCCTCGGCTGTTGAGGCTATGACATGGCCGGACTTTGTGACCCGGTTCAGAGCAGAGTTTGCGCCAGCTGTAGAGCTTCAACAGCTGGCCAGAGAGTTTTTGGATATGAGGCAGACGACGGAGACTGTGGCGGAGATCACCGCCAAGTTCCGGGAGAGGGCGTTACTGGTGCCCCAGTATGCGGGTGATGAGGATATGAGGAGGACCCGCTACCATGACATGTTGCGAGCCGACATTCGGGAGCATGTCAGTTTTTCAGCTTGCCCTACCCTGGATTCTATGATTGCCAGGGCAAGGGAGAGGGAGATAGATCTGGAGCACATCCGGAAGAGGAAGGCAGAGGAGGGACAGACGATAGGGGCTTCAAGAAAGAAGCCCAAGGGATCAGATGGTGGGCCGAAAGGCCAGTCAGGACCGGGCCGCTGCAGGAAATGCGGCAGGCCACATGAGGGGGCATGTAGATTGGGGTCGTCGGGCTGCTATAAGTGCGGCAAGACTGGACACTTCAGCAGGGATTGTACCGCCCCTGCACCTGTTATTCAGACGTCTGAGTTGTTGTGTTTCCACTGCAACCAGAGGGGCCACAAGAAGGCCAACTGCCCCCAGTTGACAGCAGCAGCAACGCCAGTGAAGGCGCCAGCTCCAGCGACCCTGCGGATTACAGATGGCCGGCAGGGCAAGGCAGAGGCTCCGGTGGTGAGGAGTCGGGCATTTCAGCTGACTACCGAGGAGGCACGCGCCGCACCTGATGTGGTGACGGGTATGATTCTTTCCCTCTTATTTATTTATATGATGTTTATGATATTGATATGTGCTCTGTTTAGGATCGTTCCATGTGAACGATATCCCAGTTCAGGTATTGTTTGATTCGGGTGCTACCCGATCGTTTGTTTCTCTTGCGCTTAGCAAGAAGTTTTCTGAGTCTTCGGGCATGTTGGATTGCCCTCTAGAGGTCGAGATTGCGGACGACCGATCAGTGCGAGCATCTGAGGTCTTCCGAGATTGTGTACTGAGATTATTTGAGGAGCGCTACCTGGTGGATCTGGTTCCCATACCTTTACGGGGGAACAAGGTGATTATCGGTATGGATTGGCTAAGCCCCAACGGGGCGGTGATAGATTGCGCACAGCAGCTAGTGCGAGTCAGGACCCCAGGTGGGGGAGAGTTAGTGATTCAGGGCGAAAGGCCACAGCGAGGACCAGCTTTGTGTTCAGCAGCGAGAGCTAGGCGTTACCTTCAGCAAGGTTGCGCAGGTTATGTCGCGTATGTTATGGATACTCGGGAGGCGGGTAGGGCGACGGTGGGCGATGTGCCCGTAGTACGAGAGTTCGCGGATGTATTCCCCGAGGAGTTGCCAGGGATACCTCCGGAGCGACAGGTAGAGTTCAGGATCGACCTAGTTCCTGGTGCGGCTCCGATAGCCAAGGCACCATATCGGTTGGCTCCTCCTGAGATGCAGGAGTTGTCTACGCAGCTGCAGGAGCTGCTAGACAAGGGATTCATCAGGCCGAGTAGTTCGCCTTGGGGAGCCCCGATTCTGTTTGTGAAGAAGAAGGACGGGTCGCATCGTATGTGTATAGACTATAGGGAGCTGAATAAGGTAACGGTGAAGAACCGTTACCCACTCCCGAGGATTAACGACCTCTTTGACCAACTACAGGGGGCATCTTGGTTCTCCAAGATTGATTTGCGTTCAGGGTATCATCAGATGAGGGTCAGAGAGGAGGATGTACAGAAGACGGCGTTTCGGACGCGTTATGGCCACTATGAGTTCGTGGTGATGCCTTTCGGGCTCACCAATGCTCCTGCCGCGTTCATGGACCTCATGAACCGCGTGTATAGACCGGTCTGTGATAGTGTTTATTGATGATATCTTGGTTTACTCCAAGACGCAGGAGGAGCACGAGGAGCATCTGCGAGAGGTTCTAGAGACTTTGAGGGGGGAGAACTTGTATGCCAAGTTCTCCAAGTGTGAGTTCTGGTTGCGCGAGGTGCAGTTTCTCGGGCACCTTGTCAACCAGAACGGGATTTCGGTAGATCCGGCCAAGGTGGAGTCCGTGATGAGATGGGAGGTTCCGAAGTCTCCATCTGAGATTCGGAGTTTCCTGGGATTAGCTGGCTACTATCGGAGATTCATCCAGGATTTCTCCAAGATAGCCTTACCCCTGACCAGGCTAACGAGGAAGGCCGTGGTCATTCGTTGGGGGCCTGAGCAGCAGGCTGCATTCGATACACTGAGACAGAGATTGTGCGAGGCGCCAATCTTAGCCCTGCCAGAGGGCATGGAGGATCTCGTCGTGTACTGTGATGCGTCCATCTCAGGCTTGGGCGCAGTATTGATGCAGAGAGGGCATGTTATCGCTTACGCTTCGAGGCAGCTGAAGCCTCACGAGGCGAACTACCCGACGCATGATTTGGAGCTGGGGGCTGTTGTGTTCGCCCTCAAGATTTGCCGTCATTACCTCTATGGGGTTCGTTGTACAATTTACACGGACCACAAGAGCTTGAGGTACCTCATGGATCAGCCGAATCTAAACATGAGGCAGCGTCGGTGGTTGGACGTGGTGAAGGATTACGATTGTGAGATCCGTTACCATCCGGAGAAGGCCAATGTGGTGGCCGATGCGCTTAGCCGCAAGGCGGCACCGATCAGAGATATCTGCATGCGGATGACAGTAGTGACCCCGTTATTGGAGCAGATCCGAGAGGCCCAGCAGGAGGCTATGAAGGAGGAACATCGGAAGAGTGAGCGTATAGTGGGTCAGGTTTCCTCCTTCGACTATGACAGCAGGGGATTATTGACGCTACACCGCAGGGTGTGGGTTCCATACCATGGAGGCGTGCGCCAGGTTTTGATGGAGGATGCGCACAAATCCCGATTCTCCATTCATCCCGGGGCGACGAAGATGTATAGGGATCTTCGTCTTGATTATTGGTGGCCCTGCATGAAGCGGGATGTGGCATGGTATGTGGAGCGGTGCTTGACCTGCAGGAAGGTCAAGGCCGAGCATCAGAGACCACACGGCAAGATGCAGCCGTTGGATTTTCCGCTGTGGAAATGGGAGGATATTACGATGGATTTTATCACCAAGCTTCCCAGGACCGCGCGGGGAGTGGATTCGATTTGGGTCATCGTCGATCGATTGACCAAGAGCGCCCACTTTATCCCAATTCAGGAGAGCATCTCGGCCGAGAAATTGGCCGATATCTATATCAGAGAGGTGGTGGCGCGGCATGGAGTGCCAGTTTCGGTGATTTCGGATAGGGATGTGCGGTTCACTTCCAGGTTTTGGAAGAAATTCCACGACGAGTTGGGTACTCGTCTGCATTTCAGCACCGCCTTTCACCCGCAGACGGATGGCCAGAGCGAGCGGACCATCCAGACTCTGGAGGATATGCTGTGGGCATGTGTTTTAGACTTCGGAGGTAGTTGGGATACCTACCTTCCATTGGCAGAGTTCTCCTACAACAATAGTTACCATACGAGCATCAACCGTCCTCCCTTCAAGATGTTGTATGGGAGGAGGTGCAGGACCCCGATATGTTGGGGCGAGGTTGGCCAGAGAATCATGGGGAGCACCGAAGTGGTGCTCAAGACGACGGAGAGGATTCAGCAGGTCCGGAGCAGGCTTCAGACTGCTCAGAGTCGGCAGAAAAGTTATGCCGACAAGCGTCGTTCGGACCTGGAGTTCCAGGTCGGGGATATGGTTCTCCTGAAGGTGTCGCCTTGGAAAGGCGTCATCCGATTCAGGAAGCGGGGCAAGTTGGGCCCAAGGTACATTGGACCATTCAGGGTTGTAGCCTAGGTGGGCAAGGTGGCGTACAGGCTGGATCTGCCAGCCGAACTCAGTCAGATCCACAGCACTTTCCACGTCTCCCAGCTGCGGAAGTGCCTGGTGGACGACTCAGCAGTGGTGCCCATAGAGGATATTCAGGTTGATGACAGCCTGAACTACATTGAGCGGCCTGTGGCGATTCTCGACCAGAAGTCGAAGGATTTGAGGAACAAGAGAGTGGAACTCGTGAAGGTGCAATGGCAGCACCGGAAGGGGTCGGAGTGGACTTGGGAGCCGGTGGACGAGATGATGGAGCATTACCCCGAGCTGTTTCAGGAACGAGCAGCAGACTTTGAGGACGAAGTCTAAAATAAGTGGGGGAGAGTTATAGCACATGGTTCTTGGTACGTATTCTTTTTATTAATTCTTTAAATATTTTGCATTTTGGCCTTGGAGTCGGCGAGTTGAAGGACCAACTCGCCGAGTAGAAGCGAGAAGGGACGCGTGACTTAAGTGATGAACTCGGCGAGTCGGGTCCCGGACTCGGCGAGTAGGTGCTGTTCGGACCAAAAACCCTAATCTGAGGGTTTTCACCCTATTTAAGCAATGATATGACGGCCATATTGTCCCTTATGCTCCCAAAACACTTCTCATTGAAACCCTAGCCGTTTGTGCATTGTTGAGGCCATTTTTGGTGTTCTTGTGTGGTTGTAAAGCTTGGAAGGAAGAAAGGAGCTTGGAACCTGAGTTGGGGACAATAGATCCAGAGAATTTACTTCATTTTCAGCAGCTTCAAGGTATAATGCCCCTGTCTTGACTCATCTATGTGTTATTCATCTTTAACTTGGGATTTCTTTGGATTGCTAAGTCATGTTTTGGTATTGGAAGTGTGGAGTGGGTTTTGACTTCAGATCTGGGCCTTGAGAGGGGTTTCATGGCATAAAGGTGCCAACTTTAGGGCCATGAGAGCCCCATGTGCATTGTAGGACACTTTATGTGGATTTTTGAGCTAAAAACCCCATGCATGTGCATCAAGTTTGGAACTTTACGTATAAAGTGGACATTAGGAGGCCAGATCTATGGTTTTGGTGTGCTAGATCCCATTTAAATCAACTGTATGGAATTGGTCAAGACTGGACTCGGCGAGTCCGTTCTTGGACTCGGCGAGTCCAAGGCAATCTTCTTAGAACTCGACGAGTTGTTCATCAACTCGGCGAGTAGAGTACATATCTTGTTCATCAGATGAAAGTGGACTCGACGAGTTGTTCATCAACTCGGCGAGTCGGATGAGTTTTCATGTGACGTTCATATGAGAGAAGAGCTCGTCGAGTTGACGGCCCAACTCGACGAGTAGAGTCGTGGATAAGGACAAATGGAAGGTTAGGGACTCGGCGAGTTGGCTAGCCAACTCGGCGAGTCAGGTCAACTGGAAGTTGACTTTGACTTTGACTTGACTTGATCAGGGGTAAAATGGTCATTTTACCCAAAGAGTAGATATCAGACTCTGATTGTGTGTTTTGTGGGATTTATAGCCGGAGGATTTCCGGAGCAGCAACAGCAGATAGAGAGTTCCCGCACAGATCAGCAGCTACTACGAGGTGACTTACCTTCCAGTAGCGGTGAGTCTACGGCCACAATGCCGGCCCACCAGTAGGGATCGTATGATAGATGTTTGTCTTTGTGATATTCATCTGTGTTGCTACTACCTGATATGTTATATGCTAGCGTGATATGATATGTGATAGTGATAGAGATTCGGTTGTTAGGACCGAAGGGTAGGTTAGGCACCCCAGATATGCCTAACAGTATGTTATGATATGTTTAGCTGCTAGCATGATATGTTATACGAGATAGAGGTAGTAGAGGGGGGGAATGGTCCCCGAGATTCGGTTGTTAGGACCGAAGGGTAGGTTAGGCACCCCAGATATGCCTGACAGTAGATATTGCTAAGATATATGTGACAGTAGTAGTAGGGGGTGAAATAGTCCCCGAGGTTCGGTTGTAGGACCGAAGGGTAGTCAGCACCCCAGAATGGCTCGACATGGGTAGGTCAGCACCCCAGAATGGCTTGACACGGGTAGGACGGCACCCCAGAATAGCCGCACGGGTAGGTCGACACCCCAGAATGGCCGTACCGGGTAGGTCGGGCACCCCAGAAATGCCTGGCAGTATGTATGATATATGATTGTATGGTATGTGGACGATGGGGGGGAACTCACTAAGCTTTGTGCTTACAGTTTACAGTTTTGTTTCAGGTACCTCTTCAGCGAAGGGGAAGGAGCTGGCGCGGTAGCGGCACATCATACACACACGCATTGGTTTTTCCGCATTATGAGATGTTCTGGGATTGTACTCTGAGATTATTATTATTTTTATGATTTGGTTTTCAGAGACGAGATATGTTTTTATGAAATGATATGATCGGATGATGTTTTACTACAAATGTTTCGCAAACCACTTATTTTAAATGAAATTTTTGGGCGTGAAAATTGGGTCGTTACAATTATGATCATTTTAATCATTTCTTTCATTTCCAAGCCAAAAATATCGAAAACTCTCTCAAGTATCATAAGATCTTCATCTTGATCTTCCAAAAATGTAAGAATTCTTTCCTTTGATTTGTTGTTACATCTCTTTATCTAGTGATTATACATGATTTCATCCATGAAATCTCTTCATTTTGATAGATCTTCAAGTGTTCTTCATTTCACCAAGAACACCAAGAACACACACTAGTGTTCTTGGATCCTAATCACCCTTACAAGCTTCTAATAAGTAAGTACACTACCCTTAGCTTGTTATATACTAGAATCGCTAGTTAATCACCTTTAAAACCATCATTTGTGCAAGATTTGATGAGTTTACGGTTGAATCTCCTTAGACCGTGAACTCCCTGACCGTAAGGTCATTAGACCGTAAACCTTATGACCGTAAGGTCATAGGACCGTAAACACATGGGACCGTAAACCCATTTGAACCGTGAACTCAATGGACCGTAAACCCATTGAACCGTGAACACATAGGACCGTAAACCATCATGACCGTAAACACTTATGGTCATGCCACTTGGACCGTAAACTCTATAGGGTGGCCATATACCCTAGTTATGCAATCATATGTGATTGTATCCCTTCAAACTAAGAGTTTCCTAGTCTTTTAGGGTGTTATCCCTTATAATTAGTTGGTTATACACTAATCAAATACACATACATGTCATTATATGTTTATTAGGATCTTTGTGTGCTCAAGGTTTCACCTGACACTCCACATCCTATTTCCAAACATACTTCGGTATCACTCACTACAGGTGAGTTCGTACCCCTTAATCTATCTTTTAAATGATTTTAAATGCTTTTATGGGGGGGAATACAAGTAGAAAACATGTTAGTTATATAATCAATCACATGTGATTTATAACTATGTTTCAAACAAAGGGTTTCATATACTTCAAACTGTGTTTCAAACAAAGGATTTCTTATACTTTCAAACTGTATTATCAATCAAACTGATTTTCAATCGTTTTATAAATTGACACCAAGTCATCAATATTTATTATTAAACTCTTCAAATGTTTTACAAAACTTCTTTTTAAACTTATATATTGTCAAATGCATGTCTATATATGTATAGTTATATAAGTAATGTTTAAAGGACTTAGGACTGATAACTCGCTTAATTTCCTTTTCCTTGTTTGGATGTGGCCTGAGAGTATCGGTTATTTGTCCGAATGTCGTTTAAATATCAGTTATATATTATGTATACATATGTAGATATAAAAGTACTATCAATCAGTTCAGTACCTTTGGGTATCAAAGGCATACCTTCCTTCATTCAAACTATAGAAATTACTAGTAAACTATAATAGGTATAGTTTAGGAGAATACTATCATATACAAATACTATAACAGAGAATACTATAACAGAGAATACTATAACAGAGAACACTATAACAGAGAATACTATAACAGAGAATACTATAACAGATAATACTATACAAAGGATACTATACAGAGAATACTATACATAGAATACTATTACTATAACAAGTATACTATAACAAGATTCAGAGATAACATAATGTGAGATACTACTTCATGACACATCGACCATTTCGTTATGTCACGTTTTGTAACCAGAATCTCCTGGAGGGAGAGCGTGAGTTTGCGTATAGATCTATACTGGATTGACTATCCTACACCTTGATGTTCGCTACAGTGGGACTTGGAAGTCTACGGGTGCCAAATGTCATTTCTTCCGACGTCTTTCATCGTCGTGTTATAGTCGGTTTAGTATGGTAACAATCTTATCGCATTTTGCCTTAATTAAACCATTGGTTTTAAGGTAGTTATTACTTCAGTAGTTAATACAAATAATACTGCAGTACACATACATTTTTCCCATTATATTCAAATTATGATCTTCTCACATAAAGGGTAATATAAAACTATATTCTGGTAACGATAGTCATATTTGGGAAAAACTTCCACTTTTACAGAGTAACAAACATACAAAACAGTTGGGTCTTGGTAGAAGACTACTTTTTATACTAGTAGAAAATATAGGATTTTCTAGGAGTTTTTCAAACATATACAAACATTTACATTGAACATTCACAAACATTTTCATCAAAATTATACAAACATTGACACTAAATACTTATGAACTCACCAGCTTAAATGCTGATCTACGCTTTCAAAATAACTTGTATTCTGAGGTCACCAGTAGACAGGTACCGATGACCAGGTTTTGAGAAGACGGAGCATGTTCAAGACTCGTCTTTTATTTTGATTATTCATTTTTGGTGTCTTATTACTATTAAAGAACACACTTGTATGAAATTATACTATTAATGCAATGGATGATGTTGTTGCTTATTTACTACTTTGCATTGTTATGATACTGTACATGACGTCCTCTACCCCCGAACGTTTTCCGCCGTTCCTGTTTTGGGGTGTGACAGATTGGTATCAGAGCATTGTTTATAGTGAATCGAGTATATCAACCCATAAAAGATATACAAACTATAAACACATAGGGATTAAAATACTCTGACCAAGAGTTTATACTTTTAAGTACTAAAATACTTATCTAGAAGTATACATAATTACATACCTACATACTTACTATAGAACAGTGTAATACTAGAACATAACAAAAGTATTACGATTGTTGAACATCACAAGTAAGCTCAGGGATGTATGGTCAGTTCTGGGAGTGACATAGCCTGATCAACTATGTTGGTCCGAAAAGTGATTAGCATATGCCGAGAATGGTTGTGATGTAGCAACAAGTCTAAAAACTTACCAACACTACTACAATGAGAACATTAGAACAGAACATAAACTTAAAATACTATAGGAGTATTTTGTGTTACTATAATTACTTATTTGAGAACTAAACAGGTCTTTATTAGTATGTCAATAGTTGCTGAGTGGATACACTACATTTATATGTAACTAGGGTGTCATAGACTTAGAATCTGTGATCTTTGCTTTACTTCCTGTTCCTTGTTTGGTTGTGGACTTAGAGTTAGGATCACTTATTCGAAGGTCTATCCTGTTTTGGTTACATATGACTGGTATGCACTACGCAAATGTTGGAGTAACTGATAAGGATCATCTTATAATTATCTTAGTTAGTACGTCTATTAACTATTTCTTTTACCCCTACTTCTCGGGTAGATAACATGGCTGGATTCCATATCCCCGGAGACCCGTACTTCCCAAATCAGGGCAATGCTGGATGGCTTGATGAAGAGCCAGAAGATGATCATCCAATCCCTTTGGATGATCACCTCGCAGAAGGCTTTTAGGATGGTTCTGACTCCGAACCAGAAGTCAACAACCTACCTCAAGAAGTTCAAAACCCAAATCTCAAACCCCGACCTGTATTTCAAGGTCCCACACCCTTGTGGGCGACAAACTTGAATCGTTGGAGTGATGAACAGGGTCAACCATTACCCTTCAATGGAGACCGAAGCTTTTAAAATCTCAGCGAAGGAGGCTCAGCTGACCGAGTCCTGCCCATTATGGTCCGCAGGATTGCTCGGAATAATGAGCAAGGTAGAGAAGCCATCGACCGAGTCATGGAAATTGACGCTAACTCTGGCGTTAACACGGTCCGCATTCGCCAACTCGAAGAAGCCATGGAAGGGACTAGGAGAACCAATGAGGCTCTGCAGCAACAGCTAGCTGCATCCCGAGCTGAAGTCATAGAACTTCGAGTGCGTCAGAGAGCTCATGAGCGACATCTTCAAGACGTAGTACGTCAACTGGCAGATCTGAGGGTTCGCCCGAGGAATACCCGTCGCCAGTAGAAGATGTCTGACTCATCTTTTCTTTTGGTTTAAAGAATATCCTTTCGTATCGGTGCTCTATGAAGCACTTTTCTGTAAAATATTCCTGTCATTTAAGTACTTTAACTAGACTTCTAAGCTGTCAAAATTTTTCTACTTCTGATATGATGTAAGACCTACTCTTAGGTCAATTTTTCCCCAAACTAATTACATCCTTAATATCAATGATACTGGCAGTCAGCTAATCTTTTGTAGAAATCTTTGTTCAATTACATTCATTCTTGTAATTCTAGAACTCTATGGAACTCATACTCTTATCTAGTTGTTGAACTATGGCGATTTAGTTCATGGGACTCATTCATTAACTTCACTATTGAATTATTATCATTGTACTCATCTTTTAAACTCATAGTTGAAAGATGCCTCCTCGTAAGTCAACAAGGCGTAATCCTCCGATTATTCCAACTCAAACACCAACTCCTCCACAATTCGATACGGCAGCTCTTAATGCTGCGGTAGCTACGGCTGTTGCTACAGCCATGACACAATACCACAACAACTAGGGTACTAGTGGAAGTGGGACAATCGTTCATTCCACACCAGGTGATGTCATTGTGCGCTCGCGAGAGTGCTCTCATAAAGATTTCACCAACTATAAACCCCGAGTCTTCAATGGAATCGGTGGAATCATAGCTCTGTCGCAATGGTTCAAGAAGACGGAATCGATATTTGAGATCTGTTCCTGTACTGAAGGAAGCAAAGTCAAATTTGCTGCATGCACCTTCAGTGATAGAGCCCTGACGTGGTGGAATAGCCATGTCAAGTCACTAACTTTAATAGTGGCAAATGCAATGGGATGGGAAGCTCTTAAAAGGCTTATGATAGAAGAATACTGCCCGAGAGGCGAGGTTCAAAAACTGGAACAAGAACTTTGGAGCCTGGCCATGAAGGGCTCCAACATAGTGGCATACACTACCAGATTTAGCGATCTGGTGGCACTATGTCCCAATATGGTTCCCAACGAGGGGAAGAAGATTGAGAGGTACATTTGGGGGCTGGTGCCTCCATTTTAGGGGAATGTCTTAGCTTCAAACCCCACTACTTTCGATAGTGCCAAGCGATTGGCACAACGACTCATTGATCATGGAGTCCCTACCCCGACAACGACAACAACCCTGGCTATCGCAGAACCCTCCAAAGCCGCGGACAACAGGCGAAAGTTCTGAGATAACAAAAAGGGCAAGTCGGCGCAGAACTCTGCCAAGAAGCAGCAAGTTGTGGCTGTTCATGCCACGATTGCACCTGCTGCTACTGCGCCAAGGAAACAGTATACTGGAAATCTACCCAAGTGAAACAAATGCACCTTCCATCATAATGGTGCCTGTCGGGAAATGCAATGCACTAACTGCAACAGGAAAGGGCACACTGCCCGATTCTGCAAGGCTCCGCCGAGGGCAATTAACCAAGTCCCCGACATTGTTGTGGGCCAGGCTTGCTACGGTTGTGGCGAGGTTGGTCATTTCAAGAGAGACTGCCCGAAGGCAGGAAATGCTGGCGGAGTGGGAAGAATTCTGGCGATATGCCACGAGGAAGCCGTAGCTGATCCCACGGTGGTTACTGGTACGTTTCTCCTCGATAATTCATATGCATGCATACTATTTGATAGTGGAGCGGAGAGGAGTTTCATGAACCAAAAATTTGCTCATTTACTCAAACAAAAACCACGTGCACTAGAGGAATAATTCACGGTAGAAATGGCAAATGGAAAACGGGAAAACGGAAAGTACTAACTGCATATACATAGGTTGTACTTTAACTCTAGATGGTCATTCTTTCCAAATTGACCTCATGCCGGTCTCAATTAAAAGTTTCGACGTCATAATTGGCATGGATTGGTTAAGTCATCTTCGCGCCGACATCATGTGCTTTGATAAAGCAATTCGTCTTAACCTCCCTAACAACGAATCACTAATTATCTACGGCGACAAATCAAGTATGAACCTTCGTATCATTTCGTGTATTCAAGCTCAGAAGTGCTTGCGAAAGGAATATCATGCATTCCTTGCACACATCGTCGATACAAACCAAGAAGTGAAAGACATTCAGAATATCCCCGAAGTACGCGACTTTCCCGACATATTTCCAGAAGAACTAACGGGATTACCACCACAACGTCAAGTCGAATTCCGAATCAACTTAGTTCCAGGGGCTACCCCAGTAGCCAAATCGCCTTATCGTCTGGCACCAACAGAGATGCAGGAACTTTCCAGTCAGCTTAACGAACTTCTCAGAAAGGGATTCATTAGGCCAAGCTTCTCACCATGGGGAGCACCGGTCTTGTTCGTAAAGAAGAAAGACGGATCGTTTCGTATGTGCATCGACTACATAGAGCTGAACAAACTTACCATCAAGAATCGTTATCCTCTACCGCGCATTGACGACTTATTTGATCAACTTCACGGAGCAAACTACTTCTCGAAGATAGATCTAAGATCAGGGTATCACCAATTACGAGTGTTAGAGGAGGATGTCCCCAAGACAGCCTTCCGAACTCGTTATGGACACTACGAGTTTGTAGTGATGCCGTTCGGATTAACCAACACACCAGCTATATTCATGGATCTAACGAATAGGGTGTGCTATCCTTACTTGGATCAGTTTGTTATCGTCTTCATCGATGACATACTTATCTACTCCCGAAGTAAGGAGGAACATAGTCAACATCTACGGATAGTTTTAGAAACATTACGATCAGCGAAGCTCTATGCGAAGTTCTCTAAGTGCGAGTTTTGGATTCGAAGAGTCGAATTCTTGGGCCACGTTGTTAGCGAGAAGGGAATACACGTGGACCCTTCCAAAATCAAAGCCATTGAGAACTGGTCAGCACCGAATACACCTACGGAAATTCGTCAATTTCTAGGTCTCGCTGGCTACTATCGCAGGTTCATACAGAACTTCTCAAACATCGCGAAACCGCTTACTTCATTGACGCAGAAAGGCGTGGCCTTTGACTGGGAAGAGAAACAAGAGAAGGCGTTCCAAGCACTGAAACAAGCCTTGTGCACCGCACCGATATTATCCCTCCCAGAGGGGATAGAAGATTTCGTGGTGTATTGCGATGCATCCAACCAAGGGCTTGGTTGTGTTCTTATGCAAAGAGGAAAGGTTATTGCCTATGCCTCCCGTCAACTTAAGACACACGAAGTCAACTATACAACACACGATCTTGAGTTAGGAGCAGTGGTATTTGCTCTGAAGATCTGGAGACACTACCTGTATGGTACGAAAAGCACTATCTTTACAGACCACAAAAGCCTACAACGTATATTCGACCAGAAGGAGCTCAACATGAGACAACGACGGTGGGTCGAGCTACTCAGTGATTACGAATGCGAAATTCGTTATCATCCCGGCAAGGCCAACGTAGTAGCTGACGCCCTAAGTCGGAAAGAATACTCTGGTCGTAGAGTCAAATCATTAACCATGACTATCCATTCGCACCTGTCTACGCAAATCAAAGAGGCTCAACTTGAAGCCTTGAAACCCGAAAACGTGGCAGGTGAATCCCTGAGAGGGATGGATAAGAACTTGGAAGTCAAGGGTGGCGGAGCCTTATATCTCATGGACCGGATCTGGACACTGAAACACGGTGGCTTTAGAGACTTGGTCATGAACGAATCGCACAACACTCGATATTCCGTCCACCCAGGTTCAGATAAGATGTATCTGGATCTTAAAAAGTTATACTGGTGGCCTAACATGAAAGCAGAGATTGCTACCTTCGTAAGTAAATGTCTTACTTGCGCAAAGGTCAAGGTCGAATACCAGAAACCATCAGGTCTACTTCAACAACCGGAGATACCGGAATGGAAGTGGGAGCGGATCACAATGGACTTCATAACCAAGTTGCCCAAGACAACGGGTGGACTTGATACCATTTGGGTCATCGTCGATAGATTGACCAAGTCCGCATACTTCCTGCCCATCAAAGAAACTGACAAGATGGAGAAGCTCACAAGAACATACATTAGGGAGATCGTACGACTGCATGGTGTTCCTATATCTATTATCTCCGATAGAGATAGTAGATTCACTTCGAGGTTCTGGCAGTCGCTACAAAGTTCCATAGGAACGAGGCTGGACATGAGTACAGCCTATCATCCACAGACCGACGGACAAAGTGAGAGAACTATCCAAACCTTGGAAGATATGTTGCGAGCCTGTGTGATCGACTTTGGGAAGGCATGGGATACTCATTTACCCCTTGTCGAATTTTCCTACAACAATAGTTATCATACGATCATAAAGGCTGCTCCATTCGAGGCCCTCTATGGCCGTAAGTGCAGATCCCCTCTGTGCTGGGCTGAGGTGGGCGACGCACAGTTAGCTAAAGGACGCATTCCTGACAGCACTCTCACAGGTCCGGAAATCATACGGGAAACGACAGAGAAGATCTTTCAGATTCGTGAACGATTGAAAGCCTCTAGAGACCGACAGAAAAGCTACGCAGACAAACGAAGGAAACCGTTGGAATTTTAGGTGGGAGACCGCGTTCTTTTGAAAGTCTCACCCTGAAAGGGCTTGATACGCTTCAGAAAGCGTGGGAAGCTCAATCCAAGATACGTAGGGCCTTTCGAGATTCTCGCTAGAATCGGCCCTGTAGCTTACAAACTCAATCTACCTCGCGAACTCAGTAACATACATTCTAATTTCCACGTCTCGAACTTGAAAAAGTGTATGTCCGACGAGACTCTTGTAATCCCACTCGACGAGATCGAGATCAACGAGAGCCTCAACTTCGTGGAAGAACCTGTAGAGATCATGGACTGAGAGGTCAAGCAAACGAAGCAAAGCCGTATCCCGATAGTGAAGGTTCGCTGGAACGCCAAGCGAGGACCTGAATTCACTTGGGAGCGCGAGGATCAGATGAAACTGAAATATCCTCATCTTTTCGCTTAGTTATTTGTAACTTAATTGCTTAAATTCTAATTTCGGGACGAAATTCTCTCTAACGGGGGGATGATGTGACAACCCGAAATTTCTATCTTGTACAAACCATTCACTTCAATCTAAGTCAGACTCGTTTCTGCTAACTTTTAGCACTGTTTAGAGTCTGTTTGAGCATTCTGAGCCTAGTGCATCAAAGGAATCAGTGTTTGGATTTATCAGTTAAGGTTCCAAACCATCTAGCAAACCGTAAACCTCCTCAAAAGGAGTTTACCGTCAGGAAGCTTAGAGCTTACGGTCATGGTGACTGTAAACACCCTATATATACATAAATTATGATCATTTTGATCATTTCTTTCATTTCCAAGCCAAAAATCTCGAAAACTCTCTCAAGTATCATAAGATCTTCATCTTGATCTTCCAAAAATGTAAGAATTCTTTCCTTTGATTTGTTGTTACATCTCTTTATCTAGTGATTATACATGATTTCATCCATGAAATCTCTTCATTTTGATAGATCTTATAGTGTTCATCATTTCACCAAGAACACACACTAGTGTTCTTGGATCCTAATCACCCTTACAAGCTTCTAATAAGTAAGTACACTACCCTTAGCTTGTTATATACTATAATCGCTAGTTAATCACCTTTAAAACCATCATTTGTGCAAGATTTGATGAGTTTACGGTTGAATCTCCTTAGACCGTGAACTCCCTGACCGTAAGGTCATTAGACCGTAAACCTTATGACCGTAAGGTCATAGGACCGTAAACACATGGGACCGTAAACCCATTTGAACCGTGAACTCAATGGACCGTAAACCCATTGAACCGTGAACACATAGGACCGTAAACCATCATGACCGTAAACACTTATGGTCATGCCACTTGGACCGTAAACTCTATAGGGTGGCCATATACCATAGTTATGCAATCATATGTGATTGTATCCCTTCAAACTAAGAGTTTCCTAGTCTTTTAGGGTGTTATCCCTTATAATTAGTTGGTTATACACTAATCAAATACACATACATGTCATTATATGTTTATTAGGATCTTTGTGTGCTCAAGGTTTCACCTGACACTCCACATCCTATTTCCAAACATACTTCGGTATCACTCACTACAGGTGAGTTCATACCCCTTAATCTATCTTTTAAATGATTTTAAATGCTTTTATGGGGGGGGGGGGAATACAAGTAGAAAACATGTTAGTTATATAATCAATCACATGTGATTTATAACTATGTTTCAAACAAAGGGTTTCATATACTTCAAACTGTGTTTCAAACAAAGGATTTCTTATACTTTCAAACTGTATTATCAATCAAACTGCTTTTCAATCGTTTTATAAATTGACATCAAGTCATCAATATTTATTATTAAACTCTTCAAATGTTTTACAAAACTTCTTTTTAAACTTATATATTGTCAAATGCATGTCTATATATGTATAGTTATATAAGTAATGTTTAAAGGACTTAAGACTGATAACTCGCTTAATTTCCTTTTCCTTGTTTGGATGTGGCCTGAGAGTATCGGTTATTTGTCCGAATGTCGGTTAAATATCAGTTATATATTATGTATACATATGTAGATATAAAAGTACTATCAATCAGTTCAGTACCTTTGGGTAGCAAAGGCATACCTTCCTTCATTCAAACTATAGAAATTACTAGTAAACTATAATAGGTATAGTTTAGGAGAATACTATCATATACAAATACTATAACAGAGAATACTATAACAGAGAACACTATAACAGAGAATACTATAACAGAGAATACTATAACAGATAATACTATACAAAGGATACTATACAGAGAATACTATACATAGAATACTATTACTATAACAAGTATACTATAACAAGATTCAGATATAACATAATGTGAGATACTACTTCATGACACATCGACCATTTCGTTATGTCACGTTTTGTAACCAGAATCTCCTGGAGGGAGAGCGTGAGTTTGCATATAGATCTATACTGGATTGACTATCCTACACCTTGATGTTCGCTACAGTGGGACTTGCAAGTCTACGGGTGCCAAATGTCATTTCTTTCGACGTCTTTCATCGTCGTATTATAGTCGGTTTAGTATGGTAACAATCTTATCGCATTTTGCCTTAATTAAACCATTGGTTTTAAGGTAGTTATTACTTCAGTAGTTAATACAAATAATACTGCAGTACACATACATTTTCCCATTATATTCAAATTGTGATCTTCTCACATAAAGGGTAATATAAAACTATATTCTGGTAACGATAGTCAAATTTGGGAAAAACTTCCACTTTTACAGAGTAACAAACATACAAAACAGTCGGGTCTTGGTAGAAGACTACTTTTTATACTAGTAGAAAATATAGGATTTTCTAGGAGTTTTTCAAACATATACAAACATTTACATTGAACATTCACAAACATTTTCATCAAACTTATAGAAACATTGACACTAAATACTTATGAACTCACCAGCTTAAATGTTGATCTACGCTTTCAAAATAACTTGTATTCTCAGGTCACCAGTAGACAGGTACTGATGACCAGGTTTTGAGAAGACGGAGCATGTTCAAGACCCGTCTTTTATTTTGATTATTCATTTTTGGTGTCTTATTACTATTAAAGAACGCACTTGTATGAAATTATACTATTAATGCAATGAATGATGTTGTTGCTTATTTACTACTTTGCATTGTTATGATATTGTACATGACGTCCTCCACCCCCGAACGTTTCCGCCGTTCCGGTTTTGGGGTGTGACACTATAGTACCTACTAACTACATCACGAATACAATTACATGCCACATGCACTAAATAATTCTTCGACTGCAAGGTCTCACCCTGCAACGGTTGGACTCAAACAAGAGTTGCGAAATAGAGTTAAAACTAACCTTCTAAAATTATCTAATCCATGTAACATGTAACCCTACGTATTCACTTAATAGTTAGCTAATATTAGTGGAGGTCTTTAAAATCACAAAGCAAGCAGCATTCGAGCATCGAGTTATCCAAACCGAGCTTAACCCAATCAGGTCATTATATCCACTACATGAATCCATACTAGAATGAAGTTCCTAAAGCTCAATCGACATGCATATAAAGGCATCTCTCATAGCATTCTATCATGGAAATCCTTAGTCCTAATCTAGAATGCAATTCTCACATACTCATACCAAAACAATAAGCATATCACATGTATGGGTATTTTGGGAAAACTTACTTGAGCTCGGCCGATTGCATGCATCACACCCCTTTTCTTAGAAAACCTTTTTAAAAAAATCATTTTCTTCATAAAGATTTTAGAAATGCTCAGTTTGAGTTCAGATACACCCGAGAGTGTGCCCGAATCCCTCAAACCAAGGCTCTGATACCAACTTGTAACATCCCAAAAACATCGAGTAAAATTTTCACTTTAAATAAGTCAAAACCATTCATACATTATCTCAAAAGACAATTAGAGTAAAAGTATTCTCAAAACATCAGATTAAAATCATAAATAATCATTGCAGAATAAATCTTCAAGGGATACAGTGCGATCAAGTCGGACTCTTATTTTTAAAACTAGAAGTACCTGAAAATGTTTAAACCACAAAAACGTAAGCACAATGCTTAGTGAGTTCCCCAAAATACCTTATACCATACATACATAACAGTCAAAACATAATTGGGTCTATTTCACCCCTTTCGGTCTCTTTCAACTGATACTGGGTATCTTTCACCCCTGTAACATCCATAATATTCATGAAAATTTAAACTTTTTAAAACTATTCCGCAAAACATCATTGTTTACAATTTTAGTTTTCGAAGCATGTTCAATATCATAGTTTTCCCAAAACCATAAATCAAAACACGAGGAGGTGCACGATCACGCATTTTCCTTCCCGCGATCATATGAGGTACCTGAAACATAACCCAAAACTGTAAACCCAAAGCTTAACGAGTTTCCCCCAAAATACCAACACATCACATAATCATAATAATAATAGTAAATAGAATGCATACAAAGCCTTCAGTCTGACTGGAACGCCCCACCGTCCTATAGTCTACCTGGTATGCTCACAGAATCTTCAGTATGACTGGTACGCCACACCGGGCCTTCAGCCTATCTGGACCATTCTTTGGGCCTTCGGCCTGACGGTACGCCCCACTGGCCTTCAGTCTATTTGGGCCGCCCTGGGTCTGTTGGCCTTCAGCACAAAGCAGGACTGCCTCAACCCAACCATACATATAACGTGTCGACACACATATATAACACACAAGCATAAGCCAGTAAACAAACATATCTTACAGATCACTAAGCATATCATCATCCTATCTACCAGGATACAGATCTAACAGATCACTACAGTATACAATCGTACGATAAACCAGGATAACAATCCAAAGGGTCGGCCTTGGTTCCTTCGACCCGTAAGTACAGTGAGGAAAACTCACCTCATACTGCTGAATCACACTCAAAGTCTTTGGCTGCTGGCCCACTAAATCCCTACGCTATCACAAACAAAATAATCATCCAATTACTAATTGGATTCCAATCCTTAGCTATTAGTCCAAAAGTTAGGGAAAAAGGCCACTCTACCCTTTTCCTAGTTTGGGTCAAGGCCTAAGCCCAAACCAAATAATCACTCAAGGCCCATATTTGGCCTAATTTTCCAAATTGGGCCCAAACTCCTACTTGGGCCTTATCCTAAGGCCCATCCTTCTACTTAGCTCAAAACACCTATACTCAGATGGCCCAATAAAGGCCCAAGCATCTAGGCCCAAAAGATGGCCCAAACTTGAAGCCCAAAACCGCTAAGCCCAACAGACTGAGTACATGGGGCGTACTCAGTTGTACGCTAAACGCACTCACATTGAGGCTTGTACGCTGCGCGTATTAGCTTGTACGCCCAACGTACTCCTCCTGTTTAGCCACTCTTCACATTAAGCCCTCAATCCATTAAGATAAAGCTCCAAAATGTAGATCTAACTCCCTTGAGCTGTAATAACACGTAAAATTGCTAACTTTACGTTAATGCATGGCTAAATGAAGCTCTTAAGCTTTGAAATGACTTAATAAGTGGCTTAATGCATGCATGAGAACCAATACCCCATAAAGTTGGCACCTTTATGCTTAGGAAGCCTCTAGCAAGCTCAGATCTAGAGAAATGATCCCTTCAAACGTCCCAATCCATCAATCAACTTAAAAAGGGACCAAAAGTGTGACAAATCAACCCATAAAGAGATCTAAGCCCTAACAAGTCAAGATTTGAACTTGATACCTTTAGAAGCTTGCAAAGTGATGAATGATCCTGGATCTCAAGTTTCCCCACCAAGCTATGAACTTCCACCTTCTTCTAGTTTCTTCAAGAATGAGCAAAACAACACCAATTTCTCTTCAAAAGCTCAAAAATACAATAATGGAGGCTAAGGAATGCTTTAGGGTTTTCTGGAGGTTTAGGGACAAATAGAGAGGCCAAACCTAAGGGTTAAAGATGTTTATATAGGCTGCAACACCCTAAATTAGGGTTTCTAGAAACTGCACGTACTCCCAGCGTACATAAGCGTACGCCCCGCGTACGCACCCGAAGTCCCAATCCATCTCGCATTAGTACGCTAAGCGTACCAGGTAGTATGCCCAGCATACTGGCTGCTCAGCTAGGACGCTAAGCGTACCAAGTGGTACGCCCCACGTACTACTCCAAGGGCTAATTTGCAACTTTTAATTAATGAAGGGAAAAAGTGAAACGTACCAAGATCCGGGTGTTACAACCCCCTTCGGTCTCTTTCAACCGATACTAGGTCTATTTCACCCCCCTTCGGTCTCTTTCAACCGGTATTGGGTATATTTCACCCCCTTCGGTCTCTTTCAACCAGTACTGTGTATATTTCACCCCCTTTGGGCTCTTTCAACTGGTAACGGGTCTATTTCACCCCTACAACTAGCATATAATCATAACAGCAAGAGTCACAAAGACAACAAGCATAAACAGGCATAACATGAAATTGTTACAAAGACAACTATCATCCTACTAACATAACACAGTGGGTCGGCTTTGGTGCCTTCGACCCACGAGTATAGTGAAGGAACTCACCTGAACCACTTGACAACAGCCCAACCGCTACCTCAGCAACAACCACCCAACCCAAGCTTCCTAAAACCAAACCGAGACCAACCCTTTAGTCAAATACTTAGTTCTACCCAAGTTTGACTAAAACTCAAACTTGGTCAATAAGTCAACAGTCAAAGTCAATCCAGTTGACACCCACGTCATGGTCAACCCATGGCCATGTCGTGGCCACTCAATCCAGTCCTGATCAAAATCTGCTACCATGTCGTGGCAGACATGCCGCCACACCGTAGGCACGTCCAGAAAAAACAAACACGATAAGTCCCGCCACCACGCCGTGACCTTTCTTGGCCACGCCGTGGTCGTCAGTCTGAAAGGCTTTTCTTTTAAAAAGAGCCTAATTCATAAGGATCAAAGCTAAACCATCAGATTTGATTCCTAGTGGCTTCATAATGGATAAAATTTCCAATTTTATCCATTAAGATGGTCTAAACCACCATGATCTAGACCTTAAGTCTTAAAGGGACCCAAAAATGCATCTTTCTCAATTTAGTCCATTAAGTCCAAGTCTCCCACTTTCAGATCTAAATGAAAAAGATGTCTATATGGATAAAGTTTCCAACTTTATCCATAATAATGCCACAATCCTTCAAGATCTAAACTTTATTGCACCAAAATGACCTAAAGGACCAAGATAACTTGCATGGCTAAAAGGGAAGGCAAAACATCATAACTTTCCTAGTCTATGAGGTCCAGGAAGCATTCTAATATGATCAAAAGACGTTGGAGTCCACTAAACTCCAATATCACTCATAAAATGGACCAGAAGTGTCAAAAACCCCAAATGACAAGATCTAAAGAACTAGATAGCAAGATTTGAACTTTATACTTACAATAGTCCAGAACTGTAGTGTCTTTGATGGATCCAAACTTGAAACATCATTCCTTGCAACCAAATAAACCTTCTATATCTTTAAACTTCATCAAAATAGCATAAAAACATCCAAAAGAGGAAAGAGGATAGGGGAGGAGTTCAAATCTTGAAGGTGGAGGCTAGGATTTATCCCAAGGGGTATTAAAGGTGGTGGAGGCTGATAAAATGCCCAAAAATGTAGAGCATTAAACTTAAATACGTTGAAAACCCTAAAATCATGGGATTGGGCCTAACAGATCACCACCTTGTGGTCCCGACTTACCACTCCGTGGTGAAGACCACCTCGTGGCCCCGTCTCACCACTCCATGGTGACGGTTTTTGCCCAAATCCTTTCCAGCTTCAAATAATCATAATTTCTTCGTTTCAACTCCGTTTTCGGCGATCCTTATATCCACAGAAAGGTATTGGCGAGCCTTACACTTCTATCTAGTTAATTTTGGCTTAACACATGCCAAACTAAAAACCATAATCCATAAAGGAAGCCCAAAACATCACTTTTCCTACTTTCCCCTTTGACTCCAAAACACAAAACCAAGGCTTAGATCACATAATTCTATATTAACAACATCCAATAGGTTCTAAACCTTATTCCCTTGAAACCCAAGGTCTTTAACTGATCCATTTATTGTCAACAATTTTGAAATAAGAAACTTATTGAAACCGGATGTTACACACACACTATATGCATATGTGTATGAAAAAGGAATTTTTTTTTCATATACATATAGCGTATGTGCATATGTATATATGTTATATGCATATGCATATGAATTTTTTTCCCATATGCATATAACGTATGTGCATATATACATACGATATATGCATATGTATGAAAAAAAACTTTTCTTTTCATATGTATATAGTGTATGTGCATATTCATTTGCATATGCATATGGAAATTTTTTTTATCTATGTACAATTTTAGCGCTAAATTTCACATTTATATTAAGTATGACATGTTTAAAATACTTGCAAAAATATTAAAAAAAAATTTTGTGTGCATATACCGGTTTTTTTTTTAAATTATGCATATGCACAAAAAAATAAATATGCATTAAAATATTTTAAAAAAAATCATTTTTTATAACATTAACTTCAAATTATATAGAAAATATTCTTATCTTTTTTGAATTTAGCAAAAATATTGTATAAATTTTGAAAAATATTTAACAAAAATCAAAAAAATTTATTTTTGATATATATATATATATATATATATATATATATATATATATATATATATATATATATATATGATTTTTTTTTCATAATAGAAATTGAAAGAGTTTCATAAAGTTGAAATACAGGACACAACCATACATGGGAAGCTGAGAAACATGAAATAGGGAGTAGCCTACCTCCTTCCTATCATGCAAGCAAATAAACATATAACATAAAGACTAATAATTATCTATATGAGAGAACTAGTCAATGTGAGCAACCATGTCAAGCCAATCAGATATACAGTTTTTTTAGTAGTGTATGAGTTCATATTAAATATGAATTTTTTTTTATCTATTTCAGTTGTATGGTTTGTCCAATACAGAATCACAGACATTCAAGATGTTAGAATCAACAAAAAACAAGTGGATATCTCATCCAAATCGAACAATTCAATGCGACGTATCTTTCATAGTTACCTCCTAAGGATTTAGATCAACATACCTGATTCACAGTGGACATGGAAGTGTCCGTTGATCGTTTGATTGGAAAATCATTCGGAAACAGGAGCAATAACTTCATACTGGCAATGGCTGTTTCTGTCGATGACGGAGACTCGAGCATAGATTAGATTTGTTAATTTGTCGAGGAAGAAGACATGAGAACGAGATATTTACCACCGGAAGGAGAGATATTCAGTTGTCATCGATTTAAGATCTATGGTCGAGTATGTGTCTGGTGAGATCAGAAAGCGTAAAAAATCGATTCGTCGGAGGAACCGTAATACTAGATCAGTAAAGGATCGTCTTCTTTAACTGGATAATCGATCAAATCTACGATCAACAGGGGATCGACTTGTCCATTTAAATCTTCAATAGGTAGAGGAGGACAAAATAAGGTCGGTGATGGTGGTATACTCCAACGAATTGACATTGAAAATATGTATCAAAAACATGAGAAAAAGAGGGGGGTAGAACTATAAGCAATTTTATTTCTAATATTAATTTGGCTACTTTTTAGATAGTTTTTAGGTTTTAATACCCTATTTTCCCCATCATTTTTATTTAAAAAACCCAGCGTACCATTCATTTAGACCATAATTACAATTATACCACATTTACTAAGTCATCAAATTTTATGAAACAACGCTCCACTTTTATTTCTCGGGAAACTATAGTTCTCAAATGATCTCCCCCCTCTCTCTCTCTCTCTCTCTCTCTCTCTCTCTCTCTATATATATATATATATATATATATATATATATATATATATATATATATATATATATATATATATATGCGCGCGCGCGCGCATGTGTGTGTTCAAACAAGAACAATTCTCAATTTGAAAAGAAACGAGAGCAACTGTGGACCACTTAATTTTTTTCAATTAAGATGATAAAATAATTACATCCTTATTTAATTCTTTTTCTAAAACCTGATTTCACGTACTCATACACACACTCTCGTCTTGAAGCTAGATCTAGACCACCATTATAATCAACGAACCATTGTCGAAACCACCGGGACATCGTTGTAACCGCCGAAACCACCAGAACGTCGTTGTAACCTTGGTAACCCTCGTAACGCCGCTGGACCAACGCCTTTTCACCCTCTAAATCTGCTTGTTTTCCATCGCTCTCCTCCTACCACTGTCGGAAACCACCTCCTCCGTCTTTTCATTTATTGCCACTATATCGGACTTCCGCCACTTCAAACTCTCCAGATATGCTTTTTACCACCTCCTACCTTCATCTACCTCTTAACTTTTCGAACCATCACTAGATCTTGTTATACCGACCACCGCCACCAGATCTTGTTTCAGTAGCCATCAGATCTGGTTTCAGCAAATCAAAAGTAGAAAGTCACCAGAGTTGGCCCCTCTCTCATCCAAACCATTTATAGCTACATAAATCGAGAATGGCCACCAGTAATTTTATGCATTGTTTTATCCTATGGTGGTGATAATGGTGTAAATTAAGATAACAATGAATATCAGAAATCAAAAACATCGAATAAGCCATGTTTGATCTGAACTTGTCGGCACCACTCATTTAACCACTGTGACTTTGGATCCAACTTATAAGCATTATTTAATGGTCCTTTGAAAAGTAGTCACTGAGCACTATACCTCAATAACATTTGGAAGTTTTGCTTCATTTGATGTGTAGCTTAATAAAAATATTATAGATTATTAATTAAACTTTTAGAATAATATCCTTCAAAAATAAAATACCTTATAATAAAAATGAAAATTACAAATAGTATTAGTCGCTAGTCTGTTAGTCATAGATATTATAATATAGTTAATAAATTTACGGAAAAGAAATTGTGATTGTTAATAAATTAAATACATGTAATCACATGTGATTATATGTTTATAATCACATATGATTTATTTGGACAATATTTATTTTCACGTTCTCGATTCAATAATTGTTCTTTGTCCACTTTAATCATATGTGATTAAATACATTTAATCACATGTGATTATATGTATCTAACCATGATTTTATTTGAAAAAAACAAAGCTTATTTAAATAAATCATATGTGATTAGATACATATAATCACATGTGATTATATACACGAGAAAACTATTGGATCAAGGACGCGAAAACAAATCTTGTCCACGTGAATCATATGTGATTAAATACATATAATCACATTTGATTATATGTGTCCAATAACATATGATTTTAATGGAAAAGATTCATTATCGTGTTCTCAATTCAATAATTATTCTTTGTCAACTTTAATCATATGTGATTAAATACATCTAATCACATGTGATTATATGTATCTAATAACATATGATTTATGTGGACAAAAAAGAATAATGTCTATATAAATCATATGTGATTAGATACATATAATCAAATATGATTAATACACGAGATAAACTATTGAATCAAGAATGCGAAAACAAATCTTATCCACATAAATAATATGTAGATTAAAATACATATAATCACATGTGATTAAATACATGAGACCAACTATTGAATTAAAACCGTGAAAATAAATATTATCTCCATAAATCATATATAATTAAATACATATAATCACATGTTATTATGTGTATCCAATCACATATGAGTTATGTGGACAAGATTCATTATTGTGTTTTCGATTCAATAATTGTTCTTTGTCAACTTTATTCATATGTTATTAAATACCTCTAATCACATGTGATTATATGCATTTAATCACATATGATTTATATGGACAAAAAAGAATATTTTCTATACAAATCATATGTGATTAGATACATATAATCATATGTGACTAAATATTATATAATCAAATATGATTAAATGCATAAGAAAAATTATCGAATGCAGAACATGAAAACGAATCTTGTCTATATAAACCATATGTGGTTAGATACATATAATCATATGTGATTAGATGTATTTAATAACATGTAATTTTTGTGACTAAATATATTTAATCACATATGATTTATGTGATTATATAAACTTAATCACATATGGTGGTAGTGGTTGTAGTAATGGGTAGTAACGGTGATGGAGATGGGTTATGGTGGGGATGGGTAGTGGTGGAGTTAAGGGTGGTAGTGGTGGGTGATAGGGGGGAGGGGGGGTTCATAGGTGATAGGTGGTTGGGTGGCGGTTGCTATAGGATGATGGGTCGAGGTGGTGAAGGGTGGTGGGGGTGGTTGGTGGGTGGTAATAGGTGGTAGTGGTGGTGAGGGTGATATATTGGGCGGTGGTGGGGGTGGTAGTTGTGGTGGCTGGTGGATGGCAGGTGATGGTTGTGGTGGTTGGTGGGTGGTGTTGTTGTTGATGGGTGCATGGTGGTGGGTGGTGGTGATAGGTAGTGGCGATATGTAGTCATGTTTGGTGGGAGTGGTTGATGATGGTAGCGGTGGTGGGTAGTGGTAGGTGGTAGGTGTGATAGGGGTGGTGGTGATGGGTGGTGGAGGCAGACAGTGGTGATGGGTATTGGTGGTGGATGGTGGTGGTGGGTGAGTAGGTGGTGGTGGTGGTGAGTGTTGGTTGGTGGAGGTATGTGGTGGTTTTGGTGGGTGGTGAGTAGGGATAGTGGTGACGGGTGGTAATTATAGGTGGTAGAGGTGGGTGGTGGTAATGGGTTGTGGTGTTGGTAGATGGTGATGGGTGGTGGTTGATGGTGGGGATGGGGGTGGTGGCGAGTGGTAGTGATGGTGGTGGGTGTTAGTGGGTGGTGATAGTGGTGGTGGGTGGGTGGTAATGGCTGGTGGGGGTAATGGTGGCAAGTGGTGGACGTGATGGTGATGAGTGGTGGTAGTGGTTGGTGGTGATAGTGGTGGGTGGTGGGCGGGGGTAGTGGTGGTGGGTAATAGTAATGGATGGTAGAGGTAGGTGGTGGTGGTGATTGGTGGTTGTTTTGGTGGGTGATGGGTGCGGTGGTGGTGGTGGCGGGTGGAGGTTGGTGGTTGGTGGCGGGTGGTGGTGATGGCGATGGTGGTGGGTGAGGGTAGGGGTGGGTGTGGTGGTGGCGGGTCGTGGCTCGTGGGTGATGGCGATGGGTAGTTGTTATTGGTAGTGGTAGTGGGTTGTAGGTTGTGGTGATGGTGGTTGGTAGTGGTGCTGGGTAGTGTGTAGTGGTGGTGGTGGGTGGTGGTAGCGGGTGGTGGAAGTGGGTGGTGGTAGTGGATTGTAGGATGTGGTGATGGGTGGTTGGTAGTGGTTATTGGTGGTGGTGGTTGGTGGGTTGTAGGTGATGGTGATAGGTGGTGGTAGGTTGTAGGTAATGGTGGTGGGTGGTGTTGGTTGGGTGGTAGGTGGTGTTAGTGAGTTTTTTAATTGTTTGTAACTATTTTTTGATTTATATGAATATTATTTTATAATTTTAATTGAAAAAATTATGTGGTCCAAATTTGTTTTTAAATGTTCACAATAAGAAATGTTCTCGATTGAACGCACGTGCGTATATATATATATATATATATATATATATATATATATATATATATATATATATATATATATATACAAGTAGGTTCATGCGAAAACATAAATATTTTGCGGAAATGCGAAAACAGATTTTATCTTATAAAAATCAAACACATGTACTTTTGAAATTAAATTTATTAGCAATAAATTAACGATGATAAGTTTACATGGGAGGGTGTTGTGGTAATATAGATTTAAAGGTGGTTTTAGCATTCGTTTCTTTTCTTTCTCTCTCTCTCTCTCTCTCTCTCTCTCTCTCTCTCTCTCTCTCTCTTTCTTTAACGTCCTTAATCACTTTTAAATTCAAGTTTTATAATAAAAAAGTCAAAAAACATGTTTTGCTAATATGAAATAATTTCTCATGTATCATCCATTATCGTCATGTAGTTCAAAGTTTGGATGGATTTTTGTCCAAAATATAAGGTTGGGGTGGCTCAAGCTCATAGGTTTTCCATGTAAAAATTATATATATATATATATATATATATATATATATATATATATATATATATATATATATATATATATATATATATATATATATATAGACACACACACACACACTAGGCGTCTAACCGCGCAAAGCGGCGACGACGAATAGCTTTATTCGACACTTGGTTTCTTTCGGCGATTAGTTTTATTCAAAAACATGTTTTATTTCATGGAACACAAAATCATTTCTTTTCGTCGATTAGTCGATTAGTACCTTTCAAAAATATTTTGTATTTCAAAAAACACGCATTACATTTGCAAATAGCAGTAAAATGTATCAATAAACTATATAGACATTTGTTCAAAAGAATGTTGTTTTGTTAAAAAAACATGTGCACATTTCTATGTCTTTTCCTCAAATAGTTTCATATATGATTTAAATTTTTTGATTTCAAAGACTTTGATACGCTGGAATTAAAAGACTAAATGAATTGTTGGATTCCAATTAAAATGTTACAAAGAATAAGAGGCGGACAACGACAACGGATAACTATTTTTCAATGAATAGTTTCGTTATGGTAGTTTTGTTTTTTGTTTTGGTTTGAAGCTGATATCCACAATAAGTTTAAGGAAAATGGTCATCAAGAAGGGATTTATCTTAACTCTTTTTACAATAAAGATTATTAATTTATAATAACCATAAGACACAACGGTCGACTAAGAATACTTGCTACCTAACCGATTAAAATACGAGGGTAAAAGCTAATTTGCCAATAAAAATACGAGGGTGAAAGCTAATTTGCAAAAAGAAGATAAGATGTTAATTATAACCAGGAATTACCATTGTAAGATGAAAATGAGACTATAAGAAATATATTGGTTCTTATTGGATTTGATTTAGGCCACTGTTAATTAGTTTAGATGAAAAGCTTGTTCTTGCATTAAGCATCATCCACCCTTTACAACTATCTAAATCCAAACAAATTCCTCATTTATCAATTAGTAAACATCAGTCTAAATTGGCGAGCTTCCTAACACCAAAACATGAGACAAAAAATTGAAACATTTAGGACCAAGAGTAATTCCAAAACCATCCGAAAGTTCATCGATTTTATCCTGCATAGCTGCCCTCGAAGCCTAAGCACAATTTCTTTAACTGCAATTCAAACCACAAAAACATTATTTGATTGTCTCATCTTCCAGTGAGTTTATTTGTTGATTCTGAAAAGTACAGTCAATCGAACAAACCCCAGATGATGTTATCTGTATGAAAGAGAAATCAAAGTAAAACATAATACCTTCTTCTAAGATGATAGGATTGACCGATTGAAGCTACATACATTGCGTTGGGAGTAAACAACAAACATCAAGTTTTCACATCCCGACAATAACTAAGAAAAAGAGCTACACTATAAAATTAAATTACATAGATCCAATATTTACTATTAGCTATGTCATTTTCTTCTCTTGGTATTGACCCTCAAATGCGCCACCTCTCTCCTTTTGCATCTGGATGTACGATCGAAAATGCTCCCATTAGAGTGTACAAAAGACTATGCAACCAAAAGAAGGTGTTTCAACTCAGATACTCAATCAGCGATCTTAGGCATATCATACTAATAGTTCATCTTCATTTCACTTAATAAACATTTACTTAGGATATACATAAAAGCAATATGAAAATCAGTGTGCTTTTTATGAGGATATAACCATTGACTTTGACACATAATCACCATAAAAATAAAATAAAATGTAAGTAACTAATATGTAGTATACATGGACCAATTTAGAAAGAAAATAAACTAATATAAAATATTTAAAACAAAAGGTTTTTATTTTAATTGAGCTGGTATGGAAGAAAAAATTAAAATCATACTAAAGATGCCATAAAGGAGTCAAAGTTCATGTAAACATAAAGATCTTACATAACAATTTGAATAAAACAATAGTGGGTTTACCTCCAAGTGTCAAAATTGAATTACATTGGAAAGCTTACACAAATGTGTTGACTTTGGAACCATTTGTGGCTTTGTCCTTTACGATCTCTTTTAAGTCATAATCAACAGTATACTTTGAAGTTTGAACAACTATTTTATCATTCAAAGATAGAGAATATTCAATAACAAAAAATCAAGAAATTAGAAAGACAAATAATTAAGACGTGAATAATTAAAAGAAAGTTAGATCGAAAGGACATCAATAAGCAAAAAGGTGAAGATTCACCAAAATTCAGAACCTGAAGTCGAAAAATGCAAAAAAAAATGTTTTATAAACCAATGACGTTGTGTAATTATGTAATAAATTCGAGATCTTTTAACTTAAGAGCAAAGATTAAATACCTTCTCTCACATGACATGGATTTGTTGAAAGCTGATTAACTACTGATCCACTTATAAATTTCGTTGAACTTACAAATAGTTTTCTGAGCATCCCCAAATTCTTTGAGTGGTATCAACTCACTTTCTTCCTATAAACCATAAAAGAAATATGAGCATGTAATTAAACATAAACAGAGATAAAGATTTCAACTTGTACCTTTGAGAGTGGAATCAATACAAAAACGTCAATACAATATACCCTTGTACAATCAATACCCTTTTCTTTATAAGCCCCTGGAAAGTTTACTCCTCCTGCAAAGCAAAATCTAAATAACACATAGGATCCACAACATGGTGCTTCATCACCGTGATTCCGTCTAGATAGAATAAAAGGGAACAAAAATCCTTAAAAATAAAAAACTAAAAAAAACCCTTGAAGTAAACAAAATAGACCTATAAAAAAAATAAAAAAACATGAAAGACAAGTGGGAAAAACTTACAATTACTTTACGTCTTGGCATTATCCTTGCGGGTGATCTTCGTAAAGCCCTTATGCCTTCATCTTCTTTGAGCACTTATACGACCATAAACAAAAAGTAAAGAACTCGATAAAGAACCAACAATAAATGACGGTGTGATAGTGAAGATACTCACCAAATAAAATATTACCAGGTAACCTGCAACGGAAAAGAACAAGAAATCAGAAGTCGTGAACCAACCTTGCTTTAAAAACATACCAGACTTGCTGGAGTCTAGAAATCATCCCTCCGACTTCTCCGGAACTTCAAAAACTTCAACACAACGACAGAAGTAAGAAAATGAACAAATATCTTATAACTAAAAAAACAACAAAACATATGTTTAAATGAAAAAAAAACAACTGATAGGGTGATAAGACATCGGGGTTGATTCTTTTAAGTCGATTTCATATCAGGGTGTATTTGGGATTACTTTTTAAACTTAAAAGTCTTTTTTATAAAATAATTTTCTATAAAATAACTTTTTCTAAAAGAAAGTTTTAAAATGTGTTTGACTTAGTTTTTAAGGCTTTTAAGTGAAAAAAAAGCCAAAAGTCACAAAAAGACATGATTTCAAGACTTTTGAAAAACCATTTTTTTGTTCTTGCCAAAAAGTTGTTTGTTCTTGCCAAAAAGTTGTTTTACAAAGAGCTTTTATACTTACCAAACATCTTTTGGACATTTTTAATTTTTTGGAAAACTTAAAAGTCCAAAAGTCATTTTAGAAGTAATGCCAAACACCCTCTAAATATGTGAAGGTCATGACAAGGGTGGTTGTGAGAGAGGGAGAGAGATAGGTGGTTGACTGTGGTGGTGGCGATTATAAAGAGACAAAGATAGGGGGAAGAGAAAAGATGGAGGGTGATTTGGTGGTGGTCATGGTCGTGGATTTTACACAAAATAGAGAGAATAAGAAAGTTGTAGTGGTGTTGGTAAGGTGGTGCTAGTCCGATTTGAATGAGTATCCCTTGTTTAAATCGTTTAATTTCTGAAGACAAGGGATTTTCCTGAGATAGGGGCGAAATATTGGGGATTTAAAAAGGACCGGGTCGAAAAGAGAGAGAAGATGGGTCGAGAGGATAGGAAGAGAAGGTTTGACAGTATACATTTATTACGCATTAGATATTTGTACATAATGCATTATTATTTGGATGACTTAGAATATATTATTATTATATTGATGATTTGTTGTATTCTTAGTTTAAACACTTGAACGTCTTAAAAATAATAATATTATTATATTGAAGGTATTTTTAAAATAGTTAGATTTCCTTTATAATGTTATATATATATATATATATATATATATATATATATATATATATATATATATATATATATATGGAAAAGTTCAATAGATAACCATTATTAATCAACGAACAGAAGAACCAATCCAAAACATCGGAATTTAAAGCAATCAGTGGCAAAAAAAATGTTCTAGACTTTTACAATTGACGCATCTGCATCGGATTATAACAAAATCTACTTCTTTTTTTTGTAGTTTATTTTTTTTAGGTAACGTTTTTTATCGAAAAAAAAACTGAATATAGCATTGTTCATGATTTTCCGTCTTGCTTACACACACACACACATACACACACACACAGATATATATATATATATATATATATATATATATATATATATATATATATATATATATATATATATATATATATATATATATATATATATATATATATATATAATAAGGATAAATACCATAAAAGCCACTTCATTTTCACGTGTTTTTGAGAAAAGCCCTATTATTATTTTTTGGTTGGCTCTGCCACAAATTGGACATAGAATTACCACTCTAGTCCATTTAACGATTTTCATGGTTAACTCTGTTAAATTTGTTGCAAAATAAGTTCAAATTTGGTCCCTATAGTTTGCAAAAGTTTACACAACATGTCCAAAACTCGGTTTTATGTTTTTTAACTTCTTTATTTTCATTTATTTTTTTTATTTTTTAATCAAAGCTAAACTTGCTTTTATATTTTTTTTTTATTTTTCGTTTTTTTTTTTCGTTTTTTTTGGTCTTTTTTGTTTTTTTATATATTTTAACTTTTTTTTTGTTTTTTTATATTCATTTATTTTTCATATTTTTTATATTTTTTTCGTTTTTTTGGTTTTTCTTTATTTTCGTTTTTTCTTTATTTTCGTTTTTTCTTTATTTTCGTTTTTTCGTTTTTCTTTATTTTTGCTAAAATAAAATTTACGTTTTGTTTTTCGTCAATTTGATAACTTCTTTCGATGTTTATCAAAATTTTTAAAGTATATGAATATTTTTTATATTTTTCGTATTTGTTTCGTATTTTTTTGTTTTTTTTTCATATTTTTGTTACGTTTTGTTTTTCGTCAATTGGTAATTTTTTAGAAAGTGTAAAGTGTATAAATATATTAGAGTATAATACATTTATGGTGTTTGAATTTTTTTTTGGTTTTCTAAAAAAAATGAAAAAACGAAAATAAAGAAAAAAAAACGAAAAAAATATATAAACAAATATGAAAGATAAGTGAATATAAAAAACGAAACACACAAAAAAAAAGAAGTTAAACAAAAAAAACCAAAAAAATGAAAAAAGAACAAAAAATATAAAAAAATTGAAAAATATAAAAGCAAGTTTAGCTTTGATTAAAAAATAAAAAAATAAATGAAAATAAAGAAGTTAAAAAACATAAAACCGAGTTTTGGACATGCTTTGTAAATTTTTGCAAACAACAGAGACCAAATTTAAACTTTTAGGATTGATTTTGTAAAAAATTTAACAGAGTTAACCATGAAAATCGTTAAATGGGCTAGAGTGGTAACTCTATGTCCAATTTGTGGCCAGAGCCAACCAAAAGAAAATAATAGGGCTTTTCTCAAAAACACGTGAAAATATAATGGCTTTTATGGTATTTGCCCTAATAATAATAATAATAATAATAATAATGAGTTTTTTTTTCCAAAAAAACCCACTTTATTTTCTTTGTTTTTTGAAAAGTTAAGTTCTATTTTTTATCGAAAAAATTAATAAATATATCAAAATTCATATTTTTTGGTACGCTTTAATCATATATTCATATTGATGTTTAAAAAAAAATCGAAAATTCACTTCAGATTCACAGTGTGAATAATAGTAAGTCAGATTCACATTGTGAATTCTGAAAACTAAATTATATACAGTTCAGATTCACAATGTGAATAAATCCATTTGTTGATTTTACAAAACTAATTTACGAGTAATCAAAACGTTAAAATATTATAAAAGTAATAGAAATATATTTCGATTCATATGTAAATTTCACTTAATTTGCGAATGATTAAAGAGTTGAAATAGTAAGTTAGATTTATATTGTGAATGTTGAAATTAAAATATTTACAGTTTAGATTCACAGTGTGAATATTATCTAATCAAGTTATTTTTTAATCGATGATGATGTTTATTAATAAAAGAAAAAAATTGAGATTTTTGGTGTAATTAGGTTTTTTTGGATAAAAATAAACTTAAATATTGAAAAAAAACAACAAAAAGAAATGAGCTTTTTTTTTCGAAAAAAACAAATTTGTTTATATATATATATATATATATATATATATATATATATATATATATATATATATATATATATCTATGAAAAGAGAACGAAAAAATCGTGAACAACGGTATATTAATTTTTTTTGGTAAAACACGTGGCTTAAAATAAATTTTAAACGAAAAAAAAATGTAAGTTTTTTGGTAAAGATATGAGTTTATGGTATAATCCGATGTATGTGCGTCTAATGTACAATGATACATCCAATCTTTTGGCCGTTGTATTATGATTTCCGACGCTCACAATTAGTTCATTGGTTCGTTGTTAATACCGATTTTCTATTGAAACCTCATTTTATATATATATATATATATATATATATATATATATATATATATGTGTGTGTGTGTGTGTGTGTGTGTGTGTGTGAGAGAGAGAGAGAGAGAGAGAGAGAGAGAGAGAGAGAGAGAGAGAGAGAGAGAGAGAGAGAGAGAGAGAGAGAGAGAGAGAGAGAGAGAGAGAGAGAGAGAGAGAGAGAGAGAGAGAGAGAGAGAGTATTATGGTAATTTTATAATCATCCCGATGATTACTAATTAGTTAGGTCAGATATAACCATGTTTCTCCAAAAGAATATAAAAAGTGGAAAGGTTGTTTATTTGTGTGGAGGGACGGCTATTGGCTCTTATTAAATCCATTTCCGAAAAGCTACCTTGTTTGATGATTACAGTATTTTATACTTTGGATTGGTATGAAAGTTCAACTCTTTAGAAAAACTAATTTGCAAATTTACCAATATGCAAATTATACCTCAAATATGTATAGTTTAATAAATTTTAATGTACATAACTTTTTTAACATTAAGATTAGAAAATTTACATATAAATTAGGTTTCTTCATAATATAAACAAATAATGATTAGATTATATTCTAAATAAACAGTATTTGTTTGATTATAAACATATTAATATTAATATTTGAATTTTAAAAAATAAATTTTCTAAGATACAAATGGACTGAAAGTTAATTTCTTATACATACAATTAATTTGACATTCTTAAACCATAACAGCCGTATTATCTCACCAAATACATTTTATATATAAGTTTTAGAATTATTTATATAAAATATGGCTATCAAAAGGGACATGTGCTTCTTTTGTTTTTATTAACCTCTTATTTAGACTTGTAGCAAACTGAAATAATATTGAAATAAATAAATAGCATGTATAAATCAGTCGTTTTTTCTATAAAAAAAATATTAATTTGTATGATAAGTATCTCAAGTTGTCTTTCCCAACCTAGCACATGTATTGGAAGTGCAAAATCCTTATTTTCCTTGTGGTATCATAATCCATAAATAAAATGTCAAGTTAAAGTCTCCTATCACCTTTGTTGCTTTCAAAACATATTAATTTATCTCATTCGATTTGATTGTGTGATTGGTTAATGGTGCCGTCCAAAAGTGTAGTTTGTTTTCTTCATAAATTTAGTGTAAATGCTAATTCAAAAGAGGGTTTAATTGGATGTGTTGCAAAACTAATTATTATTTTAAATTTTTATTTCTCTTGCATCCAAAATATTCAGATTTTAATTTGCATCTAAATATTTGACCAAATAGTTTCTACTTTATAGCACAACGTATAAAATGTTACCATATAATTAGAGATGGATTAGATTTGTCGCTAAAGAATATATATATATATATATATATATATATATATATATATATATATATATATATATATATATATATATATATATATATATATATATATATATATATATATATATATAAAGGTAAATGTTAAACAGTAAATAATATCTTACTACCAACAACTTTAATCAAATATTTTTATGATTATTTAATCTTGAACAACACAATAATTATTCTTAAACATACTTTAATCATACTTATATAGTAAATATAGACGTATCATTATGATTTTGAAACAAATTGATTATTATTTCTACGAAACTTAGATAATTGATTATTTCCGCATTGTCAAAATGAAATTATTTCTAGATTTTTCGCTTGGAAGCCATTGGTAATGCATGTCCCATCGTCAACATGTCTATGGCATCGATCGACACCATCATTAACATAAAGTATCATTACAGTTTGTATATATCTTCATCTTTCGGTTTACCTACCATTGCATTATGTTTTGTGGGTCTTCGGTGTTATGTAAGTAGACCAAGAGAAAAAGTTAGCAATCTTTGCAAATAAGAAAGGCTCGTGATCAAAGTGTATCTTTTTAGAATGTGCTATGAAAATGAAGATCACCAAACACGTATCCTAAAGCATAATTTTAAGGACTCTAAACGGAATCTTAATATTGTATTCATTTGTGGTCGTGATTTCTATTCAAAATGGTTTAAAAAATATTAATTAAACATGCATAAAATAAATAATAATTTCGCCAATCGGTAAAAGAAAAACAAACACATGACACAACTTTAAAAACGAAAATTAAAATAAAAACTGAATTCCCAAAGTTTATTGTATTCCCCAATTCTTTTTCATGACAACAAACAAAAATCAAAAATCAAAAAGAGAGTGTTAATAAAGTAAGAGCCAAGCTTCAGACTTGCCTAATTGATCAAATAGACATGAACTCAACCGTTTCTCCGACACCCTCGTTCCCTAGAGGCAGCAATTCGCACGTTCCATACGGACCCACAGGACCACCCCGATCTTGGTTGTCCGGCCACCATCTCCGCCTCGGTTGCCGCCATGATCTGCTTCTTAATTTGCGGCTTTGAATAAATCTAAGTGTTTGCAGAACGAATGAAAGGGAGGAATGAAGAAATAATACCTTGGTGGGCTGTATATAATGAGTTGTCTGTGTGGTGGATTTTGTTGGTTCTCATTTGGTACAAGAGCGGATGCAACTAAGAAAAGGGTGATAGATATATAATAATAAAACAAGACACGTATATGTAGGGTCCATGTTGTAAAGAGACAACTTTTAGGTTTAAACTATTTCGTTTGATCCAATTGATGTTAACTGATTTTCACGACATAATGGTTCTAAGTCGCTTAACACATAACATGGTGTACGTGTGTGCGCGAATATTTTCGATTTAAATGATTTAGATCATGAAAAGATGTTTTAAGCAACTCACAAATTAACTTGTTTCATCCTATTGATGTTAACAGCATCCCACAATGATATTTGAACCAGAAAGTTGGATGAGATGACAAATATAATTGTCATTAAATTAAACTTTATCATTGTGAGATGATATATTAGTATTAATGGATTTGCAATTCAATAACAATTGAACCCTTCAATAGAGAAAAAGTTTACTATAATACTTAAATATGTTTCATTAAATTTTATAGAGTTTAATACATCGTAGAAAAAAAAACTGATAGGGTTGTATGAAATACATAATGATAATGTGACAATGCATTGAACTTTGAACTTCAATCCATTGTGGATGTCTAACTGAGTGTTAAGAAACATTGATTGTATTTCCGAGATTAACATTTACCATTTAATATGGTGTGTGCTAATTTCATGTGGTGCAAAATATTGGTTTAAGAAAAGAGATTTTAAGCAACTGATAAAGCATTTTACTAAGACTTGTTTGACTTGAGTAGTATTAACGAAGTTTCACAAGACAAGGATTGTATGTTCGAGAATGGATAATAACTCCTAAGTCTAATGGGAGTAGTGTCATTTTCGTTATGGACGCCTCTGCTCCACGTAGGATTTACCATAATTATATGATTGGTTATCATGACAAGTGAATGGTGGCATTTTTACTATAACAATGGAGAAGCTAGGGAGAAAAGATAGAGAAAAGAGAGTAACAAGAATGGGAGAAAGGAGAGAGACTCCATATGTCGAGCTCAATATTTTTTTTACCTTTTCCATTTTCATGGGACGGTGTTCATGGGGGCATAAATGTAACGCCCCATTCCTAGTATGTAATTTAAATATTGAATTTCCTTTCTTAGGGTTACTCGACGAGTCAGTAGCCCCGACTCGTCGAGTAGAAGCGAGAATGCACGTGGACTTAGTGGAGTGACTCGACGAGTCCATTCCCGACTCGGCAAGTCTGCCAGTCTGGATGAAACCCTAATTCTTAGGGTTTGTACCCTATTTAAACGTCCTTATAGCCCCAAACCAGCCTCCTTCACCTCTCAGAGACTTATTCCCGAAACCCTAGCCTCCTTGAAGTGTATGTGAGTGATTTTTACCCTTGTGAAGGAATCTTGGTGCATTGTTGAGCAAGAAGAAGAAGGAGAAGGTAGAAGAACTCAAGGAAGAAGAAGTAGATCCAAATTATACTCCTCTTTGGCCATCCTTTCTGGTAATAAAGCTTTCATCTTGGTTATTGTATTGCTAGATCTAGTTTGTCCCCAAATTGATGGTTTTGAGCTCAAAAACCCCAATTCCCTAGTGATGAAGCTTTGTAATCAAGCCATATCTCGGATCTAGCCTCTCTTGAGTTCCAGGAGCTCAAGAAGGCCACCTGTTGGCAGCCATGGCCTTGTTCTAGACAAGTAACCCCCATCATAGCCAAGTTTGAGTGTTATTGCTTCATTGCATCATAGATACACGTAAAGTTAGCAACTTTACGTGTTCAGATTGTACCAGAAACCCAGATCTATGAATTGGATGCACTGAAACTGATTAGAATCGACTGAATAGAAACTGCATGCAAAGGACTCGGCGAGTCATTCTTCGGACTCGGCGAGTCCGGTCGCGAGTCTTAGATTCCCTGTTCAATAGTAGTGAGTCTGTTAGTGAGTGGAGTAAAGACTCAGTGAGTTAAGACATGGATCTGAGAGTAGAGGGACTCGGCGAGTCTACGCCCTGACTCGGCGAGTCCAAGGCAATCTCCTTCCCGTAAGAACAGACTCGACGAGTTGTTCATATAACTCGGCGAGTCGGATGAAGGTTGGCAGGATATCAGTAAAGAAGGAGAACTCGTCGAGTTTTAGTTAAACTCGACGAGTAGAGTCGGGAAGGGGAGTAGAAGGAAAGATAGGGACTCGACGAGTTGGCGGCCCAACTCGGCGAGTCAGGTCAACAGATTGTTGACTTTGACCAGGGGGTAAAATAGTCATTTTACCCTAAGATTAGTTATCAGTGTCTGATTAAGTGTCTTTTGGGAATTGTAGCCGGAGAGTTACCGGAACAGCAGTCAGACAGTTCCCGAGGAGCATTTCAGCAGCCAGCCTTACGAGGTGAGTTTTTCCTTCCAGTAGGAACGGGTCTACGGCCACAATGCCGACCCGTTTAGTTAGCAGTAGTTCCGGACTTCAGTCTGATGCAGTAGTTCAGTATGCTTGGTGTCTTTATGATACAGGCATGGTATGTGTTATGTGTTCCAGACTATGGTCCGATGCAGTATGCAGTATATGTGTTCATATTATATGCTATGATTATGTTATGCTATGTTCAGTCAGTTCCGGACTTCGGTCCGATGCAGTTCCGGACTTCGGTCCGATGCAGTGGGCAAGGCCCTAGTTAGTTCCAGACTTCGGTCTGATGCAGTGGGCAAGGCCCTAGTAGTTCCGGACTTCAGTCTGATGCAGTGGGCAAGGCCCTAGTCAGTTCCGGACTTCGGTCCGATGCAGTGGGCAAGGCCCTAGTCAGTTTCGGACTTCGGTTCGATGCAGTGGGCGAGGCCCAGTATGTGCTTTATATGGTATTGTATGGTATGTGGTAGTTTGGGGGAGCTCACTAAGCTTCGTGCTTACAGTTTCAGTTTCGGTTTTAGGTACTCCAGCTAGCAAAGGGAAGGGTTCGGGATGATGGCATGGCACACACCACAGTTTTAGCCTGGGAGTTAGACTCTGATATTTTGATATGATCTTGACACTAGTTTCGACTTGATAAATTTATTATGACATTTTGAGATACACGATTCATGGTTTTATCTTTTAATAATTGATATTATGGTTTAGTAAAGTTTTCAAACAAAAATTTTTGGGTTGTATTTTTGGGATGTTACAAGTTGGTATCAGAGCCTTGGTTTGAGGGATTCAGGCACACTTTCGGGTGTGTCTGAACTCAAACTAAGGAAGTGGTATAGAGTTTTCAAAAGAAAAGAGTTTTAGAAAAGCAAAAAGAATTTTAGAAAGAAAAGAACTTTGAAAAGAAAAAAAAGGGTGTGGTGCATGCAATCAGCCGAGCTCAAGTAAGTACTCCTAAATTATCCATACGAGTTTATGCTATGTTATGATTATCAGCTTTATTAGAACAACATTCTAGATTAGGACTAAGGATCTAGGAAGGATGCCTTATGTGCCTGTTATATGTGTTTCAGCTCTATGAAAACTGCATGCTAGTACATAATTGTCAGTATGATAGCCAGAGTAGTATATGCTTGATTATGTGTACTCGATGCTTGAATGCTGCTTGCTTTGTGCTTTTAGGAGTCTTAGTTATCTTTCACTAACTAGTAAATGAATATGTTACGTTACATATTGTGAGGATTAAATAATTTCAGAAGGTTAGGTCTAGCTCTATTGCGCAGCTCTTGTCTGAGTCCAACCGTTGTAGGGTAGGATCTCTCATTCGAAGAATTATCTAGTCTTAGTGATATGTAATAGTATTCACGAGCTAGTTAGGGGGAGGTAGCCGGGACTTCTTGTGCAACTGATAGCGGAGAATGGGTTGGTGATTACCCTAGGGAAAGCCTAGGATGAGAGTAGCAGAGAGCAGTGGTAGTAGAAGGGACTTGGTGGAGTTAAGGCAATTCTTGAGGAAAGTACGGATAGATATGGAAGGTAGTATGGGCCCGTACTACTGAAAGCAGAGGATCCGTACTCGAATCAAGGAAGGCTGAGATGAGACCAGGAAACTTGTAGTAGTAGCGATCCCTCGAGATATTTATGTATTCCTGACATTGTCATTATGTGTTTTCAGAATGGTGGTTTTACGCCCTAGACCAGCAGTCGGCAGTTCAGGTGCCGGTGAGGGATTGGGATCAGGCTCGGGGGCCGAGCATTTAGATGAGCAGACTAGGGAGTTTCTCTCCTCAGAGGTTACTCGCATCATACTCGAGCAGACTCCTGTGATATTCGGTTCGATCAAGGAGGGTATTTTGGAGCTGATGGACGAGAAGTTGAGCACATTCCGTGCTGAGGTGGCGGCCATGATGGGGTCGCGCACCCTCACTTTCAGGGAGTTCAGAGCATGTGGAGCTCCTGACTACCATGGGGTGCGGGATCCCATTGCGAGTACCAGGTGGTTGGCGGATGTCGCCAATGCATTCCGCACCAGCAGATGTCCCGAGGGGGACAAGGTCAGACTAGCATCCTGTCTCCTGAAGGACATGGCACGAGATTGGTGGGAGGAGATCAGACATATCATGGGAGATGACGCAGATCTCGATGCGATGACCTGGACCGATTTCACTACCAGGTTCAGAGCCGAGTTTGCACCGGTTATCGAGGTGCAGCAGTTAGCGAGGGAGTTTCAGGGTCTTACTCAGACTACTGAGACTGTGGCGGAGATTACCGCCAAGTTCAGGGAGAGGGCTCTTCTCGTTCCTCAGTATGCGACTGATGAGGAGATGAAGAAGGCTCGTTATCATGAGATGTTGAGGAGTGATATCAGACAGTTTGTGAGCCGGTCCAGCTGTAAAACGCTGGATGACATGATTGCGAGGGCTCGTGAGAGAGAGATAGATTTGGAGATGGAGAAGAAGAGGAAGCCAGAGGCGGCATCTGGCACAGGGAGTTTGGGCAAAAAGCCCAAGGTATCGGATCACAGATCCAGAGGACAGCAGAGCCATAGTAGGTGTGGCAAGTGTGGGAGATTGCACGATGGGGCGTGCAAGGCAGGGATCTCCGACTGCTACAAGTGCGGTCGGACCGGGCATATGAGTAGAGATTGTACAGCCACCACCACCACCACAGCAGTTGATCTGATTTGCTTCCGTTGCAATCAGAGGGGACATAAAAAGTCCCAGTGCCCGAGTTTAGCAGCAGCAGGGAAGGTGGCAGCACCTGCCCCTGCTACTTTGAGGATTACAGACGACCGTCAGGGTCGGACTGAGGCGCCAGTGGCGAAGAGTAGAGCTTTCCAGATGACAGCAGAGGAGGCGCGGGCGACTCCTGATGTGGTGATGGGTATGTATTTTCCTCTTATCTCTGTATTTAATATTGATTATTTCTCATGATTATGTGTTTGTATTCAGGGTCGTTCTTAGTGAACGACATTTCAGCTACAATATTGTTTGATTCGGGGGCCACCCGATCGTTTGTCTCGCTTGCGCTTAGCAAGCGGTTTAGCAGAGCTCCGGGGGAGCTGGACCGTCCACTTGAGGTTGAGAGAGCTGATGACAGGACCGTCAGGGTCACGAGGGTACATAGGAGGTGTTTGCTGCGGTTATTTGATGAGCAATTTTCAGTAGATCTGGTTCCTATTCCCCTGCGAGGGAATAAGGTCATAGTGGGTATGGATTGGTTGAGCCCCAATGGGGCAGTGATTGATTGTGAACTGCAGTTAGTGAGGGGTCGCACTCCTAGTGGGGGAGAGTTAGTGATTCAGGGCGAGAGGCCACAACGCGGACCGATTATGTGTTCAGCAGCGAGAGCGAGGCGCTACTTTCAGCAGGGTTGTGCGGGGTACATCGCCTATGTTTTAGATGCCCGGGAGAAGGGCGAGGCGACAGTTGACGATGTACCGGTAGTATGCGAGTACCCGGATGTATTCCCAGAGGATTTGCCTGGGATACCTCCTGAGAGACAGGTTGAGTTCAGGATTGACCTGGTTCCTGGTGCGGCTCCAATAGCCAAGGAACCATACCGATTGGCTCCTCCCGAGATGCAGGAGTTGTCTACGCAGCTGCAGGAGCTTCTAAACAAGGGGTTTATCAGACCGAGCAATTCACCATGGGGAGCCCCGATCCTGTTTGTGAAGAAGAAGGACGGGTTACACCGTATGTGTATAGATTACCGGGAGTTGAACAAGGTGACGGTGAAGAACCGTTACCCACTTCCGAGGATAGATGACTTGTTTGATCAGCTCCAAGGAGCATCTTGGTTCTCCAAGATTGATTTGCGCTCCGGTTATCATCAGATGCAGGTCAGAGGTAAGGACATGCAAAAGACCACTTTTAGGACCCACTATGGTCATTATGAGTTCGTGGTGATGCCATTTGGGCTCACCAATGCACCAGCCGCGTTCATGGATCTCATGAACCGCGTATGCAGGCCGATGCTGGATCGGTCTGTGATAGTGTTTATTGACGACATCTTGGTTTACACCAAGACTCAGGAGCAGCAGGAGGAGCACCTGAGAGAGGTGCTATAGACACTGAGGAGGGAGAAACTTTTTGCAAAGTTCTCCAAGTGTGAGTTCTGGTTGCGCGAGGTGCAGTTCCTTGGACACCTCGTCAACTAGAAGGGTATACTAGTAGATCCGGCCAAGATAGAGGCCGTGATGCAGTGGGAGGTCCCGAGGTCTCCATCTGAGATTCGGAGCTTCCTAGGTTTGGCAGGGTACTATAGGAGATTCATCTAGGATTTCTCCAAGATAGCAGTTCCGCTCACTCGACTGACCAGGAAGTCGGTGGCATTTCGCTGGGGGCCTGAGCAGCAGGCAGCATTTGAGACCCTCAGGCAGAGATTGTGCGAGGCACCGATTCTTACCCTGCCAGAGGGAGTGGATGACTTCATAGTCTACTGTGACGCTTCGATCATAGGTATGGGAGCAGTGTTGATGCAGCGAGGGCATGTGATAACGTATGCCTCTAGACAGTTGAAGCCTCACGAGGCTAACTATCCGACACACGATTTAGAGCTGGGGGCAGTGGTGTTCGCCCTCAAGATTTGGAGGCATTACCACTATGAGGTCCGTTGTACCATTTACACGGATCACAAGAGTCTGAGGTACCTTATGGATCAGTTGAATCTAAACATGAGGCAACGTCGGTGGTTAGATGTGGTTAAGGACTATGATTGTGAGATCCTTTATCATCCGGGCAAGGCCAACGTAGTGGCTGACGCCCTGAGCCGTAAGGCGATGACGGCCCCGATCAGAGATATATGTCTGAGGATGACAGTGATTACTCCATTATTGGAGCAGATTAGAGAGGCACAGGTTGAGGGCCTAAAAGAGGAAAGACAGAAGTGCGAGAGGATCGTGGGCCGAGTAGCTTCTTTCGATTATGACAGTCGAGGATTGTTGACCCTTCATGGGAGAGTTTGGGTGCAATACTGGGGAGGATTACGGCAGGTGTTGATGGATGAGGCCCACAAGTCTCGGTTCTCCATCCACCCAGGGGCGACAAAGATGTACATAGATCTTCGACCCGATTATTGGTGGCCCTGCATGAAGCGGGACGTAGCTTGGTATGTGGAGAGATGCCTGACCTGCAGGAAGGTCAAGGCAGAGCACCAGAGGCCCCACGGTGATGATATATGGTCCATTGGCATGGCCTAGACTGCTCTAGCGCGCCAGCCTGGCCTGGCGCGCTCCTGCCAGCCCTGCCTGGCGTTCTCCTGCCAGCCCTGCCTGGCGTTCCCTTGCCAGCCTTGCTGGGGACTCCCTTGCCAGCCCTACTGGGGACTCTCCTGACGGCTCGGCCAGGCGCTCCCTCGCCTGGCACTCCCTTGCCATCCTCTCCTGGTGCGCGCCCGCCAGCCCTGCCTGGGGCGCGCCCGCCAGCCCCGCCCGGCGCCTCCGGGCGGCCTCGCCCAGCTCCTTGCTAGCTGGGCCTGAATTGGGCTGGCCCAAGGCCTGACCTAATTGTCCCCTATATAATGAACAGTACCTCCTCCATGAAGAGGGACTCTCTCCCAGGTGGTTCAGCCACCACTAGGCTTCCCCTCGGCTCAGCCGCCGCCCTATACTCCGGCCGGGTGGCTCAGCCGCCACACGCCGCCGTCAACCACCATACACCATCACCAGCACCAAGATGGTTCTCTCCAGCTATGGAGGACCATCTCAGATCTACCAGCTGATCTAACTTGACCGTCGGAGTACCCTCCCGGGGCATTGTCCCTGGGACGGCTCTTACGGGTTTGCACTGTGATGTCAGATCTCCGCCGCACCAAAAGAGCCAGAAGAGCCGCCGGAGGTCGATGTCGCATCATTTGGCGCCATCCCGGGCTTGAACAAGCAGCCATCATCTTGTTCTTGCCTAGATCTGTTCATTTCTAGCACCTTTTAGTTCAGATCCGTTTGGCTTTTGCCAAGATCTGTTCAGATCCGTTTGGTTCTTCGCAAGATCTCTTCAGATCTGTTTAACCATCGTTCATATCTTTTGATATGCTTTTTTTAGTTCAGATCTCTTGATCTGTTGAGGTTTTCTCGTTCAGATCTTCAGATCTGTCTCGTTTTTTGCTCAAATATGTTGTGATATTTCGTTTCAGTTCATCTGAACAACTCTCAAACTTTAAAAGATTTTATCAGATCCATTTTTTCCGTTTATACTTTGATGGGTTCTTCAGCAAGTCATGAAGAATGAAACTCTTATGAGTTCTTAACCCATTTTCGTTTTTATTTTGGTGTTTTATCAAACAACTTGAAGAGAAGAGAAACTCTTTGTGGTTATTTATCTTAATTCAAGTTGGTGTTTCCTTTGGAGGCTCCAAAAAAGAAAAACGAAAATTTATGAGATCTGTTTTCTTTTTCATATTTCAATAGCTTTTTGAGCAAACTAAAGGGAAAAGAAAGTCTTATAAGAAGAGACTTTGTCAAACCCGTTTTTGTTTATATTTTGGGGTTTTTCCCAGTAGGTTGAGAGGAAAAGAAGTGTTTTATGAGTTTTATCCCACCTCTTGTTCATGCATTATCTGAAGATCCTTCTGTAGCTGTGCATTTCCATGTACATTGTTACCCATTGTAACAATTATTTGTACATACAACCATATAGCTTGTACATTTTACAAAAACTTTCAAAAAAATAAAAGATAAGAAGGGAGGAGAAGTTTTGACGGGTTTAACCCTACTTTCAGTCCATAAATTTTCAAAGAAAACTTATGTTTATGATTTTACTCAGGTTGTTTAGAAGCTTGAGAAAGGAAATAAGTTCTTTCAAAATTTTTACCTCCACAGAAATTTTATTCTTCACTTGAGTATTCTGAGTATTCGTGTATATATTCTTAATTCAGATCCTTGGATCCACTGAGTTATTACCATCTATTATAGTTCACACTATGCAAATTTTATTTTAGTAACGATTCAAGTGTGTTTCATTTGCAAACACAGCTATAGTAGTTGTACATTTTAAAACCTATCAGACCTTTTACCTCAAAAATTTACCTTCAACTTAGTTACAGTGATGTTAAAAGTTTCTGTAAATAATAAAAAAAATAAAGAGGTGTAGAGTTGCACTGATACGTGAAAATAACCAGTAAAAAGAAGAGAAAAAAAAGCTGTATATTCAATGGTATATATATTCAATGCTGATTCCCTTTCACATCATATAAAAAAAGCACAAATACAACAGCTGTATTTGCTTGTTGTCCTTTCATAGCCGACCAAAAAGAAAAAAAAGGGGGGAAGTGGTGTATACAGTATACACTATAGGACAGAAGCCAAAAAACCACAGCTGGCCTCCACGTGATGCTATCCTTCTCAGTCAAAGGAGCTGGCAGAAAAGTCAAAAGGTGGGTCCACATGGTCACCAAACACTACTACCGTCGACCACCTGTCGACCGTCGGAGACAAAAGTAGCAACCGGAAGAATCTTCGACCCTGCTTTCTCGACCTTTCAATGCCAGCCGGAACTACACTACCGGTTACCATCGGGTACTTCAGGCTCCGGCAAGTGGGACCTAGGCCCAATCCCCAGTGACGAACTCCAATGCCAATCACAACCTTCGTATCCCCGCTTCATCACTGCGCGCTAGCTGCCACTCCGGCACCTGTTCCTCGACCACTATGGTCGACTGGAACCGAAGCACCACCAGTCACTACCTGATTCATTCCGAGGATCAACATCACCGGCGATCAGACCGCCGATCACGACGCCCGACGAGAAACCCAAGACCAACCGTCGACCTGCAACAGTTTCCCCAACGACCAGCCGCCGTGTCTCCAATCGTCGCCATCACCAATCGCTATCATCACACTACCACTTGTAATCACCAAATGCTTTCAATGGAGACCCAACGACCCTCCGACGTCGACGAAATAGCATCTTGATTCTACTCCACAGTCGGCAACGGTGTCGCCTCGGCCCTCTCTTGCATCTATAGAATCCCAATGAAGAACCACCATCTCCAACCGGCGACAACAACTCCAAGTGCCTCCAACGCCGATGGAATAGCCCCAACCAGCTGTCGATGCCTTCCTTTCTTGGTATACAACAATCGAGATATTAGGGAAAAGGGAAAATTTGTGTCTTACTTGAATCCATACGACGGGCCCAGTTCAGTTCATACACACAAAAAGCCTTTAATTCATAAATAGGCTGTTGGGCCCATACACACTTGATACCCGGATGCAAGTTCACACGTAAAAAAAAAGGAAGGGATTACAATATGGACTGTTTATTTGCAAATGGGCTCTATTGCATATTTGGGCTAGGGCATTCGATTTGGACTCCTCATATATTGGTATTGGTTCATCTAAAACAATTAAAATGGATTGGTTTCTTACAAGAATAAATTAGCCAATTAACCACTTGACGCTCCAGCAAAATTTAATTTTAGAAGACGCAGCACGGTCCAATCCACTCGGAACTTTCAAAAAAAAAGAGGGGAAGAGTAGTACGCTACTACTACTAGTGAAGCATTTCGAAATAGACATCAGCAACTGCGTTGCGCGGCTATCAGCAGCCGTGTTGACCAATCTCGGGAAGTCGCTAATCAACTCTCACATTCATGTTGACTGACCCCCGCTAGTCTTACTGCCCAGCTCTTAGTAGTCGCACAGCTCGACCTTCAGCAGCGACACGACCTAGCTCAGCAGCTGCAAAGCCCAGCCATCAGCAGCTACTTTGTCTGACTCCCAGCAGTTGCGTTGCTTAGCTCTCGACAGCCGTGCTATCCGCTTTTTGTTAGCACTTGTGTCGCCTAGCTCTTTCCAGCAGCTATGTATCTCAGCTTTCAGCAGTTGTACATCCATATTTCCCTTTTCTTCGCCCCCTCTAAGGAAAAGGGGGGGGGGAGTAGGGTCGGTACGACACCAAGCATAAGTGATTCCGAATGGGCAGAGTTAAAGTACATGAAGAGCTGATGTTATGCATGACAGTGCACTACCGAGGTGATATTAATATTCCGAGTCGAAAGATCAGCCCTGCTGTTCAACCCTCGGTAGTCTCGCTGCCCAGCTTTCAGCGGTCGTGCTGCTCATCTATCGCTAGCAGCTCGGTGCTCAGTTCTCAACGGCCCTGATGACCACCTCTCGGCGGCAGTCTCGCTACGCACCACTTGACAATAGCTACACTATCAAGCCCTAAGTAGCACCGCCACATAGCTCTCCGCAAACAGCCAAGACAGCGAGTCATGATTTATTAGTACGACTAGCGATGCAGCAAAGCATCAGGTACCATTCCGCTTTAACCCAGACTTATCACACGAGCTAGACACATAAATTGTAGGGTGCTACGCCCAATCATGCGAGGTTCAGTACCCTCGCCTTGAGTCACCTGGCTTCTCAGCGGCTCCATCATAGCGGCAAGCTCCGCATACGAGGTTCACTACCCTCGCCTTGAGTCGCCTGGCTTCTCAGCGGCTCCATCATAGCGGCAGGCTTCGCATACGAGGTTAAGTACCCTCGCCTCGAGTCGTCTGGCTTCCCAGCCTGACTCCATTACAGCGGCAAGCTCCGCATGCGAGGTTCAGTACCCTCGCCTCGAGTCGCCTGGCTTCTCAGCCCAACTCCCTTATAGCGGCAAGCTCCGCATGCGAGGTTCAGTACCCTCGCCTCGAGTCGCCTGGCTTCTCAGCCCAGCTCCGTTATAGCGGCAAGCTCCGCATGCGAGGTTCAGTACCCTCGCCTCGAGTCACCTGGCTTCTCATCCCGGCTCCGTTATAGCGGCAAGCTCCGCATGCGAGGTTCAGTACCCTCGCCTCGAGTCGCCTGGCTTCTCAGCCCGGCTCCGTTATAGCGGCAAGCTCCGCATACGAGGTTCAGTACCCTCGCCTCGAGTCGCCTGGCTTCTCAGCCCGACTCCATTATAGCGGCAAGCTCTGCATGCGAGGTTCAGTACCTTTTGTTGGGTTTTAGTATACTACAACATCCTATGGTGCACATACAACCCTAAATACCTTGGATCTATGTTTTGTCTATTATACATGCAAATGGTTTCCAAGGCATTAAACCTATAACTAGCATGCATTTGACATAAACCATATAATATACTAGTTAGGGAAACATACCTTTTATGTGGCTTGAAGTCTTGATGTATTTGGCCTTAAGAGCTTAGCACCAATAATATGAAATGCCTCAAATGGAATCACAACACACCTAGGACAAAGGTGGCTCTTGAGAGAGAATTCCATGCACCAAAACACCTCCATATTTCTCTAAGAAAAGAAGTGGTGATTTTGGCTATGGAGTAACCTATTTATATGTAGGATTCCAAGGGTCATGGGTATAACCCATAATCCATACCCATGGGTTTTATGATCCATGGTTCATGTGGCCCAACTCTTTATGTATCCATACATAAACTTGGTCCAACATCAATCATAAGCCCAACACATAGATTTAATTAGTCTCTTTTGATCACTAAATTAATTCTTGATCGATACTAATTAAAACATATGATTTCATATTAATATATTATAACTTATAATATATTAATAAACCATAAATAACCTTCTCTCAAAAGTCCATCCTAACAAATTGTCCTGATGATATGCAACCCAAATGGACCATGCTACTCTCGGGTCAAGTACATACCAATAATAGTTATGGGCTTAGACATCTAATCCAACAGTCTCCCACTTGGATAAGTCTAAAACTATTATTGCAAGTACGACTTCATAACCCGACTAGCAGTCGTAGCTCTTAAAGCCGCTGTCGAACTCTGAACAAATCAATGACGCGTCCATTAGATAAGGGATCATATATTCCTCCATTCTAGATATCATATGGACTGAGACATGGATTATAATCATTCTCTCTGTCCATTTGTTGTTTCCCGATTTTCGATTTATGATGACTGACTGATTGAACAAATCAAATCAGTACTGGCTTGGCCAAGCACTCACATGTGTCATCGCTAAATCATCGAGGGGCCCACATATATCGCTTTTATCCCGAAGGTAAAAGGAATGGATAAACTTCGACTCATATGGCTTGTTCTACTACTTGTTGAATCATACACAAAGGCACGTTTTATAACATCGAGTTACCAAATGCGTTTTCGTGCAATCAATGTATAACCAACTCATAGTAACAACTCATATCTCTAGGTTTGAAGAATATAAGATATTATCGTCTCATGATCACTCGTGATAAAATCCATGAAGTGATTCAAATAAGCGCGGGTTGAATCCAATACTCAGAACTTATGAGCACTCATGAGTGTTGTAGCACCACTTTGTCCACTAACTTGGACCTCTACAAACCAACCCATGACAGTCTTGATTCATATCTACTTCCAACATATGACCGACTGTGGATGGTTTGAATAACTTAATCATTCAGGAAGAGCGACTTAGTTATTCTGGAAGTCAAAACATGCAAAGTGAAACACAAGAATAAATGAATCAAATATGGTATCAAACCCTATGAATATAAATAAACACTTTTATTTATCACCATACTGATTACTCATTATTCATTGTTTCGGTTTTATCAACTTTATACTTAAATTAAAAACACTAGTTGTCCCATGCTCCAAGCATGTACACTATGTTTTCCTTAAACAATAGCTTTGCCATACACCAAGTATGCACTCTATGTTTGTCTATGATCCTTACTTTGTGAAATAAACCAATTGAACATAATTTCAATGATTCTAATTTCACACTCCCAAATCCTTATCGAAAAATGTGAGAATTTCAAATTCCTATCATTTATCGAAATCTGTTTAGATTTTAAACTTATATGCACTGACCCTCCTGTAATGAATATGTACAAAGTCACAAAGACTTGTCAACAGTCATTATAAGGTATTCCAATGGAGATCAACTCCATGGAAACTAAGTCTCATATTCAAAGTACATTGCTTTGGACATGCTTCTTGCATTATGTTTTCTAATCTTACATAGATAACTTCCACCTATGGAGACAACTCCATATTCTCATTTTGACCATCACTTCTGAATAAGAGATGCCTCTTTTCAGAATATGTCAATATGGTCCTTCCAAAATTAGCACTATACTTCCAACTGTCCCTGAGCAACCAATCTTTGGTAAACCTCAGATTGTCCTCGACAATTGCTTAATCATTTTAGTCATATCCAATTCTAGACCTTTTCCCTTCTTAATGCCTCTGGGCATTTGGAAAAAATTAGAAATGACAAATATTATAGCACATGCAATCGATCCTGTACCCAAAGCAAATGGTACACGATTCATGATGTCTCACATAAAGACATGATTCTAGACCAGTCTTTTGCTATAATATTTTTATTTGCCATGTTTTCAAAATTTGACTATGAAGAGGGATGCCGTAATCATAATCGAATTTTGAGAACGCAATATATAGAATTTCCTTAAGTTGAACCAATCCAACATGAAATTCATATATATATTCTTGACTAAAGATGATTAAGGTCTCAATCTAAGCCTTTAGAACTGAAATGAAGTATATCCTCTCCCTTAATTATAGCAAAACAACTTTTTCAATCCCTGCAGCCTCACGAATTGAAACTTTTGTTTTCTATAATTAACATTGCTAACTTGCAACACTAACAATAATTATCATGCTCCCACTAACATGATGATTATTAGCATAACACTTATGCTCCCACTAGCTTTGACATGTACTCAGAAATCAGCTGGACTTCTAGAAATCAATACTTTATTGACTTTCTTACCAAAGTTCAGATTTCTGATACGAGATGCTTTGATAAAACTTTATCATAATCATACACCTTTCCTTAGATAGCATGTATGTGTGTCTAAACAGTTTCAGAACTATGAAAAGGGATGCCGTAATCATAGTCTCAATTGTTTAGACCTTTTGCCATCTGCTTCAAATCTACTTGGTGGAAGTGTTTCCTCACCATCATTTTCATGAATCAGAGAGAAACCTTATGACCCTTAGATTTTATGGTGTATGTGTTCTTACCCATGTGAATCGTCAAAACCATAGTCACAAGACAAGGATAATGACAAATCCAAACTCATATGGACAGAACTTATGCAATCTTAACTTCTTGCCACCTGGCAGTACAGGGCCTGCCATTGCTTCCAAGTTGTTATGCAACCAATTGAGAACTTTCAGAACTCCTATGCAAAGCCAACTTTAACTGGAATGGGCACAAAATATGTCAACACGATAGGTTATAAACCTCAAGTCGTGTGCTAGTGAAGAACCTCAGGTTCTATTCTTGATTAGTTCTTGAAATTCTTTTTAGGATCTTTAAGACTCCCACTATCCTCTTGACATATAAGACTATCTTGCCAAATATTCAAGAGATAGTGCGGATTCTTTATCAAGACAAACACTTCACACAATTGGCCTTAGTTGGTCTTTGTTTTATCCAAAACATCACAACTTACCAATTTCAAATGTACAAGAGTAGGACACTTTTACTCTTACATTTGACAAGTGTTTTAAAGCTTTCTTTAAGATATGTCACTCAAGTTACAATCTTGGAGTATGACTCTAAGAATTGTTTTGGAACGAAGTATGACTCATCTTCCTGATCTAACCATTTCAACAATTCATGACTCCTCTTCTTAGTCATAAGAATGCACTAAGATGACCTTTAGAGGACTAATTGTGATATGATTTATAAATCATTAAAATGATCACAAACATGATACTAAAGTACTCTCCCATCTTTTCAGATTTGAGAAACTTTTATCTTTCTGCCTAATTTGATTCTTCCCATTCGTTCTGCCATACATTGAGACTTTTCCAATGTTTCAGAATTATACTTAAACTTGTAAGTATAACCATATTTACTAAACTTTAGTAAATCAAATAGTCTTAACGAGCTTTGTGGTGGACATGACCAGTGCACAAGAATGTGTACTCGATCCCTTTAGTCCTTCACTTGACTCACACATCCATGTGAACAAGTAATTAGTCTTGATTTTCCAATGCTTGAAAGTTCTCATTCATCATACTATTCAACTTGCATGATTCCAAGTTTCGGTCCAATTGAAACTTGGGTGATGAGGAACTTTCCTGATTTGGTAAATTTAGACACTACCACAAATGAAAGAATCAAATCCATTTTCCAATATTGCTGTCAGTGGAATCATATAAGCAACAATTTTCCACAAATGCCATTGTAAGGATACTTCAAATAAATAAAATTAAACAATTTTCTTTTATTTTAAAACTTTGCGGAAAAACTTATCCTTACAATCTACATGGAAAATTGTTGTTATCTATTCCTTAGCAATATATCATAACTTCTTAAGCAACTGCTCAAAATTCTGATGCGATTGAAATCCACCTTCGCGATCAGAATCAACATATACTTCCTTTAAGATTTCTCTCTATTCTTTGATTCTTAAAACATCAACATATGACCCAGTCACATCATGTAATGAGGATCTCAGAATAGAACTTAACAGAGTTAGATAATGGGCTCTACCTGATGTAGAGTCAAACTTATTGACTTTAACATCCTTAGGTAAATTTGGCAACTTTGCAATCAACGCCCCTTCCTTTGGCAAAATAAACATATGGACCCTTTGGTAATGGGACTATCTCAGACTTAGCCTTTCTCTTTACCATTTGGTCAACCGGGTTGACTATGGCCAATCCCTTTCCATTGGGAAGAGAATGCTTTTTCTGGATTTCCAGTGTCACCATTGTCACTGTCCATAAAGTTTTTGGGAAGTTGATCTTCTAATCAAATTTGCTTTACTATCGTTCCAAATCATTGCTGATTCAGCAGCACCAAGCAAATAGATATGATCATTAAGGTTCATGTCATAGTCTGTTTCATAGTAGTCCCAAAGGAACTCACTATGTGACTTAGAAAGTGATTGAACATCCAACTTTCTCAAGACTTTGACACCCAACTCTCCCGGCTTGTCAATATGTGACTTCATCTCTAAGATGTGATCACACATAGACCTTGCTTACCATTAGGGCTTGAGTGACCTTGAACTTGTGGGTTAGGGAGAATAATTGGAGGAGGTGGAGGAAGAGAAGTATGACTTCCATGAGCCAAACTCGGGAAGTCATATTCATTAGGAAAGCTTGGTTTGGGAAGATCATTGTTGTCTAAACCAGACATCAACAATGGGAGAAATTCACATAAAGTTGATTTAAGTCCTTAATATAACACCCAATATGATATATTAAGGCTAGGACCCAACAAACTATTTTATAACTTGGAAGAGGGATGCCGTAATCCAAGCTATAAAATATTTGAAGGTAGGTGAATGACGATTCACCAATTTCCACCAAGATAAACGAAATGTATTATTAGGTTTTAATTGGTTTTGAAACTCCTAGATTCTTTTGAGATTCATTGAACTTTTCAATGGCATGTTTCAATCTCGAGTGTGCCCTTCAGGTTTTGTGACTGGGATGCCGAGGATCACAAAACAAGGTGTGAAGTAACCATGCAAATATACTTGGTACCCTTAATATTTACCCCTCAATCGATGTGCCGGTTAACCACACACGCTCCAACGATACTATGATAAACATTAAGTTACCCTTTGCCTACCTTGTTAAGTCCAGGTTAGTGTGCCGGTTAACCACACACGCTCCACTAACAGCTTAAACAAAGTGCAAAGTGTAATTTCATGGATTAGCACCTTATTCACATTTTCCTAAGTAACTAAGATTGTGAATTTATAAGTGCTTAGTTACTTAGTATTTATCATTATACTTATAATGAAGGGAGAATTATTGTCCTTGTCCTACCTGTTCGGCTAACGACCCTCCACTGGTCAAGGAAGCGGTGAGTGAGAGTGGACACCCATTAAACTGCCATTTTATAGGCAGTAACCTTATACCCCCCTTATATACCGGCTTCGTGAATGAGGCCTACTAATGGTAAGACGACTTTATCTTATACATATCTATATAATTAAAATTATAATAATAGTATAAGGGTTAAATTTTAAACTTTTAAAATTCTAAGGTCTAGTTTGGAATTAAAGTATACATGGGGGTAACTTTACAAATTCCAAAACTTGAGGACAAGTTTTTGAAACCTTTCAAAACTCTTGGATTTTTCATAACTTATGAGTTTAATTAAGGTTTAATGAAAAAAAAAATTCAAGTTCCATAACTTGAGGACAAGTTATGGAAGACATTAAATCATATAATGATGACATTAAAAATAGTGACTCTTCTATTTTCATAACCTATGAGACTTAATGACACTTTAAAAAGAAAAACTCTTCACTTTCCATAACTTGAGGACAAGTTATGGAGTTCATAAAAACCATTAAGATCAAATATTCCAATTAACACAATAATCAAATAATTTTTCTATGATCTAGATTAAACTCATAAGTAAAGATAATTCACATCAACAATTTCCAAGAAATTAGATAATCATATAAACTAATACAAATCTTGAAACTTTGACAATTATCCTTTGAAGACTCTTGGAATTCATAACCTAAAGAGTTAATAAATGAGATATTTCACATCCATAACTTATGGAAGTTTCAAAACTCTTAAGATCATAACTTTAAAAAAACTTTTGAGTTCCAAAATTTTATGACAAAATTTGTAACTCCTTAAAACCATTTAGATCAAACTTTTAAAACAAATAAAATAATCATATCATTCTATCTTTTAATAAATTGACCTAATTCAACTCTTGCAGTAAAGTGACTCAAATTTTATAAATAATTAGTTTTTCATAAAATCAAGTAATTATCATAAAATTTGACAAACTTCATGTTTTTTTTTCCTTCAACTTGAAAAAAAAATTCATTTGCATCAAATATAATAGAAAACAACCCATGACTCTGATACCACTGTTGGGTTTTAGTATACTACAACATCCTATGGTGCACATACAACCCTAAATACATTGGATCTATGTTTTCTCTATTATACATGCAAATGGTTTCCAAGGCATTAAACCTATAACTAGCATGCATTTGACATAAACCATATAATATACTAGTTAGGGAAACATACCTTTTATGTGGCTTGAAGTCTTGATGTATTTGGCCTTAAGAGCTTAGCACCAATAGTATGAAATGCCTCAAATGGAATCACAACACACCTAGGACAAAGGTGGCTCTTGAGAGAGAATTACATGCACCAAAACACCTCCATATTTCTCTAAGAAAAGAAGTGGTGATTTTGGCTATGGAGTAACCTATTTATACGTAGGATTCCAAGGGTCATGGGTATAACCCATAATCCATACCCATGGGTTTTATGATCCATGGTTCATGTGGTCCAACTCTTTATGTATCCATACATACACTTGGTCCAACATGGATCATAAGCCCAACACATATAAATATAACTAATTATCATAATTAGTCCCCATAGATTTAATTAGTCTCTTTTGATCACTAAATTAATTCTTGATCGATACTAATTAAAACATATGATTTCATATTAATATATTATAACTTATAATATATTAATACACCATAAATAACCTTCTCTCAAAAGTCCATCCTAACAAATTGTCCTGATGATATGCAACCCAAATGGACAATGCTACTCTCGGGTCAAGTACATACCAATAATAGTTATGGGCTTAGACATTTAATCCAACACCTTTGCCTCTAGTCGCCTGGCTTCTCAGCCCGACTCCAGTATAGCAACATGCCCCGACCATTCTATGCGACGCTCTCCCGTGCGATCTATCTACGATCACTAGCAGCCAAGCCCGATCCATTCCGCGCGATGCTCTCCCGCGTAACATCTCCATGATCATTGGCTGCTAAGCCCAAGCCACTCTCCATCGTCGCGCACCATAAGTCGCGCATCACATGCTTATTCCACACCATGATCTTGGTGCTCCCTCCCTCACAGTCATCATGGTTCTCTTGTGCTCGGAAGATCGATGAAGTGTTATCCACATTACAACCTGCTATAGTGAGGATACTCTCCAGCAAGAAGGTCATCCCGACAGCGGCCCGGCTACCTACGACCCCACAGCACCTCTGTTTCCTGGCTCTCGGAAACAGTCCTGCTGCGTAACCCTACCTGTAGCCTCGTCGCGTATCTCGCAGCACCTCTGTTTCATGGCTCTCGGAAACAGTCCTGCTGCGTAACCCTACCTGTAGCCTCGTCGCGTATCCCACAACACCTCTGTTTCCTGGCTCTCGGAAACAGTCCTGCTGTGTAACCCTACCTGTAGCCTCGTCAAGTCCCCCCATGGATTTTCGTGTGGACATTCCCGTGTGGAAATGGGAGGATATCACCATGGATTTCATTACTAAGCTTCCCAGGACCGCACGTGGGGTAGATTCGATTTGGGTCATCGTGGATCGGTTGACCAAGAGTGCGCATTTCATACCGATCCAGGAGAGCATCTCAGCCGAAAAACTGGCTGAGATTTATGTGCGAGAGGTGGTGGCACGTCATGGAGTGCCTGTCTCAGTGGTATCAGACAGAGACGTCCGTTTTACTTCCAGGTTTTGGAAGCGGTTTCACGACGAGATTGGTACTCGTCTCCATTTCAGCACCGCTTTCCACCCTCAGACGGACGGACAGAGCGAGAGGACGATCCAGACTCTCGAGGACATGCTTCGGGCATGTGTGTTAGATTTCGGTGGCAGTTGGGATACATATCTTTCGTTAGCGAAATTTTCGTATAAAAGCAGCTATCACTCCAGTATAGATCGGCCTCCCTTCGAGATGCTCTACGGGAGGAAATGTAGGACCCCAATCTGTTGGGGTGAGGTTGGTCAGCGAGTCATGGGGAGTACATGATGGATTTTAGGTAAAACAAATAAACTAGAAAACAATTCCTAAGTTCACATGCAACCTACTTTGGATCTATGTTTTAACTATTGAACATACAACTTTGAATTGCAAAATAAGAACCCTAGAGGAGAGAGGCTAATTTCGAAATTAACAAACTAGGGTTTAGGAGTTACATACCTTTCAATTGTTATAGCAAACAATTGATAATCCTCTTGATCTTGATCTTGATCTTCTTGGAAGCTTAGCACCACAAATGTAATGCCTCTAATGGAATCACACCCAAGAACTAGCAAGAAGGAAACTTGGAGGAGAGAGGATGGAGAGAGTATGCAATTTCGGCCTTAGGGTTTCTTCCAAAGAAATCAGTGTCCTCAAATGTGAGCCAGGAGGCTCCTTAAATAGCTGAGGGATCTAGGGTTTAGGGAAAACCCTAGTTATCCTTTGCTTAGGGCCTAAGCAAGACCCAAGGCCTTATCTTGGACCCCTTGGACGAATTCTCTAGGGTTTCCCCTAGGGTTTTCGTCCACCCCCTTCCAAGGGAGTTCTGGATCCTTCCATTCAACTATCAGTTAATTGCAAACTAGTCCCTGCACTTTATAATTAATTCTTTTAACCCCAAAATCAATTCTGATTAATTTCTGGCTAACAATTAATTAAACATAATGATTTCTAATTAATATATTAATCCATTAACATATTAATAAATCATTTATATATATATATTAATTTATTAATCTGATAAATTAATATCTCTCCTTTCACAATTTCCTTGTCCAGTTGCTAGGTTGAGGGCAACCCAAAAGGACTGTGCTGCTATCAATTCAAGTACATACCAATTATAGTTATGGGCTTAGACACCTAATCCAACAGTTTCCCACTTGGATAAGTCTGTAACTATAATTTCTAGTATGCCTTCTAAATTTGACCAGCAAATTGTAGCTTCCAAAAAGCTGCTGCCGAACTCTGACCCAGTCAGTTACGTGTCCTAAGATAAGTGATCATATAACCCTTCGTTCTGCTTGATATCCCCAGACAAAAGACATGGAATGTAATCAATCTCTTTGTCCAGAATCTATGTTTCCCGATTCCTGATTTGTGATGATGTAGGACTTCTAATCGAACACATCAATTTAGTCCTGGCTGGGCCCAGCACATAAGTCAACACCAAATCATCGAGGGGCCCACAGATATCGCTTTTCCTGTTAGGGCAAAAGGAACGAATAAACGTTGACTCATATGCTTGTATCTTTTACTCATCAAATTATGCATGACAATACGTTTTATAACACCAAGTTACTGATGCGTTTTCGTATCACCAATGCACAACCGACTTGTAAATTACAACTCATATATCTTCCTTTCAAGATTATAAGATATTATCGTCTCAGTATTACTCATGATGAATTCCATGAAGTGATACTCTGAGCGAGGGTTTATCCAATACTCAAATCTCAATTTCTGAGTACTCATGAACATTGCAGCAATTCTATTGCCATGCCTATCCTCAGACAATCTACAATCTAGTTCATGACAGTCTTAATTCACTACTTACTTCCAAAAGTACGAGCGACTGTGGAGTTTGAATAATCTTATTATTCGGGAAGTAAAACATGCAAAATATGAAACACAATAATAAACAATCGACAAAGGCAGTAACCAAACTTATAAATAATACTTTATTATTTAATCACCAAAAGTCAATTACATTTACTTTGTTACAAGTTTCAGAACCAAACTAATCTAACTACTAAAACTAATATCATCTTTCAGTCCTATGCTCCGAGCATGCTGAATATGCTTAGCCCTACTCAGACCCTTTGTGAGGGGATCTGCTGGGTTATCTTCAGATGACACCCTCTTTACTATAAGATGGCCTTCTTCAACTCTATATCTGATGAAATGGTACTTTCTGTCGATATGTCTGGTCTTACCATGATCTCTCGGTTCCTTTGTCAAGGCAACCGCTCCTTCATTATCGCAGAACAGTTCCATAGGCTCCTGGATGGTTGGAACAACTCCGAGATCCCCGATGAAGTTCCTCAACCAAGCTGCTTCTTTCGACGCTTCACTTGCTGCTATGTACTCTGATTCACAAGTAGAATCAGCCACCGTATTTTGCTTGGAACTCTTCCAAGTAACTGCTCCTCCATTCAGTAAAAACACCCAGCCCGACTGAGAACAGAAGTTGTCTCTATCCGTCTGAAAGTTGGCATCACTGTAACCATCTACTCTCAAAGTATCACTGCCACCAAGCACAAGGACCCAGTCCTTTGTCCTTCGCAAATACTTGAGTATATTCTTAACTGCTATCCAATGAGCTCTACCTGGGTTTCCCTGATAGCGACTGACCATGCTCAAAGCAAATACCACATCAGGGCGAGTACATGTCATAGCGTACATGATCGATCCGACAGCGGAAGCATAAGGTACACGACTCATGTCATCTATTTCAACATCTGTACTCGGGCATTGAGTCTTACTCAATTTGGTATTGCTCTGGATAGGTAGCTCTCCCTTCTTGGAATTTTCCATACTAAACCTCTTTAGTACCTTATCCAAGTATGTGCTCTGACTAAGTCCAATTAGTCTCTTCTTTCTATCTCTCAATATTCTAATCCCAAGAATATAGGCAGCTTCTCCAAGGTCTTTCATGGCAAAACACTTTCCAAGCCAGGACTTAACTTCTTTCAAGGTTGGAACATCGTTACCAATGAGTAATATGTCATCGACATACAACACCAGAAAAGTTACTATACTCCCACTAGCCTTGATATACACACAGAACTCATCTTCACTTCTAGAGAAACCAAACTCTTTGACTTTCTCATGGAAGCAAAGATTCCAACTGTGAGATGATTGTTTCAATCCATAAATGGATTTCTCAAGCTTGCACACTCTATTGGGGAACTTTGCATCAACAAAACCCTCTGGCTGACTCATGTAAACATCTTCAGCCAACTTCCCATTAAGGAAAGCAGTTTTGACATCCATCTGCCAGATTTCATAATCATGAAAGGCAACTATGGCGAGCAATATCCTAATAGATTTAATCTTAGCCACTGGCGAGAAGGTCTCATCATAGTCAACCCCTGGGGTTTGAGTGAAACCTTTTGCAACCAGTCGAGCCTTGAATGTGTGCACATTTCCATCCATGTCTGTCTTCTTCTTGAAGATCCATTTGTACCCAACTGTCTTACGACCTGGTGCACTATCAACCAAATTCCAAACTTGGTTGTCATACATGGACTTAATCTCGCTATCCATTGCCTCTTTCCACTTGGAAGCCTCTGGGCCTGCCATTGCTTCCTTATAAGTGACTGGTTCATCTAAGTTTACCAGTGTTCTGTCACTTATGAATGTGTCACCATCTGAAGTAATATGAAAACCATACAACTCAGGTGGCACACTCACCCTAGTGGATCTTCTAAGAGGTAATGAGTTATCGATTGGTTCAACAGGAACTGTTTCCTCTGGTTGAGTGCTAGTGTCATCTAAGGTTCCTTCATTGGCTGACTCTTGAATTTCTTCAAGGTCAATAGTGCTCCCACTGTCCTCTTTGAATATGAGCTCTCTTTCAAGAAAGACTCCTCTTCGTGCTACAAAGACCACGTTCTCACTAGGCCTGTAGAACAAATATCCAAAAGACTGCTTTGGGTAACCAATGAAAACACATTTCTCACTTCTAACTGCTAGCTTGTCGTGAGTCTCTCGTCTTACGAAAGCTTCACAACCCCAGGCTTTGATATGTGCTAACGAGGGAACTTTCCCTGTCCACATTTCGTGAGGTGTTTTGGCAACCTTCTTTGTAGGGACAAGATTGAGGATGTGGGCGGCTGTCTCTAAGGCATACCCCCAGAAGTGAATGGGAAGCGAAGCCCGACTCATCATAGAACGAACCATGTCTAACAAGGTTCGATTACGCCTCTCAGCTACACCATTTAACTATGGTGTCCTAGGAGGAGTCAATTGTGAGACTATCCCACATTCTTTCAGATAGTCGTTAAACTCGATACTAAGATACTCCCCGCCTCTATCGGATCTAAGTATCTTTATCTTTCTACCCAATTGATTTTCGACTTCATGCTTAAATTCTTTGAATTTTTCAAAAGTTTCTGACTTATGCTTGATCAAGTAGATATATCCATATCTGCTATAATCGTCAGTGAAAGTCACATAGAATCGATTAGCATCTCTTGTAGTTGATCTGAAGGGCCCACACACATCTGTGTGTATGAGATCCAACAGACCTTCACCTCTTTCACAAGACCCTGTGAATGGTGATTTTGTCATCTTTCCCAAAAGACAAGATTCACACATATCATCTGATTTTAGGTCAAATGATTCCAACACTCCATCCTTTTGGAGTTGGGCTATGCGTTTCTTGTTAATGTGTCCACGACGACAATGCCACAAGCATGCCTTGTCTACACTATTAGACAAGTCAATATTAAGTACACTATTTCCTAAGCTATCAACACAAGTCACTATTTCATACACACCATCACAAGGTAAAGCTTCAAACATAAAAACACCATTCTTATAAACAGAAATTGAACCATTCAAATCATTAAAAGAATATTTGAAACCTTGTCTGAACAATGCATGAAATGAAATAATGTTTCTCGTCATCTCAGACGAATAGCAACAATTTATTAAATCTAATCTAACATCATTGCTAAGCAGAAGCTGATAAACTCCGATCTTGGTCACTGGTGAAGACTTTCTGTTTCCCATGATCAGGTTTATCCTTCCTCGCTCTATCTCCTCACTTTCCTTTAGTCCCTGCAAATCAGAACATATATGAAAACCACATCCTGTATCAAGGACCCATGAACGAGAAGATAATGAGTTATTAGCAGAAATAGTGTAAATACCTGCCGAAGATGGCTTCACTTTGCCATCCTTGATATCTTGCAGATATTGTGGGCAAGATCTCTTCCAATGCCCCTTTTGATTGCAGTAAAAGCAAACGGCCTCTTTTGGATCAGAAACATGGGGAGTGGAACCATTGGGCTTAGCCTTTGGGCCATTACTAGACGACCCAGCTTGAGCCTTGCTCTTCCAGTTTTGCTTGGGAGGACCTTTCCTCTTTTTCCCCTTTCCCTGTCCAATAGCCAACACAGGGGCACTTGTAGGCGTGGAGGGTATACTTTTACCCTTCATTCCTGCCTCAGCTGTCTGCAACAAGTTGTGCAATTGGGCCAAGGTCTGCTCAGTATTGTTCAAATGGTAAGTTAGAATAAACTGACCATAACAATCAGGTAGTGAGTTCAAGACCATGTCAATGGCCAATTCCTCATCAAAGTGAATGTTGAGCTTGACCAAACGCTCTATGTAGCGTTGCATTCTTTGCACATGTGACACAACCGATTCCCCTTCTTTCATCTTGCAAGCCATGAGTGACTTGACTACTTCAAACTTTTCTTGACGAGCTCGCTTATGGTACTTTTCCATAAGGTCCTTGTTCATCTCAAAAGGCCAGTAGTCCTTATAGTACCTCTGCAGTTCTGGGGACATGGTTGCCACCATGATGCACGCCACTTTGGTAGCATCATCGTAATGTTTCTTGTAGGCAGCTAGATCTTCAGGAGTAGCTTCAGACTCATCAAGCTCTTTGAGCTCCTTTTCAAGAACATATTCTTTGTTCTCAAAACGAAGAGCCATCTTGATGTTGCGCATCCAATCGTTATAGTTAGAGCCATCCATAACGTCTTTGGAGCAGATATTGAGCAAAGAGAAGTTCTGGTTGGAGGAGGATGAAGCAGAAGTGTTTCCAGGAGTAGACATCTGAAAAGAAAGAAAGTTTTAGTTAGATTTCAAGATACCTCAATATAATAACCCAAAGATAAAATATCAAGGTTAGGATCCAACTATGAAGATTCACAACTTAGAAATGGGATGCCGAGATCTAAGTGTAAATTTCATAAAGGTAGGTGAATGACGATTCACCAATTCCACCATTAGACGAAACAAATGAAGTGAAATTACTAATTCTTTTGAGATACATTGAAACTATTCAATAGCATGTTTTAATCTCAGATTATGCTCTTCTATTTGTGACTGGGATGCCGAGGATCACAAACAAGATGTGAATAACCATGCAAATGTGCTTGGTACCTCATTGTCTTTATCATTAACTATTGATGTGCTAGTAAACCACACACGCTCCATCAAAATGACAATTATGAGATACCCATTACTACTCTTTATTAGTGCCCTTTAGTGTGCTGGTTAACCACACACTCTCCACTAACGACCAATAAAGCATAATGTGCAATTTCATGGATTAGCATACTTTTCACATTTTTCCTAAAGTAACTAGAGTTGGGATTTTAAAAATAATGTTCTAGTACTTTCTTTAATGTCATTATACTTTTAATGAGAAGTAGTTGTCCTATCAAATCCGTTCTGCTAACGACCCTCCACTAATCAAGGAAGCGGTGGGTGAGAGTGGACACCCATTCAACTACCATTTTATAGGCAGTTTCCTTATACCCCCCTTATAGATTAGCTTCGTGAATGAGGCATACTAGCGATTTGACTGACCATATTCTTATACATATATAATATTAAACTTTTAATCATAATACATATATAGGGTGTGTTTTAAAACATTTTAAAACTTCAAGGGTTTATAATTTTATATAAATTTCGAAATTCAAACTATTAAATTTAAATTTAAATAAACCAATTAACTAGATTTAATATTTATCTTTTAATTAACTATTAATCAAATTATTAAATCTTGTAAGGATTATCTAATTAAATTAATCAATTAATTTAATCCTAATCCTTATCCCTCTAAATTTCAAAAAATAGGGTAAGGATAATTATCCAATTAATCTAATTAAGTAACAATTATCCAAAACAAGAAACCCTAAAACTTCTAGCAATTTCGAAATTTACAAGGGAGGAGGCTAGGGTTTTCAAAACCCTAACCCTAATTTCGATTAGGGTTCTTTGGAGGCTAGGGTTTTCGAAAAAACCCTTTAATCTAAAACCCTAGAAATCGAAAATTTGGCCTTTAGGGTTTAATAGCTATAAACCCTAATTTGCAATTCAACAATTATAGCAATTCAATTTAAAACAAACAATGGCTCTGATACCACTGATGAGTTTTAGGTAAAACAAATAAACTAGAAAACAATTCCTAAGTTCACATGCAACCTACTTTGGATCTATGTTTTAACTATTGAACATACAACTTTGAATTGCAAAATAAGAACCCTAGAGGAGAGAGGCTAATTTCGAAATTAACAAACTAGGGTTTAGGAGTTACATACCTTTCAATTGTTATAGCAAACAATTGATAATCCTCTTGATCTTGATCTTGATCTTCTTGGAAGCTTAGCACCACAAATGTAATGCCTCTAATGGAATCACACCCAAGAACTAGCAAGAAGGAAACTTGGAGGAGAAAGGATGGAGAGAGTATGCAATTTCGGCCTTAGGGTTTCTTCCAAAGAAATCAGTGTCCTCAAATGTGAGTCAGGAGGCTCCTTAAATAGCTGAGGGATCTAGGGTTTAGGGAAAACCCTAGTTATCCTTTGCTTAGGGCCTAAGCAAGACCCAAGGCCTTATCTTGGACCCCTTGGACGAATTCTCTAGGGTTTCCCCTAGGGTTTTCGTCCACCCCCTTCCAAGGGAGTTCTGGATCCTTCCATTCAACTATCAGTTAATTGCAAACTAGTCCCTGCACTTTATAATTAATTCTTTTAACCCCAAAATCAATTCTGATTAATTTCTGGCTAACAATTAATTAAACATAATGATTTCTAATTAATATATTAATCCATTAACATATTAATAAATCATTTATATATATATTAATTTATTAATCTTATAAATTAATATCTCTCCTTTCACAATTTCCTTGTCCAGTTGCTAGGTTGAGGGCAACCCAAAAGGACTGTGCTGCTATCAATTCAAGTACATACCAATTATAGTTATGGGCTTAGACACCTAATCCAACAGTTTCCCACTTGGATAAGTCTGTAACTATAATTTCTAGTATGCCTTCTAAATTTGACCAGCAAATTGTAGCTTCCAAAAAGCTGCTGCCGAACTCTGACCCAGTCAGTTACGTGTCCTAAGATAAGTGATCATATAACCCTTCGTTCTGCTTGATATCCCCAGACAAAAGACATGGAATGTAATCAATCTCTTTGTCCAGAATCTATGTTTCCCGATTCCTGATTTGTGATGATGTAGGACTTCTAATCGAACACATCAATTTAGTCCTGGCTGGGCCCAGCACATAAGTCAACACCAAATCATCGAGGGGCCCACAGATATCGCTTTTCCTGTTAGGGCAAAAGGAACGAATAAACGTTGACTCATATGCTTGTATCTTTTACTCATCAAATTATGCATGACAATACGTTTTATAACACCAAGTTACTGATGCGTTTTCGTATCACCAATGCACAACCGACTTGTAAATTACAACTCATATATCTTCCTTTCAAGATTATAAGATATTATCGTCTCAGTATTACTCATGATGAATTCCATGAAGTGATACTCTGAGCGAGGGTTTATCCAATACTCAAATCTCAATTTCTGAGTACTCATGAACATTGCAGCAATTCTATTGCCATGCCTATCCTCAGACAATCTACAATCTAGTTCATGACAGTCTTAATTCACTACTTACTTCCAAAAGTACGAGCGACTGTGGAGTTTGAATAATCTTATTATTCGGGAAGTAAAACATGCAAAATATGAAACACAATAATAAACAATCGACAAAGGCAGTAACCAAACTTATAAATAATACTTTATTATTTAATCACCAAAAGTCAATTACATTTACTTTGTTACAAGTTTCAGAACCAAACTAATCTAACTACTAAAACTAATATCATCTTTCAGTCCTATGCTCCGAGCATGCTGAATATGCTTAGCCCTACTCAGACCCTTTGTGAGGGGATCTGCTGGGTTATCTTCAGATGACACCCTCTTTACTATAAGATGGCCTTCTTCAACTCTATATCTGATGAAATGGTACTTTCTGTCGATATGTCTGGTCTTACCATGATCTCTCGGTTCCTTTGTCAAGGCAACCGCTCCTTCATTATCGCAGAACAGTTCCATAGGCTCCTGGATGGTTGGAACAACTCCGAGATCCCCGATGAAGTTCCTCAACCAAGCTGCTTCTTTCGACGCTTCACTTGCTGCTATGTACTCTGATTCACAAGTAGAATCAGCCACCGTATTTTGCTTGGAACTCTTCCAAGTAACTGCTCCTCCATTCAGTAAAAACACCCAGCCCGACTGAGAACAGAAGTTGTCTCTATCCGTCTGAAAGCTGGCATCACTGTAACCATCTACTCTCAAAGTATCACTGCCACCAAGCACAAGGACCCAGTCCTTTGTCCTTCGCAAATACTTGAGTATATTCTTAACTGCTATCCAATGAGCTCTACCTGGGTTTCCCTGATAGCGACTGACCATGCTCAAAGCAAATACCACATCAGGGCGAGTACATGTCATAGCGTACATGATCGATCCGACAGCGGAAGCATAAGGTACACGACTCATGTCATCTATTTCAACATCTGTACTCGGGCATTGAGTCTTACTCAATTTGGTATTGCTCTGGATAGGTAGCTCTCCCTTCTTGGAATTTTCCATACTAAACCTCTTTAGTACCTTATCCAAGTATGTGCTCTGACTAAGTCCAATTAGTCTCTTCTTTCTATCTCTCAATATTCTAATCCCAAGAATATAGGCAGCTTCTCCAAGGTCTTTCATGGCAAAACACTTTCCAAGCCAGGACTTAACTTCTTTCAAGGTTGGAACATCGTTACCAATGAGTAATATGTCATCGACATACAACACCAGAAAAGTTACTATACTCCCACTAGCCTTGATATACACACAGAACTCATCTTCACTTCTAGAGAAACCAAACTCTTTGACTTTCTCATGGAAGCAAAGATTCCAACTGTGAGATGATTGTTTCAATCCATAAATGGATTTCTCAAGCTTGCACACTCTATTGGGGAACTTTGCATCAACAAAACCCTCTGGCTGACTCATGTAAACATCTTCAGCCAACTTCCCATTAAGGAAAGCAGTTTTGACATCCATCTGCCAGATTTCATAATCATGAAAGGCAACTATGGCGAGCAATATCCTAATAGATTTAATCTTAGCCACTGGCGAGAAGGTCTCATCATAGTCAACCCCTGGGGTTTGAGTGAAACCTTTTGCAACCAGTCGAGCCTTGAATGTGTGCACATTTCCATCCATGTCTGTCTTCTTCTTGAAGATCCATTTGTACCCAACTGTCTTACGACCTGGTGCACTATCAACCAAATTCCAAACTTGGTTGTCATACATGGACTTAATCTCGCTATCCATTGCCTCTTTCCACTTGGAAGCCTCTGGGCCTGCCATTGCTTCCTTATAAGTGACTGGTTCATCTAAGTTTACCAGTGTTCTGTCACTTATGAATGTGTCACCATCTGAAGTAATATGAAAACCATACAACTCAGGTGGCACACTCACCCTAGTGGATCTTCTAAGAGGTAATGAGTTATCGATTGGTTCAACAGGAACTGTTTCCTCTGGTTGAGTGCTAGTGTCATCTAAGGTTCCTTCATTGGCTGACTCTTGAATTTCTTCAAGGTCAATAGTGCTCCCACTGTCCTCTTTGAATATGAGCTCTCTTTCAAGAAAGACTCCTCTTCGTGCTACAAAGACCACGTTCTCACTAGGCCTGTAGAACAAATATCCAAAAGACTGCTTTGGGTAACCAATGAAAACACATTTCTCACTTCTAACTGCTAGCTTGTCGTGAGTCTCTCGTCTTACGAAAGCTTCACAACCCCAGGCTTTGATATGTGCTAACGAGGGAACTTTCCCTGTCCACATTTCGTGAGGTGTTTTGGCAACCTTCTTTGTAGGGACAAGATTGAGGATGTGGGCGGCTGTCTCTAAGGCATACCCCCAGAAGTGAATGGGAAGCGAAGCCCGACTCATCATAGAACGAACCATGTCTAACAAGGTTCGATTACGCCTCTCAGCTACACCATTTAACTATGGTGTCCTAGGAGGAGTCAATTGTGAGACTATCCCACATTCTTTCAGATAGTCGTTAAACTCGATACTAAGATACTCCCCGCCTCTATCGGATCTAAGTATCTTTATCTTTCTACCCAATTGATTTTCGACTTCATGCTTAAATTCTTTGAATTTTTCAAAAGTTTCTGACTTATGCTTGATCAAGTAGATATATCCATATCTGCTATAATCGTCAGTGAAAGTCACATAGAATCGATTAGCATCTCTTGTAGTTGATCTGAAGGGCCCACACACATCTGTGTGTATGAGATCCAACAGACCTTCACCTCTTTCACAAGACCCTGTGAATGGTGATTTTGTCATCTTTCCCAAAAGACAAGATTCACACATATCATCTGATTTTAGGTCAAATGATTCCAACACTCCATCCTTTTGGAGTTGGGCTATGCGTTTCTTGTTAATGTGTCCACGACGACAATGCCACAAGCATGCCTTGTCTACACTATTAGACAAGTCAATATTAAGTACACTATTTCCTAAGCTATCAACACAAGTCACTGTTTCATACACACCATCACAAGGTAAAGCTTCAAACATAAAAACACCATTCTTATAAACAGAAATTGAACCATTCAAATCATTAAAAGAATATTTGAAACCTTGTCTGAACAATGCATGAAATGAAATAATGTTTCTCGTCATCTCAGACGAATAGCAACAATTTATTAAATCTAATCTAACATCATTGCTAAGCAGAAGCTGATAAACTCCGATCTTGGTCACTGGTGAAGACTTTCTGTTTCCCATGATCAGGTTTATCCTTCCTCGCTCTATCTCCTCACTTTCCTTTAGTCCCTGCAAATCAGAACATATATGAAAACCACATCCTGTATCAAGGACCCATGAACGAGAAGATAATGAGTTATTAGCAGAAATAGTGTAAATACCTGCCGAAGATGGCTTCACTTTGCCATCCTTGATATCTTGCAGATATTGTGGGCAAGATCTCTTCCAATGCCCCTTTTGATTGCAGTAAAAGCAAACGGCCTCTTTTGGATCAGAAACATGGGGAGTGGAACCATTGGGCTTAGCCTTTGGGCCATTACTAGACGACCCAGCTTGAGCCTTGCTCTTCCAGTTTTGCTTGGGAGGACCTTTCCTCTTTTTCCCCTTTCCCTGTCCAATAGCCAACACAGGGGCACTTGTAGGCGTGGAGGGTATACTTTTACCCTTCATTCCTGCCTCAGCTGTCTGCAACAAGTTGTGCAATTGGGCCAAGGTCTGCTCAGTATTGTTCAAATGGTAAGTTAGAATAAACTGACCATAACAATCAGGTAGTGAGTTCAAGACCATGTCAATGGCCAATTCCTCATCAAAGTGAATGTTGAGCTTGACCAAACGCTCTATGTAGCGTTGCATTCTTTGCACATGTGACACAACCGATTCCCCTTCTTTCATCTTGCAAGCCATGAGTGACTTGACTACTTCAAACTTTTCTTGACGAGCTCGCTTATGGTACTTTTCCATAAGGTCCTTGTTCATCTCAAAAGGCCAGTAGTCCTTATAGTACCTCTGCAGTTCTGGGGACATGGTTGCCACCATGATGCACGCCACTTTGGTAGCATCATCGTAATGTTTCTTGTAGGCAGCTAGATCTTCAGGAGTAGCTTCAGACTCATCAAGCTCTTTGAGCTCCTTTTCAAGAACATATTCTTTGTTCTCAAAACGAAGAGCCATCTTGATGTTGCGCATCCAATCGTTATAGTTAGAGCCATCCATAACGTCTTTGGAGCAGATATTGAGCAAAGAGAAGTTCTGGTTGGAGGAGGATGAAGCAGAAGTGTTTCCAGGAGTAGACATCTGAAAAGAAAGAAAGTTTTAGTTAGATTTCAAGATACCTCAATATAATAACCCAAAGATAAAATATCAAGGTTAGGATCCAACTATGAAGATTCACAACTTAGAAATGGGATGCCGAGATCTAAGTGTAAATTTCATAAAGGTAGGTGAATGACGATTCACCAATTCCACCATTAGACGAAACAAATGAAGTGAAATTACTAATTCTTTTGAGATACATTGAAACTATTCAATAGCATGTTTTAATCTCAGATTATGCTCTTCTATTTGTGACTGGGATGCCGAGGATCACAAACAAGATGTGAATAACCATGCAAATGTGCTTGGTACCTCATTGTCTTTATCATTAACTATTGATGTGCTAGTAAACCACACACGCTCCATCAAAATGACAATTATGAGATACCCATTACTACTCTTTATTAGTGCCCTTTAGTGTGCTGGTTAACCACACACTCTCCACTAACGACCAATAAAGCATAATGTGCAATTTCATGGATTAGCATACTTTTCACATTTTTCCTAAAGTAACTAGAGTTGGGATTTTAAAAATAATGTTCTAGTACTTTCTTTAATGTCATTATACTTTTAATGAGAAGTAGTTGTCCTATCAAATCCGTTCTGCTAACGACCCTCCACTAATCAAGGAAGCGGTGGGTGAGAGTGGACACCCATTCAACTACCATTTTATAGGCAGTTTCCTTATACCCCCCTTATAGATTAGCTTCGTGAATGAGGCATACTAGCGATTTGACTGACCATATTCTTATACATATATAATATTAAACTTTTAATCATAATACATATATAGGGTGTGTTTTAAAACATTTTAAAACTTCAAGGGTTTATAATTTTATATAAATTTCGAAATTCAAACTATTAAATTTAAATTTAAATAAACCAATTAACTAGATTTAATATTTATCTTTTAATTAACTATTAATCAAATTATTAAATCTTGTAAGGATTATCTAATTAAATTAATCAATTAATTTAATCCTAATCCTTATCCCTCTAAATTTCAAAAAATAGGGTAAGGATAATTATCCAATTAATCTAATTAAGTAACAATTATCCAAAACAAGAAACCCTAAAACTTCTAGCAATTTCGAAATTTACAAGGGAGGAGGCTAGGGTTTTCAAAACCCTAACCCTAATTTCGATTAGGGTTCTTTGGAGGCTAGGGTTTTCGAAAAAACCCTTTAATCTAAAACCCTAGAAATCGAAAATTTGGCCTTTAGGGTTTAATAGCTATAAACCCTAATTTGCAATTCAACAATTATAGCAATTCAATTTAAAACAAACAATGGCTCTGATACCACTGATGAGTTTTAGGTAAAACAAATAAACTAGAAAACAATTCCTAAGTTCACATGCAACCTACTTTGGATCTATGTTTTAACTATTGAACATACAACTTTGAATTGCAAAATAAGAACCCTAGAGGAGAGAGGCTAATTTCGAAATTAACAAACTAGGGTTTAGGAGTTACATACCTTTCAATTGTTATAGCAAACAATTGATAATCCTCTTGATCTTGATCTTGATCTTCTTGGAAGCTTAGCACCACAAATGTAATGCCTCTAATGGAATCACACCCAAGAACTAGCAAGAAGGAAACTTGGAGGAGAAAGGATGGAGAGAGTATGCAATTTCGGCCTTAGGGTTTCTTCCAAAGAAATCAGTGTCCTCAAATGTGAGCCAGGAGGCTCCTTAAATAGCTGAGGGATCTAGGGTTTAGGGAAAACCCTAGTTATCCTTTGCTTAGGGCCTAAGCAAGACCCAAGGCCTTATCTTGGACCCCTTGGACGAATTCTCTAGGGTTTCCCCTAGGGTTTTCGTCCACCCCCTTCCAAGGGAGTTCTGGATCCTTCCATTCAACTATCAGTTAATTGCAAACTAGTCCCTGCACTTTATAATTAATTCTTTTAACCCCAAAATCAATTCTGATTAATTTCTGGCTAACAATTAATTAAACATAATGATTTCTAATTAATATATTAATCCATTAACATATTAATAAATCATTTATATATATATTAATTTATTAATCTTATAAATTAATATCTCTCCTTTCACAATTTCCTTGTCCAGTTGCTAGGTTGAGGGCAACCCAAAAGGACTGTGCTGCTATCAATTCAAGTACATACCAATTATAGTTATGGGCTTAGACACCTAATCCAACAGTTTCCCACTTGGATAAGTCTGTAACTATAATTTCTAGTATGCCTTCTAAATTTGACCAGCAAATTGTAGCTTCCAAAAAGCTGCTGCCGAACTCTGACCCAGTCAGTTACGTGTCCTAAGATAAGTGATCATATAACCCTTCGTTCTGCTTGATATCCCCAGACAAAAGACATGGAATGTAATCAATCTCTTTGTCCAGAATCTATGTTTCCCGATTCCTGATTTGTGATGATGTAGGACTTCTAATCGAACACATCAATTTAGTCCTGGCTGGGCCCAGCACATAAGTCAACACCAAATCATCGAGGGGCCCACAGATATCGCTTTTCCTGTTAGGGCAAAAGGAACGAATAAACGTTGACTCATATGCTTGTATCTTTTACTCATCAAATTATGCATGACAATACGTTTTATAACACCAAGTTACTGATGCGTTTTCGTATCACCAATGCACAACCGACTTGTAAATTACAACTCATATATCTTCCTTTCAAGATTATAAGATATTATCGTCTCAGTATTACTCATGACGAATTCCATGAAGTGATACTCTGAGCGAGGGTTTATCCAATACTCAAATCTCAATTTCTGAGTACTCATGAACATTGCAGCAATTCTATTGCCATGCCTATCCTCAGACAATCTACAATCTAGTTCATGACAGTCTTAATTCACTACTTACTTCCAAAAGTACGAGCGACTGTGGAGTTTGAATAATCTTATTATTCGGGAAGTAAAACATGCAAAATATGAAACACAATAATAAACAATCGACAAAGGCAGTAACCAAACTTATAAATAATACTTTATTATTTAATCACCAAAAGTCAATTACATTTACTTTGTTACAAGTTTCAGAACCAAACTAATCTAACTACTAAAACTAATATCATCTTTCAGTCCTATGCTCCGAGCATGCTGAATATGCTTAGCCCTACTCAGACCCTTTGTGAGGGGATCTGCTGGGTTATCTTCAGATGACACCCTCTTTACTATAAGATGGCCTTCTTCAACTCTATATCTGATGAAATGGTACTTTCTGTCGATATGTCTGGTCTTACCATGATCTCTCGGTTCCTTTGTCAAGGAAACCGCTCCTTCATTATCGCAGAACAGTTCCATAGGCTCCTGGATGGTTGGAACAACTCCGAGATCCCCGATGAAGTTCCTCAACCAAGCTGCTTCTTTCGACGCTTCACTTGCTGCTATGTACTCTGATTCACAAGTAGAATCAGCCACCGTATTTTGCTTGGAACTCTTCCAAGTAACTGCTCCTCTATTCAGTAAAAACACCCAGCCCGACTGAGAACATAAGTTATCTCTATCCGTCTGAAAGCTGGCATCACTGTAACCATCTACTCTCAAAGTGTCACTGCCACCAAGCACAAGGACCCAGTCCTTTGTCCTTCGCAAATACTTGAGTATATTCTTAACTGCTATCCAATGAGCTCTACCTGGGTTTCCCTGATAGCGACTGACCATGCTCAAAGCAAATGCCACATCAGGGCGAGTACATGTCATAGCGTACATGATCGATCCGACAGCGGAAGCATAAGGTACACGACTCATGTCATCTATTTCAACATCTGTACTCGGGCATTGAGTCTTACTCAATTTGGTATTGCTCTGGATAGGTAGCTCTCCCTTCTTGGAATTTTCCATACTAAACCTCTTTAGTACCTTATCCAAGTATGTGCTCTGACTAAGTCCAATTAGTCTCTTCTTTCTATCTCTCAATATTCTAATCCCAAGAATATAGGCAGCTTCTCCAAGGTCTTTCATGGCAAAACACTTTCCAAGCCAAGACTTAACTTCTTTCAAGGTTGGAACGTCGTTACCAATGAGTAATATGTCATCGACATACAACACCAGAAAAGTTACTATACTCCCACTAGCCTTGATATACACACAGAACTCATCTTCACTTCTAGAGAAACCAAACTCTTTGACTTTCTCATGGAAGCAAAGATTCCAACTGCGAGATGCTTGTTTCAATCCATAAATGGATTTCTCAAGCTTGCACACTCTATTGGGGAACTTTGCATCAACAAAACCCTCTGGCTGACTCATGTAAACATCTTCAGCCAACTTCCCATTAAGGAAAGCAGTTTTGACATCCATCTGCCAGATTTCATAATCATGAAAGGCAGCTATGGCGAGCAATATCCTAATAGATTTAATCTTAGCCACTGGCGAGAAGGTCTCATCATAGTCAACCCCTGGGGTTTGAGTGAAACCTTTTGCAACCAGTCGAGCCTTGAATGTGTGCACATTTCCATCCATGTCTGTCTTCTTCTTGAATGTGGCCCGGGTGGGTCGGGTTGCTTATCGGTTAGACCTTCCAGCAGAGCTGAGCCAGATCCACAACACGTTCCATGTTTCTCAGTTGTGGAAGTGCTTAGTGAATGATTCAGCAGTGGTACCCCTGGAGGACATTCAGGTTGATGACAGCCTGAACTATATCGAGAGACCAGTGGCGATTCTAGATCGCAAGGTGAAAGAGCTGAGGAACAAGAGAGTAGAGTTGGTGAAGGTGCAGTGGCAGCACCGCAAGGGTTCGGAGTGGACATGGGTGCCCGAGGAAGAGATGAGGGAGCACTACCCAGAGTTGTTTCCAGAGACAGCAGACTTCAAGGACGAAGTCTAAGATAAGTGGGGGAGAATTGTAACGCCCCATTCCTGGTATGTAATTTAAATATTGAATTTCCTTTCTTAGGGTTACTCGACGAGTCAGTAGCCCCGACTCGTCGAGTAGAAGCGGGAATGCATGTGGACTTAGTGGAGCGACTCGACGAGTCCATTCCCGACTCGACGAGTCTGCCAGTCTGGATGAAACTCTAATTCTTAGGGTTTGTACCCTATTTAAACGTCCTTATAGCCCCAAACCAGCCTCCTTCACCTCTCAGAGACTTATTCCCGAAACCCTAGCCTCCTTGAAGTGTATGTGAGTGATTTTTGCCCTTGTGAAGGAATCTTGGTGCATTGTTGAGCAAGAAGAAGAAGGAGAAGGTAGAAGAACTCAAGGAAGAAGAAGTAGATCCAGATTATACTCCTCTTTGGCCATCCTTTCTGGTAATAAAGCTTTCATCTTGGTTATTGTATTGCTAGATCTAGTTTGTACCCAAATTGATGGTTTTGAGCTCAAAAACCCCAATTCCCTAGTGATGAAGCTTTGTAATCAAGCCATATCTCGGATCTAGCCTCTCTTGAGTTCCAGGAGCTCAAGAAGGCCACCTGTTGGCAGCCATGGCCTTGTTCTAGACAAGTAACCCCCATCATAGCCAAGTTTGAGTGTTATTGCTTCATTGCATCATAGATACACGTAAAGTTAGCAACTTTACGTGTTCAGATTGTCCCAGAAACCCAGATCTATGAATTGGATGCACTGAAACTGATTAGAATCGACTGAATAGAAACTGCATGCAAAGGAATCGGCGAGTCATTCTTCGGACTCGGCGAGTCCGATCGCTAGTCTTAGATTCCCTGTTCAGTAGTAGCGAGTCTGTTAGTGAGTGGAGTAAAGACTCAGTGAGTTAAAACATGGATCTGAGAGTAGAGGGACTCGGCGAGTCTACGCCCTGACTCGGCGAGTCCAAGGCAATCTCCTTCCCGTAAGAACAGACTCGACGAGTTGTTCATACAACTCGACGAGTCGGATGAAGGTTGACAGGATATCAGTAAAGAAGGAGAACTCGTCGAGTTTTAGTTAAACTCGACGAGTAGAGTCGGGAAGGGGAGTAGAAGGAAAGATAGGGACTCGACGAGTTGGCGGCCCAACTCGGCGAGTCAGGTCAATAGATTGTTGACTTTGACCAGGGGGTAAAATAGTCATTTTACCCTAAGATTAGTTATCAGTGTCTGATTAAGTGTCTTTTGGGAATTGTAGCCGGAGAGTTACCGGAACAGCAGTCAGACAGTTCCCGAGGAGCATTTCAGCAGCCAACCTTACGAGGTGAGTTTTTCCTTCCAGTAGGAACGGGTCTACGACCACAATGCCGACCCATTTAGTTAGCAGTAGTTCCGGACTTCAGTCCGATGCAGTAGTTCAGTATGCTTGGTGTCTTTGTGATACAAGCATGGTATGTGTTATGTGTTCCGGACTATGGTCCGATGCAGTATGCAGTATGCAGTATATGTGTTCATATTATATGCTATGATTATGTTATGCTATGTTCAGTCAGTTCCGGACTTCGGTCCGATGCAGTGGGCAAGGCCCTAGTTAGTTTCGGACTTCGGTCTGATGCAGTGGGCAAGGCCCTAGTACTTCCGGACTTCGGTCCGATGCAGTGGGCAAGGCCCTAGTCAGTTCCGGACTTCAGTACGATGCAGTGGGCAAGGCCCTAGTTAGTTCCGGACTTCGGTCCGATGCAGTGGGCGAGGCCCAATATGTGCTTTATATGGTATTGTATGGTATGTGGTAGTTTGGGGGAACTTACTAAGCTTCGTGCTTACAGTTTCAGTTTTGGTTTCAGGTACTTCAGCTAGCAAAGGGAAGGGATCGGGAAGATGGCATGACACACACCACAGTTTTAGCCTGGGAGTTAGACTCTGATATTTTGATATGATCTTGATACTAGTTTCGACTTGATAAATTTATGATGACATTTTGAGATACACGATTCATGATTTTATATTTTAATAATTGATATTATGGTTTAGTAAAGTTTTCAAACAAAAATTTTTGGGTTGTATTTTTGGGATGTTACAATAAAAAAGTCACATCATCTTTGATGTGCTCTTGCAGTCTGACAAATATACGTGAGAAATGAACAAATTGTATTTTTTTGGGGGGAAACAAGAAAATAAATCATTAGATAATAAAAAAAATAACACGAGTTAGAAAAAATTGACCCAAAAAATGTTTTAATCATTCATTTTTTTGGTACTCAAATAATGAATTTTTTTTTCAGTCAAATTTAATAAAAAATCCCAAAATGAATCTTCCAACCGTTTTTGGGGATTTTTGTAAATCCTTTTCTTTTTGCATCATCTAATTATTCATTTCCTTGGTTCATAAAAAAACATGTATTTAATTCATTTTCTCATGTTTTTCTCACGTAAATTTTGTTTCTCATAGGATCGAAAGCGCACACACATACATACACATACACACATATATATATATATATATATATATATATATATATATATATATATATATATATATATAAATGTAAGTGTAGATCCAACTAACATGTAACTCATGCGCACCTAGACAACGTTGCAACTTTTCTGAAGGGTCATTCAAATCCATCCTCCACATCCCATGAATTATAATGAAGGTTTAACCTTTTTTGCATTTAACTTTAAACTCATGATTTGTAGATTATAGAAACTAATATAAATTATTGGATTATTTATAAATATACATTAATGACGTTATATAAACTATAAAAAAAATTAATGACGTTTGCAGAATTTACGGTAACAGAGTTTTGAAGATATTTATAAACATGATCTTTGTAACATAGTGTGTGGGTTGTATATGTAAATATGCTTTAAATATAAATAAACAATTAGGAATTCTATTTTTTTCTACAATATGATTGAACACGCTCTGAAAGCTTTAATTATGTAACTATTAAGACTTTAAACTTATGTAAATATTTGGAACCTGATAAGAATTTAAATATATAAACTGTATCATATATTCCTATCAGCACACATATACACTGCTGCTTCTTAGGAATATGATAAGAAGCAACAATTATTATTTTTGAGAGGCACTTGAAGTGGTTACGTTTGAGTTAATTAAACTAATGGGTTATGAATTTGGGACTCAATTTTAATACTAATTTTGTGTACTTTAATTGTTAAACAAAGCTTGGTGGGTCGAGTTGTTGTACAATTTAGACCGATGTTAAATAGATTATTTGTTTATTTGAAAAAACAAAATTAGCTGCGAAGCACGTAATCAGCCCAAATATATTCTAAATAAGAAGAAATGCACACTCAAATACTAAAAAGACGAACAAATTATATGGTTGAAGGAATAATAATAAGTTATAAATAATTTGTTTAAATAAAAAGACGAACAAATTGTTTTATGGATATAACTTACTTTGTGAACTATATACAAGTCTTATCATTTTTGACCAGAAAAGTATGGTTTTCCTCGTTAAGTTATAATTGTTTACAAGATTTCCTTCATTTATATTTTGCTTCTATTTTTCCATCTATGTCGTTATTTAATCAAATATATTTTAAACGTCATTTATTAAATGACACAACATTTAATGAAAAAAACTTAGTGTTGCTTCAATAAAGTTTTGTATTCACAAAAACACAAGCTTCTGCCCAGAATGAATAATAAATGAAAAACATTGTGTCAATTGTGTCTGGATGGAAATTTTTTTTAAGAGAAGACCATCATACAACTATAAGAACTATTGCGAGACAATATAAGAAGGGGTCTCTAGCAGCTTAGGTAACAACTCTTTCCGGTAACTGAAAGAGTGAGAAAGAGTAAAACAAGAGATTTTATCACTCATCCAAGTATCCAACATGAGAATGAAGAGTTTGATCACGTTAAGAGCCTTATGTTTTGTGTTACCAACAACTTTCATGTGGTTTTAAGTTGATTTAGAGGTTATTGGATTATCATATAACTTTGGTTACCGCGTGTTGCAAATAACATTAAAATAGTAGCTTGTTAGGTGTAGTGAGTTAGACTTATACATCTCCTTTGGTATTGATTTTAGATGTGCAATGTTTTTTTTAATATATATATATATATATTGTGATAACTCAAATTAAAATAAATATATAAATATATAGTCTAAATGTATTATTATAATTACGATTAAGGAATTAATTAGGAGTAAATAGAGAAATTATGGAATTTAAATTCCAAAACCCGTCACTTTAATTATAGTCATAAATTCGGACTTTTGAGTGAGCTAGAAAGGTTACAAACTTGGACATTATAAAGAGCCCAAGAAATGGTGCAGAATGTTCACGTGAATTGCTAGAAAACATTAAGAATCGATGTAGAAATCGGTGAAGTAAAGTTGTGAAGTTTTTTTGGAGTTCTAGCAAATCAAGGTATGTTTCTTTAATTTAAGTTCAAATTAGTTGTATAAATAGCCTAAGATTATGTGTTTCATGGTAGGGGTTGATTCTATGTCTCTGTTTTGGCCAATGAAATTGTTAATTTGAAAAAAAAATATTGAGTTTTTGTAAAGAAAATGATGAATTTAAGAGCATTGTGGTGATTCTTCAAAAAAAATTGATATAAACCATATTTTTTCATTAATTTAATTATAATCGTACAACAAGTGAGATGACAAACGGGCAACAAGCTGTGCCTCTAAGCCTTTTTATATGGTAAAACTAATTCATTTGAAAACTACATCTATAGCTCTAGGGGATATAACATTGCTATGCATGATTCGTTGTACTCTATTAAGAAGCTTCATCGCATCCGGCGCGAGGAAACCAAACATATCAAATGCAAATGGTATGAATACATATTGATTTTCCATGCACGATTTCTCATGTTTGGTGACTTTACCTATGACAGCTTTTAAAGCATCTTGTCCCGTCGTGAAACCCCCAGCCCTCAAGCCCACGAGAGGGGATACCCTTGTAAGGTCCCCACATACGTGTTTCCCTCCAACCCATCCAAAAATCAAAACGTCAGTTGGTCTGAGGGCTGACCTTCTTTCGGCCGGGTCAGTCAAGAAATTCACAGGTGCCTCCTTCTTGGCAGAAACCCCAACACACTTAAATATGTCAAACAAAACATCCCTAACCATATTGTGCCTGTATTTGAACCCTAGGAGTTCTTTACAGTGAACTACATGCTCTCCAAAAGAGTCCAAGCATGCCTTGCGACACACCAGGCATATCTCGTCAGCTGGGAATATTGGAATCATGAGTCGATATTTGAGGACAGTACGATACTCCACAGGAGACATATGTTGGCCAAACCCATCTATAGGGATAGCCAGAAGAAAATATTAAGCATGTGGTGCACGTAAGCACTGGTAAACCGCTTTCTGCCGAACCGTCATGTCAAGATGCACTTCCATATCTTGGACAATTTTACGAAAAAGGGCACTCGCCAGTGTATTCTGGGATTTTGGGGGGGGGGGTGTCTTTAGAAGTAAAACTGCTAAAGTCAATATCCGAGAGCTTGTTACGAAGAGAAGTCAAGGCACAATCATAATCATAATTCATACCATATATGCCGCTATCCCGTAAGATGTGGTCTTGCAATACCCAAGATTGGACCCTTGAGGGAACAAAAACATATGAGGTAGCTTATACTGCCGATTATAAACTCAAACCACCAAACCTAATGGGCAAGGAAGCAATTCGTCACTGTATGTCGCCAAAGAAAGGGTCACCACAAACTACAATGTCCTCAATCGCTCCGCGCAATCCATTGTCAAAGAATAACGGCGCCTCCTCCATGTGAACGAGTTGGCACGTCCTCAACCCAAAGAAAAGTTTAGAAATACCCATACAAGACCAAAGCAGAAGGAGCTCACTCTGGGGGTCAGACAATTGTGGAAGAAGATGCATCAAATTCACAGCGTTTTCGACTCTCTTTATGGCTAAGCTGCTAATGAAACTAGTATCTCTACTAACAGCTCCCCCAAGAAGTTTCACCCCCAAAGACGACCTCCCGATGACAACCAAGAATAGCCTCTCACGTAGCTTCCTATCATCACACGAGGGCCAAAAGAGCTCGGTTTTCTTGATATTCAGCTGAAGGCTTAATTTTGGACCAATCACCTTAATGATGTCAAACATTTTTGCCACCTCCTCCAAATCTCCTTAAAAATTAATTGTGGGTTTAAAATATTGGCAAGTGGAGAAAACCAGTGCTTATATTAATATGTTTTTTTTTATATTATTCAAGAGTAAATTCGAAGCTAAAAAAAAGTTTAAAAATGGCAGATTTTTTTCGGGTACAGAAGGAGAGATGCCGGGTCTGTTTTCTTTTGTGGACGGGTCAAAACGATCGTGTTTTAAAAACTTAAATTTTAAACAAAATATTGGTTATAACGAAGTGTATTCGTTATTGTTTTTTTTTTTCGTAATGCCCTCGTTCGAATCCTCGTGTCTTTTTAATCCAAATATACAAATTTCTCTTTTCCAAACGTCTGCCATCCTTTTTCCTTCAATTGAAATTACATTTACATAAATGGTCCCTCCATGTTGGACACATTGTTGGTTTCAGTTATGAATTTTATAAGCAAGCTACGGTGTTTTTGAAAGTTGAAGTAGAGATTATGAAGTTACAGTATTAGTCCCTGTCATTTCATAAACATGCAGGTTTTAGTTCATTTCCTCGATCAATTATTTGGCTTCATGATCAACCCTAGAAATTTTGATAATTAAAACTCTCTCTTCAATTTATTTAATAAATAATTGATTGATTATTTATTTTGAAAATTATGAAATTTAAACTTTAAAATATTTTTAGCGTAATTAAAGTATCGATTAGCCGAATGAGACATATGGGTAGTTGAACCAAAATGATCATAAAGGATGTTTTCTAAGATTATTGTCTTAGAAAAACTTGTTGGTGAAATGTAGGGTGTGTGTAGCGCGACAAGCTTCGGTTAGGACTTATCGGTTGCGAGGTGAGTTTTTTATGTTATGTGGTTGCTCACACATGAATGATTATCATGTGGTTCATATGCGGTTTTTCATTTATATTAACAATATGTTTTATGATAAGTATGACTGTGTGCAAATGTTATTTTGACTTATTTATCTATTCTGCATTTTTTGGGTGATATGTTTAATGGGAACGGGTGGGGTGTTTAATCGTCGTGAGCATGACGAATGTGTGTGATCGGTGGGGATGAGAATTGAGAATTATACTCACTTCCTTGGATATTTAAAATATTTGAGTACAATGGATGATAGGTTGTCTCAAGGGGAAGGGAAACGAACCATTAGTTCTTTCTCCGGATAATTAATTGTTCCTCTAAATTATGTCACCGGTTGATATGTTTTGCTATATGATTTATTGAAACTATATGATAAAACTATTTGTTTTTTTGTAAGTGATGAACATGTATGTGCAACACGAACTCACTAGGGCATACGCTTACAAATTTAGAAACTTTAAATGTGCGCAACCTAGGAAACTATTTAGCAAGTGGCAGTAAGAAGGTCGAGGAGAAAAGATTGATCAACAAGACGAAAGGAGTTTCGCAAAGACACAACCCCCAAAGTTCTTCGGTTGAAGACTCTATTTTATTTTATTTGCTTCCGCTGTAGTTTTTAGTCATTAGTTAAGTTTTAGAATTAATCTTGGGAGATAATGGATCGATTATTTGTTATATAATATATATTTGAAAATTGGGGTGCTATATATATATATATATATATATATATATATATATATATATATATATATATATATATATATATATATTCTAGCAAATGGCTAGAATATAGAAATTCACCAATTACAACAGGTTTAAGAGCTAATCATCCCAAGCTACATCAGAGTTGAAAGCTCGATTATTCAACCAAAAAAATTGACACTATACTATCCAAAGTTGAGCACTTCTTAATCTGACCATCATCAAATACTCCTAAATTTCAAAATCTCCAAAGCATACAACATAAGGCCATGGCAATCACTTCCAAGCATCAATTCTTCGTACCTGATAAATGACTATCATCATCATCCATGAGAGTCATTCTTTAATTGAAGAATACAATGGGAACGTTGCCCCACACCACCTAGACACCAACCCAAACAATGTAACCGCCACCAAACATAGAAAGAAAAAGCATTCATCCGATTCCATCCTATTTTCACAAAACATGCACTAGATCGATTGTAACTCCAAACCTTTCTCAGAAAGATTAAACCTGGTGGCTAATCTATCTAGGGACCACATTAAACCACCTTAGAAAGATTAAACCTAGTTTCTAATCCTTGGTACCACCTTACACCACCTTCTAAACGAGCCGCCACCTGTGAAAGAGACGTTATCGATATGTCTTCTTGTGACATTAACTGAGAAGTCACCAATCGAATCCAAGGACCACTAAAACTGACATGGGGTGTCGTAACACCCTGCAAATTCGAATCAAGTCATCTAATGTGTATTCAAACGAATGGAAGAAAATCCACGACGTAATAAAGTTGGCCCATAATGGTATGCTTGTATATACAAACTAGGCGAAATCTCGTGCGTTGTGCATTAATTAAACTATGCTAACTTAAATCATAACAAGTATATTACATAAAATACAATAATATAATTAAAGGTTTATATGTGTATGGTATTAAAAATAAGTGCCAATTGTTTACACTAATTTGTTATAACACATTCTGATTATTTTATATAATATGGTAAAAATATATACATACTAACACCACGATTTCAATAGTCGTTGCCCATAAGTTACAAATAAAAAATAAAATTTATTTTTTTATTTATAACATTTTTTAACTATCAATAATTAATCAATTTAGGTACATATTTTTTGTAATAAGATCAATTAAATGTAATCTACTTGTAAGTTGTTCATGGATTTCGATATTTAGATTTAGTTTTGATATTTGATATATATTTGTAATTTTATTATTTGTAAATGTTTAAGATACTATCTATTTCGTAAAAAATTATTATTATATAATTAAAGTTTGATAATTTTTTTTGTTATTTTGACATTTAAAGTAAATTTTTATTTTTAAAGATTAACCAATGTAATCATTAGAACTAACAATAAATTTAATGAATCAATTAATTATCAAAAATCTTTTGAATTGTAGTAGTAAAGTGAAAAGTTATGGAAATTCTAAATACATATAAGGTTCAAGAAAAGAGATGTTTTTTTATAACAGATGTAACTTAGATTTAGATTTCATATTTAAACTTTGATTATTTATATATATACTAATTTTGAAGTACATGTTGAACAGTTCTGACTTCTTATTGGTTGCTGAAAAAAAAAATTTCCTTTTTTTTTCTTCTGTTGTTGTCTTATTTGGTTATTAAATTAGATGGTGGATTACAGATGTCTTTGTTTCTTAAACTCCCACCGCTTCTACATCTCTCTTTAGGTGATAGTGGATTACACATGGCTTCATTTGTTAAACTCCTTTCTACGTGTTTCTTTTCGTTGTCGTTCGTTTTTGCCACTTCCACTTCCCCCCCTACCTTCTGTATCGCTCTTTTCTTTTGTTCTTCTCAGGAGGATCGTCGGCTTTCTTTGCAGGTTTGTACTCACGCATCTTCTTCCGTTTCTGTTTATTGGTGTTGTTTCTTTGCATTTTGCTTTCCATTGTATATGTTCATGTTTCAAATTGTAAAATGCCAAGGCGGAACTCTGTTTATACTAGCCCTTCTTCGTCTTCCTCTGCTCATGGTTCCCTTCCCAGATCGAATTGTAAAATGCCTAAGCGGAAATTTGCTTATAAGGCGCCTTCTTCGTCTTCCTCTGATGGTTTCCTTCCCAAATCGGCTAGAATGGAAGGATTGAAGGTTCTTCCTCTTCCTCTAACGTTGGACATTGGGGATTGTAACTGCGTCTGTCAATTTTGTGGTGCTGTTTTTTGGTTTGCTGAAAGAAATATAGCCGGCTCAACTGCTAATCGGCCGGTGTACACTCAATGCTGTAAGTCTGGTACCGTTATCCTCCCTTACCCTTTCCCCCCACCTCCTGAAATTCGATCCCTTTATTTAAACAGTCGCTTCATGGCTGATATCAGGGCATACAACAGTATGTTCTCTATGACTTCTTTTGGGGCTGATGTCGATGAAGCAGTTAATGATGGTCGTGGACCATATGTTTTTAAAGTCTCTCGTCAAATCTACCACTCGATTGGGTCCCTATGTCCTGAAGATAATAACGGCCCTAGATTCTTGCAATTATACACTTATGACACTGACAATGAAGCTTCCAACAGACTTAATGTCTTTCCTTCTGTTAAAAAGAAAGACTTGGACATTGAGACAGTTAAAGTTCTTATAGGATGTTTAACAGCACACAATGAGTACATACGTACTTTCAAAACATCCAAACAGATTGCTGATGAAATGGGATTACAATCTTACTCTGTCTGCTTATATAGTGACCTCCCTGATCATAGATATACTGTTCCAGCTCCGGGTAGCCTAGGGTGTATGATCATAGGTGATGAAAATATTTGTGGAAAATGTGATATTGTTGTCCAATCAAAAGGTGGTAATGCTCAGCGTGTTAGTAAATTACATCCGAGTTATATGCCCCTACAATACCCTTTGTTGTTTCCATATGGAGAGGATGGTTGGTCATCACGTTTAAAGCTTCAAAACAAAACCGGTTCCTGTGCAAAAAAAACTCAGTCAACATGTATTACAGCTATCAGATACATCCGCGTCAGCATATATACTCACATGTCTTGGAATCAGGGCGCCTCTTCCAGCAATATCTGGTCGACGCATATACCTGTGTTGAGGCAGATCGGTTGAAATACATTCTGCATCATCAAGAATAGCTAAGGTCAGATTATGTGAGTGGTTTATATGATGCACTATCGAAGGGCGATAGGGACAGTAAAGTGGTGGGTAAACGTGTTTATTTACCTGCATCCTTTGTTGGTGGTCCCCGTTACATGTACAAACATTACCAAGATGCACTAGCTATTTGCAGGGTGTATGGTAATCCACAGTTTTTCATTACTTTCACATGTAACAGTAAGTGGCCAGAGATCCAACGCTTTATGGATCTTCATCAGCAGCGTGATGTTCACAGTAGAGCTGACATTATTTCACATGTCTTCCAAATAAAAATTAACGCCTTTATCAGGTTTATGAAGGAAGACAAGACCTTTGGTGATGTCATTGGATGTAAGTGTCTATTCAGTTGTTCACTGCATCGTACATTCATTTATTTATACCTTCTTTTCTACCATATAGTTGTTTCTGTAATCTGACACGTCCATTTCATGTGTACTCAGATCTATACACAATAGAATTCCAGAAAAGAGGCCTTCCACATTGTCATACATTGTTATGGACATCATCTGCAGATAGGATAAAAGAACCGGCTGACATTGATAGGTATATAACTGCAGAGTTGCCTGATCCTTTATTAGAAAGAGAGCTGTATGATGTAATAACAAACTGCATGATTCATGGTCCTTGTGGATTATTAAATAAGTCTGCACCATGTATGAAGAACGATAATTGCAGCAAGAAGTATCCAAAACCATTCCAAAAGAGCACTTTCTTTGACAAAAATGGGTATGCCTGTTACAAAAGAAACAGTGAGTCACGTCACACAATGGGAAACGGGATCGTCATTGACAATGGTTATGTTGTACCATACAACAAAAGATTATCTTCCCGGTTTAGAGCGCATATAAATGTGGAATATTGTGGTTGGAACATGATGGTAAAATACCTTTTCAAATACATATCAAAAGGCGTCGAACGCATCAGATTCACAGTTCAGAAAAATGAGGCTTCTGCAGAGACCACTTCCGCTCATGACATCCGCCCAATTAACGAGGTAAATGCCTTCCTTGATGGCCGGTTTGTTTGTCCTCATGAGGCTGCATGGAGGATTCTGAATTTCGATATACATGTCCGACGTCCACCTGTAATGACACTGCCTGTCCATTTGCCTCATATGCAAAATGTCATCTTTAGAGCTGATATGCCACTACACCGTGTGCTTAGTAATCCGTCCCTCGGAAGAACACCACTTCTAGGATGGTTCGACAGTAATGCACGTGACCCTACGGGACATGATCTAACCTACATGGACTATCCAAAAGAATATAAATGGGATTCAGATTCAAAAGAATGGTCACCAAGGGTTTATGAATCTTCAACAGCAATCGGTAGGCTGCTTTTTGTGCATCCATCTTCAGGCGAACTGTTCTATCTACGGATGTTGTTGTGCCACCAAAAAGGATGTACATCATATGAAGATGTTCGGACAGTATCAGGCGTCTTACATCCAACTTTCCGTGATGCATGTAACGTTCTTGGTTTGATAGGAGATGATATTGAATGGATGGCTGCGTTTAATGAAGCGTCATCTTGGGGCACTTCCGCTCAGCTACGGTCTCTTTTCTGTCATCTTCTTTTATTTTGTGAGGTCACCAATCCAGTATCACTGTGGGAAGCTGCATATGATAAAATGGTGGATGATTATGTACATAGAGTTCATGTAGAATTTCCAGATAGCAGCCTTGATGTACATTCTGATATAATTCAGCAACAGCTTCTTCTGGATCTAGAGAACATCCTCCGATCAAGTACTCCAAGTCGATCATTGGCTGACTTCAGGCTATCCACTCCATTAGCTTCTTCCACAAATGTCCTGACCAACCGTCTTCTGCTGGAAGAAAACATGTATGACAAAGAAGATCTATATAGACAACATCTCCAAATGGTGTCACGTCTAAACAAACAGCAACTGGCTGTCTACCATGCAGTTCTTACTTCACATGAGATGAAAAAACAATGTCTACTTTTTGTCTATGGACATGGAGGTACTGGAAAAACCTTCTTATGGACTGTTATTATCTCATATTTCAGATCACTGGGGAAGGTTGTTCTTGCTGTCGCAGCTTCTGGAATAGCCTCACTTCTGCTCCCATGTGGCCGGACAGCCCACTCAAGGTTTAAAATACCTATTGACTTATCTGAAAAAAAATCATGTGACATTAAAAAGAAGACATCACTTGCAGAATTGCTACAACATACCTCACTAACTATTTGGGATGAAGAACCAATGAGTGATCGACGTTGTTTTGAATGTGTCGACCGCTCACTTCGTGACATTCTTGACTGTGATGATAAAGCGTTTGGTGGTGTTTCTGTTCTTCTTGGAGGAGACTTTAGACAAACATTACCTGTAAAGTCAAAGAGTACACGCGAAGCCATCATCTCTTCAACATTGCCTCATTCTTATCTGTGGACATCCTTTAAGGTTTACAGGCTAACTGATAATATGAGGCTGATGAATGCAACTGCTGCTCCTGCTTGCCAGTTCTCTACGTCGGATTTCGCAGAATGGATACTTAAAGTTGGTAATGGGACTATAGGTGAACCTGACAAAGAAGACCCAACAAATTCATTTTGGATAAAGATACCAGACCATCTTTTAATTCCTCCTTCAAAGAACTCACTGCAGCTTCTGATAGACTTTGTTTATGGGGATGGTGTCCTTCACAACGCATCTGCTATTGATCTTTCGGATAGAGCAATTGTATGCCCCACAAATGAGGCTGCTGACAAAATTAACGAACACATTGTCCAAATGACAGGTAACGTTCACAGGATTTATAGGAGCACAGACACAATGCAACCTAATGGTAAATACACGTCAGAATTAGAAGGTTTATATCCAATAGAATTTCTAAACCAACTGCATTTTGCTAACATCCCTGCACATTTGCTTACCTTAAAACCAAAGATCCCCATTATTTTGATGATAAACATTAGTCAGAAGGATGGTCTTTGTAATGGTACCCGACTTATAGTATCCCACTTACTTCCATCGGTCATAGAAGCAACTGTCATAACAGGCACGTGTATTGGGAAACAAGTATACATCCCCCGTATCAAATTCATTCACAATCCACCAGACCTACCTTTTTCATTTGCAAGAAAACAATTTCCAATTAAAGTGTGTTATGCCATGACAATAAACAAAAGCCAAGGACAGTCACTTAAGAAAATTGGAGTCTATCTGCCACAAGATGTTTTCACACATGGTCAACTTTATGTTGCTTTGTCTAGGGCAACATCTCCAGACTCGATCAAAGTCCTCATAAACAATGATGACAATAATGTCCATAATCTGACAAAAAATGTAGTTTTCAGAGATTTGTTGTCTAAAGTATAAATTTGTAATCATAATATAATGGAAAAGTAAATAACTTTTTTTTTTCTTGCTTAACTAATTCCATAGCCAATAATATTATCTTTTATATACTTTTTGCTTTACTTTATTAATTTTTTTTACCTGTTTACTCCGTTGTTACCAGTTACAAATTATGTAATTCTTTCTAACAACAAGTGTTAACTGTATATTAGTTGAACTATTGAATACAAGATGACAGCCATTTCAGAACTCAAATATGGTTGTATTGGAGGACCATTACAAGTACGGATACTACGGAAATGGAAACCAGATAACCGCCGCCATGAAACATGGTATCTGGCAGTCGACAAATTTGTAAGCTGTTCTTATTTAACTTTGTGTTTGTTCTCTGTTTCTGTAAAGATTTTTTTTATCAGAACTAACTAGCATCACATGTCAATAACCGTATCAGAGAGACGCCATTCAGATATTAGGCCAACGAACCAACCAGGGTTATATAGAGTCTATACTCACACTCTCTGACTGTTTTACCATTGATGAATATACATGTCCTCTGTTGGATCAATATCAAAAAATGTTAGAACAGGATTTCTACATAGATGTTGGGATTGCATCCACGATCCAACCAATGCCTAACACATCTATCCTTCCAACAAGTTGGTTTCGTTTCCTACCAAAAAAACAAATTCTAGAGTTGGGAGAAAACCCACCATATTGTCCAGGTACCTCATGAAATCTATAATCATTGTTGACGCAATTTTACATTTTTTTTATGTATATCTCTATTTTTTCCTCTTTCCTATCATTGCTTCAAAAACATTCACATTAAATTGTGTAGGTAACATCACAGTTCTTCTCTTTTGAATATATGTTTCTCACACCTACAGATTTCATTGGAGTCATCACCAAAGTGAAGGATTGCAACAAAAAAGATGGAGAGCCTTTTCTATTGCTGGTCTTAGCTGATGAAAAGTAATGCCACAATAAAAATATTGTATATATATATACATGTTCTTAAATCCTCTAATTAGTCTTCATTGTGTATATCAAATTCAGTGGTGATGAACTTGCAATTAATCTTTGGAAAGAATGCACCAAATGTCCAGAGAAGTTTGATCGTCAAAAATTACTGCTTCTCCCTATAACAACAGTTGTTGCAGTTACCAACCTAAAGGCTTCCAGAACTGACGGTATTATTTCTTCATCTTTGTTTTACATTGGATATCTCTTTTCTACAAAGACAAAACCAACAAATTTACCCCCTTCTCTGTTTATTCTAAACAAGTGCTTAGGCACGGATCTTCAGTTGCAACACACCTCTATGTTAATCCTGACATCCCAGACACTGCCCTACTGATACACCGGTAAACAACTGCCACAAAGTCAACGATGTCAGCATAATCACAGACATACAAATTAGTTAACATAAGTTTTCTGCATTCCGCAGCTATACAGGTCCAACAACACCTATAAGTGAACATACAGGCATACAAACAACAATTGATGACCTCACAAAGAGGACACGTTCTGAGCTTTTGGTAATACATAACCAAACAATTTATTCGGATATCTCCTCTAAATGATTTATATATACTTCCTTTTCTGCATTTTCAGGATAAGACATTCAACCTGAGAGCATCAATCCAACATGTCTTCTTTAAAGATTACTGGTGTCAAGTGACATGTCCTGTCTGTAAAGATCCTATTTTTGAAAAAGGCACCAACTGGTTTTGCAGTGCGCATGGTACATTTACAACACCAAACTTCATGTAAGTTCATCACCTTCTAAACGTGACAACAAATTGACAACCTACCACAGACTCAGTAACACATGTCTTTATGCAGATATAAATTAAATGTAACTGTTATAGACGAAACTGGTGTCTTATCTGCATCCATAACTGATTCTGTCGCACGAAAAATAATTGGCAAAGGGCCAGACAAACTCTTTGCAGAAAATACACACCTAGGTAGACGAAACTTGCCTACCTCTATCAAGACAAATACATCACCTGTAAAACAAATGACAATTCAGTTACTAAGAACCTCAGCAGCTGGTACCATCCGTTTTCTCCTTGTGGATATTGCCGATCTCCAACCTGTCGCCCAGTCAACAATCCCACAGACCCCTACCCCGATGGCTGAAACCAGATTACCTGACCAATACCGTAAAGATTCAATTGGATCTACAACATCACAAAAATCAGATGTCTCAAAACGGTTGTCTTACACCCCTTTAGGTATACAAACAATCTTATTACACACACAAAAAATGTCAATATAAACTTTGTCACTAACTCACTTTTCTTGCTCTACAGAGAAACAGCCTCAGAAAAGATTAAGGTCGCATAAAGACAACCCTTGATTGGCTACAAATGCAGCTGGGATATATGCTTTCATCTTAAATCTTTTTACTTTTTTTTTTATCCTTGGCAGCTACGTTTCCATATGATATGTTTATACCACTCAGTTTTTTGTTCAAACACCTTTACCTGCTACAATCTAACTTCCTCCTATGCCTTATGATAAATATCTCTCAAATGCATTCCATCTTTTGCATCCTATACTGTGCTCTACAACAACACAGATCCAAACATATTCAATAGCTCAGGAGATATTACATAAGCGCTAAAGTAAGTCACTACGATTCCGTTCAGAATACATATATCGCTACAAAAAAAGACTAATATTTACGATTTACCATCATTCTACAAACCACATCTAATACGACAATCCATACTAAGAAAGAATACAGATACATAATATAAAACCATCTTATATTCTACACAACCCATGATAAATAAATATACTTCTTTAAAGGCCTCCAACGTATCAATCTTGACACCTCTCATTTTCATCGGATCCTTTCTACAACATAATGACAAAGTTAAATAGTAAACATACAGTTAATTTCTGATTAAATCATAAATTATCATAAAATTGGAAAACCCAATACCACATTTTCTTGGTTGAATGACTAAAAATTATATATCCTCAATGACTGCAAAACAACTGGGCTAAACTTATGTTCTTTTATTGTTACTGCACTGGGCCTTTATCCCCAGTAACTCATGTATTGGGCCCAAACTGCTCTCTAAATCCTCTTTGACCAATAAAAAAATATTTTCAGTATCTATGCGTTACGATATGACATAAAAGGTTCCAACAAGTACAAAAAATTGACAGCACACCACCTGAAAAGTAGACACTAGGACTTTCATGTCACTATATTCATCCATCTGCACCCCGAGAAAACACGTTGCACTTTCCACATCTATTATATTAGACTCCCAGTAAATACAGGATCTGCTTGCAGCTGCACGCCTGCACATACCAGATTGAGAGAAGGGTTCGTCATGGACAACAAATCCTATAACACCATCGCCACAGATGAACAACACCAAGAGTGTGGTTTCCTAAAAAAATTGCTTCACGATGCAGCTATTGACGACCAATCAATAGAAAACAATCTGGACTTCATACTTGCGACTCTCCATAAACGAATACAACTTTATAAATGTAAAAGTCATGTATTTCGACTATCATAATAAATTCTGATTATGCAAACCAAAAATTCCAATCCCGCAACGCGGGTTTCTTCACTAGTTATAATTAATTAAAAACCCACATATTTCAAAAAAATTGATTAGTATATAAAATAGTTTTTTTTCTATTTCTTTTTTTTAATTTAGCTTTTCAATTTAAGTTTTATATTAAGATAAACCCATGCAATCCTTATCATATCATACTATATTATAAAGGAAACATTTTTTATTTTACCACATTCATTTGAAACTCTCATGAAGTTTTCCTTTCACCACATTCATTTGAAACTCCCATGACTTTTCAATTTCTTTCTAATAATGATTATAAGTTGGTTAATAAGATTAAATAAATATCAAACCTAAAGTGTAATCATATATAAACTAAATTTCAATATTAAAAGAATATCTTTACTTCTCCTTATAAATTTATGTTTTTTTTTAACTTTTTACATATTATACTTAATTTATTAGTTTTAATATATTGTTGGATATAAACCATTATCATTTTAAAGCTACAACTTTTGAACAATTTGTATAAAATATTTAAATTATAAACTTAAATATAACATTACAGGATCAACTTAAATATAAATTTTAGTTTAACTTAAACAACCCAAATAATATTTTGTAAATAGTTAAAAGTGATAAATTGTAGTGTCTTTCTAATAATGATTATAATTTTGTTAATAAGGTTAAATAAATATCAAACCTAAAGTGTAATCATAAATAAACTAAATTTCAATATTAAAATAATATATTTACTTATACTTATAAAGTTATGTCTTTAACTTTTAACATATTATACTTAATTTATTAGATTTAATATGTTGTTGTATGTAAACCATTATCAATTTAAAGCTATAACTTTGGAATATTTTGGACAAAATATACTTAAACTGTTAATTTAAATATAACATTACAATGTCAACTTAAATATAAATTTCAGTTGCACTTAAAAAACTCAATGAATATTTTGTGAATAGTTAAAAGTGATAAATTGTAGTGCTAAATGCAAAAAACTAAATTATAATATCAATTTAACTAAAGTATTTCCTAAAAATATTTGCATAATCGTTAAAAGTTTTCAAAAAAGTAGCTTAAAATAAATAACAATAACAATAGTTAAAAATAACTTTATATAAATGATTATATTGTTACCTTTAAAATAAAAAAATAATGTCTGATGTTTTAAATAATTATAATGATAGAAATTAAAACGTTAAGAAAATAAATTTTAAAAAATTAATTAACAATAACAAAAACTATAAATAACATTAAGTCATATATTATATTTAATTTTATTCATGAGTAACTCGCAGGTAGAAGTCATTGAAACGATTGCGATTATATAGTTATAATAGATGTATATATTCTCATATAATTCAAAATAATCAATGTATTATATATCAATTTAGTATACGAATTATTATATCAAATTTAACAACAACGTTATCGTTATATTAAAAAAAACATATATTTGTAAAGATTTCAACTATATAGGTGTTTCTGCGCAATGCGTGGGCATTCGCCTAGTACTTATCATATTTTAATGACTCAATTAATCATAATTAGTAAAAAATGTACTTTTATAATTAGATATTGTAACGCCCCGATTCTCAGGTATTGATTTATGTATGAATCCTTCTTGGTCTATGGGTCTACTCGACGAGTTGGTCGCCCTACTCGTCGAGTAGTAGCGGGATGGTCCATGCGTTTTAGTGACCTACTCACCGAGTCCAAGAAGGGACTCGATGAGCACGAGCTGGCAGATGAAACCCTAAATTCTGGGGCATTTCACCATATTTAAAGGATCATTGGCCTCCCCCAGCCTCCCCTTTACTGTTTGTTGTCCCTCTTTAACCCTAAGTCGTGTGTGTGTGTGTTCTTTTGGAGAGTTTGAGCTTGGAGGAAGGATTTTGGGTGAAGGAAACACTTGGGGAAACAAGCTAGTTGAAGCAAGAGCTCGTGGGATTCAAGATCTGCATCAGTAAACACTCTCTTGAAGGTACTTGACCGTTCTCCTTGGCTCATTTTCACCTAAACCCTCTTTTGCATGAGTTTTAAGAAAGGTTTCTTGTGCTTAAGCCAAGATCTGAAGTTGTAACTTCAGATCTGGACTCCCCTTGGCCTCTAAATTCATAAAGTCATCAACTTTTCCTAGTATGAGCCTTCCCTCAAGTGTGTAACTTCATTTCAAGCTTAGTTTTGTCAATTTAGGGTCTTAAAAGCCTCACATGCACGTAAAGTTTGAAACTTTACGTGATAAGCATGCCTAAGGAAGTTGGATCTGCAATTTGGAGCCTTTGGCATGGCTTAAAAGTGTATGTATGGTTAAAGGACTGAAGGGACTCGGCGAGCCGCATGGTCGACTCGACGAGTCATATGAAGATGGGCATGGACCCGACGAGTTGGATGAACAACTCGACGAGTCCGATGAAGATTGTCGTAGACTCGACGAGTTGGATGAACAACTCGGCGAGTCAGTTAAGGTTTCCCAAATAATGGATGCGTGTGGACTTGTCGAGTTACAAGAAGGAAAACCCGACAAGTGGTCGTGGAGCTTCGACCACGAACCTTAGGAACTCGACGAGTCATTCTGGTGACTCGGCAAGCGGACAAGTATTGCAAGAAACTCGGCGAGTAGCTGATGGTACTCGACGAGTTGAGGTCAACATGGACTGTTGACCTTGACAGTTGACTTTGACTTTGACAAAGGGTTGACCAGTTGACTTCTGGGGTATTCAGGAATTTATAAACCTTAAGATGTGTTGGGTATAGGTGGTGGGATTCGTGGCGGTGATTCGAGAGTTGAGCGTTCTATTTCCAGTCGGCAGTCGCAAGGTGAGTTATCCTCACTGTACTAAGGGGTCTAAGGCATCAAGGTCGGCCCATTGGATATGTTATCCTAGCAGTGGTTATGTTGAGTATGAGTTAGTGTTGCATGCTAGTGGTTATGCCAGTTAGGTAGATCTGTAGGACTACCCGTGTTGTTATATGAATATCTGCATGCTCAGTAGTTATGTTATATGTTGATATGTTATATGGGATGGGTTGAGGTGATACTGCTCCGTGCGGTAACCAACAAACCCTGGAGCATTCCAGTTACGGGCTAAGGGAGACTCGTACTGTGGGCTCGATGGCAATCCAGATGTGAGCTGTGGGCCCGTAAGGCAATCCAGACTCACACCGTGGGCTCAGGGGTGATCCAGTCTGCAAAGCTGTGGACCCAGTACATGCTGTTGCTTATTTGTGTGTCATGTGCAGTGTATCAGTATTTTGGGGGAGCTCACTAAGCTTTTGGGCTTACAGTTTCAGTTTATTGTTTCAGGTACATCAGGGGATCGCGACAAGGCGAAGGCATGATCGTACAGCTCCTCCTGTTTTGTTTATGGTTCTGGGGAAAAACTCTAATATAAACTATTTTGGAAAACAAATTTGTAATCCTTAATGGATCTTTAATGTTTTGAAAAGTTTAAATTTGGTCTCATTTTTATGGGTATTACAAGTTGGTATTAGAGCCTTGGTTTGAGTGAATTGGAGGAACATGAGTGTGAATCCAGTCTCAAATCAAGGAAAGGTTTTCAAATATGATTTCTAAAATGGTTTTCAAATAAGTAAAGGAGGATGCAGGGTGTACGATCAGCCGGAGCCAGTAAGTAGACCCCAAAATACCATACAATTATTTGATTATGTGATATGTTGGAACAGCATGCTAGAGATAGGCTAGGGATCTTCAGGAATTGCATGATAGATTTGCCTGATTATATGATGCCTGCTAGCCTAGGGTTTTCCTTATATGAGATTGACATCATTACTGTAGTTGCTTAGTGTATGCATCACGGTTATACATAAGTAAGATCTTATAGCCTGAGAATGTTGGGTTCGACCTTATGTTCTGTTCTCATTGATTAGGGCTTAGGGTAGGATCGGATATTCGAAAGTCTATAGGGTCCAGTGTTATGTATGGCTAGCATACACTAGTGCTGCAGGGTTGGTGGAAGTTTCATGGATGAATGGGTTATGAGATATCTAGCATTCCTCTAGGAGTGAGGATTGAGCGCTCGCTATGTTTATGTATTAGTAGGGTGTTGTGGTGATACTTGAGAAAAATATGGGTAGGTGTGGAAGGTAGTATGGGCCCGTACTACTGAAAGCACAGGACCCATACGCGTATCAAGGAAGTCACAACCCCAGGATTTAGTCGGGAGTTGGCTCCCAGTTGTTCATGTGGATTATCTGATATCTTGTGGTATGTTTCAGAATGGTGATGACGAGACGCTTTGTGACTGGATCCGGTTCAGGATCAGGATCAGGAGATGGGGGCCAGGAGGGGCCAACAGCACCTGAGCCCGTGGTGCAGATGGGTACAGAGGAGTTGGACGCCAGGATTCGGGAGATCCTGCATGATGAGGTTGTTGTTGCTTTCCGGGCACAGCTACCGGAGATGTTTGGGTCTATCAAGCCCTCCATGGTCGAGTACTTCGACGAGCGATACGCAGCCCTTGCGGAGACGACTGCCGCTGCAGTTGCATCGGCTGTAACAGCGACAGGGGGAGGAGGAGGAGTCCCTCGGGGCTTCCAGTACAGGGACTTCGATAACACAAAGCCCCCTACTTTTGATGGGACGCAAGACCCCATCAAGGCTATGAGGTGGATCTTAGATGTGGAGGGGTGTTTCTTTACCTGCTCGTGCCCTACTAACCAGAAGGTCAGGTGTGCTCTGACCCTGCTAAGGTCCGGGGCCAAGGACTGGTGGAGATTGGCGACTGGGTCGTACACTGATGATCAGAGAGCTGATGTTACTTGGGAGCACTTCAGGGATATGTTCCGTGCCCGATTCATTCCACGGGTCAAGCGGGAACGGTTGTCATAGGATTTTTTGAGTTTGAGACAGGATGGGGAGTCGGTGACGGAGATCAACCGCATTGTTACATAGAGGGCGATGTTATGCCCAGAGTTCGCTTCCGAGTAGGCTCAGATGACTCGTTAACTGAGCATGCTCAAGGCTGACATCCGTCAGTTTATGTCTACCCAGCGATGTGATACTCTTTTGGAGTAGCAGGAGGCCGCTAGGCGGTGTGAGTTGGAGATTGAGCTGCAGTCGAGGGAGCAGCGGCAGGCCCCGACACAGTCGCAGCCGGCACCGAAGCAGTCTAAGACCACTGATTCTAGGATCGGGGGTCAGCAGAGCCGCACTTGTGGAAAGTGTGGCAAGGGTCATTCTGGTATGTGTCGAGCTGGTAGTGGGTGCCACCGGTGTGGCAAGGAGGGGCATTACGCGAAGGACTGTCGCCAGACAGTCCCGGTTCAGGGTATGAGGTTATGTTATCACTGTGATTAGGTTGGCCACGTGAAGGCCAACTGTCCGTTGCTTGCCGCTAAGTCGGCGCAGGTTTCCGCGCCAGCTACACTGAGGATTTCTGATGGGAGGCCAGTTAAGGCAGAGCCTCCGAAGGCTCAAGGGCGTGCCTTCCAGCTTACGGCCGAGGAGGCCAAGGCAGCACCGGATGTGGTTGCTGGTATGTTTCTGTCTTTTATCTCATTTACTATATCCGTAGTATGCTTATCTGTTGTACCTGTGATTAGGTACGTTTCTTGTGAACTCCTTACCTGCATTGGTTTTATTTGACTCGGGGGCGAGTCGGTCTTTTGTATCTCAGACATTTAGTAGGGAATTCAGAGTGCAGTAGGCGAACTAGAGTGTCCGTTGCGAGTCTCTATCGCTAACGAACACGGGGTTTCTGCTTCTTCGGTCTATCGAGGATGTGAGATGGAGATCTTCGGGATACCTTTTCTGATAGACTTGATCCCGATTCCCATGAGGGATGTATGCGTGATTGTGGGGATGGACTGGCTCAGTCGATTTGGTGCCATGATTGATTGCGAGGGTCAGCGGGTGATGGTTCGAACCCCAAGTGGGGGAGAACTGATTGTATACGGTGAGGGCACCAGAGTGGGGTCAGGGTTCTGTTCAGCCGCCATGGCTCGGCAGGACATTCAGCACGGGTGTGCGGGTTATCTAGCGTATGTGGTGGATACGCGGGTCAGGGATCAGATTTCAGTTTCAGAGGTTCTGGTAGTTAGAGAGTTTGCTGATGTGTTTCCGGAGGAATTACCCGGAGTGCCTCCGGAGAGGCAGGTCGAGTTCAGGATCGACCTAGTGCCAGGTGCAGCCCCTATCGCCAAGGCGCCGTACCGGTTGGCACCACCTGAGATGCAGGAGTTGTCATCACAACTTCAGGAGCTGCTGGGAAAGCAGTTCATCCGACCTAGCAGTTCTCCATGGGGAGCACCGATCCTCTTCGTCAGGAAGAAGGACGACTCGCACCGGATGTGCATTGATTATAGGGAGCTGAACAAGTTGACGGTAAAGAATCATTATCCTCTCCCTAGGATAGATGATCTATTTGATCAGTTGCAGGGGGCATCTTGGTTCTCCAAGATAGATTTGAGGTCGGGATATCATCAGGTCCGAGTCAGAGAGGAGGACGTGGAGAAGACCGCGTTTTGGACTCGTTATGGACATTATGAGTTCGTGGTGATGCCCTTTGGGCTCACCAATGCACCAACAATATTTATGGACCTGATGAATCGGGTCTGCAGACCGATGCTTGATCGTTCGGCCATTGTATTTATAGATGATATCTTGGTGTATTCCAAGAACCGGGAGCAGCATGAGGAGCATCTACGGGAGTTATTGGGAGTCTTGAGGCGAGAACGACTCTATGCCAAGTTCTCAAAGTGCGAGTTTTGGTTACGAGAGGTCCAGTTCCTGGGGCACCTTATTAACCAGGAGGGGATTTTGGTCGATCCGGCCAAAATCGAGGCGGTCATGCAGTGGGAGGTTCCGAAATCTCCCTCAGACATCAGGAGCTTTTTGGGATTAACAGGGTACTACCGGAGATTCATTCAGGATTTCTCCAAGATTGCAGTACCCCTCACTCGTCTGACAAGGAAAGGGGTGGAATTCCGGTGGGGCCCTGAGCAGCAGAGGGCGTTTGAGACCCTTCGACAACGGTTATGCGAGGCCCCATTGTTGACACTCCCGGAGGGAGTTGAGGATTTTGTGGTGTTCTGTGATGCATCCATCACAGGTTTGGGGGCGGTCCTCATGCAGAGAGGACGAGTGATAGCCTATGCATCGCGGCAGCTGAAGCCACATGAGACGAGATACTCTACGCACGATTTGGAGCTGGGAGCAGTAGTGTTCGCTCTCAAGATATGGAGAAATTACCTTTATGGGGTCCATTGTACCATTTACACGGATCACAAGAGCTTGAGACATATCATGGATCAGCCGAACCTGAACATGAGGCAGCGCAGGTGGCTGGATGTAGTCAAGGACTACGATTGAGAGATCCTTTACCACCCCGGTAAAGCGAATGTGGTGGCGGACGCTCTGAGCCGCAAGTCAGCTGGGACTTCCACCCCAACGATATGTATGAGGATAGTAGTGGATTCCCCGCTTGTGAGTTTGATCAGAGATGCTCAGGTCGATGGCATGCGGCCAGAGAATTGGAAGTTGGAAATGATCAAGGGAGAAAGCGCTCGGTTTGTTCAGGATGGCCGGGGGTTATTGACCCGACGTGGTCGAGTTTGGGTTCCGATGACTGGTGGAGTCAGACAGACAGTGATGGAGGAGGCTCATAAGTCTCATTTTTCCATACACCCGGGGGCCACCAAGATGTACCGGGACCTGAGTTTGAGTTACCGGTGGCCATGTATGAAGCGAGAAATCGCTTGGTATGTCGAGAGGTGCTTGACCTGTAGGATGGTTAAGGCCGAGCATCAGAGGCCGCATGGTAAGCTGCAGCCTCTAAAGATTCCCATGTGGAAATGGGAACAAATCACGATGGATTTCATTACCAAGTTGCCTAGGACGACGAAGGGATTTGATTCCATATGGGTCATCGTAGATCGATTGACCAAGAGTGCCCATTTCTTAGCTATTCGGGAGAGTTCGTCGGCCGAGAAGTTGGCCGACATGTATGTTCGCGAGGTCGTATCTCGCCATGGGGTTCCCGTCTCCATTGTCTCCGACCGAGATGTTAGGTTTACCTCCCGTTTTTGGCAGAAGTTCCATGAGGAACTGGGCACGCGGTTGCACTTTAGCACAACATTCCATCCGCAGACTGACGGTCAAAGCGAGCAGACCATTCAGACCCTCGAGGATATGCTGAGGGCGTGTGTCATTAACTTCGTTGGGAGTTGGGATTCCCACCTACCGCTTGCAGAGTTCGCCTACAACAACAGCTACCATTCCAGCATTGGCGCCCCACCTTTTGAGTTATTGTATGGGCGAAGATGTCGCACCCCGATTTGTTGGGGTGAGGTTGGACACCGAGTGATGGGACGGACAGAGGTAGTTCTGCAGACTACCGAAAAGATTCAGCAGATTAGGCAGCGATTGCAGACCGCTCAGAGTCGGCAGAAGAGCTATGCCGACAGGCGCCGATCTGAGTTAGAGTTCTAGGTGGGTGATATGGTACTTCTGAAGGTTTAACCCTGGAAGGGTGTGATCCGCTTCAGAAAGAGGGGGAAATTGGGTCCCCGTTACATTGGGTCGTTCAGGATCATTGCCAGGATTGGCAAGGTGGCTTACAAGTTAGAGCTACAAGAGTAGCTTAGCCGGATTCACAACACATTCCACGTTTCGCAGTTGCGAAAGTGCATTATGGACCAGGAGGCAGTAGTATCGTTGGGTGATATTCAGGTCGACGAGCGCCTAAATTACGTGGAGAGGCATGTGGCCATTTTGGAAAGGAAGAAGAAAATTCTACAGAACAAGGAGATACCTTTGGTGAAGGTGCAGTGGGAACATCGGAGGGGATCCGAGTGGACATGGGAGCCGGAGGCGGAGATGCGAGAGCATTACCCGGCGTTGTTTACCTCAGCAGACTTCGAGGGTGAAGTCTAGTTCAAATGGGGGAGAATTGTAACGCCCCGATTCTCAGGTATTGATTTATGTATGAATCCTTCTTGGTCTATGGGTCTACTCGACGAGTTGGTCGCCCTACTCGTCGAGTAGTAGCGGGATGGTCCACGTGTTTTAGTGACCTATTCGCCGAGTCTAAGAAGGGACTCGACGAGCAGGAGCTGGCAGATGAAACCCTAAATTCTGGGGCATTTCACCCTATTTCAAGGATCATTGGCCTCCCTCAGCCCCCCCTTTACTGTTTCTTGTCCCTCTTTAACCCTAAGTCGTGTGTGTGTTCTTTTGGAGAGTTTGAGCTTGGAGGAAGGATTTTGGGTGAAGGAAACACTTGGGGAAACAAGCTAGTTGAAGCAAGAGCTAGTGGGATTCAAGATCTGCATCAGTAAGCGATCTCTTGAATGTACTTGACCATTCTCATTGGATCATTTTCACCTAAACCCTCTTTTGCATGAGTTTTAAGAAAGGTTTCTTGTGCTTAAGCCAAGATCTGAAGTTGTAACTTCAGATATGGACTCCCCTTGGCCTCTAGATTCATAAAGTCATCAGATTTTCTTAGTATGAGCCTTCCCTCAAGTGTGTAACTTCATTGCAAGCTTAGTTTTGTCATTTTAGGGTCTTAAAAGCCTTGCATGCACGTAAAGTTTGCAACTTTATGTGATAAGCATGCCTAAGGAAGTTGGATCTGCAATTTGGAGCCTTGGCATGGCTTAAAAGTGTGTGTATGGTTAAAGGACTGAAGGGACTCGGCGAGCCGCATGGTCGACTCGGCGAGTCATATGAAGATGGGCATGGACCCGACGAGTTGGATGAACAACTCGACGAGTCCGATGAAGATTGCCGTAGACTCGACGAGTTGCATGAACAACTTGGCGAGTCAGTTAAGGTTTCCCAAATAATGGATGCGTGTGGAGTTGTCGAGTTGCAAGAAGGAAAACCCGATGAGTGGCTGTGGAGCTTCGACCACGAAGCTCCACAGCCACTCGACGAGTGGAGTTGGAGCTTCGACCACGATGCGTGTGGAGTTGTCGAATTGCAAGAAACTCGACGAGTAGCTGATGGTACTCGACGAGTTGAGGTCAACATGGACTGTTGACCTTGACAGTTGACTTTGACTTTAACCAAGGGTTGACCAGTTGACTTCTGGGGTATTCAGGAATTTATAAACCTTAAGATGTGTTGGGTATAGGTGGTGGGGTTCGTGGTGGTGATTCGAGAGTTGAGCGTTCTATTTCTAGTCGGCAGTCGCAAGGTGAGTTATCCTCACTATACTAAGGGGTCTAAGGCACCAAGGCCGACCCATTGGATATGTTATCCTAGCAGTGGTTATGTTGAGTATGAGTTAGTGTTGCATGCTAGTGGTTATGCCAGTTAGGTAGATCTGTAGGACTACCCGTGTTGTTATATGAATATCTGCATGCTCAGTAGTTATGTTATATGTTGATATGTTATGTGGGATGGGTTGAGGTGATACTGCTCTGTGCGGTAACCAACAAACCCGGGAGCATTCCAGTTATGGGCTAAAGGAGGCTCGTACTGTGAGCTCGATGGCAATCCAGATGTGAGTTGTGGGCCCGTAAGGCAATCCAGACTCACACTGTGGGCTCAGGGGTGATCCAGTCTGCAAAGCTGTGGACCCAGTACATGTTATTGCTTATTTGTGTGTTATGTGCAGTGTATCGGTATTTTGGGGGAGCTCACTAAGCTTTCGGGCTTACAGTTTTAGTTTATTGTTTCAGGTACATCAGGGGATCGTGGCAAGGCGAAGGCATGATCGTACATCTCCTCCTATTTTGTTTATGGTTCTGGGGAAAAACTCTGATATAAACTATTTTGGAAAACGAATTGGTAATCCTTAATGGATCTTTAATGTTTTGAAAAGTTTAAATTTGGTCTCATTTTTATGGGTATTACAGATATATAAATTTCGATTAAGGTATATAGAAATTTTATAATTAGTAAAACAATTGTCTTTTTATAACTAGATATATAAACTTTTTACCATTTGACTATATTCGTTTTATTTTAAAATTACAAATAAATATTAAATTTAGTTTATATAATATACCTTTATTTTCAAGGTTGCTTGAAACATCCCAAAAATAGAGAATAAAAATTCATTATTAATAATAAAATCAACTATTCATTTCATTGTTTTCAAAACACCATCATAGTATAAAATGTATATCCTCAAAAAAAAAAACAATGACAAATCAGAGTAATCATGCGGAAAATCATCGGTGGATGTGATGCGATCAGCCCGAGCTCTTCCCCTTGGAACCGAATGTACCTGAAACATCAACATGAGACCGTAAGCACAAAGCCTAGTGAGTTCCCCAAAATACCACGTACCATACATACAATGGGCCCCGCTCGGTACATATCTGTTAGTAACGTGAGATTTTCCCCGCTCAACACATTCATCAGGCCCCACCCGGTATATATACAAACACATACAATACATGTAAGAGTCACACAGACAACTAGCATCTTATAAACATAAATCAATGTGCCATCATTGGTGTATTCGACCCATAAATACTATGAGGAGGCTCGCCTCAATCCGATGATAAACAACACACCCACACACGCTGACGAAACGAAATCTCTTCACACTAAAATATACCGAAAGACATTAATTATAAATTAAGGTAATAATCCATAAATATGGGCCTTAAACAAATTTTCTCTCTCTAGGGTAAAATACCATTTTACCTTTCCATGGCCTAATCCATACAAACATGCCCTAGAGTTCAAAAATGACCAAACTCGACTTCTGGGGTTACGTCATGCGTACCCCTCCTCTATGCCATGCATAGAGGTACCAATTAGAAAACGGGACAACCATAAGCTACACACTGCGTACTCCCACCCTACACAGGACGTACTTACAGAATCTCCAAATTATTCCCTTAAGACCAAACATCTAAAACTCAAATCTAACCCTAATGGACGTCCCAAAACCATAGAGTTCCTGACTTTATGCCTTTGCATGGCTTAATGAAGCCCAAAACCAATCTCTAACTTCTTAACTTCACAAAATGGTCAAGAACTCATGCATGGTTGAAATATACCCAACAAGATTCAATTTTTATGCAATAAGGACCTCAAAAACATCAAGAAATGCTAACCTAAGCTTCTAGAGTAGCTTTTACTCACAAGAGCCAACCCTTGGGACCAAAACATGCCAAAACCCTAAGCTAATCTAGATCTATGCAAGAGAATCATAAAGGTTGAGACTTTATACCTTTTGGAAGATGATGAAGAAGAGTAGAGTCTGGATCTACAAGCTATGGAATCCAAGCACACCTTCCAAGTTCTCTTTCTTCACTATAACACACCAAAAATCACACAAAAGCTTGAGATTCTCACAAATGGAGCTAGGGTTTCGTGGGGGCGGAAAGAGAGGGTGGTGACTGATGGTAAGAAGGGTCTCCAAGGGATTAAGGTCCTTAAATAGGGTCGAAGACCCTAAAATTAGGGTTTGCATTCAGCACGAGTACGCCTTGCGTACTCTAGGTACGCCATGCGTACTCAAGGAAACCCCGTGTCCAAGTTTAATGAGTTACACCTGTGTAACTCTTATTTACGCCCCGCATAATGATCCATCTTGCAAAAATTAATATATATATATATATATATATATATATATATATATATATATATATATATATATATATATATATATATATAAACCTTAAAAGAAATTACATGGGAACCGGGTGTTACAATTCTCCCCACTTGAATCAGACTCGTCCTCGAAGTTTGCCGACGCAAATAACTCTGGGTAATGCTCCATCATCTCCTCCTCAGTCTCCCATGTCCACTCTGAACCATTCTGGTGATGCTATTGCACCTTCACTAAACCCACAACCTTGTTTCGTAGAGTCTTCTTCTTCCTGTCTAGAATCTCAACTGATATCTCTATGTAATTCAGGCGTTCATCCACCTGGATATCTTCCAAAGGAACCACTCCGGAATCATCAATCAAACATTTCTGCAATTAAGAGATGTGAAAAGTATTGTGGATCTGACTGGGATCCTAGGGTAGATCCAAACGATACGCAACCTTGCTCACCCGGGAAATAATCCTGAAAGGAACAATATACCGGGGGCCCAACTACCCCCACTCATTGAATTGGATGACACATTTCCAAAGTGACACCTTCAAGAGTACCATATACCTAACCTGGAATTTCAGGTCCGATTGGCGCCTATCAACATAACTCTTATGCCGGTTCTGTGCGGCCTACAATCTCCCGCATACCTGCTAGATCAAATCGGTAGTCCGGAGCACTACCTATGTGCTACCCATGACTCGCTGACCGGCCTCGCCCTTACAAATTAGGGTTCAAAACTTTCTCCTGTAGAGTATCTCAAAAAGAGGTCGACTAATATTGGCAAGGTAGTTGTTGTTGTAAGAGAACTCAGCCAATGGGAGATACGTATCCCAGCTACCGTCAAAATCCAGTACACATGCCTGAAGCATATACTCCAAGGTATGAATGGTCCTCTCACTCTATCCATCAGTCTGCGGATGAAAAGTCGTGCTGAAGTGCAGTCGAGTGCCCAAATCCTTGTGAAATCTCTTCCAGAATCTGGAAGTGAACCTAACATGCCGATTAGAAACCACTGAGACTGGGACCCCATGACGTGCCACCACATCACATATATATACATCTGCTGATTTCTCTGAAGAGATGCTCTCCTGAACAAGAATGAAATGTGCACTCTTGGTCAATCGATCCACGATGACCCAAATCGAATCCATCACTCGCACTGTCAGCGGTAGCTTCATGATAAAATCCATTGTTATATCTTCCCATTTCCACACGGGAACTCCTAACGGCTCAATCTTGCCATGAATTCGATGATGCTCGGCCTTGACTTTCCTGCAAGTCAACCACCTCTCTACATACCAGGCCACATCCTACTTCATGCAGGGCCACCAATAATCAAGTTGAAGGTCTCTATACATCTTTGTCGCATTCGAATGAATAGAAAACTTCGACTTATGTGCCTCCTCCATCAAAAACTTTCCCATACCCACGAAATAAGGAACTCAAGCTCTCCGATGAAGGGTTAACAATCTTCGGCTATCATAATCAAAATAGGACACCTTGCCCACTATGTGCTCACTCTTCCCATGCTCCTATTTCAAATCCTCAACTTGAGCCTCACGGATTTGCTCCAAGAGTTGGGTAATCATTGTCATCCTCAAAATACATCCCTAATAGGAGTACCGACCACCTTGCGGCTAAGAGCATCAGCCACCACATTAGCCTTCCTACGGTGATAAAGGATCTCATAATCATAATCATGCACCACATCGAGCCATCTACGCTGCCTCATGTTTAGATTTGGTTGATCCATCAAATACCTCAAACTCTTATGGTCCGTGTAAATGATACAATGAACCCCATACAAGTAATGACGCCAAATATTAAGGACAAAAACCACTGCCTCCAAATCCAAATCACGGGTGGGATAATTCGCCTCATGAGGCTTCAGCTGCCTCGAAGCATAAGCTATCACGCGACCCCTCTGCACCAATACTACACCCAATCCCGAAATTGACGCATTGCAATATACCACAAAATCATCCACACCCTTTGGTAAGGTCAAAATATTAAACGCCGCCTGTTGCTCAGGCCCCCAATGGAAAGTAAATGACTTCTTTGTCAACCTGGTCAACAGAACTGCAATCCTGTAGAAATTCTCAATAAACCTTCGATAATAACCGGATAAACCAAGGAAACTCTGAATCTCAGATGGAGACTTTGAAACCTCCCATTGTATCACGACCTCGATCTTAGCCGGATCAACTAATATACCCTTCTGATTGAAAAGGTGCCCTAAAAAATGCACCTCACGCAACCAGAACTCACACTTGGAGAATTCGGCATAAAGCCTCTCCCTCCTTAGAGTCTCCAGAACCTCTCGCAGATGATCCTCATGCTAATCCTTGGTCTTAAAATAGACCAAGATATCATCAATGAAAACAATCACGGACCGATCCAACATCGGCATGCAAACCCTGTTCATGAGATCCATGAACGATGCTGGTGCATTGTTGAGCCCAAAAGGCATCACCACGAAATCATAATGATCACAACTAGTCCTGAAAGCCGTCTTCCGAACAACATCATCCTTAACCCTCATCTGATGATATCCTGAACACAGATCAATCTTGGAAAACCAAGACGCACCCTATAATTGGTCGAACAAATCATCAATTCTCAGAAGCGGATAACGGTTCTTCACCGTTAAATTGTTCAGCTTCTGGTAATCGATGCACATCATGTAGGAGCCATCTTTCTTCTTCACAAACAGTATCGACACCCCCAGGGTGAACTACTTGGTCTGATAAACCCCTTATCTAACAGCTTCTGTAACTGTGTAGACACCTCCTGAATCTGTGGTGGTGTTAATCGATAAGGTGTCTTGGCTATCAGAGTCGTACCTGGAACCAAATCAATACAGAACTCTAACTGCCTCTCTGGAGGCACTCTAGGAAAATCCTCCAGGAACACATCTGAATACTGTCGAACTACCAACACATCATCAATCATCCTCTTTTTTCTTCCCTGGTATCCAATACATAAGCCACAAAACCAGAACAACCCTGATGTAGATATCTCCTAGCTCCCGCGGCTGAACAGAGAGTTGGTCCACGCTGAGCACCCTCACCATGAATAACTAGTTCTCCCTCACTTGGGGTTCGAACCCAAACTAAATTGTGCCCGCAATCAATCATCGCCCCATTAGCGCTCAACCAATCCATCCCCACGATCACCTTGCTCTCACATAAAGGTATAGGAACCAAATCAATCGGATACTGCTCGTCAAATAACTCCGGAACACAACCCTGAAGAACCCTTGATACTTGTACTGGATGATCGTCAATGATTTCCACCTCTAGCGGATACTCAAGCTCCCCTAGAGCGTCACCGAATCTCTTTTTGAGCGTAAGATATACGAACAATCGGGTGGCGCCCAAATAAAAAAGGACTAAAGTTGGAACACCGTTCACTAGGAACGTCCCTGTATAACATCATATATATAATAAGCATAAACATCAAAGCAATAAATGAAATAAGAGAAAGATATATACCAGTAACCACATCTGGTGCTACGCGAGCGTCCTCGGTTGTCAACTGGAAAGCTCGACTCCTCACAACAGGCATATATGCCCTAACCTGGCGGCCATCAGTGATCCTCAATGTCGTCCGAGCGGGGGCTACAACCGCTCCTCCTACTAAGATCGGATAATTGGCCTTTTGGTGGCCCCTATGGTTGCAATGAAAGAAAATCAGATCAGATACATGGGTGGTTGTGGTAGTGGTGCAATTCTTGATGTAGTGACATGTCTTGCCACACCTGAAGCAGCCAGAACCACACACCCTGCAAACCCCATCATGCGTCTTGCCGTATTTGCCACAGCCGCTACAGCCCTGCCGGCCCCTCAATCGAGAATCAAAAACCCTGGGCTTCTTAGCTGATCCCTATGATACTTGATCCTAAACCGACTTCCTCTTCCTCGCTGTCGCCAGATCAATCCCCCGCTTACGATCCCGAGCTATCATGTCCTTTAAATTCTTGCAGCTGGACATGCTCACAAACTCCCGTATCTCATCCTTCAATATATCATTGTACGTGGCCTTCTTCATCTCCTTGTCTGCCACATACTGCAGAACCAACAAAGCCCTCTCACGAAACATAGCAGTGATCTCCGCCACTGACTCAGTAGTCTGGCAAAGGTCCTGAAATTCCCTTGCCAACTGCTGAACCTCAATCACTAGTGCAAACTTAAAACTGAACCTCATAACAAAGTCATCCCAAGTCATCGTCTCAATAGCCTCTCCTCCCAAGGCATGGCCTACCTCCTCCCACCAATCACGGGCTCTGTATTTCAGAAGACAAGATGCAAGTCTGGCCTCGCCTCCTCCGGACATGAGCTAGTCTTAAGAGCGTTTGCGATGTCAGCCAACCATCGCATGCTAACAATGGGGTCCTTTTTACCGAAGAACCCAAGAGCCCCACATGCACGAAACTCCTGAAAAGTCAGAGAGCGTGCACCCACCATAGCCACCATCTCGGTACGGAATGTGCCCAAACGCTCATCCAAAATTTCCATAATGCCCTCCTTGATTGTACCAAAGATTACAGGAGTCTAATCCAGAATGCTGCGAGTGATCTTTGAAGAAATTAACTCTCACATCTGATCATCCAACGTTTCGGCTCTAAAACCCAAACCCAATCCCTCACAGGAACTGAACCACCTCGAGTGACCAACATATTGAAAACAAACAATACAAACCATCAGAAAACACTCGAAGAATCCCGCACCCTATGAATCCCTTAGAATCCTCGTGACTCCCCTTGAACCAAGTACAAATCCTGTGCTTCTAGTAGTATGGGTCCAATACTACCTTCCAAACCTATCCATACTTTCCTCAAGAGTCGTCCTGATTCCCTAAGTGACTCCCTCACTACCGAACATTAACCATTCCCGCTAAATAACGTATCTGCCTAACTAACATACTTTATTGATTCTCCTAAGATATCCTTCCCACCACTCTCCGCTGTCAGATGCAGAAGAAACCATTACTAACACCTACTAACTACCTTGCGAATATAATTACATGCAACAAACACTAGATAATTCTTTGACTGCAAGGTCTCACATTACAACGGTTGGACTCAGACAAGAGTTGCGCAATAGAATTAAACCTAGCCTTCAAAAATGATCTAATCCCTGTAACATGTAGCCTAGAAAATTCTCTTGATATTTAACTAGCATTAATGGTGGTTCCTAAAAGCACAAAGCAAGCAACATTCATGCATTGAGTTCTAACCAATGCACTGCCTAATCAGGCCACCCTATTATATCATCTGGAATCCATACTAGCATGCAGTTCTAAAGGCTCATACAACAGGCATACAAAGCATCTCTTCTAGCATCCTATCATGCGATTCTGAGCAGATCCTTAGCCCTAATTTAGCATGCTATACACATATTGAAACAAATAAAAATGTATGGGTATTTTGGGAAATAGTTACTTGAGATCGGAGGATTGTACGCATCACACCCCATTTTTATAAAAATCCTTTTTGAAAATCTTTTTCTATTTATGAATTCCTCGGTTTGAGTTCAAACACACCCAAGAGTGTGCCCGAGTTCCTCAAACCAAAGCTCTGATACCAACTTGACACATCACAAAAATAGAGGATATAAATTCATTTTTAATAATAAAATCAACCATTCATATTGTTTTCAAAATACCATCATAGTATAAAATGTATATCCTCAAAACAACAACGACAAATCAAAGTAATCATGCGGAAAATCATTGGTGGATGCAATGCGATCAGCCCGCGCTCTCCCCCTTGGAATCGGATGTACCTGAAATATAAACATGAGACCATAAGCAGAAAGCTTAGCGATTTCCCCAAAATACCAAATACAATACATACAACGGGCCCTGCCCGACATCAGGCCCTGCCTGGTACAAATCTGTCAGTAACATGAGATGGACCCCGCCCAACACATTCATTAGGCCCTGCCCGGTATACATAAAAACACATACAATACATGCAAGAGTCACACAGACAGCTAGCATCCTATAAACATAAATCAATGGGCCGACATTGGTGCCTTCGATCCGTAAATACTGTGAGGAGACTCACGCAAATCCGATGATAAACAACGCACCCACGCACACCGACGAAACGAAAGCTCCTCACACTAAAATCTCCCAAAAAGACCTTAATTAGAAATTAAGGTAATAATCCGTAAATAAGGGCCTTAAACAACTTTCTCTCTCTAGGGTAAAAGACCATTTTACCCTTTCATGGCCTAATCCATCCAAACATGCCATATAGTCCAAAAATGGCTAAACTCGACATCTGGGGTTACGCCATACGTACCCCTCCTCTACGCCAAGCGTAGAGGTACCAACCTGAAAACAATACAACCATACGCTACACGCTGCGTAGTCCCACCCTACGCTGGGCGTACTCACAGAGTCTCCAAAAATCATATTAAACACTTATTTCCCAAAGACCAAACATCCAAAACTCGGATATAACCCTAATGGACGTCCCAAAACCATAAAGTTCCTGACGTCATGCCTTTTAATGGTTTAATGAAGCCCAAAACCAAAAATCTAAGTTCTTAACTTCACAAAATGGTCAACAAATCTTGCATGGTTGAAATATACCCAACAAGATTTAATTTTTATGCAATAAGGACTTCGGAAACATCAAGAAATGCTAACCTAAGCTTATAGAGTAGCTTTTATTCACAAGAGCCAACCGTTGGAACGAAAACATGCCAAAACGCTAAGCTAATCTAGATCTATGAACGGGAATCATAAAGGTCGAGACTTTATACTTTTTGGAAGATGATGAAGAAGAGTAGAGTCTGGATCTACAAGCTATGGTCCAAGCACACCTTCCAAGTTCTCATTCTTCACTATATCTCACCAAAAATTACACAAAAGCTTGAGATTTTCACAAATGGAGCTAGGGTATCGTGGGGGCTGAAAGAGAGGGTGGTGGGGGTGGCTGATGGTAAGAAGGGTATCCAAGGGATTGAGGTCCTTAAATAGGGTCCAAGACCCTAAAGTTAGGGTTTGCATTTAGCACGAGTACGCCCTGAGTACTCAAGGAAACCCCGCATCCAAGTTTAATGAGTTACGCCCCACATAAGTTTTAGTTATGCCCCGCGTAAGGTGTCTAAATAATAAAATGGGGTGTCTTTTTAGCCAACCCCATATATATATATATATATATATATATATATATATATAAACTTTAAAAGAAATTACCTGGGAACCAGGTGTTACATTTGTTATTGACAAAAGTATTTTATTCAAAACAAGTTCTTCAAATAAAACTTCATTTAATTGATTCAATTCAAATAAGTTCTTGCATCAAATCATTAAATGACATTAAGTTCTTGCACTAATTACCAACAATGTTTAACATTCCTCTTAAGCTTGGGAATATAAACATTTAATCTTTGATTACACTAATTTTGATCTAATTACAACCAAATAAGTGTGTGTTACTAACATCAAATCATAAAACATATACGAATTTCACAATTTGATTAACTAGATTGATAAGAACCCTAATTCATTGATCAAGTGAAAAAGAGAACCAATCAAATACATTAATAAGATCAAATCAAAGATTACTAGATATTAAACATAAGTCAAGTGCAAATTACAACCTAACAACAAATACTTAGGAATCCAGAATCAGAAATGATAAAGAAATCAGCCACACATGTTTAAGTTAAACTACAAATTCAACAAGTTTAATCTTCAAATTGACTTACGAAATGCAAATTAAAGTGTTTCCAAATGTTAATCCACTTCCAAAATCTCCCAAAATCGCTTTCTCCTCTCTCCAAATACGACTTAACGTCCCCAAGAACTGGCTGTCCTTCTTTTACAAAGGATGAAACTGTTTTAAAACTGATAACACGTTTACACGGCCTGTGTAAAATAACACTGTCCATTTACACGGCCGTGTAAACTCTAAAAGTAAAATGCTCAAATCTTCCAGGCCTTCGAAGTACATTGCGGTTGAATATGCGTTTACACGGCCCGTGTAAACTTAAGGCTTTCATTTACACGGCCGTGTAAATGTCTGTAAAGTCAAAATCTTTATTTTATTCTTAACTTCCTCCTCGATGCTCCAATGGTCCCGAAACTTCGTCCACATCTTTTATTCATCACCTTAACTAAGATCCTTCCTTCAAAAGTCCCTGAAATAAAAATCATCATATAAAAATACAAATAATAAATTTGAACTATAACCAAAATTTTTTTGTGACGTCAAACATACCAACGAATATAATTTTTCTTATAAATACTTATGCTATACACTACTTTTTATACAACAAAGTTTAATTTTTTCATAATATCAAAAGATCACACATACACATACATATAGCATATATAATAATAATAATACCAAATTATTATACAACTAAGTATAACTGTTAGGGTGAAAAGTCACGCTTGGATGTGGAGTGTTAGTGCTTACCCTCTTGTATGTGTAAATGGGTTGAGTCTTTCCTATAAATAGGAAGTGAGTGACTCCCATTATGTAAGCAAGCATGAGAGCATTAGTTTAGAGAGAGAATTTAGCAAACTCATTTGTACTCTTTCTAACCAAACTAATGAGAGCTTAAAAACATTTATTTACTCCATGTGTTCATGATTTTGTATGATGATTCACTAGATCTTATCAATTCCGCACATGCCATCATAATCAACACCACTAGAATTGGTATCAGAGCGAGTTTTCTTGATTTGATCAAGAATTGATCCATGATGACATTCTAGATTTGGTGATTCTTCATGTTTTATTGATCTTCATGTTTAGAGAGTGTTTTGTGTTCTAGAAATCGAATTTTCCTTGATTTGATCCATAATTCGATTTTCTCTCTCTAGAATACTTGTTTGTGTCAATTTCTCTCTCTAGAAAATTTTCAAGTTTTTGGTGATCATGGGGTATTTGGCTTATGATTCTTGGATTATGATCGTTGAATATGTCAAATACAAAATAAAAAAATATCAATACGATGGATTGGTATTGAAAGGTGGGTTGATTAAATGGGGTACTATGGTTTTCTTATTGTAACATCCATAAAAATCATGCCAAATTTAAACTTTTTAAAACATTTCAAAACCATTAATTATTACAAAACTTGTTTTCAAAATGGTTTAGTGTCAGAGTATCCCATAATCAAATCATAAAACATAAAGAGGTGTATGATCACGCATTCACCTTCCCACGGTCATCAGAAGTAACTAAAACAAAATCAACAACCGTAAGCCCGAAGCTTAGTGAGTTCCCCCAAAATACCAATGCCATACAGATATAACCATATCACATAAACAAACACAGCATGCATAATGAACCATCAGTCTGACTGGACCGCCTCACAGGCCATCAGTCTATCTGGACCGCTCTCCGAGCCATCGACACGTCTGGACCGCCTCTCAGCGCCTTCAGCCTATCCGGACCGCTCGCCGGGCCTTCGGCCTGACTAGTATGCCCTAACCGGGTTTGCAGTCTATCCGGTCCGCCTTGGGTATCTTGGCCTACAGCACAAAGCAGGACCTGCCTCAACCCAATCCCTCAAACCAACAATCATGTGCACATAAATATCATACGCTAGCATATATAACTGTGAAACCAATCTAATAGATCACTAACATGGTAACCATCCTATAACCAGGTGATAGACCCAAATTTTCGTATTTCTGAAAGACCCAAACTTTCAAACTTCACAATATTGTTACTCCAAAACATGCTACATGCATATTTATAAATAATATTTTACATTGATAGTGTGATTACAAAATACTGGATACAAACCGACTAAGTTTCAGTATATTAAATAACTACCGAGGATATTATAATTTTTATACAACATAAACCCAAGTACAAAAGTAATAGTATAAACTATTCTAAATCTTCCAACAGTATATGACTATACTGGATTCTCATTACCTGCAAATGTTAAACACTGAGAGGGGTAAGCGGTTACGCTTAGTGAGATCAATAATAGATACAATATAACGTTATGCCATATATATACTTTAATATGGCAGAAGCAAAGGGGTACAAGGAATAACAAAGGCATATGTGAAATGCGACAAGCTTTCCATATCAATCGATGATTTGATTCAATGATATACAATCAATGAGACATAACAATTTCAATACTTGATATACATCAATAACACTTTGGCACAAATGGCACAGAAGACATACGATTTCTGATTAAACATTTTGGTAGATTTCAGGCTTTTAGCCCTATCTAACCTTCTGCCAGTGCCATAGAATAGAAGTCATTCTCTTACGAGACATGCTCTACATGGCCAGAGGCTACATACCAGTACCACCGTGAATCTAAGTCATTTCACTGATCACATGGTCAAAGGTACAACTTTGCTACCATAATAGTGGAAATAATAACACGAGATGATAACACGGAAAAGCACATAGCACATATAACACATAACATACAATTGTTCCTATATATTGAACTCACCGTGAAATAATCGGATGTTGCGATGAAATTACCCCTAAAGAGCATTTTTGCTGATAGAATCTGACTAAACACAGTCAGCAGCTAGCGATCGTCGGCTCGGGAAAATAGCTCAAAATCAGAAATATGAGAGAGAGGGTTGCGTTTTTGTGTAAACGAGAACAAGAGGGCTGATCCTCGATTTATAGGTCAAAATTTGAGGTTCACGACGTGAACCATGTATGTTCACATCGTAAGTTTGATCCCGGTCATCCCCTAGGCTTTCCGTGTGTCTTCTAGGCTCGAAAGGTGTCGTTCAACAACTTCACGTCATGAATTCTATGTTCACGTCGTGAACGCAGTCAGGTCTCGAAGTTTGTGCTCCGAACTTCAAAAATCCATATCTTTCGCATACAAACTCCATTTTTTACGTTCTTTATATCCACGCGTAGGTGAGATTATGCTCTACAACTTTCGTTTAGACTCCTTCGGCTAATTTTGACTTCATTTTTAATGTTATATTTTTAACAGGCCGGGACAGGAAAAGTACATTAAAAATTCATAACATCTTCGTCCGACGTCCGTTTTTGTCTGTCTTTTTACCGTTGTACTACTATTGACGAGACCTTCGATTCTCGTTTAGGTTGTGTTGGCTAAAAATCACTCGATCTTTATTTCGAGTTTTTAGTTGTCTACTGTTGTACCGAAACTTAGAAAAATCATAACTTCATCATACGAAGTCAGATTTGGACGTTCTTTTTATGAAAATTCTCGGTTTAATGAATACTACGACTTTCATTTAGATCACTAAGGCTAAAAAGTAGTATATCAAAAACTCACTTTTTACGTCATACGGCGTCGTGCCGGTTCTGTCGCGGATCTTCGATTGTTCATAACTTCTTCGTTATAACTCGGATTTCGATGAGGTTTTCTGCTAAATGTTTCTAACGAGATTCTTTACAACTTTCAATAATAAAATTTTACTTATTTCAAATTTTATATTTTCGTTAAATTTCAATATTTGACTTTTGATTGGAATCTCATAAGACTTCCAATATTTTCCGAGTGATTCTAAACATAGTTTTACTTCAATTCTAGTAAAAACTATTTGTTAGAATTCAATGCTCAATTTCATATATTATTTATTTTTAAACTAACAAAACACGATAACTGAACGTGTATGTTACACCAAGATATTGATCTAACCGATCACTAGCATAGCAACCATCCTATAACCAGGATATCGATCTAACCGATCACTAACATAGCAACCATCCTAAAACCACAATACCAATCTAACAGATCACTAACATAGTAACCATCCTATAACCAGGATACAAATCATAAGGGCCAGCCTTGGTGCCTTAGACCCTGTTGATATAGTGAGAAGAACTCACCTCACAATGCCGAACTGTAGTGATAAGATCAAACTCCCGAATCGTTGTCACGAACTCAACCACCTATAACCACCATAGGACCAAGTCCATCAGAATCCCAAATTAGCAAAATACCCTCAAGGTCCAACTGGTCAACCCTTAGTCAAATTCAAAGTCAACAATCCATGTTGACCCGACTCGTCGAGTGCAGCTAGCAACTCGTCGAGTTCCTTAAGAACTTAGAAATCGTCAAAACCTAATTGACTCGCCGAGTTTCCAACCAACTCCTCGAGTCCATGCGTTCCCAAATGTCGGGGAAAACCCTAACTGACTCGTCGAGTCCTCTTACTGGCTCACCGAGTTCATGCAGAATCAAATACGGGCAATCTTCATCCGAATCGCTGAGTCGGCTATGCGACTCGTCCAGTTCATGCAGTCCATTTCCTATCCAGACATTTTTAAGCTACTCCAAAGCTCCAACTTGTAGATCTAGCTTCCTAAGGCACAAATTCCATGTAAAGTTGCAAACTTTACGTGCATGCAAGGTCCTAAAGGCTTAGAACACCAAAACCAAGTATAGAATGAAGTTTAGGGCATGGTGAGGGGTTAATACTAGATAAAGCTAATAGCTTTCTGAATTTGGGACCTAGAGGAGTCCAGATCTGAGACCATATCTTCTGGACAAGTTCAAATCCGAGAATGACCCCATTTTCCCCCAAAAATAACCATATTCATTCATGAGAGAAGATCTAAGAAATGGAAAGCCAAGGTAAAGACTTTTTACCTTCAAATGATTGCCAAAATGAAGTGGGTGCTAGATCTACATGCTCCTTCTCATTCCAAGCTTCTAGGTCTTCAAATCTCTTCAAGAAATGCACCAAAACACACTCTTTTAGCCTCACACACTAAAAAATGGAGAGTTATCTTGCTAGGGTCTGTTTCTGGACGATAGGATGGTAAGGGAGGTTGGGGAGAGGAGTTAAGGTTCTTTAAATAGGGGGTAAACCCTAAAAATTTAGGTTTTCCATGCACAACCCCTACTCGTCGAGTCGGGGTCCTCCGACTCGTCGAATAGGAGTCAAAAACCACGCGAGATGACTAGGTTTGACACGACGAGTTGGGGCCTCCAACTCGTCGAGTTCCTTCAATAAAATGAATGTAAAGCTTTTAAAATATACATGAGAGTCGGGGTGTTACACTTATAGAGGCTTGAAGGATGATCATGGAAGCTTGATATTTCAACCACTTTGTAAGATTGAATGGTTGGCTGAAATTACCTTGTCCATATTAACACGTAGTAGTGATAAAAAGGATGGAGAAGAAAGAGATCTGTTTAAAAAAATACATTTCTCTTATTGAAGACCCAAATGATCTTCATGCTCTTAAGTATGTTGAAGTTCAAGATTATGGAGTTCAATGTGATGTTCTTGATGTTCATGACAAGAAGATTCAAGTTGATGCTCATGAAGATGCAAAAGTTTTTTGCTCGATTGGAGTTCAAACCGATGATATTTTGTGTTCTTGTGATTCGTTTGAAGGAATGATTCCTTATAGAAAGTTGTCAATCCAAGAAATTCACAAGTATCAAACTCCAAAAGATTTGATTCAAACTTGCAAAGTTGAAGTTGTCAAGAATGAAGTGGTTCTTAAAATCAAATCTTCAAGATGCAAAAAGATGAGAAAGAAAAAGAAGAAGAAGATTAAACGAAAGAACAAGCGGGTTTACTCACAAAAATCATCAAATGTTGTTGTGAATTTGAAATCCATGAAGCAAGTTTGGGTTCCAAAGCAACAATCTCCAAGCGTTGCATTGAATTTGAAGTCAAAACCCAAAAGTGTTGGTGGTTCTTATGAATATGTTCTTAGATCGAAGAAGAATACGAAGAACACGAAGAACGAGTTGTACAACACGCATCGTGGATGGTACAATGTTCTAATTGGAGATTTTCTCTTTCCAACAAAAGAACCAAGATCTTCTAAATTTGATTCGTTCGTTGAAAATGGAACTCGATTCGTCAAAAAGGTATCTCAAATTCTCAAATGGATTCCAAAACGTCCATAATTTCGATTCGTATTTTGCGTTTTTCAATTTTTGATCGATTTGTATCATTGGATCAAACCATTTCAACTCCGTTGATTGATCCAATTATTTTTGTTTAGATCAAAATCTCAAACATCAAAATCAAATTCAAATCCAATTATTGTTTTTATCAAATCCAACCTTAAGTCCAATCCAACATTCTTTAATAGTTACTGATCATTCTTTGTGTGAGACCATATGTTTTCATTTGAATCCGATAATTTTGAGTCCACATATTTTTTCGTGATCAGATTTCATTAGAGTGGAGCCCAAAGATTGATTAAATCAGTTTGATACATTTTACTGTGTTCGTTCTTCATCATGCGCATAAACGAGTTGTACACTCTCATTGTGGTCATCGTTCTTGAGTTCCAATTTCGTTTTATTGTTTCTACTAATTGATGATAAATTGAGCTCAATTTTTGATGGTGTTGAATTCCTTTTCGATGTATGACTTCCATTTTTGACTGGTCTTACTTTGAATCATTTGAAAGTCGAATGTTCAATGAAAGTCAAACAAGTTTCTATGAAGTCAAAATCAAAATCAGTTTTGAAATCGAAATTGATTTCGATGTTAAGAGGTCAGATTCGATTTTTGTGGACACGAACATGTTCTGGAAATCGAATGTTGGGAATCGATGAGTCAGATTTAAGTTGATGATTGCAAGTGAGAATCGAGTTTTCATACCTGACTTCGAAAGGGAAGGATGATTTTGGTTAATCGATTTTGATTTCACTTTTTATTACTTTCGAAGGTATTTGATTTGGTTTTGAAGTCGAGGTTGATTGTTGATTTTGGTTTGTATGTCGATTGGAGTTGAGTATCGATCGTTAACGATCTGAGAATAATGAAGACTTGGATTCGATGGTTAGTGACTTTGTGATTTTCTTTTGGGAAGGAGATTTGATGTCGATTAGTTAAAATCGAAGGCTTGGGTTGAACAATTTCAAAGTAGACATGTTCAATGGATGTTTTGTGAACAAAGGCTTAGGGTCGATGAATTGCGTTGTCGACAGTCCCTACATGAGTTTGGTGAAGAACGTGTTTGGATGTTTTGATGTCGATTCGCATTTGAAGGAAATGTTGATGTCGATTTATGTTTTGGTATTTTGGTTTCAATGAAAAAGCGAAGCCATGGGTTGATGGCTATATACTGTTTTCGAAGGATTGATGATAATCAATGTTACGAAGCCTTGGAATTGATGTCACTGTGCACAAACTGGGAAGGTGTAATAATCGATTGGATGATATTGGTTTCGAAGGATTGATTATTGATTTCGAAATGGTAGTAATTGATTTCGAAATTGGGTCCTTTATTGAAATCAGTTTCAATGGTCGAGTAACGAATCGTAGATGCTCGATGGTTTGAGGACGAATCGTAGATGGTCGAGTAACGAAGGGGTGTGGTTGTGTTGCGAAAGGTTGATAACGAGTTGCGAAGGATTGAGTGTTATTTGATTTCGAAGGCTAATTTTGGGTGTTGACTTCTGATGGTCAAAAGTCTTGAATGTTCCATGTGTAACGAATTGGGAAGAAGAAAGCAATTGTTTCGAATATCACCCTTAATGTTTCGAAGATATGGCAATATAAACCCAAATTCGAAATTGGTGTAACAGATAATGAAGAATGCAGAATTTTCGCGTTGAGTCCCTGGTGTCTTGAAATGTTGGCAAAAATAACCCAACTTCGAAATTCGGGTAACAATTCTGAGAAATGGTGGAATTTACATTTCAGGCCCCTGCAGTTTGTGCGAATTTACACTTTATGCCCAGTTTCGCAAATGGGGTAGAGTTTCGCATCTTTGGCTGTTTTAGGCGCAACTGGTCCCTGCAGAATTCAGAAAGTTGTAGTTTTTACCCGGATTTTGGAAAATCTTTCAACTCTCACCCAAAAGTCGAAAATTTTCACAAATTGGAAAATTTTCAAGGCTTTTTCGTGATTGTTTTTCCATGCAAGTTTTTCGGTGTTTCATTTTTGGCACACATCAATGGGGAGTTTTATGAAGGGGGAGTTTTATAAAGAATAGTCCTCAGGCGCTTCTCACCCTTAACAGGTTTTATAATCATTTTTTGATTATAAAAAGGGGGAGAATGAAGAATGGGTATTCGAAACTTCGGGTATTAATATATGGATTTGAAGATCGGTATTATTTCGAGGGGGAGTTTGGTCTTGATCGCGCGAGCTCGTTGGATATTGAAGTTGGGACATCAAATCCTAACTTTGAGGGGGGGGGGGGAGAATGTTAGGGTGCAAAGTCACGCTTGGATGTGGAGTGTTAGTGCTTACCCTCTTATATGTGTAAATGAGTTGAGTCTTTCCTATAAATAGGAAGGGAGTGACTCCCATTATGTAAGCTAGCATGAGAGCATTAGTTTAGAGAGAGAATTTAGCAAACCCATTTGTACTCTTTCTAACCAAACTAATGAGAGCTTAAAAAGATTTATTTACTCCATGTGTTCATGATTTTGTATGATGATTCACTAGATCTTATTAATTCCGTACATGCCATCATAATCAACACCACAACAATAACTTCTAAAAATATAAAGAAGATTATTTTAAAATTTACTAACAAATGAGCTTCCATGTATAGCTTTGTATCTTCCAAAATAACATCTTTCCTCTTTATCATTCAATATGAATGCATGTACCGAAAAAATAAAGCTTGATGTATTAATATATCATCCTTTTCTCTATCTCTTTTAAGTCATCTTTTTTCACCATCTTATTCTCTAAATACCTAACTACCTTTACTATGTTTGTGAACTATATATATACATGATATCATAAGTATCAATTAATAACCATAAGTTAAATATACTTTTGGGTTGTAGTATTTAATTAATTTAATGTTCAAATTATAAGTACACATAAATTATAAAAACTCTTGAATTGTAGTGAGTAATTACTTTTTAGTTAGAAAAACTTTTGAGTTGTAGTGGAAGTTTCAAATGCATATGGTGTAAGGAAAATAACCTCTATTAATTGATTAATATTTAACAATATATAAGGTTGATATAGGTAGATTATGTTGGTAGTATTTAAAAAGCTATGTGAATGCTCGTGCGTTGCATAGTAATAAAACTATGTTGATTTAAATTATAACAAATATATTACATAAAATACAATAATATAATTAAAGGTTTATATGTGTATGGTATTAAAAATAAGTTCTAACTGTTTACACTAATTTGTTATAACACATTCCTATTATTTTATATAATATGGTAAAAATATATACATACTAAAACCATGATTTCAATAGCCGTTGCCCCTAAGTTACAAATAAAAATAAAATAAATTTATTTTTTGATTTACCATATTTTTTAACTGCCAATAATTAATCGATTTAGGTACATATTTTTTGTAATCATATCAATTAAATGTCATTTAGCTGTGCATGGATTTAGATATTTGGATTTAATATTGCTATTTAATATTATATTTGTAATTTTATTATTGTTAAATATATAATATACTATCTTTTTTCATCATTATAATATTATTATTATTATATAAATATAGTTTCATAATTTTTTTTTGTTATTTTGACATTTAAAGTAAATTTTTATATTTAAAGACTAACCAATATAATTATTATGACTAACATTAAATTTCAATGAATCACGTAATTATCAAAAATCTTTTGAATTGTAGTAATAAAGTGAAAATTTATGAAAGTTCTAAATACATATAAGGTTCAAGAAAAATGATGTCTCTTTTTATAATATATATAATTTAGATTTAGATTTAATATTTAAACATTTATTATTATATTTAATTAAAAACCCATATATTTCGAAAAAAATTATTAGTATATAATTTTTTTTTGTTAATTTAGCTTTTCAATATAAGTTTTATATTTAAATATAAATTCATGCACTCCTTATACTTATCATATTTCAATGGCTCAATTAATCATAATTAGTAAAAGATGTATTTTTATAGTTAGATATATAAATTTCCATTAAGGTATATAGAAAATTTATAATTAGTAAAACAATTGTCTTTTCATAATTAGATATAAAAAAATTTTAAAATTACAAATAAATATTAAATTTAGTTTATATGGTATACCTTTTTTTCAAGTTTGGTTCTTTGGAAAATCATCATAAAAAAATAAAAATAACAAATTGTAACTATAATGTAACGTCCCAATTTTCAAGGCAAAATTTTTATTTTTTTTATTTAATCAAACATAAGTCTTACACACGTAATACTACAAAACCATTGTCACATATTTAATTATAAAAGAGAGTTTTAGCGGAAGTGTTAAAATATTATTAAGGCCTTCGATGCTGGTACAACCATGCGTGAGCCTTTCCCCAATCCGAAGAACAACCTGAAAAACAGTTATTCAACAACTGTAAGTCGAGGCTTAGTGAGTTCCCCCAAGATATCATATACTACAATACATATACAGTTCATACACATAATGACCTTCAACATAAAGTTGGTCCGTCCCTTTGGCCATTAGCTAAAAGATGGTCCGCCCTTTTACCTTCAACGTAACGCTGGTCCACCCGAGTATATTGGCCTTCAGTACGAGACTGGTCCGCCCTCAACTCCCATATATATATATATATATATATATATATATATATATATATATATATATATATATATATATATATATATTATCACTTATATAAGCAGACAAACAGTTCCACATGATAGGCAACTAACTAAGCTAGTCTAGTGGCCTAATTGCATACTGCATGGCAACTATATCCTAACATGCAAAGGTTACATACTGGAGTATATAATATAGTGAGAAGAAGTCACTTGGACAACTTCTCATAGGATTAACATTTAACCAGAAAATTCAACTGACGAGTAACACGCCAACGAGGATTAACCAATAATACTATAGCTTATTAGTTTCTATAGGAATCTGGTAAAGAAGGCTATATATTTCATTAATCCCAACGAATATTGAGAGTTCTATCAAATAAGAATAAATTATGTAGGATAGTTGGGAGGCAGGATCATTTCAGCATATAACTTTTCTGAAATCCAACAACCAAGCCAATGTGACCATTCTAGACACCTCTCCCGTAAGTAGATCAATCTGTATTATAACTGAAATTGCTGATAAATCTTATTTACACATTCATAATAACGAATATGAATTTAAACATAGGTTACATTTAAAGCATAGTAAGTGCAGCCTAACTTATAGAGAGTTTCAAGCGAAAGTCGGGATTTGCGCTGGCAGAACTTCGATACCGAGCACTTCTATTTCTCTGGACCCTCAGGTTCCTCAAAGCCTTACTAAATGCTCATAATAACTATAATAACTCGAGATCATAATCTCAAAAGACTTCAGAGAGAAAGAGATATAGGTGTGAGGAGGAATGAGGCAAAGTTTGGTATATATAGGGAATTTTCTAGCAGGGCGTGCCTCGCCTTTTGGTAGGTGGGTTGGGTGGTCCAGGGTAGTGCCATGTGGCGTCTTATCAGTGGGGCTGCGTGGAAAGGGGTTAGGTACGGGTTTAATCTTTAAAAATTCATACCTCGCTTTTACGAGCTCTGTTTTCGACGTTCTTTATATCCACGCATAGGTATATCCGAGTACTGTAACAGATTGTGTAAAATTCATAACTCCTTCATACGAACTCGGTTCTCGACTGTATTTATATTGAGGAACTTCTATTCACTAGATTTTTGTTTAGATTGTTTCGGCTAACAATCAACCAATTTGAATTTCGATTTCTCTGTTAACACAGCTCCGCTAAAACATCGAAAAATCACAACTTCCTCAGACGAAGTCAAATATAGATGTTCTTTATATGCACGAGTTCTCTTTTACGACTACTACGACTTTCGTTTATATTACTTAGGATAATAAGTAATCTATCTCTGATTTGTATTTTACAACGCGCTTTGTTGTACAGGGCGAAACGTAAAGCTTCAAAGAATCAAAACTTCTTCATACAAAGTCAGATTTGAGCTATCTATATATCTACAGAAATCGTATTGATGTTTTCTCCATGTTTATGATGATGATTTTGGATCAAAAGTAATATATTTCTACTTCATAATAATTGTTAAATATTACAATCTAAGGCTATAGTAAGTATGGGGTGTTACAACTCTCCCCCACTTATAAGGACTTCGTCCCCGAAATCTAACTAAATAATTATGGGTAGTTGCTTCTCATCTCTTCTTCTGGTTCCCAAGTCCATTCTGATCCTTTTCGGTGATTCCACCGCACCTTCACTAGACTGATCACCTTGTTGTGTGAGGTTTTTGTCTCCTTATCTAGGATTGCCACTGGTTTCTCCACGTAGTTCATATGTTCTTCAATGTGAATATCCTCCAAAGGTATGATTGCAGATTCATCAATAATGCATTTCCTTAATTGGGAGACGTGGAAGGTGTTGTGGATCTGACTAAGTTCTTCCGGTAGATCTAAACGATAGGCAACCTTGCCCCCCGAGCAATAACTCGAAAGGGTTCGATATACCTAGGGCCTAACTTGTCTCTCTTCCCCGGATGACACCCTTCCTGATGGAATTTGTAGGTTATCAAAAAACATGTAAAGCATAAATATTAACACTTAAGTTCACATGCAACCTATAAAGGATCTACGTTTTCTCTAATTGATAGCAACATACTATGAAATTCAAAAACCCTAAGGGAACTCTATAAAGATCGAAATTCATGAATTAAGGTTTACATGCCTTTAGATTTGTTATAGTAAATAAATCACTTCAATCCCTTGTGTTTGTTGGTCATGGAAAGCTATCACCAAAAGGATGATGCCTCTAATGGCTCACACCCAAAACCAGAAACCCTAGAATGAGGAGGAGTGAGGAGATATGAGAGAAATTTCGTTCATATGCTTATGGGTAATGTCATGAACGAAATTTTCAAGCTAAGGGGTCCTATTTACAGTTTAGGTAACTTGTAGACAAAACAAGATTTGAATTGATTAAATAATAGATTTAATCATAATTCTAATCATTCCTTTTATGCAACCGGGAAGCTTCCAAAAACCCTAGGAAACCCTCAAAAACTGTCCATACCATGGAGGGTTCTAGAATTGAATTTTTTGTTCAACTATTGAACAATTACAATTCACCCCTGGTACCTTTAATTAATTCCAATTAATCCCTAATTAATTCTATATTAATTCTGATTAATAATTTATCAATTCTAATTTATTTAACATTAACTTATTAATCATATAAATTAACAAATCAATTATTTAACAATTGATCTCATATTAATTTAGTAATCACAAAATAAATCAACAAATCAATTATCTATTTCCAATTAATATATTGGGTAAATTACGCGGATGTTCCCTATGGTTTAGGTAATTTGCATGTTTGGTCCCTAAATTTTTTTTTTTAACTCGGACCATCCCTATTTTACATTTTTGTTGCACGCTTGGTCTCTCTCCCGTATAAAAAGACTGATTTACCCTTATTGATTTCATTTATACCTTTTTTAAATTATCAGTTTATTAAAAAAATTATTAATTAAATGTGGAAAACATATAAACCGAAAAAATATTGGTCTGATTCAAGAACCTATACCACCCGACCCTCCTCTCCTTCCGATCTCCCCTCCGTCCTTATGTTGATTCATCGAAACTACCACAAAAACACGACAACTACCACCACCTCCGATAACCACCACCACCTCCGGCAACAACCACACGTCCGGCGATAAAAAGACATGGTGAAATGAAATGTAGAAAAATCGAAACAACAACCAAAAAATTATTGAAATTGCTAAAATTGCTGAAATCAACTAAATGAAATCAATTCCAGAAAATTACCAGAACCATCTCATAGGAACTTGATGATATCACATCCAAAAAAATCTTAAAATGAAACCTTATGCAAACTTATGATTTCCTTGCTGATTATCAAGAAAAACCCCACAATAGTACATGATTATGTACCATATGCATATAAAAGAAAAAAAACAGGAGCAATGAAGATAGAATGCATGAAAAACATTTAACAAAAGATCCTAGGTTCACCTTGAGAAAGGGGGTGACTGATTGACAGAAAATGGATGCAACTCCAGTTAACAAACCACACATCAAACAATTAAAATTGATCTTGAATGTTGATTGTAATCAAAGAATATAAAGAGGAAACAAACTGTTTGACTGGAAAATAGTGTTGGTTTATATTCGTCGGGAAAAAAATCAAAATCTAGGTTGGGGTTCGAGAATGCAAGGTCAAGAACAATGTCAGATTTTCTATTCTTTGGAACGGTAAGCAAGCCGGTAGGAAGGGTTGGGGTGAGAGAAGAGAGAAACAAGAGTCTAGGGTTGGTTTCTAGTAAAATTCCCGATGGCAGAGTAATAAACCAGTAGAAGGGTAGACCTAGTGTTCGGTTTCCGACATCTTCTATCTCGATATGGAAGGAGGCTTCACCGATCTCAATTTGCGAGCATCGATGACCTCGATTTGGAAGAAGGGGAAGAGATCGTGAAATTGAAAAATGGGAAGGAGAGGAAAAAGGGGAAAGAAAAAGATTGTGGGGTCGGCTGAGGTTTAAAGGGGGTAAGGTTTTTTATTTAGTAATATAAATATTAAATAAATAATAAATTAATTGAAAAAGAAATTAATAAGGGCTCAATAGTATTTTTAGGTCAGACGAGGACCAAGCGTGCAACAAAAATATAAATTAGGGATGGTCCGAGTTAAAAAAAGTTGTTAGGGACCAAACATGCAGATTACCCTAAACCATAGGGACCATCCGTGTAATTTATCCTAATATATTAATTATATAACATATTAACAAATTATTTTCCCATAATTTCCAATTATTTTATTAATCATATAATAATCCAATAAAATATCCTTCTCTCTCCCAATATCATTTCTTGCTATTTCTAGTCATGAGGGCAACACAAGAAGGACTTTGGTTTTAATTACAAGTAGATACCAATTTATTTATGAGCTTAGACACCTTAATCCCACAGTCTCCCACTTGGATAAGTCTATAACTACAATTGGAAGCATAACCTTGAACCAAATAGCAAAGAGTGTTTTCCAAAGTCACTGTCAAACTCTAATTTAAATCAAACGTTGGACCTAAGATAAGTGATAAGCTACTCATTCGTTCTACAAGATATCGTATGGACATAAGACATGGATTCAAATCAATGTCATGGTCCAAGATTTTGTTTCCTGATTTCCAATTTATGATGATTGGATTCAGACTACTAATTGACCACATCAATTTAGTCTGGGCAAGGCCTTGCACATGAATGTCAACATCAAATCATCGAGGGCCCCAAAAGATATTGCTTTACTTATTCAGGAAAAAGGAACGAATTACATTGACTATATACTCATATCTTTTACTCACCAAATCATACATATAATAACCGTTTATAACATCCTGTTACGAGATGCGTTTGGGCAATCCAATGCACAACTGATTCGCAAACTATGCGCTATATATCTCTGCTTTAAGAATAGTAGATATTATCGTCTTAGAATTACTCGTGATAAAATCCATGAAGTAATCTCTAAGCGTGGATTTATCCAATACTCATAATACCACTTTCTAAGTACTGATGAATATTGCAGCAATCCCTATGCAATGTCTAATCTCCATAGACAATCTACAAACAATTCATGACAGTCTTAATTCACTACTTACTTCCAAAAGTATGAACGACTGTGAAATTTCGAATAATAAAATTATGCAGGCAATAAACACGCAAAGTGAAACGCAATAATAAACTAATTGACAATGGTATCAAACCCTTTAAATATAAATTAATCTCTATTATTTAATCACCATAACAATTACAAATTTATTCATTGTAGATTGTTTTGTGTAATCAACTAACTACTTGAATTAAGTAACATTAGTCATTCCATGTTCTAAACACACATATTATGCTTCTCTATGGTCATTCCTTTGTGAACAGATTGACTGGACATTACTCCAATGATGCTCATTTCATAATTCCTAATTCTCATCGCTATCTAAGATGTAGTGGGATTTTTTCTTTACATGCATTGTCCTTCTGAGATGTTGAGGTTCTGAAGTCATAGAAACTGAGAATTCAATATTACAGAATGTTCCACTGGAACTTGTTACTTAGAACTATTCCATGGATATGAAGTCTCAAATTCAAGGCACACTCCTTGAACACTTCTCTTGCATTAAAGTTTCCAACTCACATGTAGATTTTATAACCAACTCTTATTATGGAAACATTTCCATATACCCATCTCTCATTATGGAATCATTTCCATATTCTCATATGACCATAAATTCTAACCAAGAATCATATCAATCCAAAACGTATCACTATGGTCCTTTCAAAACAATACCATACTTCCACTTTTCTACAATCAACCAATCTTCAGTAAACCTCATAATGTTCTTGACAGTTTGTTTAATAACTCTAGTCACTTCAAATTCTAGTCCTTTTTCTCATAATGCTCAGAGCATTTGAAAAATTAGAATAAGCGAATATTATAGCATATATAATTGATCTTATATCTGAAGCATATGGGACTCGACTCATTATATCTTATATAAGGATTTGATATTTGTTCAATCTCTTGCTATAATATTTCCATATAGAATATTCTATGTTGAACCATTTCAACACACTATTCATATATGATTTTGACTAAGTTTTATTAAACTATACGATCTAAACCTTTAGATTCGTAACGAAGTATGATTGTCCTCTCTCTTAAGTCCAATATAGCGAAACAGTTCCCAACTTTTGCAACTTGCAAATTAGAGACATTATTCTCTATGAATATGTAACATCAGTAAAATTCAAGCCAATTTACAACTTTTTTAACCATTCAAAACCATTAATTATTACAAAGTGTTTTCAAAATAGTTTCATATTTATTGTATCCCAGAAATCAAATCATAAAAACATGAGGAGGTGCACGATCATGCATTCGCCTTCCCACGATCATCTGAAGTACCTGAAACAAAATCAACAACTGTAAGCCCGAAGCTTAGTGCGTTCTCCCAAAATACTCGTACAACATATAACATATATACAATAACAACATACTATGTGCCCAATCAACCATCGGGTTGGAATGCCCCAGGCCCTCACCCATTGGGTTGGAATACCAACATACTATGGGTCCAATCATCCTCGGGATGGTATACCCTTGGACCACAACCATCCGGTTGGAATGCCCACATACTAAGAGTCCAATCATCCTCGGGATGGAATACTCTCGACCCACAACTATGGGGTTGGAATGCCCAATTCTGTTGGCTCATGCACAAGCAGATGCCTCATCCACCAATCAAACATGTGCACACATAACAAATAACCACATAACAGTCTACAGACAGTCAACCCGATCTACAGATCACTAAGCATAACAACAACCTATCTACTAGGATACCGATCTAACAGAACATAATCACATAGAAACTTCATATTGACTAGGATACCGATCTAATAGATCATAACCGTAACAAAACCGGATAACCATCCAAAGGGCCGGCCTTGGTGCCTTAGACCCTTGAGTATAGTGAGGAAAACTCACCTCACAAGCAGCAATGGATGATAATGTCAAACTCCCAAATGTAGCTCCACACTCAAACACCTACAATCATCATAGGACCAATTTCCATCAAGGTCCAAATTACCAAAGTACCCTTAGAGTCAAACTTGGTCAAAGTCAACAGCCAACAGTCAAGGTCAACAGTTCGTGTTGACCCAACTCGTCGAGTGCATCTAGCAACTCATCGAGTTCCTTTAGAACTCAGAGACCGAAAACCTGAGCCAACTCGCCGAGTTACCCAACAACTCGTCGAGTTCATGCAATGTCCAAAGGACAGGAAAACCTCATCCAACTCGTCGAGTTGACTATGCAACTCGTCGAGTTCCTTGGCTCTTTTCCTATTCAGACTCTTTTGAGCGAAACCAAACTCCAAACTATAGATCTAGCCTCCTAGGGTATAGTTACCATGTAAAGTTGCTAACTTTACGAGCATGCAAGGCTCCAAGAAGCTAAAACACTCAAACTAGCCTTATATGAAGGTTTTGGACATGGAAAAGGGCCAAAGCTTCATAAAGATTGAGGCTTTATGCCCATAAGGGCCTAAAGGAGTTCAGATCTGAAACCATGCCCTTGTGACAAGCTCAAATCCGAAAGTGACTCCATTTTGCACTAGAAATGACCCTTTTCTTCACAAGAGGAGATTTAAGAAATGAGAAGTCAAGGTAATGACTTTTTACCTTGAAATGAAAGCCAAAACGATGTAGATGCTGGATCTACAAGCTCCTTCTCGTTCCAAGCCTCTATATCTTCAAGCCTCTTTAAGGAATGCACCAAATACACACTTTAGTCTCACACACACTCAAAAATAGGGTTAGATCTATTAGGGTTTGCTCCTGGCCGTCAAAAGGTGGTAAGGAGGCTGGAGGAAAGGACTTAAGGTCCTTTAAATAGGGTGCCAACCCTAAAAATTAGGGTTTCCATGCACAGTCTCTACTCGTCGAGTTGGGGTCCACCAACTCGTCGAGTAGTCTCTAAAATCCACGCGGGCTGACCAGATAATACACGACGAGTTGGGGCCTCCAACTCGTCGAGTTCCCATACTAAGATGCATAAAAATCTTTTAAATTTGTACCTGGGAGTCGGGATGTTACAATTCTCCCCCACTTGAACTAGACTTCGTCCTCGAAGTCTGCTGCGGTGAATAACTCCGGATAATGCTCCCGCATCTCTGCCTCCGGCTCCCACGTCCACTCGGATCCCCTCCGATGCTCCCATTATACCTTTACCAAAGGGAATTCCTTGTCCCGTAGAACCTTCACTTTCCTCTCCAGAACGGCCACTAGCCTCTCCACGTAATTTAGGCGCTCATCGACCTGTATATCATCCAATGATACCACTGCCTCCTCATCTAATATGCATTTCAGCAGCTGCGACACATGGAAAGTGTTATGGATCTGACTAAGCTCCTCCGGGAGATCTAGTCTATACACCACTTTGCCAACCCTGGCAATGATCCTGAATGGACCGATGTATCAGGGACCCAAATTCCCCCTCTTCCTAAAGTGAATCACACCCTTCCAGGGTGAGACCTTCAGGAGTACCATGTCACCGACTTGAAACTCCAACTCAGATCGGCGCTAGTCGGCGTAACTCTTCTGCCGACTCTGTGCGGTCTGCAACCGTTGTCTGATCTGTTGTATCATCTCGGTAGTCTGCATGACTACCTCGGTCCGACCCATCACCCTGTGACCAACCTCGCCCCAACAGACTGGGGTGCGACATATCCGTCCATACAACAGCTCATAAGGTGGAGCAACAATGCTGGAATGATAGCTGTTGTTGTAGGAAAAATCTACAAGGGGTTGGTAGGAGTCCCTGCTCCCACCGAAGTCAATGACGCAGGCCCTCAACATATCCTTGAGGGTATGAATGGCCCACTCGCTCTGGCCGTCTGTCTGCGGATGGTATGCGGTACTGAAATGCAACCGAGTGCCCAGCTCCTCGTGGAACTTCTGCCAGAATCGGAAGGTGAACCGGACATCACGGTCTGAAACTATAGAGACAGGAACCCCATGGCGAGCGACAATATCGCGTATATACACATCAGCCAACTTCTCGGCCGATGAGCTCTCCCGAATGGGAAAAAAATGAGCACTCTTGGTCAATCGATCCACGATGACCCATATAGCGTCGAAACCCTTTACCGTTCTCGGCAATTTGGTGATAAAGTCCATCGTGATCTACTCCCATTTCCACATGGGAATCTCTAGAGGTTGCAGCTTGCCATGCGGCCTCTGGTTCTCAGCCTTGACCATCCTGCAGGTCAAGCACCTCTCAACGTACCAAGCGATCTCTCGCTTCATGCACGACCACCAGTAACTCAAACTCAGATCTCGGTACATCTTGGTGGCCCCCGGATGAATAGAGAAGCGATACTTATGAGCCTCCTCCTGTACGATCTGTCTGACCCCACCAGACATCAAAACCCAGACCCGACCGCAATGGGTCAATATCCCCCGACTGTCCTGCACAAATCGCGTGATCTCGCCTCTAATCTGCTCAAGCTTCCAGTTCTCCTGTCGTACACCCTTAGCCTGAGCTTCCCTGATCAAGCTCACAAGTGGATAATCCACTGATATTCTCATACATGTCGCTGGAAAAGAAGATCCAGCTGACTTGCGGCTCAAGGTGTCCGCCACAACGTTCACTTTACCCGAATGGTAAAGCATCTCGCAGTCATAATCCTTGACTACGTCCAGCCACCTGAGCTGCCTCATGTTCAGGTTCGGCTAATCAATGATGTGTCTTAAACTCTTGTGGTCCGTGTATATGGTACAGCGGACCCCGTAGAGGTAATGTCTCCAAATCTTGAGAGCGAATACCACCTCTCCCAACACCAAATCATGTGTGGGATATCTCTTCTTGTGCGGCTTCAGCTGCCACGATGCATATGCTATCACCCGTCCTCTCTGCATAAGGACTGCTCCCAACCCGGTAATCGATGTATCACAAAATACTACAAAATCCTCAACTCCCTTAGGGAGTGTCAACACTGGGGCCTCACAAAGTCGCTGTCTCAGTGTCTCGAATGTAGTCTGTTGCTCAGGGCCCCACCGGAAATCCACCCTCTTCCTTGTCAGACGAGTAAGAGGTACTGTAATCTTGAAGAAATCCTGTATGAATCTCCGGTAGTACCCTGCCAATCCCAAGAAGCTCCTGATGTCTGAGGGAGATTTCGGAACCTCCCACTACATAACTGCCTCGATCTTGGCCGGATCGACCAAAATCCCCTCCTGGTTAATGAGATGTCCAAGAAACTAAACCTCTCGTAACCAGAACTCGCACTTCGAGAACTTGGCATAAAGTCGTTCCCATCTCAAGACTCCCAATAACTCCCGAAGATGCTCCTCGTGCTGCTGTCTGGTCTTGGAATACACCAAGATGTCATCTATAAACACAATGATGGAGCAATCGAGCATTGGTCTGCATACTCGATTCATCAGGTCCATAAATATAGCCGGCGCGTTGGTGAGCCCAAACAGAATCACCACGAACTCGTAGTGTCCATAACGAGTCCGGAACGCGGTCTTCTCCAGGTCCTCCTCCCGTACCCTGACCTGATGGTACCCAGACCTCAAATCTATCTTGGAGAACCAAGATGCTCCCTGTAGCTGATCAAAGAGATCATCGATCCGTGGTAGTGGATAACGGTTCTTCACCGTCAACTTGTTCAACTCTCAGTAGTCAATGCACATCCGGTGTGAACCATCCTTCTTCTTCACGAAGAGAATCGGTGCTCCCCATGGAGAACTGCTCGGACGAATGAACTGCTTGCCTAGCAGCTCCTGCAGCTGAGATGACAGCTCCTGTATCTCAGGTGGTGTCAATCGGTACGGCTCCTTAGCGATAGGGGCCACACCTGGCACAAGGTCGATCCTGAACTTGACCTGCCTCTCCAGAGGCACTCCGTGTAACTCCTCCGGAACCACGTCAGCGAAATCCCTGACGACTGGAACCTCTGAAACCGAACACTGATCCCTGACCCGCGTATCCACCACATACACTAAGTAACACGCACACATGTGCTGAATATAGTGCCGAGTCGTGGCAGCTCAACAAAACCCTGAACCCATTCTGGTTCCCTTGCCAAAGATAACAAGTTCTCCCCCACTTGGGGTTCGAACTACCACACGCTGACCCTTGCAGTCGATCATGGCACTGAATCGACTCAGTCAGTCCATACCCACTATCACACATACTTCCCCCATGGGAATTAGGATCAAATCAATCGGGAAGGACACCCCGAAGATCTCCAGAACGGAGCCCCGATAGACTGAAGAAGCAGAAATCCCGTGTTCGTTAGCGATGGAGACTCACAACGGACACTCTAGCTTTCCTACAGACAAACCGAACTCCCTACTGAACGATCGAGAGACAAATGACCGACTCGCCCCGGAGTCAAATAACACCAAAGTAGGTAAGGAGTTCACTAAAAATGTACCTAATAATAGATACAAACATGTAAGCATAAAAAAAATAATCAACGAGATAAGAGATAGAAACATACCAGAAACCACATCTGGTGTTGTGCTGGCCTCCTCGGCCGTAAACTGAAAGGCACGTCCCCGAGTCTTCGGAGGCTCTGCTCTACCCTGACCCCCGACAATAATCTTCAGTGTAACCGGCACTGGAGCCTGCGTCGGCCTGGCAGCTAGTAGGGGACATTGGGCCTTTATATGGCCCACCTGCTCATAATGATAACAAAGTCTGACCCCAGGAGCTGGAGTCTGCTGCCTACAATCCCTAGCAATGTGGCCCTGCTTGCCACACTTGTGGAACCCATTACCAGATCGTCAAACCCCCGAATGAGCCTTCCCGTACTTCCCACAAGTGCGGCCGTGCTGACCTCCAGACCTAGAATCAGCGGTCTTGGACCGCTTTGGCGTCGGCTGTGTCTGTGTTGGGGTCTGCCGCTGCTCTCTCAACTGCAGCTCAATATCAAGCTCACGCCGCCTAGCGGCCTCCTGTAACTCCAAGAGTGTATCACAACGTTGGATAGCCACAAACTGTCGGATGTCAGTCTTGAGCATGCTTAGATAACGTGTCATCTGAGCCTGCTCGGAAGCAAACTCCGGGCAAAGCATTTCCCTCTCAGTGAACATACGGGTGATCTCCTTCACCGACTCCGCATCCTGTCTCAAATCCAAAAACTCCTGAGCCAACCGCTCTCGCTCAACCCGTGGAATGTAGCGAGCGCGGAACATATCCCTGAACTGCTCCCAAGTAACCGCAGGTCTCTGCTCATCAGTATACGACCGTGTCATCAATCTCCATCAGTCCTTTGATCTGGACCTCAGCAGGTTCAGAGCACACCCAACCTTCTGGTCAGTAGGACATGAGCATGTGAAGAAGCATCCCTCCACGTCAGATAGCCACCTTATGGCTACAATCGGGTCCTGAGTCCCATCAAAAGTCGGGGGCTTCGTGTTATCAAAGTCCCGGTACTGAAAAGCCCGACTTGCCCCCGCACCTACAGCCGGCACGGCTGCAACAACCGCAGTCTCAACAATGGTTGTGTATCTGTCATTAAAATACTCCATCATGGCGGTCTTGATAGACCCAAACATCTCCGGAATCTGACCCCGGACAATCTCGACCACCTCCTCGCGGATGATCTCCCTGACACGATCCTGTGTCAATGCTGGCCTATCCTGGCTAATAGTCTCGGGCACTGCTGGTCCACCCTGACTGCCCTGTCCTAATCCCGATCCGGATCCAGCCATGAATCACCTCGTAACCACCATACTGAAAATATACTAGGAAGATATCAGATACTCCATATAACAATCGGGGAGCCAACTCCCAATACAACCCTAAGGGTTGTGACATCCTTGATACGCGTATGGGTCCTGTGCTTTCAGTAGTACGGGCCCATACTACCTTCCACACCTACCCATATTTGTCTCAAGTATTACCACAACACCCTAACAATATACATAATCATATGCGAACGCTCAATCCTCACTCCTAGAGGAAGGCTAAATATCCCATAACTGGCCGACTGACCCAGCACAACTCATCCATGAAACTTCCACCAACCATGCATCACTCGTGTATGCTAGCCATACATAACGCTAGACCCTATAGACTTTCGAATACCTGATCCTACCCTAAGCCCTTCATCTAACAAGAACAGGAAATAAGGCAAAAGCAAACATTCTCAGGCTATAGGATCTTAGTTATATACAACCATGATGCATACACTAATCAACTACAGTAATGATGTCAATTTCATATAAGGAAAACCGTAGGCTATCAGGCATCATATAGTCAGGAAATTCTATCATCCAATTCCTGAAGATCCCTAGCGTATGACTAGCATGTTGTTCTAACATATCACAATATCAAATAACAGTACGGTATTTTGGGGTCTACTTACTGGCTCCGGCTGATCGTACACTTGCATCCTCCTTTAGTATTTTGAAAACCATTTGAAAATTTTCACACCCCCAAACCTGAACGGAGGAAACGTTCGGGGGCGGAGGACGTCATATTCAGTATCATAACAATTGAATAGTAAAGAAAGTACACACCACCATAACATATATATTTGAAAAGTTTACATGATTGAAAGTGTTGCATGTTTAAATATCAAATACAATATGGTGATCCAAAATATGTTACTAACGCCAGCGCGTTAGTCTTCAAAAGTAGTTGCTACCCGTATAGATCTATACACACGTATCACGTTCTCACAACAGAGACTCTGGTTATAACACAGGGCTTTCTAGCGGTACCTTGACAGGTATGGTGAAGACGATTGACTCACATATTCTCAATTAAGTCACGTATTTTGAAATATATATGAATGATTTCTGAAAAGATTACCCTTTCTACAGTCTTTAACAAAGGCATAATAATGAGTTGCATTTTCTTGTATAAACATGATGTTGTAGTTAAAATGGTTACCCTTGGTATAGTGTAGCATGCAGATATATAAATAAAACATATTTCTATATATAAAACATATTGTATCCCATGAGGGTAAAGTTTGTAATGTGTGATGTTTTATATGTTAACAACTTCATATAATAGTTAAAACAATAGTAAGATAAGTATAGCAAAAGATTGATGTTTTTCACCCGAGTTTAACCGTGTTTTTACTTGTATTCCCCCCCCCCCCCCCCTTAAAAGCATTTAAAAAGGTATTTAAAAACGTAGTGATAAGGGTATGAACTCACTTGGTAGCTTGAAGAAGGTGAGACAAAAATCGATCAGAACTTCGACTGGAGAAAGCTGATTTCTCGGGATTCTCGGGAATCTCGGGAGCGTAAAACTTCCTTCGGAACTTGGATATGAAAACTGAGGCTTCAGGATGGCTTCGAGGGGTTAAACGCAGAGCAAAAGCACGGGAATGAGAATAATTGAGCAAAAGAACTCGGCAGCCTCGCATGCCCTTTTATAGGGGCTAAATCTCGCACGTACGCTGGGCGTACGAAGCTCTACGCGGGGCGTAGATCGGATCAGACCTCCAGGTGGCGAGCTCCGGATGGTGCAACGTGGTCGCTTCTGGGCCGAGGAAAGCAGCTGTACGCTGCGCGTAGCTATCTCGTACGCAGGGTGTACCTCGGTGTCGACATGTGGGCGGGGCGTACTCCTCGGTACGCTGGGCGTACCCTTCGGATCAGATCAGACTCGTCAGCTCTTCGGATATTATCCGAATAAATAATTAAATTTATATATTTTAATTATTTAAAAACTTCAGATAATCATAACTCTTGCATACGATCTCCGTTTTCGACGTTCTTTATATCCATGCGTAGGTGAGATTATGCTCTACATCTTTATCTTAGACTCTGTCGGCTAATTTTGAATATATTTTTAATATTATATTTTTAACAGGCCGGGACTGGAAAAGTCTGTTAAAAATCCATAACTTCTTCATCTGACGTCCGTGTTTGTCTGTCTTTTTACCGTTGTATTACTATTGATGAGATCTTCAATTCTCGTTAAGGTTGCGTTGGCTAAAAGTCGTCCGATCTCTATTTCGAGTTTTTAGCTGTCTACTGCTATGTCTGAAACTTCGAGAAATCATAACTTCCTCATACGAAGTCAGATTTGGACGTTCGTTTTATGTATGCTTACGGTTTAGTGATATCCACAACTTTCATTTAGATACTTAAGGCTAAAAAGTATTTTATTGAAATTTCGTGTTTTACGCTTAACAGTGTTTTGCCGGTTTTGTTGCGGATTTTCGATTGGTCAAAACTTCTTCGTTATAACTCGGATTTTTGTGTTCTTTATATTTTTGAAAACCTTGATACGGTATCTACCACTTAGTACATTCACATTGAGAATTTTGAACATTTCATTTTTGACGTTATTCATATTATATTAAGATAGGTTACTGAATTTGACTTTGGATCGTTACATTGATTCGAAATATCGGGTTGTTACATCATCCCCCTGTTAGAGGGAATTTCGTCCCGAAATTATTTACAAGGTAAGTATCTATGGACTAGGGAAGATATGCGGGTACTTTTGTTGCATCTGATCTTCTTGCTCCCAAGTGAATTCAGGTCCCCGTTTAGCAATCCAGCGAACCTTCACTATTGGTATGCGACTTTGCTTTGTTCGATTGGAAGCTGAAGTCTATAAGCTACTGGACCAATCCTTGCAGTAATTTCGAAGGGTCCAATGTACCTTGGGTTTAGTTTTCCACGCTTCCCGAAGCGTATCATGCCCTTCCAGGGTGAGACCTTTAGTAGAACGCGATCACCAACCTGAAATTCCAAGGGTTTTGGTCTTTTGTCGGCATAGCTCTTTTGTCTATCTCTTGAGGCTTTCATTCGCTCTTGAATTTGAACGATCTTTTCAGTCGTGTCTCTAATGATTTCCGGGCCAGTGAGAGTGCTATCAGGGACTAGGCCTCTCGCCAACTGCGTGTCACCCACTTCCGCCCAACACATAGGTGCTCTGCACTTGTGGCCGTAGAGGGCTTCAAAAGGAGCAGTCTTGATGCTAGTGTGATAACTGTTGTTATACAAGATTTCAACTAATGGTAAGTGGATGTCCCATGCTTTACCGAAGTCTATTACACAAGCTCGTAACATGTCTTCTAGGGTTTGGATAGATCTCTCACTCTGTCCGTCAGTTTGTGGGTGATAGGCTGTACTCATATCTAGCCTAGTTCCCAAGGCTTTCTGCAGTGATTGCCAGAATCGTGATGTGAATCGGCTATCTCTGCCCGAGATAATAGATATCGGCACTCCGCGAATTCGCACGATTTCTTGGATATAATTCCTTGTCAGTCTTTCCATCTTATCGTTCTCCTTGATTGGTAAGAAGTGGGCAGAATTGGTAAACCTGTCGACGGTTAAAGCAAAGGGTCTTTCCGTAGCACATGGAGCTGGTATAGTGAGGACCAAGCCAATCCATTTCTAATAGCTACTTGGGAACTTCTTATCGTAAAGCGCGTTAAATCGATCATGGCATCTTCTATGCATGTGTCTTTAGTTCCTTCTGTTTTATTCTTGTTATTACTGTTGCGAATATTTGTACCAACTTTATAGCTAGTATAGGTAGTAGGACTACTTTGGTAATTACTGGTGGAATCTCGCAATAGGATCCCTACAAAGTCCCTCTATCCTCGTTTAGTGTAAACAAATAGTATATAGTTAAGATTGAGACGATAGTCGACTGAGCAGCTCTGCCCTAAATCCAAAACCAACCAATAAACAGGAAGGAAAGCAGAAGTACTTACTCTAAGTCTGCAAAAATCTTAACAATGTATCATTCTAATGTTATACTAAGCCATCCTAGCTCACCCTAAAGATCCTAAGTTTTTATATGACTGATGTGTTAATTTATGATTTTGATTCAATTGTCTAAAACTTTTATGAAAATTTGATGCTTAATTATTGTTATTTGGAAAACGTACCAAAATTCTAGTAGGATCCCTGTTGTTTCTTTATGTCTCGTCGTTAAACTCTTCTCGTTCCTCCACCATTCCTCTCTGTCGGGCAATCCCTCTTAAAGTGCCCCTTTTCACCGCATAAATAACATATTGGATCTACTCCAACATTGGGGATCGGAGTCCTACAATGATCGTTGGTGTGCCCTTTCTTCTTGCACCTATCACAATACATCTCCCGATAGGCTCCGTAATGATGGTAGTTGCACCTTTTGCATTATGGGAGGTTTCCTAAATATGGTGTTGCCGATGTTGAGGGAGTAGGGCCAGTGGGGGTAGGGATTTCTACCTCTTGTTGCCTTTTGATAGGTCCTTGAGTTGAACTGCTCCCCTTTTCGTTCCAGAACTTTCGTTTCATGTTTTTAGGTTTGTGGGTTGGAGTATTCTTATAGGTAGACACTCGTTGTTTTCCTTGGTTGTTTCTACGATTTGAATTGTCGATACCATTTCCATTTTTACTAGCATTGCTTGCTTTGTGATGTGCCATGATGACTGTGACCGCAGCTTGAAAAGTAGTTGAGTCTATATGCAGGAGTGGTGTTTCGTTGGTTGGTTGGTTATTTCCATGTGAAGACATGATTCTGTTACATGATATGAAACGAGTCGGTTAGCTAACTACGGTAGTTGTTAGTTGAATTCTATAAGTATAAATTTCTCATCCTCTTATTCGGTTTTTAATGCTTCGACCTACATCCTTATGATGTATTAATGAATGAGGGTTGAAATAGGTATCGTATTTGAGTTAAGTTTTAGCAAATTAGGGTATAGATGTTGAAATCTTAGGTCGATCTAGTTTCATGGGTTTTGGAAGAGGGTATCTTTCTTACTATTTCTAGTTATGAAGAAGGATGTGATATACCTATCTCATAGCGCGAGTAATATAATTACCAATTCACTAGGTAATATTAATTATTAATTATTCGTTTGACGCATTAGGCTCTCTACCACTTCGCATGCTTCTCGAGTGGTTTCCTCTGTTCTATGTCCTATTTTTGGTAGGATTTGATATCCTATGGTAACTGTCTCTTTCTCTAAAGGGTGTAGGTGATAGGAAAGTTGGATTTATCGAAGGATTGGGTCTGTTTGATTAGCGAGACGGCATCTTCCTGATGGGTTTTGCGCATTCTAACACTCCTAAGTGTACATGCAACCCTAAATACCTTGGATCTATTTTTTTTCTCTATTATACATGCAATTATGAACTTTCCAAGGTATTACCCTATCTAGCATACAATACTTGATACTTGGGTAATCAAATGGATAGAATACATACCTTTGTTTGATGTAGCTTGTCTCCATGAAGCTTGAGTGCCTAGTGCCCCAAGTGTGACACCTCAAATGGTTCACACAACACCAAATGCACATGGAATGACTTGAGAGAAATGGAACACTCCTTGAAATCATCTAGCCCTCATATTCACACATTAGTTCACGATTTCTTGAGCCATGGGATTCTTTTATATGGTGGCTATTAGGGTTACACCATGTAACTCATAACTTTACCCATTCCTTATGATCCATGGATTTTAACCTCCATGGAGTATCCATGGGTCACCCCATGGACTTAGTCCAACATAAGAAATCTTGGATCACAAGCCCACATATATAAGAATGAATGATTTACACAATCAACCCATATATTTAATTAGTCTCCTTTTGATCACTTAATTAATTCCAAATTAATTCTTGATCAATACTAATTAAATAACCTTATTAATATATTAGAACTTATAATATATTAACCAACCTTAAGTGTTATTTTTCTCATTATAGTCTATCCAAATGCATGATGCCATGCAACCCAAATGGACCATGCCGGGTCGGGTCAAGTCTTACCAATTATAGTTATGGACTTAGACATTAATCCAACAGTCTCCCACTTGGATAAGTCTAAAACTATTATTGCGTATGACTTCGGGAACCGATCAGCAATCGTAGCTCTCAAAAGCTTCTGTCGAACTCTGACCTTGTCGATGAACTCTGACCTTTGTCAATGACTTGTCCATTAGATAAGGCATCATATATTCCTCCATTCTAGATATCATATGGACTGAGACATGGATTATCAATCATTCTCTCTGTCCATTTGTTGTTTCCCGATTTCCGATTCATGATGACTGACTGATTGAACAAATCAAATCGGTCCTGGCTTGGCCAAGCACTCACATGTATCATCTTTAAATCATCGAGGGGCCCACAGATATCGCTTTTATCCCGAAGGTAAAAGGAATGGATAAACTTCGACTCATATGGCTTGTTCTACTACTTGTTGAATCATACACAAAGGCACGTTTTATAACATCGAGTTACCGAATGCGTTTTCGTGCAATCAATGTACAACCAACTCATAGTAACAACTCATATCTCTAGGTTTGAAGAATATAAGATATTATCGTCTCATGATCACTCGTGATAAAATCCATGAAGTGATTCAAATGAGCGCGGGTTGAATCCAATACTCAGAACTTATGAGCACTCATGAGTGTTGTAGCACCACTTTGTCCACCAACTTGGACCTCTACAAACCAACCCATGACAGTCTTGATTCATATCTACTTCCAACATATGACCGACTGTGGATGGTTTGAATAACTTAATCATTCAGGAAGAGCGACTTAGTTATTCTGGAAGTCAAAACATGCAAAGTGAAACACAAGAATAAATGAATCAAATATGGTATCAAACCCTATGAATATAAATAAACACTTTTATTTATCACCATACTGATTACTCATTATTCATTGTTTCGGTTTTATCAACTTTATACTTGAATTAAAAACACTAGTTGTCCCATGCTCCAAGCATGTACACTGTGTTTTTCTTAAACAATAGCTTTGCCATACACCAAGTATGCACTCTATGTTTGTCTATGATCCTTACTTTGTGAAATAAACCAATTGAACATAATTTCAATGATTCTAATTTCACACTCCCAAATCCTTATCGAAAAATGTGAGAATTTCAAATTCCTATCATTTATCGAAATCTGTTTAGATTTTAAACTTATATGCACTGACCCTCCTGTAATGAATATGTACAAAGTCACAAAGACTTGTCAACAGTCATTATAAGGTATTCCAATGGAGATCAACTCCATGGAAACTAAGTCTCATATTCAAAGTACATTGCTTTGGACATGCTTCTTGCATTATGTTTTCTAATCTTACATAGATAACTTCCACCTATGGAGACAACTCCATATTCTCATTTTGACCATCACTTCTGAATAAGAGATGCCTCTTTTCAGAATATGTCAATATGGTCCTTCCAAAATTAGCACTATACTTCCAACTATCCCTGAGCAACCAATCTTTGGTAAACCTCAGATTGTCCTCGACAATTGCTTAATCATTTTAGTCATATCCAATTGTAGACCTTTTCCCTTCTTAATGCCTCTGGGCATTTGGAAAAAATTAGAAATGACAAATATTATAGCACATGCAATCGATCCTGTACCCAAAGCAAACGGTACACGATTCATGATGTCTCACATAAAGACATGATTCTAGACCAGTCTTTTGCTACAATATTTTTATTTGCCATGTTTTCAAAATTTGACTATGAAGAGGGATGCCGTAATCATAATCGAATTTTGAGAACGCAATATATAGAATTTCCTTAAGTTGAACCAATCCAACATGAAATTCATATATATATTCTTGACTAAAGATGATTAAGGTCTCAATCTAAGCCTTTAGAACTGAAATGAAGTATATCCTCTCCCTTAATTATAGCAAAACAACTTTTTCAATCCCTGCAGCCTCACGAATTGAAACTTTTGTTTTCTATAATTAACATTGCTAACTTGCAACACTAACAATAATTATCATGCTCCCACTAACATGATGATTATTAGCATAACACTTATGCTCCCACTAGCTTTGACATGTACTCAGAAATCAGCTGGACTTCTAGAAATCAATACTTTATTGACTTTCTTACCAAAGTTCAGATTTCTGATACGAGATGCTTTGATAAAACTTTATCAAAATCATACACCTTTCCTTAGATAGCATGCATGTGTGTCTAAACAATTTCAGAACTATGAAAAGGGATGTCGTAATCATAGTCTCAATTGTTTAGACCTTTTGCCATCTGCTTCAAATCTACTTGGTGGAAGTGTTTCCTCACCATCATTTTCATGAATCGGAGAGAAACCTTATGACCCTTAGATTTTATGGTGTATGTGTTCTTATCCATGTGAATCGTCAAAACCATAGTCACAAGACAAGGATAATGACAAATCCAAACTCATATGGACTGAACTTATGCAATCTTAACTTCTTGCCATCTGGCAGTATAGGGCCTGCCATTGCTTCCAAGTTGTTATGCAACCAATTGAGAACTTTCAGAACTCCTATGCAAAGCCAACTTTAACTGGAATGGGCACAGAATATGTGAACACGTGAGGTTATAAACCTCAAGTCGTGTGCTAGTGAAGAACCTCAGGTTTTATTCTTGATTAGTTCTTGAAATTCTTTTTAGGATCTTTAAGACTCCCACTATCCTCTTGACATATAAGACTATCTTTCCAAATATTCAAGAGATAGTGCGGATTCTTTATCAAGACAAACACTTCACACAATTGGCCTTAGTTGGTCTTTGTTTTATCCAAAACATCACAACTTACCAATTTCAAATGTACAAGAGTAGGACACTTTTACTCTTACATTTGACAAGTGTTTTAAACCTTTATTTAAGATATGTCACTCAAGTTACAATCTTGGAGTATGACTCTAAGAATTGTTTTGGAACGAAGTATGACTCATCTTCCTGATCTATCCATTTCAACAATTCATGACTCCTCTTCTTAGTCATAAGAATGCACTAAGATGTCTTTAGAAGACCAATTGTGATGTGGTTCTTTAATCATTAAGATGATCACAAAACATGATACTAAAGTACTCTCCCATCTTTTCAGATTTGAGAAACTTTTATCTGTCTGCCTAATTTGATTCTTCCCATTCGTTCTGTCATACATTGAGACTTTTCCAATGTTTCATAATTATACTTAAACTTGTAAGTATAACCATATTTACTAAAATTTAGTAAATCATGACGAATAGTCTTAACGAGCTTTGTGGTGGACTTGACCAGTGCACAAGAATGTGTACTCGATCCCTTTAGTCCTTAACTTGACTCACACATCCATGTGAACAAGTCTTAATTTTCCAATGCTTGAAAGTTCTCATTCATCATACTATTCAACTTGCATGATTCCAAGTTTCTATCCAACTGAAGCCTTGGGAATGAAAATCTTTCCTTATTTGGTAGATTATGACACTACCACAAACGAAAGAATCAAGTCCATTTTTTTTCAAATATTGCTATCAATGGAATCATATAAACAACCATTTTTCATAATTGCCACTTGTAAGGATATTTAAAATAAATATAAAATTAAAAACTTTTATTTTATTTCAAAACTTTGCGGAAAAAACTTATCCTTATAGTGCAAATGCATACGGAAAAACTTGCTGTTATCTATTCCTAAGCAATATATCATAACTCCTAAGTAACAGCTTCAAAATTCTGATGCGATCGAAATCCACCTACGCGATCAGAATCAGCATATACTTCCTTTAAGCTTTCTCTCTATTCTTTGATTCTTAAAACATCAACATGTGACCCAGTCACATCATGTAATGAGGATCTTAGAATAGAAACTTAACAGAGTTAGATAATGGGCTCTACCTGAAGTAGAGTCAGACTTATTGACTTTAACATCCTTAGGTAAACTTGGCAGCTTTGCAATCAACGCCCCTTCCTTTGGCAAAATAAACATATGGACCCTTTGGTAATGGGACTATCTCAGACTTAGCCTTTCTCCTTACCATTTGGTCAACCGGGTTGACTATGGCCAATCCCTTTCCATTAGGAAGAGAATGCTTTTTCTGGATTTCCAGTGTCACCATTGTTACTGTCCATAAAGTTTTTGGGAAGTTGATCTTCTAATCAAATTTGCTTTACTATCGTTCCAAATCATTGCTGATTCAGCAGCACCAAGCAAATAGATATGATCATTAAGGTTCATGTCATAGTCTGTTTCATAGTAGTTCCAAAGGAACTCACTATGTGACTTAGAAAGTGATTGAACATCCAACTTTCTCAAGACTTTGACACCCAACTCTCCCAGCTTGTCAATATGTGACTTCATCTCTAAGATGTGATCACGCATAGACCTTGCTTGCCATTAGGGCTTGAGTGACCTTGAACTTGTGGGTTAGGGAGAATAATTGGAGGAGGTGGAGGAAGTAAAGTTCCAAGAGATTTGGGAAGATCATAGATGTCTGAACTAGACATCTTTTGGGAGATATTCAAGATAGTTGATCTAAAGTCCTTAATATAACACCTAATATGAAATATTAAGGCTAGGATCCAACAACCTATTTATAACTGGAAGAGGGATGCCGTAATCCGAGTTATAAAATAGTTGAAGGTAGGTAAATGACGATTTACCAATTTCCACCATGAAAAACGAAATAATGTAATTAGGTTTTTAATTGGATTTGAAACTCCTAGATCTTTTGAGATTCATTGAACTTTTCAATGGCATGTTTCAATCTCGAGTGTGTTCTACAGGTTTTGTGACTGGGATGTCGAGGATCACAAAACAAGGTGTGAAGTAACCATGCAAATATACTTGGTACCCTTAATATTTACCCCTCAATCGATGTGCCGGTTAACCACACGAGCTCCACCGATACTATGATAAATATTAAGTTACCCTTTGCCTACTTTGTTAAATCCAGGTTAGTGTGCCGGTTAACCACACACGCTCCACTAACGGTTTAAACAAAGTGCAAAGTGTAATTTCATGGATTAGCACCTTATTCACATTTTCCTAAGTAACTAAGATTGGGAATTTATAAAAAGTTTAGTTACTTAGTATTTATCATTAATACTTTTAATGAAGGGATAATTATAGTCCTTGTCCTACCCGTTCGGCTAACGACCCTCCACCAGTCAAGGAAGCGGTGGGTGAGAGTGGACACCCATTAAACTGCCATTTTATAGGCAGTAACCTTATACCCCCCTTATAGACCGGCTTCGTGAATGAGGCCTACTAACGGTAAGACTGACTTGCTCTTATACATATATTTATTATTAACTTATAATATTATAAAGTATAAGGGTTGAATTTTAACTTTTAAAATTCTAAGGGCTAACTTGGAATTAAAGTATTCATGGGGAAAACTTTACAAATTCCAAAACTTGAGGGCAAGTTTTGAAAATATTCAAAACTAATTAATTCCATAACTTATGTGTTTAAAGTAGTTTTAATTAAAAAAAACTCTTCAAGTTCCATAACTTGAGGACAAGTTATGGAAGACTTTAAACTAATAAAAGAATGTAACTTTTCTTTATTTTTGTAACTTATGGAACTAATTAAGGTTACACATTTTATCATTTAATGAAGTGACTCTTGAACCTCCATAACTTGAGGACAAGTTATGGAGTCATAAAATCATTTAATGAGGACAAGACTCTTCATTTTTGTAACCATTGCCAACTTTTTATGAGTTTTATGAAACTTAAATGTGACTTTTCATATAACTTGAGGACAAGTTACAAAAACACATTTTAGAATCAACTCTTAGATTAAAATGGATTGAAAACACATAAGAAATTAACTTTTCTATTAATCTAATAAACTCATATGAACAAAGATAATTCACATCAAATTTTTTTCAAGTAATTAGCATAACTTTTAAACTAATACAATTCGATTTTTCAGCTAATTTTGCAAGTATAACAAGAAAACAAGCCTTGGCTCTGATACCACTGATGGGTTTTGCGCATTCTAACACTCTTAAGTGTACATGCAACCCTAAATACCTTGGATCTATTTTTTCTCTATTATACATGCAATTATGAACTTTCCAAGGTATTACCTTATCTAGCATACAATACTTGATACTTGGGTAATCAAATGGATAGAATACATACCTTTGTTTGATGTAGCTTGTCTCCATGAAGCTTGAGTGCATAGTGCCCCAAGTGTGACACCTCAAATGGTTCACACAACACCAAATGCACATGGAATGACTTGAGAGAAATGGAACACTCCTTGAAATCATCTAGCCCTCATATTCACACATTAGTGCACGATTTCTTGAGCCATGGGATTCTTTTATATGGTAGCTATTAGGGTTACACCATGTAACTCATAACTTTACCCATTCCTTATGCTCCATGGATTTTAACCTCAATGGAGTATCCATGGGTCACCCCATGGACTTAGTCCAACATAAGAAATCTTGGATCACAAGCCCACATATATAAGAATGAATGATTTACACAATCAACCCATATATTTAATTAGTCTCCTTTTGATCACTTAATTAATTCCAAATTAATTCTTGATCAATACTAATTAAATAACCTTATTAATATATTAGAACTTATAATATATTAACCAACCTTAAGTGTTATTTCTCTCATTATAGTCTATCCAAATGCATGATGCCATGCAACGCAAATGGACCATGCCGGGTCGGGTCAAGTCTTACCAATTATAGTTATGGACTTAGACATTAATCCAACACTTCCAGCTATATGGTTAAAGATGAAACGGTGGAAAGACTTCAACAAAGTTCCAAGTTCAATTCCATTGAACTTCCATAGATTAGGTCAACCAGGATAGTGTAGTGAGTTGCCAAGACAGTTTATGACATGAACTGTTTACATAGCCAAAGCATGGATTGATAGTGATGATCTTTAAAGGAAACAAGAAGTTTGTCATAATAGTTGGTATAGAAGTTACATAGAATTCGGAAAACTTGACCTTGGAGTAGGTCTACAATACACCACACGGGGAAAACTTGACAGCATAGAGATCTAGTAAAACAGTACTTGCTAGATAGAAATGTTTACATGGAAAGAGTACTACTTGGAGTACATACTAAGGTTATTCCACAACCCAACAGAAAGAGTGAGTAGTGTGCCCTCTACTCGTGATGTGAACGGCTTGGATGAGTCTTTGTTTCTGCCAACTGACGCTCCATCTCGCGCATACGACTTTCATACATTGTCTGGTGTGCTTGAAGTTTTCTAACTGCAGTTTGAGTTGTAGTTAGCTCTCTATGTAGAGCTCCATTGTGATTCACGATTCTTCCATGGGCTAATCCTAACTGTTGGATGCGAACTGTATTGACCCCGGTGTTCGCATCATTCTCCTCGGTTCGATGGATAGTTGCCCTTCCTTGCTCATCATTGCGAGCAATTCGGCGAACCATTATAGGAAGGACTCTGTCTGCTGAGCCTCCCTCGCTCAGATTGTAGAAGTTCCGGTCTCCATTGAACGGAGTGGGTTGACCCTGTTCACGACTCCACCTATTCAGGTTCATTGCCCACAGAGGTGTCGAGCCTTGAAATTTCGGTCGAGGATTTGGATTTTGGGTCGGAGTCACTAAGGGTAGGTTATAGGCTCCGGGGTCGGTGTCGGGGCCTTCTTGCATTCCTTCCCCGAATTCTTCTTCGTCCACAATCTCCTCTGGATCATTCCCAATCCATCCTCCATCGCTTTGGTTCGGGTAGTAGGGGTCCCCTGGTAAGTGAAATCCGGCCATTGTGTCTGCGCGAGAATAGGGATATGAGAATTGTCTAGAAATTCCAAACATGTAAATATGAACATGTAGGTTAAACTATTGCATTAACAAAATACTCCTATAGTATTTTAAATGTTATTTTTGATTCTAAATTTTATATGTTTGGTAAGTTTTAGATTTGTTGTCCACTGCAGCTATTCCTTGGCATACGTTAGTCGGCTCTCGGATAAATATAGTTGATCAGGCTATATTCATCCCAGTTCCGATTACATATCCCAAGGCATACCTGTGGTGCACAACTTATCCATAATACTTATATATTGTTTTCATTATGATACTGACCCTGATATATGATGTGTGCATGTATACTTTATAAAAATTTCATTTTAAATGTATAACTCTTAGTCAGAGTGTTTTTTTTTTGCCCAGTTGTGTTTATAGTTGTATATAAAAAATAAATGGTTTTGATATACTTAGTTCACTATAAACAAAGCTCCGATACCAATCTATCACACCTCCAAACCTGAACGGCGGAAACGTTCGGGGGCGGAGGACGTCATATTCAGTATCATAACAATTGAATAGTAAAGAAAGTACACACCACCATAACATATATATTTGAAAAGTTTACATGATTGAAAGTGTTTCATGTTTAAATATCAAATACATTATGGTGATCCGAAATATGTTACTAACGCCAGCGCGTTAGTCTTCAAAAGTAGTTGCTACCTGTCTTAGCGATTTCCTGAGAATACAAGTTATTTCAAAGAAAAAGTGTCAACATTTAAGTTGGTGAGTTCATAAGTATATATTTGTATAAATGTATGCCATTCGAAAGCTTCATGTTTGTTTTCCAGAAAATCCGATATTTTCTCATAAAAGGAGTTATGAATCTTTGTTTGTATAATCTGAATGTATTGAATCAGGAAAAACCTATATTTTCCTAATAGTAGAGAGTAGTCTCAAATGTCCAAGACTATGATTTTGTAAGTAAATATGTCATACTTAAAATAATGATGCATAGTTTTATTTGTAAACAAAACTATAAGAAGTTTGTAATTTCGCGTAAAGATAATTGTAATATTACTTTTCCCGCAAAAACATAAATACCATAATAATTGCTATCCTGTGAGTTTTCATAACCGTACTATGATGGATTTACCTGCGGCGACGTTCTTCAGGCGTCGAAGCGATTTGATATTTTTCACCCCGCGGACTGTAGCTAACAGTCAGGGTGCGGGATCATCAGTCCCGTATAGATCTATACACACGTATCACGTTCTCACAATAGAGACTCTGGTTATAAAACAGGGCTTTCTAGCGGTACCTTGACAGGTATGGTGAAGACGATTGACTCACATATTCTCAATTAAGTCACGTATTTTGAAATATATATGAATGATTTCTGAAAAGATTACCCTTTCTACAGTGTTTAACAAAGGCATAATAATGACTTGCATTTTCTTGTATAAACATGACGTTGTAGTTAAAATGGTTACCCTTGGTATGATGTAGCATGCAAATATATAAATAAAACATATTTCTATATATAAAACATATTGTATCCCATGAGGGTACAATTTGTAATGTGTGATGTTTTATATGTTAACAACTTCATATAATAGTTAAAACAATAGTAAGATAAGTATAGCAAAAGATTTATGTTTTTCACCCGAGTTTAACCGCTTTTTACTTGTATTCCCCCCCCCCCCCCCCCCCATTAAAAGAATTTAAAAAGGTATTTAAAAACGTAGTGATAGGGGTATGAACTCACTTGGTAGCTTGAAGAAGGTGAGACAAAAATCGATCAGAACTTCGACTGGAGAAAGCTGATTTCTCGGGATTCTTGGGAATCTCGGGAGCGTAAAACTTCCTTCGGAACTTGGATATGAAAACCGAGACTTCGGGATGGCTTCGAGGGGTTAAACGCAGAGCAAAAGCATGGGAATGAGAAGAATTGAGCAAAAGAACTCGGCAGCCTCGCATGCCCTTTTATAGGGGCTGAACCTCACACGTACGTTGGGCGTACGAAGCTCTATGCGGGGCGTAGGTCGGATCAGACCTCCAGGTGGCGAGCTCCGGATGGTGCAACGTAGTCGCTTCTGGGCCGAGGAAAGCAGCTGTACGCTGCATGTAGCTATCTTGTACGCAGGGCGTACCTCGGTGTCGACATGTACGCGGGGCGTACTCCTCGGTATGTTGGGCGTACCCTTCGGATCAGATCGGACTCGTCAGCTCTTCGGATATTATCCGAATAAATAATTAAATTTATATATTTTAATTATTTAAAAACTTCAGATAATCATAACTCTTGCATACGATCTCTGTTTTCAACGTTCTTTATATCCATGCGTAGGTGAGATTATGCTCTACAACTTTCGCTTAGACTCCGTCGGCTAATTTTTACTATATTTTTAACAGGCCGGGACTGGAAAAGTCCGTTAAAAATCCATAACTTCTTCATCTGACGTCCGTGTTTGTCTGTCTTTTTACCGTTGTATTACTATTGATGAGATCTTCAATTCTCGTTAAGGTTGCGTTGGCTAAAAGTCGTCCGATCTCTATTTCGAGTTTTTAGCTGTCTACTGCTATGTCTGAAACTTCGAGAAATCATAACTTCCTCATACGAAGTCAGATTTGGACGTTCGTTTTATGTATGCTTACGGTTTAGTGATATCCACAACTTTCATTTAGATACTTAAGGCTAAAAAGTATTTTATTGAAATTTCGTGTTTTACGCTTAACAGTGTTTTGCCGGTTTTGTTGCAGATTTTCGATTGGTCAAAACTTCTTCGTTATAACTCGGATTTTTGTGTTCTTTATATTTTTGAAAACCTTGATACGGTATCTACCACTTAGTACATTCACATTGAGATTTTTGAACATTTCATTTTTGACGTTATCCATATTATATTAAGATAGGTTACCAAATTTGACTTTGGATCGTTACATTGATTCGAAATATCGGGTTGTTACAAAAATCATTTTAAAAATCTTGTCCTTACTTTGAGACTGTATTCACACGAAGGTTCCTCCATTTCACTCAAACCAAGCCTCTGATACCAACTTGTAACATCCATAAAATTCAAGCCAATTTAAAACTTTTTCAACCATTCAAAACCATTAATTATTACAAAGTGTTTTCAAAATAGTTTCATATCAGAGTATTCCAGAAATCAAATCATAAAAACATGAAGAGGTGCATGATCATGCCTTCGCCTTCCCGCGATCATCTGAAGTACCTGAAACAAAATCAACAACTGTAAGCCTGAAGCTTAGTGAGTTCCCCCAAAATACCCGCACAACATATAACACATATAGAATAACAGTATACTATGGGCCCAATCAACCATCGGGTTGGAATGCCCCAACCCCTCAACCATCGGGATGGAATGGCAACATACTATGGGTCCAATCATCCTCGAGATGGTATACACTCGGCCCACAACCAGCCGGTTGGAATACCCACATACTAAGAGTCCAATCATCCTCGGGATGGAATACTCTTGGCCCACAACCATCGGGTTGGAATGCCCAGGTCTTTTGGCTCATGCACAAGCAGATGCCTCAACCACCTATCAAACATGTGCACACATAACAAATAACCACATAACAATCTACTGACAGTCAAGCCGATCTACAGATCACTAAGCATAACAACAACCTATCTACCGGGATACCAATCTAACATACCATAATCACATAGAAACATCCTATTTACTAGGATACCGATCTAACAGATCATAACCGTAACAAAACAGGATAACCATCCAAAGGGTCGGCCTTGGTGCCTTAGACCCTTGAGTATAGTGAGGAAAACTCACCTCACAAGCAGCACTGAATGATAATGTCTAACTCCCAAATAGGGATGAAAGTGGGTCCAAACCCGGACCGGATGGACCCAGACCCCGAAAACCCGGAACCGGTTAATGGGATTTTATAGAACCGGAAACCGGACCGGTATATAGGAACCGGTTATGGGTACGGTACCGGGTAAAGTGGGTCTAGAACTGAAAAACCTGGAAACATCAAAGTGGGTAGGTTGGAATCGGATAAAGTGGGTTTAGAGCCGGAAAACCCAGAAAAAGCGGAATTTTTTGGTATTTACTTACTACTTAGTGGGTTCAACTTTGAAAATTTTCATATTGATATCCTGACTTTGGGGGACTGTAAGTCATTGAATATGAAACCAAAGATGACAAAATTATAGACTAAAATCATGTACAAACTCTAAACTACACTCTGTAAAAAACCGCATGTCAATCCGACTTTAAACGAATGAGATATGCATGTGTTAACATTTTCACAGAATACAAAGTACAAAAACAAATAGCTGAAAAGTTGAAAATTTCCAGTTTTGATATCCCAACTTCGGGGAACTGTAAATCATTGAATATTAAACCAAAAATGACAAAATTATTGTCTAAACTCATGTACAAACTGTAAACTAAAATTTGGAAAAAACAACATGTCAATCCGACTTCAAACGAATTAGATATGCGTGATTTAAAACATTCACAGAATACAAAGAAACTGAAAAACTAAAAACTTTCAGCCTTGATATCTCGACTCTGGGGGACTGTAAGTCAATGAATATAAAACTAAAAATGGCAAATTTATAGTCTAAAATCATGTAAAAACTCTAAACTACATGTTAGAAAAAACCGCATGTCAATCAGAGTTGAAACGAATGAGATATGCATCTTTTAAATGTTTCACAAAAAACCGGTTCCGACCCTAAAAGTGGTTCCGGTTCCTAACACCAGTTTCGTTTTTTAGACCCGGTTTACCCGGAACCGATGGAACCAAACCCGGATTACCCGGAACCGATGGAACCAAACCCGGATTACCCGGAACCCATAAAAAGTCAATTTTTAAACCTGGAACTGAAACTGGTGCTATATATTCCGGTTCTAACGGTTTTGGTTTTCCGGTTCTAAATCTCAACCCTACTCCCAAACGCAGCTCCACACTCAAACACCTATAATCATCATATGACCAATTTCCATTAAGGTCCAAATTACCAAAGTACCCTTAGAGTCAAACTCGGTCAACTTTGGTCAATGTCAACAGTCAATAGTCAAGGTCAACAGTCCATGTTGACCCAACTCGTCGAGTGCATCTAGCAACTCGTTGAGTTCCTTTAGAACTCAGAGACCGAAAACCCGAGCCAACTCTCCGAGTTTCCCAACAACTCTTCGTGTTCATACAGTGTCCAAAGGACGGGAAACCCTCATCCAACTCGTCGAGTTGACTATGCAACTCGTCGAGTTCCTTGGCTCTTTTCGTATTCAGACGGTTTTAATCGAAACCAAAGCTCCAAACTGTAGATCTAGCCTCCTAGGGTATAGTTACCACGTAAAGTTGCTAACTTTACGTGCATGCAAGGCTCCAAGAAGCTAAAACACTCAAACTAGCCTTATAAGAAGATTTTGGACATGGAAAAGGGCCAAAGCTTCATACAGCCTGAGGCTTTATGTCCATAAGGGCCTAAAGGAGTTCAGATCTGAAACCATGCCCTTGTGGCAAGCTCAAATCCGAAAGTGACTCCATTTTGCACTAGAAATGAACCTTTTCTTCATAAGAGGAGATCTAAGAAATGAGAAGTCAAGGTATTGACTTTTTACCTTTAAATGAAATCCAAAACGATGTAGATGCTGGATCTACAAGCTCCTTCTCGTTCCAAGCCTCTAAATTTACAAGCCTCTTCAAGGAATGCACCAAATACACACTTTAGTCTCACACACACACTCAAAAATAGGGTTAGATCTATTAGGGTTTGCTCCTGGCCGTCAAAAGGTGGTGATGAGGTTGGAGGAAAGGTCTTAAGGTCCTTTAAATAGGGTGCAAACCCTAAAAATTAGGGTTTCCATGCACAGCCTCTACTTGTCGAGTTGGGGTCCACCAACTCGTCGAGTAGTCTCTAAAATCCACACGGGCTGACCAAATTATACACGACGAGTTGGGGCCTCCAACTCGTCAAGTTCCCATACTAAGATGCATAAAAAGTTTTTCAATTTGTTCCTGGGATTCGGGATGTTACAGAATAGTACTGTCAACATGCAATACCAACATAACAATTATGCTCCCACTAGCTTTGACATGTACTTAGAAATCAATACCCTTTGACTTTCTCATGGAAGTGAAAATTCCTATTTCACGATGCTTCATCAAGCTTCTAATTAGGCTTTTTAAGCTTATACACATTATTCAGATAGTGTATGTGTTCAAACGCTTTCAAGACGTTATAAACATATCTCCTGAAAGTTTAAACAACTCCTTTCCATTCCTCGCAATTCGAAATATGAAGAGGGATGCCATAATCATAATGTGAATTTAAGAATGCAATTAATACAATTAATATCCGTATTGATCTTTATCAGATCCTTAAAATCTACTAGCGAGAATGTTTCATCATAACCATTTTCATGAATTCGAACGAAACCTTTTGCCACCTGGATTCGAAGGTGCATACGTTCCGATCCATGTAGAACTTTCATTTTCAACCTACAGTCATAAGACAAGGTTTAGGACAAACCAAAATCATATTTAGGTCTCCTTCATGGACTGAACTTTGCTATTCTTTATTTGTTGCTTTCTGGCAGCTCAAAGCCCACCAGTGCTTCTGTTCCTGTTAGCAGCTCACCCGTATTGATTAGTGTACCTTCACTGACCAACGCGCTTTGCTTGTGCAGTTACATGAAAAATATAGAACTCATAAGCATTGCCGACTTAACTGGAAGTGCATATAAATACGAATGTGTCAATAAACACAACATGTTTTTAACCTTAGGTTGCTTGCTAGTGATAACTAAAAGGATCTTTTTCGGTTGACTCTTGAAACTCTCAAGATCAATACGACTCCCACTGACTTCTTGACATATAAGTTTTCTCTCAAGAAACATTCCTTGGCGAGCTAAAACAAATATTGTAATGCTCGCGTTTCCTGCTAGACAAATAATAATGTGATATAATAGCTAGGGTCAACAGTTGTAACCTATTTGAAATAATAAAGTAGAATTACATGTTCTATGTGTAAATATTTGTAGTATACGTGCTTATAGCAATATAATAAAATAAGAATAAAATACACGTGTACATAGAATAATAATTAGGAAGAATATCCTAGACAAAAGTTGAAGTAGTCATGACAAGGATTCCGGAGATATAAGGAACACTTAAATTGGACTTATAACAAATGAGTCATGATCCGTTGAAGTTTCGCGTTCGACCCGACACGACTACGGATTTTCTAAATAGTGAATCGGAGATAGATGGATTTTTTGCCTTAGTGATCTAAACGAAATTCGTAGTAGTCGTTAAACCGAGAGCGTGTATGTAGGAAACGTCTAAATCAGACTTCATCAGAAGTATTTATGATTTTTCTAAAATTCAGCATAACAGTATACAACTTAGAAATCGAATTTTAGATCAGTTGATTTTTAGCCGAAATAATCTGAACGAGAATTGAAGATCTCATTAATAGGAGTTTAATAATATAAAGACAGTCGAAACGGACGTCGGATGACAAAGTTATGCATTATATACAGGATTTAACAGTCTAAGCATGTGTGAAATAAATAAAGTCAAAACTAGCTGACGAAGTATAAATGAAAGTTGTAATTCTCGTCGATAGCTACACATTGATATTAAGTACGTAAAAAACGGAGTCTGTATGAAGAAGTTATGTAATTTTGAAATTCTGAAAATTCATCACGCGCATACCTTCTAGAAGGGGGCGACGTGGCTCCAGCCAGATTTGGACACGTGTCGGCTAACGGGTGGATCGAAGTGTGCAACGCGCACCCCTATGCGCGGCGTGCATTGGAGAAATCCACCCTATAAATAGCGTTGAGTCCCTTATCCATTTTCCCCACCCCTACAACTCCTCTCTCTCTCTCTCTCTCTATATATATATATATATATATATATATATATATATATATATATATATATATATATATATATATATATATATACATATATATATATATATATATATATATATATATATATATATATATATATATTCTTCGATTATTATCCATTTTTCCCTAGTTTCTATTGTACCGGCGAATCCCTGCGATCCCTGAGTGGCCGAAAAGTAGTAGTCATAAATTAGGAACTCCGCCAGTACAATTTCTAGACTTTTTTCTAGGGAACCTCTGTAAGTTAAATTACACTCTATTCTATTTTAGTGTAATTTATTTTTAGATTCATAGTCGTTGTTATGAATTTATAAATAAGATTTGTCAGTGGTTCCAACGTCATATTAATGATTGATCTACTTACGGGGATGATGTCTAGGCTGGATTTAGTGAGGTGTTTAAAGTGGGATTTCCAAACAGTATACTTTGTATACCAAACAGACCCTACCTCCGATATGATCCTACCTAGTTGTCTCTTATCAACAATAGATCAACAGAAATTGGTCATAAAGATAATTGAACCTAGGTCATATCAAAGGAAAATCCAAGTGTTGAAGCGAAGCGCTGTCGAACTTTCTAGTCATCCACTTTAACAAGTGAGTGCATAGTTACTTTCATCTTACATATATATATATATATATATATATATATATATATATATATATATATAAAAAGTATTTAAGATAAATTACATGCTATGTGTGCGTATTATTTGTATTCCTGAGATCTATGCTACATGAACGGTATATATATGTTATACTTGATTTAAACTATATATGTATTTTATACCTATAAATATATTGGGTAGAGATGTGAGAGATGAAAGATGATACAGATGTTGAGAGATGAAAGATGAAATAGATGATGAGAGTCCTTTACTTTAAAGGTAGTCCAGTCGTCTATCGGAGTATAGATGACAACCACAAACTATTCTAGACAGTCCAGTGGAATGCTAGTAGGCTCGCAACCTATAGGTGTTTTTGAACTAAGTGTTCACCAGGTGTACTCCATCCCCCATGGTTGCCTTATTGACACATACTGCTAAGGAATCCCCTAAGCATTATTGTCTATCCCGAGGATGATATTTAGGATAGGTCCCTTGAAAATAGATGTTAGGGACAGAGAGTGAGGATAGTGGGAAGGGGTAATCGGGTTGATATTCGGATGATAAAATATAATTAAAAGATTTAATTATTGTTGGTTGAAAACCCTATGTGCTCATGACGTACTCGGTTTATTGTATTACAGGTAATGGCATGAGAGCACAGGTGTGATGATTGGATGGGAGATTTATGGATTTTAGGCCAGTAAAATAATAGATGTTTGTAAGGCTTATGTTATTCCCGTTTATGCTTATGTAATGTATTGGCGATGAGATCTCATAGTTTTTAATATAAATAAAATACATTTATTCGGAAATGCTTTTATGATGTTTTTGGGAACAAATTCCGCAATAGTATTCTATAAAAAGGATACTCTAGTTTTAGATAAGCATAAACAAATTAGTCTTTTTCTAGCCGAAAATTTGGGGATGTCACGGATTATTAAATACATTATATGTTTTTCATATAACAACTGCAAAATTCACATTTATGGACAAATATTACTTTTGTGATTCCGCATACACCAACACTCGTGGATTTATGGCTCCCTGCCGCAATACGAGTATTTGTCTATATATGTGAATTTCGGCATAAAGCTTTTCTGAAATCTGACAACCAAGCCAACATGACCATTCTAGACACCTCTCCTATAAGTAGATTAATCAGTATAACGACTTGGAATCACTGATAAATCTTATTTATAGGTTCATAATAACAGCTTATGACTATAAATATAAGTTACATTAAAAAGGCTAGAGTGTAGCTTAACTTTCAAAGATTTTAGCGAAAACCGGGAAATTTACACTGGCAAAACTCCGGGCTGATAGCTAGTAGATTCCGAACTCCTAGGGACTTCTAAACTTGCCAAAATACCCTAAACTCTAAGAAGAATTCGGACCAAAAGAGTAGAAATCGATACAGAGTTGTGTAGAGAAGATGTGGGATAGAATGAGCTCATGGCATCTACTAATAGCCAAGAAATTGGACCTGCGTGCCGCACATCTGAGCTACGTTGTTCCCCAAGTCTGCTGCCACGTGTCAGGTGTAGATTCGTCCATACCCTCTTCTAGAACACCAGGTGCACCGCACACTTCGCATGGATTTCCACTTATTAAAAGTTTCGTATCTTCTTCATAATAGCTCCGTTTTGGACGTATTTTATATCCACACGTAGCTATCGACGTGATCTACAACTTTTCTTTTGACTCCATCTACTAATATTGACTTTATTTTTAAAGTTATATTTTTAACAGGCTTAGACTGTTAAAGTCCGTTAAAAATTTATAATTATCTCATCTGATGTCTGTTCTCGGCTATCTTTATGTTGATGGTATCCTAACAACGAGATCTTAAACTATCGTTTAGATTGTTTTGGCTAACAATCTACCGATCTAAAAAACGATATCAGTGCCCACACTGCTGCGTCGAATCTTAGAAAAATCAAACTTCCTTTATTGAAGTCAGATTTAGACGATACCTATACGCATGAATTCTCTTTTATGATAACTACGACTTTTGTTTAGATTATTAAGGCTAATAATCGACATATCTCTGATTTGCTATTTACGATATCCGTAGCCATGCCGGTTTGAGCATGAAACTTCAGCGGATCATAAATTCTTCGTTCTAAGTCTGTTTGAGCGCTCCTTATATCTCCGGAATCCTTGTTACGGCCAATACGTCTTACTCTTAGGCTATTCGTCCTAATCGTTAATCTATTTAGACGCGAATTTTATTCCTATTTCATTACGTAGCTATAAACGTGCAATATATACATACAAATACCACACAATAATCAAATAACTCTCTTTTATTAACCTTACAATTGTTGACCCTAACCATTACATCATATTTATTAATTCCTAGCGGGAAATGTGGGCGTTACATAATCAAAGTTAAAAAAAAATTACAAACCTGGTGGAGGTAATGGAAAGCCGAAAGTTGGGTTATATACAACTTCTTTTAGAACTCGTGAATCATGTGCTATGCCCTCCCAACCGGCCCATACAAACGTGAATATCATATCAAAATTAAAAATTCCAATAACATTTTGATAGCATTCACCTTTTCCTCTTCTCCTATAATGATTTTGTTGATCAGCGGGCACGACTCCATGTACAAGAGTTCCATCTAACGCACCCATCGCTCATGGAAATATTTCTTTCAACTATCTATGTCGTCCTGATGTGTTTGCGGTTGCATTAGAAGATGTTGGCACAATAATTTCTCTTGCAAAATTCATCATCACCTTTCGAACCTCATGAAAGTACCTATGAATTGTTTTTGCTGAATGTTGAAATTTGCGTTTAACCATTCGAAACCGCTCATTGTGTCCGATGACGGTAAAAAACATAGCTAACTTTTCTTCAACGATTATTGACCAACTACTTTGCAACCAATTTTCCGTTTAAAATGATTGCATAGTTGTACATACGTTTCTCGTGAAAGACACATCAACTCATGACATTATAAAGAAGATCCGTGCAATAATTCTTGCGTAATTGCATGACCGGTCAATGTCGAATTCAAGTCGCTTATCCTTTCTATTCTTGTCGAAGCTAAAAACATACAATACCAAGAAAGCAACATGAAATACACAATATCATCATCAATATCCATAAGTCACTTGTCAAACAACATATAAAATTCAACATTTTAAAAACATAATGTCAAACAACATATAAAATTCAACATTTTAAACACAATAACGACAAAATTTAATATTTTAAATCCATAACGACACACATCAAATAAAATCCTAAAAAAGTTTAACATTTTAAATCCATAAAGGCACACATCAAATAAAATCTTAAAAAAGTTTAACATTGTAAATCCATAACGACACACGTCAAATAAAATCCTAAAAAAGTTTAACATTTTCAATCCATAACGACACACATCAAACAATTTCATGAATACAAGCTTCAAGAAATGTTTTTTCCACACCTTCTATCTGTTTCCAATTAATTCTTGGCTTTTTTTGTGCCATTTGTGCCATGTCTAGTATTCAAAATTCAGCAACAAAATCCAGCAAGAATAGAAAAATCATAGCAGAAAATAAGCATTTTTGGACTTCCAATGACAGATAAATAGCAAATCAGTAAGAAAACAACAACAAAACAGCAAGAACACATTTTTTTGGACTTCCACTCACAGATAAGTAGCAAATCAACAACAAAATAGCAAGATTACATATTTTCGGACTTCCAATCACATATAACAGCAAGAAAACAACAAACCAGCAAGAAAACAGCCACAACACAACAGTTTATTGATTTCATCTTCAGAAAACAACAACAACACAACAAGAAATCGACCATACGAGACAAAGTAGAAAAACGTACCAGTGAAGGGGGAGACGGAGAGGAAGGAGGCGACAAAAGCGGAGGTGGTCCGACACTGGAGATCCGATGGTGGCAGATTGAAATCAAAGCAGAGGGAAGAACGACGTTGGAAGAAGAAGGGTGCAGAAAAAAGAGGCAGGCGACTTCTATTTTTTTTAAAGGAAAGGGTGTTAATGGAATAGTTTCCATCCAGACTCTTTATCCTATCTGACCGAATAAGAGCATTTTTTAATGTCTAGCCGATTAAGAGGTTGATATAGTTTCAACCAAACGCTCTGAATTTGAACGATCTAGAGCCAGCCACTTTATGAAATCATTAAGAGGCTAACCAAACAGCGCCTAAGATGTTCTTCGAGGATCAATTGTGATATAATTCCACAATCACTAAGATGATCATAAAACATGATACTAAAGTACTTTTCTTTCCTTTCAGATTGGAGAATCCTTTATCTCGCTACCTAATAGATTCTTCTGTTCGTTCTGCTATTCTTTGAATCTTTTCAAAGTATTAGAATTATGCTTAATCTTATAAACACAACCATATTTACTGAAGCATCAATAAATCATGAAGAATAAAGTTATCATCCATTGAGGTGGATTTAAGGACTTCATAACAACATGTTCAAGATCCATTAATCCATCACTTCCCTCACATAAACATGTGAACAATGAATCTATCATAATTTCTCCAATGAACAAAACTCTCATGCATCATCCAATTCGAATTGGATGACTCCAAATTTATGTACAATTGAAACTTGGTGATGAGATTTTCTTTCACTTGGTCAAAGTTGACAATACCACAAGCACGATTTTATAAGAATCACATCCACAATTAATATTGCTATTATTAGAAACACGTTCATTAATGTCATTGAAAGGAACTATAAAATAAAATAAGATAACAAAACTTCATTTTATTGATAAAAGAAAATTGGAATTTGTCCTTACAATGCATAAAATAAAACTATGTTTCAAGATATCTCCGAAGAGTAATAGCAAACTATTAAAGCTATCCTAATTCCTTAGTAGTAGCTCAAAATTCTGACCATCAAACCATGCGACAAAAGTCTATTTCTCACGATCAGATTTAGCTTGTTGTGCTAAAGCTTCCTTCTTTCTCTTAGATCATGTAATACCATCAAAATGTGATCATCACATCATATATTAAGAGTCTATGAATAGGAACTTGTAAAACAATAGAGTTAGATAATTGATGTACCTGAAGTAGAGTCACACGACTTGAATTTAATATCTCTAATATCTTTCAAGTATTTTGGGTAGCTTCGTTTCCAATGTCCCTTCAAATGGCAATAAAAGTAAATGGACTCATTAGGTTCAACAAATGGAATAATCTTAAAACGAGCCTTTCTCTTTAACATACGATCAAACTATTTGACCTTGGCCGATCCCTTTCCGTTGGGAAGAGAAACCTTTTCTTGATTACCATTTTCAATGTACAATGATTTCTTGGGATTAGAACCTTCAAACATTTCTGCTTTAGTTGTACTCTTAAGCATTTCTGCTTCTATAGTTATCAACATCTCGTCCAGATCAGTTAGGGTCACATCGAGATTCCTCATATGAAAGTTTTCAACAAACAAACCATATGACTTAGGAAGCGAGATAAGAACCAAATCATTGGCTTGCTCCTTCGGAAATTCGATACTCATTCTTCCCAATTTGTCAATGTACGATTTCATTATTAGAACATGCGCACACACTTAATTTCCATCTTTGTGTTCACATGCCAATAGGGCGGGCCTGAGTAGTTTCATATCTTTCAACTTGAGGAAAACGTGATGTTGGGAGAGTCACAGGAGGAGGTGGTGGAAGAGTTGAAGAGAGATGATGTCCAGTTCCACCATTACCTAAGGAAAGGAAGACAATTTCACCTTTACTTGAAGGTGGAGGACCATCTCTAGAAGATTGAGGAAAACCATTTCCATAAGAACGAGGATGACCATTTCTATTTTAATAAGATATCTAAAAGTGGGAAAAGAAAGAATTCCAGTTAGTTGATTTTAATAAGTATTAACCCAAAATTTAATTCAAGTCTAGGATCCAAATTTTCAATTCGAACTTTAGAAAAAGATGCCATAATCAAATTAAGAATCTATTTTAGGTAGGTAAGGATTTTACGAATTTTCAATCTTATGAAACTCCTAGATCTTTTGAGATTCATTGAATCTTATTAGTGTCATGTTTAATCTCGGATTATGCTCTCACTATTGTGACTGCGATGCCGAGGATCACAAACGAGATGTGAATTACCATGCAAACCCGTTTCACAACCTCGAGGTCATTTATCATCTCACATTGATGTGCCAGTTAACCACACATGCTCCATCAACAATAATAATTTTCGAGTTGTGCCATCATTTCAAATTTATAGACCCACATTAGTGTGCCAGTTAACCACGCAAACTCCACTAACGACTCATAAAGAAACGATGTATGTTTTCATGGATTAGCATACAATTCACATTTTTCCTAAAGTAACTAGAGTGAGATTTTAAAAGAAGGTTCTAGTACTTTCTAGATTATACTTTTAATCTGATTATCTCCTATCGAACCAGTTCAGCTAACGACCCTCCACCACACATGAGAGCGGTGGGCGAAAAGGAGACCCATTTAACGATCATTTTATAGGTTTTTTTCCTTATATCCTCTTTATATCATGGCATAGTGAATAAGGCTTACTATTGATTCGAATGACTTTTCTTATACATATAATATTAATGTTTAATATATATATATATATATATATATATATATATATATATATATATATATATAAAAGGTGTATTTTAAAAGTTTTCAGAATACTAGGTTTAAATATTAATTATCTGAATTAAAATTTTAATTAATTATTATTAAACCAATTATGATTTATCTTTATCCTTAATTTAAACAATTAATTAAATTAATTAAATCATTTTGAAATTAAATAATTATCTTTAATTAAACTATTAAGTAATTATTCAAATTTAATCCCTACCTTCTAATTTTTGAAATTAGGGTTATGGGTTACCAAGTTTTAATTATTCAAATTTTAAGGCAATTAAAATAAAAATTAAGGAAACTAGAAACCCTAAGGCTATTTTTAAAAATAAGGCAAGGAGGTTAGGGTTTCAAGAAACCCTAGCAAAAGTCGAAATTTGCAATAGCAAGAGTTTATATTCGATAAATCCTAATCAAGACCAATTCATCTCTTGCACTAGTCAATAGAAAACATTGGCTTTGATACCACTAATGAAATTTATAGGTTATAAAAAACATATAAAGCGGAAAATATTAATACTTAAGTTCACATGCAACCTATAAAGGATCTATGTTTTCTATAATTGATAGCAACATACTATGAACTTCAAAAACCCTAAAGAAACTCTATGAAAATCAAAATTCATGATTTAAGGTTTACATACATTTAGATTTATTATAGCAAATAAATCACTTCAATCCCTTGTGTTTGTTTGTCTTGGAAAGCTAGCACCAAAAGTTGATGCCTCTAATGGCTCACACCCAAAACCAAAAACCCTAGAATGAGGAGGAGATAGGAGATATGAGGGAATTTTTCTTCATATGCTTACGGGTAATGTCATGAACGAAATTTACAAGCCAAGGGGCCCTATTTATAGTTTAGGTGACTTGCAGGCAAAGGAAGATTTGAATTGATTAAATAATATATTTAGTCCTAATCCAAATCCTTTCCTTTTATGCAACCAGGAGGCTTCCATAAACCCTAGCAAACCCTCCAAAACCGTCCATACCATGGAGGGTTCTAGAATTGTTTCTTTTGTTCAACTATTGAACAGTTACAATTCACCCCTTACAACTTTTAATTAATTCCAATTAATCCCGAATTAACTCAGCATTAATTCTAATTAATAACTAATCAATTGTAAATGATTTCATATAAATTTATTAATCATATAAATTAACAAATTATTTATTTAACAATTGAACTCTTATTAATTTATTAATCACATGATAAATCAACAAATCAACTATCTATTTCCAATTAGTATATTAATCATATAATATATTAACAAATTATTTTCCTAAAATTTCCAATTAGTTTATTAATTATATAATAATCTAATAAATTATCATTCTCTCTCCTAATATAATTTCTAGTTATTTCTGGCCATGAGGGCAACCCAAAAACGACTTTGCTTTTAATTACAAGTATATACCAATCTATTTATGAGCTTAGACACCTTAATCCATCACTTCCATGGTGAAACCTTAAGTAGTACTAGGTCTCCGACTAAAAACTCAAGATCCGACCTTTGTCGATTTGCGTAACTCTTTTGCCGACTTTGCGTAGTTTTCAGTCTTTCTCGTACTTTCTGGATAACTTCTATAGTCTTGATCACAAAATCGATACTTCCCATGACTTGTTGACGTACTTCTCCCCAACATATTAGTGTCCGAAACTGTCTCACATAAAACATTTCGAAGGGAGGTCTACCAATACTGGAGTGGTATCTATTGTTGTAGTAGAATTCTGCCAACAGTAGATAAGTATCCTAACTTCCACTAAAATCTAGCACACATGCTCGTAGCATGTCTTCAAGATTTTGTATCATCCTTTCATTCTGTCCATCGATCCGAGGGTGATTAGATGTACTTATATGCAATTGCGTACCTAGCTCATCATGGAACTTCCTCTAAAATCTAGAAGTGAAACGAATATATCTGTCGAAGATTATATAGACTGGTACTCCGTGCCGAGAGACTAGTTCCTTAATGTATACTTCTGAAAGCTCCTCAGTTGGGGAGTGATATTGCCATATTTATACATATTTTTAGGCAATATTTATCTACATTTTTATTAATATTTTGGTTATATGCATAGAATAATGGTACTTATAAGGATAAGTTGTTATTTGCAGCCAAAATAGAAGCATTCTCGAAGATAGGGACTGAAACTGACAATATTTGGAACTTTGGAGGCTTGAAGGGAAAAAGGATGAAAACTCAGCAAAAAACGTACTCACGACGTCAATAGTTCATGATTCACGATGTGAGCAGAGTATTCTAGAAGATATGCATCCGGGTGAAAGAGTCTTTGTCGAATACGGAAAACTCGCATTCACGACGTGAATCCTTATGGTTCACGACGTGACCTCGAAAAAAGGAGATATTATAAATTATCTTGCTCATTACGACTGGGAGAACTTTTGGCGAGAGAAATGGGTTCCAGAAGACGAATTTCAGCAGAAGAAAAGTCTTGGAAAAAGGTTTTCAACACCAAAAGAGTAGAGGTTCATAATTAGTTTAATTGCTGATACTTGAACATGTTTTATACTTTGATTTGTGTCTGTTTACTTGATACTATGAGTAGCTGAATCTAGCAACTCTTGTTTAGCTAGATGAAGCTTCTGACATATGGTTTAGTTTAATGACTATTGGATGTGTTAGTTGGTAATTTGCTTGTGTTCGATTTGTTACTACCTAGCATGTTAATTAGTTGCTTGAATTCATGTTCTGTGTAGTCAGTGAACATTAAATTGCATGAACTTGTTAACCTAGTGAATTAGTGAACACTAAATTGCTAGAGCTACGATCGACCAAAATCTTAGATAGTAATTAAAGTAAATAAATTTAGCTAAATATTCAGAAAATGAAGGCAACAAAAATGACCATCCACATGGCCAATCGTTCGGTGACGCATCCAAGAGGAATTATAGAAGACATCCTTGTTAAAATTGGGAAGTTTGTTTTCCCAGTTGATTTTGTAATTTTGGATATGAAAGAGGATGCAAATATCCCAATCATTCTTGGTCGCCCTTTCCTAAATACTGTTGGCGCTCTAGTTGATGTTCGTGAATCTAAGCTTACATTGAGGGTTGGTGATGATAAGGAAGATTTTGGAATACAAGATGGATTTCAAGGATATGATGTTAAAGGTGAAGTGTTCAACATTGATGAAGATGATGATGAGCTTGCAGAATTAGAGAAGCTTATGGAAGAAGAAATCAAAACAATTCAACAAGTCAAACGCACCAAACCAAGAGCATCCGTTCCGGTTTTCGTTAAAGTCATTGCCTATACAAAACCAACATCTTTGATAAGTGAGGAAAGTGATGAAATGTCGAGTGATGACGAAGAAGTTACATCAAAGGTGACTAGTCCAGTGGTGAAGGAAGAAAAGGATACTATGGAGCTTAAATGTGAAGACAATTTAGAGACTAAAGGGATAAAACGCAAGCTCGATGGAGATGAAGTCAAGGCTAAAAAGGAGAATTCTAAAAAGGCGTATATTCGTCGAGTTCAAGCTTACAAGAGACGTTTCAAGGAGCAAAAGATTCAGGTGGTGGACTCTTCTGATGATTGAACGTAGGAGGCATGGAGTCCAGCTCAAGACTCCTCAAAAAGAAGCGCTTCTCGGGAGGCAACCCGAGTTTGGTTTGCGTTTTTTTTCGTTTTGGTTTTTGCGTTTTTAGTTTTAGGGAAATCGATCATATCATCCAAATCACTTAATACATAACATAACACTGAGTGTGGGGTCCCTAAAAATTAAGTGGTAATAATTAAAAATTCTAGTTAATAGACAAATTTGGAGTTTATAATTAATGATCAGACAGTATTCACGACGTGAATCATTATGATTCACGACGTGAGTCCAGGTTGAAACGGACAATATTAGTCTAGCCCACTCCATGTTGCAGTCCTATATAATTAAATGGCCCAATTCTATAGCCCAGATCGGACTCACGGTGTGAACAGGTAACAATTCACGACGTGAATTTTGAACAATACGGGACCACAGCTTAAAGACAGAACCCATTTGACCTAGTTCATTTCTTTATCTCCCACGAAGTGAACGTGTTCCCTTTGGTCCCCATTTTCGCAATTGCAGCCGACATTCCTCCTATTTTCTTCCTGTGCTTACGTGATTCACCATTTTAGGTAATTTGACCATCCTTTTATTGTTTATTGCTAATTTATTTACTAGATTTAGGGGTTAGGGTTTGCATTCCATTTGATATTAAAAATCGATACCCTAAACTTGTGAATTTCTTGCTGCATGTGTTTGTAATGAGTTTGAAATCGCCCTAGGAGTAAACATCATTAACATTGTTGGCCCGATTTGATTTCTGCCTTGACCGATTCTGACTCCGATTACGAACTCACAACGTGAATTCGTAGGAACTCACGACGTGAATCCTGAGCACTTGCAGTTTCAGATTCTGTTTAATACTAATCTTTTGGGATGTTTTTTTTGGTTTTCTCTTATGTTTATTTTTGCAGAAATGGCTCCCAGAAGAGAAGTTCCGACAGGGGTGGCACGTTTGCACCCATTTTATGCTTTTCCAACCACCTTGCCATGAGACATTTTCACACGTTGCAACAACAGGCTAGGGTGGTTGTACAATAGGGAATTTGCTGTTGCCCCTACAATCAATTGGGCAAGGTTGAGGGAGGTCGGAATCTTTGATAGGCTGTCTCCATTTCTCACAAACATATTTTTGGGAAATGGGTTTTCGTTCACTTGCAAGGGTGGCTTAATCTATTCGGTATCCAAGAAAGGGTATATAAGGAATTGTATGTGGAATTCTTTGCAACGGTGGTATTCCATGAGAATGTCCACGACCCTACATTCCCGTAAGCCTTAGTTTTTATACTTGGGGGTGAATATCGTGAGTGCAACTTGATTGAGTTTTCCTGGAGGATGGGTTTATACACGGCCCAGGAAGCTATGACTCCAGAATTTACTTTCTTTTTGAGGGAGGCGGCTCGAGACTATGAAAATGGGGCCTCGGGGATCGAATTGTGGAACAACATTGCATCCGGAATATTCAATTCCGGAGTATCACCCGAAAGCAGCATCAGATCCCCCATTCACCATTTGATACACCGATTCATTACTTTCTCCATCAATCATAAACGCCATGGAGATAAGGTCACGAAGCAAAATCGGTTCTTTTTATGGTGCATCTTACAACCGGGCGTGTGTTGCAACATTCCTTATTTTCTGGCCCGCTACTTAGCGGATTTTGCTACGAGTTCCCGCCCCGGAAGCCCTATCTGTGGGGGCCATTTCATCACTCGACTGGCCCGTTCTTATGGCTTAATCGTTCCCGCCATTACCCGCTCGTTGACTTGCACGTTTTCTCGATTTCACGACGTGGTCCTTCTTATGATTCACGACGTGAATCATGTAGATCACAAAGATGAAGCCCATTAATGCATTTTACCACATGGGTCACCACTTTTCTTCTTGGGATTGTTATGAAGATTATTTTGGTTCGGTTTCTTTACCATTTAATGTGGCGTATGCTTTCCCACATTATTCTTCTTGCTTGGCGATTTCCACCACCTTTGTTGAAGTTTGGAGTCTCGATTCCATATTTTATTGACGCTTATTACATCTTTCGCGAGATCAACATCCACGTTCATATTTTGAAGAAGTTCCACATTCGAGATGCGCATTTTGTCCACACTTATGGAGTTCGATCACGCCACTATCCCAGGGGAGTCTGTTCCTTTTTCTCCCTTTTTATTGCTTTTAATTTAGTTTATGCATACAATGAGGGAATTGTATGTAATAAGTGTGGGGTAGGAGGTCGAAAAAGTAAATTAGTAAATTGCTAGAAATCTTAGGGAATTTAAAAATTTTCATGGGTTTGAAATAATAATCTAATATTAGTTCTAGTAATAATAATTTGAACTTAAGTCGCTAGTGTTGCATTGGGATGATCCGATAAAGGCTCAAATGTTTAGTTGAGCCAATATACGTTATAGTGCATTTGTGGCCTCCCTTATTCTAGTGAAATCATGGGACAAAAACACAACCTCGCTTAGTTTGAGGGATGCGATATGTTTAGCAGCCTAAACCTGAAATGTATCCAGGAAAATTAATATCCTTAACCAATAAGGGTTGAAGTAAAGCGCCCCTGCTTAAGCATGTAGGTTTTTGAGTGATATAAAAAAGTGAGTACATGTAAAAAAAAAGATAGAGAGAGAAATTACCAAAAAGTGAAAAATTGAAGAATTTGTGGAGCATAAAAGTATCAAAGTATGAAGATCAAAGATCGAAAATTCTGAAGTTTCAAAAGTTGAAGATATCAAAATCAAACATAAAAGTTGGTGAATTCAAAGAAATCAAAGATCAAAATATCAAGAAGTGAAGAATTCAAGAGCTTCGTATTGTGGTATCTTCTAAAAGTTGTAATTCTCTAGTTTATGTATGCTTTGGTAGCTTTACAAAAATACCTTGAGGTTAGAAAGTTTTCTGAGGATGGATTCGGAGGGTTGCATAAAATGAGCATTGTTCGAAAGAAGTGGCCGAGTGTTTATGAGGATTGTGAGTATTTAGAATTGAGGGGGGTTACTTACGGAAATTTTAGACACAAATGCATGCGTTAAGGTCTTGGCATAATGGCTGAGTTTAAGTTGGATTGTTCTATGTAATGATGGTGATCAAGGTTTGAATTAATAATTAGATTTGCTTGAGGGCAAGCAAAGCACAAGTGTGGGGTATTTTGATATTGCCATATTTATACATATTTTTAGGCAATATTTATCTACATTTTTATTAATATTTTGGTTATTTGCATAGAATAATGGTACTTATAAGGATAAATTGTTATTTGCAGCCAAAATAGAAGCATTCTCGAAGATAGGGACTGAAACTGACAATATTTGGAACTTTGGAGGCTTGAAGGGAAGAAGGATGAAAACTCAGCAAAAAACGTACTCACGACGTGAATAGTTCATGATTCACGACGTGAGCAGAGTATTCTAGAAGATATGCATCCGGGTGAAAGAGTCCTTGTCGAATACGGAAAACTCGCATTCACGACGTGAATCCTTATGGTTCACGACGTGACCTCGAAAAAAGGAGATATTATAAATTCTCTTGCTCATTACGACTGGGAGAACTTTTGGCGAGAGAAAAGGGTTCCAGAAGACGAATTTCAGCAGAAGAAAAGTCTTGGAAAAAGGTTTTCAACACCAAAAGAGTAGAGGTTCATAATTAGTTTAATTGCTGATACTTGAACATGTTTTATACTTTGATTTGTGTTTGTTTACTTGCTACTATGAGTAGCTGAATCTAGCAACTCTTGTTTAGCTAGATGAAGCTTCTGACATATGGTTTAGTTTAATGACTATTGGATGTGTTAGTTGGTAATTTGCTTGTGTTCGATTTGTTACTACCTAGCATGTTAATATTTGTTTCTTTAGTTGCTTGAATTCATGTTCTGTGTAGTCAGTGAACATTAAATTGCATGAACTTGTTAACCTAGTGAATTAGTGAACACTAAATTGCTAGAGCTACGATCGACCAAAATCTTAGATAGTAATTAAAGTAAATAAATTTAGCTGTGCTAGAGAACATAAATTATGACCATAATGGTGTTTGCATAATAAATCTTACATAGCATACCTATAATCTATAATTGGTTCTGTGTTTGATTGTGTGTGACCATGCATAGTTTTACATGAATTAGTCAAATATTAGTAAATTTGGACTTAAATTACAAATAATATAATATTTGGTGACCAACTTGATAATCCATAAGTGTTAGTTAACCATAAGGAGGAAGTGGATTCAAACTAAACAGGAGTGTTTTTAGTAATTGATTGAATTTGAGTAAAGTTCGTCTGATCTTGTAAAATCAGATAAAACGCTTTTAAGATGTTAATAATTAGGTTAATTTAGTAGTAAGTAGATTAATTAGTTAACACCGTTCCCTGTGATCGACACCCAACTTACCCAATTACTCTATAATTCGACTAGGTATATTGCCTAGGTGCATTTTAGTTAGTTAAGTTAGTTAGGTTATAAATTATAAAATTAGTGGGTACTTTTGTGCACATCAAGTTTTTGGCGCCGTTGCCGGGGAGCGGCTTAGTAATTGCTGATTTATTTGCTTTAAATTAATCGATCTTTTTTGTGGGGTAAAACCTACAAAGAGTTATTTTTTTAGTTTCATTTTTTTTTCAGTATTACAGAACTCACGATGTGAGCCTTACAGACTCACGACGTGAATACTGTGATCCTAGTTTTCTTTGTTTTTCGTTTGCTTTTCTATTTTGGTTCAGTTTTACGTTTTTATTTTGTTTATTTCTCAGGAGTACATGACCAGAGGGTCCAATACACCTTTGGTGTCACCACTTGAAGATCCAGAGTCAGCCCTTCACAAAAAGAAAAATAAGAACGTAAAGGAGGATCAAACACCAAAGAAGACACCCTTACAAGAACTCAAGTCAGTGTTCTCAAAGAAGTCGGGGAAGAAAACGGGAGAGTCCAGTTCATCTTCAAAGGACAAGAGAAAAGTTGAGAGCATACATCAAATACCTTTCCCAACCGAATCCGAGTACGACTCCGAGACTGAGTTTGGACTTTATACGAGTGAACCCGAGAACGAGCCAAGAAACGAGATGGCAAACATTGAAGAAATGTCAATGGGAGCTTACAAGAAGCGAATTCGTGAAGATGTTGGTCCAGGTTTAGTACAACCAGCGATACCTGCCACTGCCACATTCGAGCTGAAGGGACATATCCTCACTACACTAAAGGATATTCCATTTAATGGGAAGGATCATGAGGATGCATTTAAGCATCTAGATGAAGTCAACGACATTGCTGACTATTTCAATGTCCCGAATGTTAACAGAGACACCATCTTACTAAGGATGCTACCAGTCACTTTCAAAGGAGCTGCAAAAGACTGGTTGAAAGCACTTCCTCCTGGTACAATTACTACTTGGGCTCAAATGCGTGAGCAATTTCTAGATCAGTTTTGCCCACCTTCCAAGATAGCTAAACTCAAGAAGGCAATAGCCAACTTTGAGCAACAACCGGGGGAGTCATTATACGAAGCTTGGGAGCGCTACAAAGGGTTATTAAGGAATTGTCCTCAACATGACCTAAACATCCAACAAGAGATGTCTATTTTCTATGATGGAGTCAATGTTATGACAAGACAACTCCTTGACTCTCAAGGGCCATTGACAAAGTAGAATCCAAGGGTGGTCAAGGAGTTAATTGAAGAATTCGCAAGACACTCTCGAGAGTACCACAACCCAAGACAAGATGGAGTAAAAGGCAGTAGGGGTGCACAATCTGAAGAGATAGCTGCTATGATGGCGATGCTGAATACTATGGATCGGAGATTGACCCAAATGGACCAATCAATTCATGAAATAAGGGTTGGATGTGAAAGGTGTAGTGGGCCACACTTGACTAAGGATTGCCATTTGGATGAACATGGGAACAAGAAGGCTCAAGTTTGCTACTCAAGTGGGGACAAGTATGATGAAGACTGGAGAAAACCAAAGAAAGAGTGGCTACCTTATGATGAGTACAAGAGGAAAAAAGAAGAAAAATATAAGCAGACAAAGCGAGGCTTCTATCAAAAAGATCAACCACCAGCCGAAAAGAAAGTAGACTTGGAAAACATGTTGACCCGATTTATGGAAGCATCCGAGAGAAGACATGATGATACTGATGCAGTGCTAAAGAAATACATGAACATGATGAAATTACAGCACAAAATGATGATTGACCAGCAAGCTTCATTAAAGAATCATCAAGCATCAATCAATAATCTAGAAGTCCAAGTCGGTCAACTCACTACTTTGGTGACTAATAAATTATCTTCACAACTTCCCGAAAAGAAAGCTCAACCTCATGTTATGGCTATTGCTACTGAAGAAGAGGCAATCTGTGAATTTTTGGAGGCATTAGAAGTGGAGCCAACACAGCCCGATCTAAAGCCGAAGAAGCCGAAACTAGAAAATGAAGAATCTGCTGGAATACCCAGTTCACGTCGTGAGCCCGCTATGCTCACGTCGTGGACCCGGTCTGAACACAAAAATTCCATGTCTGTTCCAGCTTATAATCCGCCTTTGCCATTCCCGTCCGAGCTAGTCTTAGTCCACTGGAAAGGGAACATCTAGAGTTTATTCAACAAATAAAGGGTATTCCTATTAATACTCCTTTTGTTGATTCACTTTCAAAAATTCCAGAATACGCGAAGTTCCTACAAGATTTAATAGATACTTGACATGAGTTAAAGAAAAATTCTAAGGTCATTCTTAGTGAACAAAGCTCAAGAGCTGTATTGGGAGAGTTACCTAAGAAGATGGGAGATCCCGGACTCCTCACTCTTCCATGTGAGTTTGGTAACAATCTGAAGACTTATGCTTTAGCCGATTCCGGGGCTAGCATAAATTTGATGCCTTTCTCGTTCTACCAAAAGCTAAATATTCAGAAAATGAAGGCAACAAAAATGACCATCCACATGGCCAATCGTTCGGTGACGCATCCAAGAGGAATTATAGAAGACATCCTTGTTAAAATTGGGAAGTTTGTTTTCCAAGTTGATTTTGTAATTTTGGATATGAAATGCAAATATCCCAATCATTCTTGGTCGCCCTTTACTAAATACTGTTGGCGCTCTAGTTGATGTTCGTGAATCTAAGCTTACATTGAGGGTTGATGATGATAAGGAAGATTTTGGAATACAAGATGGATTTTAAGGATATGATGTTAAAGGTGAAGTGTTCAACATTGATGAAGATGATGATGAGCTTGCAGAATTAGAGAAGCTTATGGAAGAAGAAATCAAAACAATTCAACAAGTCAAACGCACCAAAACAAGAGCATCCGTTCCGTTTTTCGTTGAAGTCATTGCCTATACAAAACCAACATCTTTGATAAGTGAGGAAAGTGATGAAATGTCGAGTGATGAAGAAGAAGTTACATCAAAGGTGACTAGTCCAGTGGTGAAGGAAGAAAAGGATACTATGGAGCTTAAATTTGAAGACAATTTAGAGACTAAAGGGATAAAACGGAAGCTCGATGGAGACGAAGTCAAGGCTAAAAAGGCGTATATTCATCGAGTTCAAGCTTACAAGAGACGTTTCAAGGAGCAAAAGATTCAGGTGGTGGACTCTTCTGATGATTGAACGTAGGAGGCATGGAGTCCAGCTCAAGACTCCTAAAAAAGAAGCGCTTCTCGGGAGCCAACCCGAGTTTGGTTTGTGTTTTTTTTCTTTTTAGTTTTTGCGTTTTTAGTTTTAGGGAAATCAATCATATCATCCAAATCACTTAATACATAACATAACACTGAGTGTGGGGTCCCTAAAAATTAAGTGGTAATAATTAAAAGTTCTAGTTAATAGACAAATTTGAAGTTTATAATTAATGATCAGACAGTATTCACGACGTGAATCATTATGATTCACGACGTGAGTCCAGGTTGAAACGGACAATATTAGTCTAGCCCACTCCATGTTGCAGTCCTATATAATTAAATGGCCCAATTCTATAGCCCAGATCGGACTCACGACGTGAACAGGTAACAATTCACGACGTGAATTTTGAACAATACGGGACCAAAGCTTAAAGACAGAACCCATTTGACCTAGTTCATTTCTTTATCTCCCACGAAGTGAACGTGTTCCCTCTGGTCCCCATTTTTGCAATTGCAGCCGACATTCCTCCCATTTTCTTCCTGTGCTTACGTGATTCACCATTTTAGGTAATTTGACCATCCTTTTATTGTTTATTGCTAATTTATTTACTAGATTTAGGGGTTAGGGTTTGCATTCCATTTGATATTAAAAATCAATACCCTAAACTTGTGAATTTCTTGCTGCATGTGTTTGTAATGAGTTTGAAATCGCCCTAGGAGTAAACCCCATTGACAATGTTGGCCCAATTTGATTTCTGCCTTGACCGATTCTGACTCCGATTACGAACTCACGACGTGAATTCGTAGGAACTCACGACGTGAATTCTGAGCAGTTGCAGTTTCAGATTCTGTTTAATACTAATCTTTTGGGATGTTTTTTTGGTTTTCTCTTATGTTTATTTTTGCAGAAATGGCTCCCAGAAGAGAAGTTCCGACAGGGGTGGCACGTTTGCACCCATTTTATGTTTTTCCAACCACCTTGCCATGAGACATTTTCACACGTTGCAAAAACAGGCTAGGGTGGTTGTACAACAGGGAATTTGTTGTTGCCCCTACAATCAATTGGGCAAGGTTGAGGGAGGTCGGAATCTTTGATAGGCTGTCTCCATTTCTCACAAAAATATTTTTGGGAAATGGGTTTTCGTTCACTTGCAAGGGCTGGCTTAATCTATTCGGTATCCAAGAAAGGGTATATAAGGAATTGTGTGTGGAATTCTTTGCAACGGTGGTATTCCATGAGAATGTCCACGACCCTACATCCCCGTAAACCTTAGTTTTTAGACTTGGGGGTAAATATCGTGAGTGCAGCTTGATTGAGTTTTCCTGGAGGATGGGGTTATACACGGCCCAGGAAGCTATGACTCCTGAATATACTGTGTTTTTTAGGGAGGCGGCTCGAGACTATGAAAATGGGGCCTCGGGGATCGAATTGTGGAACAACATTGCATCCGGAATATTCAATTCCGGAGTATCACCCGAAAGCAGCATCAGATCCCCCATTCACCGTTTGATACACCGATTCATTACTTTCTCCATCAATCATAAACGCCATGGGGATAAGGTCACGAAGCAAAATCTGTTCTTTTTATGGTGCATCTTACAGCCGGGCGTGTGTTGCAACATTCCTTATTTTTTGGCTCGCTACTTAGCGGATTCTGCTACGAGTTCCCGCCCCGGAAGCCCAATCTGTGGGGGCCATTTCATCACTCGACTGGCCCGTTCTTATGGCTTAATCGTTCCCGCCATTACCCGCTCGTTGACTTGCATGGAGGGTAATGAGTTTACAATGGGATACTTGGAGACAATGAGGGTTGTTAGGAATTATGGGTCTCACTGGGGTGTTTTGGCATCAGATGATGAGGGTGGTGATTAGTCGGGTGAACAACCCAAGCAACAGCCACAACCACGGCCAAGGCGAAGGAATGTGAGAGGGCGCGGTGAACGAGGACAACCGGTGCACCAACAAGCACCCATTAGCGGACCCAACCTTGGGGGTGATATGGCCGGGTATTTCGATCAGCTTTCGTTAAGTGTCAATTGGATTGGAGGGACTGTAGGAAATCTAGTACAACATTTGCTTGTGGAGCAACCTCCTCACATGGGGTATCATTACCCAATTTTCCCCAGGTGGAGTGAGTATCGAGGTCAAGGGGGAAATGGAGCCGGTACAAGTGGAGCACGTGATGAAGAAGATGACGATTGATTTCCTATTTAGTTTTTATTTTAATTTTATTTGGTTTGGATTTTTGTGGTTTTGAACTTGTTATGGTTTGTAATACTTTTAAACTATTATGTTACTTTTAGTTGTCTTTTGGTGGCTTTATTTCAGAATTGCTATGGAGTCTCGGAAAGGAAGGTCAAGAGTCGTGTTCGTCTAGACGAGTGTCGTTAGAGTCTAAGAAGTTAAGAGTCAAGACCCACAATTGTAAATAAGTGTGGGGTGAGTCAAGAGAGAGGATAAGTGTAGAGAAGAGTCATAAAATCATATGCTAGCAAAGTCTTAATAAATTAAGACATTTGTTTGAAGTTAAGAGGTAAAGACAGAACAGTTTTCTGTATGTCCAGTACTCACGTCGTGACTCCCTACAATTCACGTCGTGAGTCCAGTTTTCACGGGTTTCTACTTTCCACGTTTTCTCGATTTCACAACGTGGTCCTTCTTATGATTCACGACGTGAATCATGTAGATCACAAAGATGAAGCCCATTGATGCATTTTACCACATGGGTCACCACTTTTCTTCTTGGGATTGTTATGAAGATTATTTTGGCTCGGTTTCTTTACCATTTAATGTGGCGTATGCTTTCCCACATTATTTTTCTTGCTTGGCGATTTCCACCACCTTTGTTAAAGTTTGGAGTCTCGATTCCATATTTTATTGACGCTTATTACATCTTTCGCGAGATCAACATCCACGTTCATGTTTTGAAGAAGTTCCACATTCGAGATGCGCATTTTGTCCACACTTATGGAGTTCGATCACGCCACTATCCCAGGGGAGTCTGTTCCTTTTTCTCCCTTTTTATTGCTTTTAATTTAGTTTATGCATACAATGAGGGCATTGTATGTAATAAGTGTGGGGTAGGAGGTCGAAAAAGTAAATTAGTAAATTGCTAGAAATCTTAGGGAATTTAAAAATTTTCATGGGTTTGAAATAATAATCTAATATTAGTTCTAGTAATAATAATTTGAACTTAAGTTGCTAGTGTTGCATTGGGATGATCCGATAAAGGCTCAAATGTTTAGTTGAGCCAATATACGTTATAGTGCATTTGTGGCCTCCCTTATTCTAGTGAAATCATTGGACAAAAACACAACCTCGCTTAGTTTGAGGGATGCGATATGTTTAGCAGCCTAAACCTGAAATGTATCTAGGAAAATTAATATCTTTAACCAATAAGGGTTGAAGTAAAGCGCCCCTGCTTAAGCATGTAGGTTTTTGAGTGACATAAAAAAGTGAGTACATGTAAAAGAGAGAGAGAGAGAGAGAGAGAGAGAGAGAGAGAGAGAAATTACCAAAAAGTGAAAAATTGAAGAATTTTTGGAGCATAAAAGTATCAAAGTATGAAGATCAAAGGTCGAAAATTCTGAAGTTTCAAAAGTTGAAGATATCAAAATCAAACATAAAAGTTGGTGAATTCAAAGAAATCAAAGATCAAAATATCAAGAAGTGAAGAATTTAAGAGCTTCGTATTGTGGTATCTTCTAAAAGTTGTAATTCTCTAGTTTATGTATGCTTTGGTAGCTTTACAAAAATACCTTGAGGTTAGAAAGTTTTCTGAGGATGGATTCGGAGGGTTGCATAAAATGAGCATTGTTCGAAAGAAGTGGGCGAGTGTTTATGAGGATTGTGAGTATTTAGAATTGAGGGGGGTTACTTACGGAAATTTTAGACACAAATGCATGCGTTGAGGTCTTGGCATAATGGCTGAGTTTGAGTTGGATTGTTCTATGTAATGATGGTGATCAAGGTTTGAATTAATAATTAGATTTGCTTGAGGGCAAGCAAAGCACAAGTGTGGGGTATTTTGATATTGCCATATTTATACATATTTTTAGGCAATATTTATCTACATTTTTATTAATATTTTGGTTATTTGCATAGAATAATGGTACTTATAAGGATAAATTGTTATTTGCAGCCAAAATAGAAGCATTCTCGAAGATAGGGACTGAAACTGACAATATTTGGAACTTTGGAGGCTTGAAGGGAAGAAGGATGAAAACTCAGCAAAAAACGTACTCACGACGTGAATAGTTCATGATTCACGACGTGAGCAGAGTATTCTAGAAGATATGCATCCGGGTGAAAGAGTCCTTGTCGAATACGGAAAACTCGCATTCACGACGTGAATCCTTATGGTTCACGACGTGACCTCGAAAAAAGGAGATATTATAAATTCTCTTGCTCATTACGACTGGGAGAACTTTTGGCGAGAGAAAAGGGTTCCAGAAGACGAATTTCAGCAGAAGAAAAGTCTTGGAAAAAGGTTTTCAACACCAAAAGAGTAGAGGTTCATAATTAGTTTAATTGCTGATACTTGAACATGTTTTATACTTTGATTTGTGTTTGTTTACTTGCTACTATGAGTAGCTGAATCTAGCAACTCTTGTTTAGCTAGATGAAGCTTCTGACATATGGTTTAGTTTAATGACTATTGGATGTGTTAGTTGGTAATTTGCTTGTGTTCGATTTGTTACTACCTAGCATGTTAATATTTGTTTCTTTAGTTGCTTGAATTCATGTTCTGTGTAGTCAGTGAACATTAAATTGCATGAACTTGTTAACCTAGTGAATTAGTGAACACTAAATTGCTAGAGCTACGATCGACCAAAATCTTAGATAGTAATTAAAGTAAATAAATTTAGCTGTGCTAGAGAACATAAATTATGACCATAATGGTGTTTGCATAATAAATCTTACATAGCATACCTATAATCTATAACTGGTTCTGTGTTTGATTGTGTGTGACCATGCATAGTTTTACATGAATTAGTCAAATATTAGTAAATTTGGACTTAAATTACTAATAATATAATATTTGGTGACCAACTTGATAATCCATAAGTGTTAGTTAACCATAAGGAAGAAGTGGATTCAAACTAAACAGGAGTGTTTTTAGTAATTGATTGAATTTGAGTAAAGTTCGTCTGATCTTGTAAAATCAGATAAAACCCTTTTAAGCTGTTAATAATTAGGTTAATTTAGTAGTAAGTAGATTAATTAGTTAACACCGTTCCCTGTGATCGACACCCAACTTACCCAACTATTCTATAATTCGACTAGGTACACTGCCTAGGTGCATTTTAGTTAGTTAAGTTAGTTAGGTTATAAATTATAAAATTAGTGGGTACTTTTGTGCACATCAGGGAGCTTTCTTGGATAGGCACGAAGTGGGAACTCTTGGTTATTCTATCCAATATCACCCAAATAGTGTCTACACCACGAGGAGTCTTTGGTAACTTGGTGATGAAGTCCATCGTTATTTGCTCCCATTTCCACATCGGGATATCAAGAGGCTACAATTTTCCATAGGGCATCTAGTGTTTGGCCTTGACTTTCTGACAAGTCAAACACCTCTCGACGTACCATGCCACATTTCTCTTTATATAGGGCCACCGGTAACTATGTTTGAGATCTCTATACATCTTTGTATCCCTTGGATGAATCGAGAACTTGGACTTGTGCGCATCATCCATCAGTATTTTTCAGGTTCCACAAGTATACGGGACCCACACTCTTCGCTGCAGTGTTAACAGCCTATGACTGTCTATGTCAAAAGTTGATATTTTCTGCACAATTCTATCACTTTTTCATATTTCTTCCTTGACTGCTTCGCTCTAAGCTTGCTTAATCATCTCTAGCGCTGGGGTGATTACCGTCATCCTTTAGCATATGCCCTTCATCAGTGTATTAGTCGTCTTTTGACTTAATGCATCAGCTACTACGTTGGCCTTACCTGTGTGGTAAAGAATTTCACATTCGTAGTCTTTCACTACATCCAACCATTGACGTTGCCTCACGTTTAAGTTGGGTTGATCCATTAGGTATCTCAGTCATTTGTGGTCTATTTAGATGGTGCATCGTACTCTATACAAATAGTGCATCCAAATCTTGAGATCAAAGACTATTGCTCCCAACTTTAGATCGTGTGTTGGATAGTTAGCCTCATGAGGCTTCTGCTGTCTTGTGGAATATGTGATTACTCGACCTTGTTGCTTGAGGACGGCTCCGAAACCCATGATTGATGCATCGACGTATACTACCATGTCATCAACACCTTCTGGAAGGGTTAATACTGGAGCTTTGCATAACCTTTGACTCAAAGTTTTGAATGCCAATTGTTAATCATGACCCCAACGAAAAGTTACTCCCTTCTTTGTTAAATGGGTCATTGGTACCACAATCTTGGAAAAATCTTGAATAAATCTTCTATAGTATCCCGCCAATCCCAGAAAACTTCGTATTTGTAAAGGAGTAGTCGGGACCGACCACTACATTACTGCCTCAATCTTGGCTGGAACTACTAAAATACCATCCTGGTTGACAAGCTGCCCAAGGAACTGGACCTTTCGCAACCAGAACTGGCACTTGGAGAACTTCGCATATAGTTTCTCCCTCCTCAGAACCTCGAGTACTTCTCTGAGGTGCTCCTTATGCCTCTCTTGAGTATTTGAAAAGATCAAGATATCGTCAATGAACACAATTATTGATCGATCAAGCATAGGCCTACACACCTAGTTCATTAAGTCCATGAATGCGGCAGGCGCATTAGTGAGCCCGAAAGGCATCACTACAAATTCATAGTGGCTATACCGAGTTCTGAAAGCCGTTTTTGGTATATCTTCTTCTCTTACTCGCATCTAGTGGTATCCTGAGCGTAGGTCAATCTTGGAAAACCACGATGCTCCTTGGAGTTGATCAAACAAGTCATCAATCCTTGGTAGTGGGTAACGATTCTTCACTATGAGTTTGTTAAGTTCCCAATAGTCGATGCACATTCTATGCGACCAGTCTTTTTTCTTAACAAATAAAGTTGGTTCTCCCCAATGCGAACTACTTGGTCGAATGAATACCCTGTCCATCAACTCTTGAAGTTGATTAGATAACTCTTGCATCTTTGGGGGTGCAAGATGATAAGGTGCCTTGGCTACAGGCGTCGCACCAGGAACTAAGTCGATCCTAAATTCTACTTTTCGCTCTGGAGGCACAACAGTTAGGTCATCTGGAAACACATCAGGGGATTCACAAACTACTAGTACTTCCATAATATCTTCCTTCTTTTCTTCTCGAGTGTCGATTACATAGGCTAATCATCCCTTACAACTATGTTGTATGTATTTTTTGGCCCTTGCGGCGGAACAAAACACTGAACTACTTTTGTAATCTTCACCCCAGATAGTAAGTTCTCCCCCACTTAGAGTCCGAACCCTTACTATCTTTTGCCTACAGTCGATCAGGGTATCAAATTGGTTTAGCCAATCCATCCCTACTATTACGTTTATCTCTTGCATAGGAATATGAATGAGATTTATTGGGAAACTACCGTCGTCGATTCTTAAAGTACAACTATGATAAACCTTTGATGCTTTAACTGTTTGATCATTAGATATTTTTACTCTTAGATGATGCTATAAATCTCTTATACCATTATTAAGGCTCTTTCTAAACTTAAGTGATATAAATGAATGACTTGCTCCAGAATCGAATAACACTAAGGCAAGTATGGAGTTGACTAGAAACTTACCAGCTATGATGTCTGACGCCTCTTTGGCTTCTTCTGCCGTGAACTGAAAGGTTCGTCCCTTTGCCCTTGGAGCCTTAACTCTACCCTGGCGCCTATCAGTTATCCTCAATGTTGCAGGTGTTGGAGTTTGTATTGCACGTGTTGGCTTCAGAAGAGGACCTTTAGCCTTGAAGTGACCTGGTTGGTTGCAATTGAAATTGACACACATGTTCTATTTGCATCCCTGGTATAATGCCCTTCCTTCCCACATTTGAGACACCCAAGTCCTACTCAACAAGGACCATCATGAAACTTTATGTACTTGTTGTAAGTGTTCCCCTTCTGACCTCCAAAACTTGAACCAGTGGATTTGAACTTCTTGGATGTCGGCTAGGACGGTGCCGAAGTTTGTCTCTTCTCCTTCTTCTAGGTCTCAAACTCGATTTCTCTCCTCCTAACATGCTTCTGCATCTCATCTAAGTCTTGTATTGATTGTATGATACAAACTCCCTGATGTCAGTCTTGAGCATGCTCAAATACTGAGACATTTTAACTTGTTCCAAGGATGTATACTCGGGGAAGAACAAAGCACTCTAAGTGAATATCTTCTTGATCTCTGTCACCGATTTAGTTGTCTGCTTGAGCGACAAGAATTCTTGATCTAGTCGCTCCCTTTCTACCATTGGGACATACTCTTCGCTAAACTTTTCAACAAACTGCTCCCTGGTCATTGCACTTTTCTCCACAGGTGAGTAGTCCTTCGTGACGAAGTTACACTAGTCTTTCGCTCCATGACAGAGGAGATTTTGTGCATACCTAAACTTTAGGTTGGTTGGACAAGCACAAATGTAGAAGCATCCTTCTACATCCGAGATCTATCTCATGACAACAATTGGATCTCTGACACCATCAAACTCTGGGGGTTTGGTGTTATTGAACTCTCTATAAGGCATCTCCTTTTCTCTAGGTGAAGCTGCAGCAGTGACAACAGCAGTGGCAACGGTACTAGCAATAACAATATATCGCTCGTCAAACAGGGCAATTAGTTCAGTTTTGATAGATCCGAACATCTCATGAATCATTTCTCTCACGATTGGAAATATTGTCGCCTATATCCAATCGTGTATATTAGTCTTGCTTGGTCCTGACCCTTCTGATCCTTTAATATGTGAGTCTTCAAAGTATTGTCTTTATTTAAATTTTATTTGAATTAGAAGGTCACGACGTGGTAGAAGTACCACCACGACGTGGGGACTATTTTGAGCCAAACCCTAATTTGCGGGGTTGGTGCCCTATTTAAGAGCACTAACTCGTAGGGTTGCCTCATTTAGCGTTATGATACACCTGAGATTTTTCTTGATTTGGTTTTATGATACTTGAGATTTTTACTAAAATAAAAATGAAAAGCTTTGTGGTAAAAATCAGTATGTTACAGCTCCTAAGCCAGAATATCTTGCTCTAGTGATCATTACCACGCGGGAGATATAAATGAGACTAGATTAATACGAATTTAATGTGTTATCTTGGAATAAATTTCAATCTTTTCCAGTCCCTTAGTAACTTTGCAACTTTTCTTGACTCCTATATGGATCATGTGCTTCCAGTAGTATGAGCCCATACTACCTTCCACACTTATCTATACTGGATCCATGAATTGCCCCAATGTTTCTAAGTTACTACACTCCCTTATCAATAGGCCTTTTCACACACCTAGTGTTACAAGGGCCTAATTACTACTTTTCTAGATTTTTCTCCTAGGATTCCTTCCGCTTCATCATGCTACCAGCCGAAGAAGAACTTTTACTAACTCTAACTAATTATCGGACGAATACGATTGCATGCCTCTAAAATCAAACAGTCTGTCCACTGAAAGATCCAACACTTGGACGATTAGACTCAAGTGAGAGCTGCACAATAGCGTCAAATCAGGCAATCTAAAACAATTTAATTATGGGAGCATGCAACCTAGCATATTCGTCAAATAACTAATCAGCACCAATATAGGTTCTAAGCAGCACATAACAAGTAATTCTCTAGGCTATAAGGCATCTTAGGTATTAGGAAATTCTTATTCCTATAATTTCTAAAAAAATCCCTAGTATTAGCATGCATTTCTAACAGATCATATATCATCAGACATAATAATATGGATATTATGGGAAATCACCATCCATTCTGAGCTCTGCCTAACTGTACACATCACATTCTTTTCCTTTTTGCATAATTTATTTTATAAAAACGTTTATTTGATGTTTAGATCCTTAGTTTGAGTCTGGCATCACGTGAGTGTATATCCAGTTCTCTCAAACCAGGGCTCTGATACCAACTTGTAATGTCCCAATTTTCAAGGAATTTTTTTCATTTTTTTTATTTAATCAAACATAAGGCCTACTGGGGTCGCCAGGCGAGCGCCAGGAGCGGGCGTTAGGCGAGCGCCAGGCGAGGGTGCTAGACAAGGCTGGTAGGCCAATTCTTGATGTCTGGAGCATGCTAATGGACCATACGTTAACAGATACATACTGGAGTATATAATATAGTGAGAAGAACTCACTTGGATAATTTCTCAAAGGATTAACAGTTAAGCGGACAATTCAACTGACGAGCAACACGCCATTGAGGATTACCCTATAATACTATAATTTTTTTGTTCCTATGGGAATCTGGTAAAGAAGTCTATATTTTTCACTAATCCCAACGAATACTGTGATTTCTATTAAATAAGGATCAACCACGTAGGATAGTTGAGAGGCAGGATCATTTCGGCATATAGATTTTTTCAACTCCAACAACCAAGCCAACGTAACCATTCTAGACTACTCTTTCGTAAGTAGATCAATCAGTATTATAAATGGAATTACTGATAAATCTTATTTACACATTCATAATATTAACTATGCATATAAACATAAGTTACACTTAAAGCGTAGTAAGTGTAGCCTAACTTACAAATAGTTTCTAGCGAAAACCGGGATTTGTGCTGGTAGAACTTCGATACCGAGCACTTCCTCAAAGCTTTGCTAAATGCTCATAATAACTATAAGAGCTCGAGCTTATAATCTCAGAATACTTCAGAGAGAAAGGGATATAGGTGTGAGGAGGAATGAGGCAAAGTTTGGTATTTATAGGGCATTTTCGGGTAGGGCACACCGCGCCTTCTGGTAGGTGGGTTGGGTGGTCCACGGTGGTGTCATGTGGTGGCTTATCAGTGGGACTGCGTGGAAAGGGGAGTAGGTACGAGTTTAATCTTAAAGAAAAATCATATATCGCTCATAGAAGCTCTATTTTCGACGTTTTATATATCCACGCATAGGTATTTTCGAATACTACAACTTCCAGTTAGACTCTGTCGGATAATTCTCGCTTCATTTTCAATCTAACAGTCTACAAAGATTACACTGCAACAGACCATGTAAATTTCATAAATGCTTCATACGGACTCCATTCTCGGTTGTCTTTATATCGACAGACTCCAATTCAAGAGATAATTGATTCTCTTTAGATTGTTTCGGCTAACAATGAACCGATTTAGATTTCGATTTCTGTGTTAACACAACTGCGCTGAAACTTCAAAAAATCGTAACTTCCTTATACAAAGTTAGATTTGGACGTTCTCTATATGTACGCGTTTGCTTTTACGACTACTACAATTTTCTCTTAGATTACTTAGGCTAATAAGCAATCAATCTCTTATTCGTATTTGACGATGCGCTTTGTCGTATAGCGCGGACACAAAACTTCGAAGAATCATAACTTCTTCATATGAAGTCAGATTCGAGTGTCCTATATATCTACAAAAATCATATTAACGTCTTCTACATGTTTATGATGATTATTTTGGCTCAAAGTAATATATTTCTACTTTGTATTTCATAATAATTGTTTAATATTACAATCTACGACTATAGTAAAAATGGGGTGTTACATATAACCACATTTTTTTGTGACGTCATACATGCCAACAAAGAATATCATTTTTCTTAACAATACTTTTGCTATACACTACTTTTACAAAACAAAGTTTAAGTTTTCATAATATCAAAAGATCACACACACATACATACACATGCATATAGCATATATAATAATAATATCAAATTATTATACAACTAAGTATAACTTCTAAAAATATAAAGAAGATCATTTTAAAATTTACTAACAAATGAGCTTCCTTGTAAAGCTTGGTATCTTCCAAAATAACATTTTTCCTTTTCATCATTCAATATGAATGCATGTACCAAAAAATAGAGCTTGATGTATTCTTATATCTTCTTTTTCTCTATCTCATTCAAGTGTCTTTTTTCTCCATATTATTCTTTAAACACCTAACAACCTTTTATATATATATATATATATATATATATATATATATATATATATATATGATATCATAAGTATCAATTAATACCATAAATTAAAAAAACTTTTGAGTTGTAGTATTTAATTAGCTTAATGTTGAAATTATAAGTACAAAGAAATTAGAAAACTCTTGAATTGTAGTGAATAATTACTTTTTAGTTAGAAAGACTTTTGAGTTGTAGTGGAAGTTTCAAATGCATATGGTGCAAAGAAAATTGCCTCTATTATAGTATAGTATAGATTTGTAAGTTGTGCATGGATTTTGATAGTTGGATTTAGTTTTGATATTTAATACTATATTTGTAATTTTCTTATTCTAAATATTTAAGATACTATCTTTTTCGTAAAAAATTATTATTATATATATAGAGTTTGATAATTGTTTTTTATTATTTTGACGTTTAAAGTAAACTTTTATATTTAAAGATTAACCAATATAATCATCATGACTAACATTAAATTTCAATGAATCAATTAATTATCAAAAATATTTTGAATTGTAGTAGTAAGGTGAAAAGTTATGGAAGTTCTAAATACATATAAGGTTCAAGGAAAAAGATGTCTCTTTTTATAATAGACGAATACTCGCGCGTCGCGTAGAATACAATAATATATATGAAATCTTTACAAATATATGTTTTTTAAATATATCAATGACGTTGTTTGTTTTGATATTTATAGTTGTTGTTGTTATGATTAATTAATTTTAAAAAGTTTATTTGCTTAAGATTATAATTTCTATCACTGTAATTAATTAAAACATCAAACATTGTTTTTGTTTCTAAAGGTAACTATATAATTTTTGTATATAATGTTACTTTTAATAATTATTATTGTAAGTTATTTAAAATAACGTATTTGGAAACTCTTAATTATTTTAATTTGCTTTTAGAAATTGAACTTTTTAAAAATTTATTTGATGAATATTGTTAGTTTCTTTGGTTGTAATTATTTAAAACAACAAAGATTCTTTTTGTTTTTAAAAATAACATTATAATTTTTTATATAATATTACTTTTAACTATTCTTATTGTAACTTATTTTTAAGCTACTTATTTGAAAGTTCTTAATGATTATAAAAAATAGCTTCATTTTTTTGGTTAATTTAGGATTACAATTTAGGTTTAATACTATAATTTATTACTTTTAATTATTTATAAAATTGTCTCTCGATCTTTTTCAAGTTTAACTGCAATTTTGATTTAAGTTAACCATTTAACATTATATTGAAATTAATAATTTAACTATTTTGCATAAAATCATTAATTATATAAAAGTTGTGACTTTAAAATTACAATTACTCACATACGACAACATATCTAAACTAATGAGTTAACTATAAAATGGTAAAAAGATAAAGTCATAATTTTATTAATAGAAGTAAGATATGATATTTTAATATTGTAGTTTAGTTAATTTATGATTAAAATTTAGTTTTTGCATTAATTTAACATTATTAACCAATTTATAATAATTATTAGAAAAAAATTGAAAAGTTATGGAAGTTTCAAATACATGTGTTGCAAGTAAAAATGCCTCATTTATAAGTATATATAGATATATAGATATAGATAGATATATAAATATATAGATTATAAAAATATCTTTAGGAAATATTTTAGTTAAATTGAGATTAAAATTTAGTTTTGCATTTAGCACTACAATTTATCACTTTTAACTATTCACAAAATATTCTTTGGGTTTTTTTTAAGTGGAACTGAAATTTATATTTAAGTTGACCATATAAAGTTATATTTAAATTAACAACTTAAGTATTTTATCCAAACTGTTCAAAAGTTGTAGCTTTAAACTGTTAATGGTTTACATACAACAACATATTAAATCTATTAAATTAAGTATAATATGTTAAACGTTAAAGACGTAACTTTATAAGTAGAAATAAAGATATTATTTTAATATTGAATTTTAGTTTATTTATGATTATACTTTAGGTTTGATATTTAATTAATCTTATTAACCAATTTATAATCATTAATAGAAAGACACTACAATTTATCACCTTTAACTATTAATAAAATATTCTTTTTTTAAGTTGAACAAAAATTTATATTTTAAGTTGATCCCATAATATTATATTTAAATTAACAATTTAAGTATTTTATCCAGACCGTTTAAAAATTATAGCTTTAAAACGATAATGATTTACATACAACAACATTTTAAAACTAATAAATTAAGTATAATATGTTAAAAAATTAAAGACATAACTTTATAAGTAAAAGTAAATATATTATTTTAATATTGAAATTTAATTTATATATGATTACACTTTAAGTTAGATATTTATTTAACCTTATTAACAAACTTATAATCATTATTAGAGAGAAATTGAAAAGTCATGGGAGTTCAAATGAATATGGTGAAAGAAAAAATGTTTCCTTTATAAGTATATTAGGCGAATGTCTGTGCGTTGCGCAGAAACACCTATATAGTTGAATTCTTTATAAATATGTGTTTTTTTAAATATAACAATAACGTCGTTGTTAATTTTGATATAATAATTCGTATACTAAATTGATATAATATATTGATTATTTTGAATTATATGATAATGTATACATCTATTATAACTACATAATCTCAATCGTTTGAATGACTTCTACCCGCGAGTTACACATGAATAAAATTAAATATGATATATGGTTTAATGTTATTTATAGTTGTTGTTATTGTTAATTATTTTTTTCAAATTTGTTTGTTTAATGTTTTAATTTCTATCATTATAATTATTTAAAGCATCAAACATTGTTTTTTGATTTTAAAGGTAACAATATAATCATTTACATAGAGTTATTTTTAACTATTGTTATTGTAAGTTTGAAATTTTTACAAATATATGTTTTTTTAAATATATCAGTGACATTGTTATTAGCTTTTATATAATAAATCTTATAATAATTTGGTATAAACATTGTTTGTTTTGAATTATATGATAATATAGATATCTTTTAAAATTATATAATCATAAGTGTCTTAATGACGTCTAGCTGCAGACTACTTATGAATAAATTAAATATAATATATGATTTAATGATATTTATAGTTGTTGTTATGATTAATTAGTTTTAAAAAGTTTATTTGCTTAAGATTTTAATTTCTATCATTGTAATTATTTAAAACATCAAACAATGTTTTTGTTTTTAATTACAACAATATAATTTTTATATAAAATTTTACTTTTAACTATTGTTGTTGTAAGTTATTTAAAATAATATATTTCGAAACTCTTAATTATTTTAATTTGGTTTCAGAAATTTAATGTTTTTAAAATTTTATTTGATGAATATTGTTAGTTTCTATGATTGTAGTTATTTAAAACAAAAAACATTGTTTTTGTTTTTAAAGAAAATATCATAGTTTTTTATATAATATTACTTTTAACTATTCTTATTGTAACTTATTTTTAAGCTATTTATTAAAAAATTGTTAATGATTATAGAAAATAGTTTCATGGTTTTTTTAATTTAGGATTAAAATTTAGGTTTAACACTATAATTTATAATCTTTAACTATTTATAAAACAGTCTCTCGATTTTTTTCAAGTTTAACTGAAATTTTGATTCAAGTTAATTGTTTAATATTATATTGAAATTAATAATTTAACTATTTTGCATCAACTCATAAATTATACAAAAGTTGTAACTTTAAAATGATAATTACTCACATATGACAACATATTTAAACTAATAAGTTAACTATAATATGTTAAAAAGTTAAAGTCATAATTTTATAAATAGAAATATAATATGAGATTTTAATATTATAGTTTAGTCAATCGTTTCAATAACTTCTACCGGCGAGTTACACATGAATAAAATTAAATATAATATATGGTTTAATGTTATTTATAGTTGTTGTTATTGTTAATTAATTTTTTTATTTGCTTAATGTTTTAATTTCTATCATTATAATTTTTTAAAACACCAAACATTATTTTTTTTATTTTAAAGGTAACAATATAATCATTTATATAGAGTTATTTTTAACTATTGTTATTGTAAGTTATTTTAAGCTACTTATTTGAAAACGTTTAACGATTATAAAAATATATTTAGGAAATATTTTAGTTAAAATGAGATTAGAATTTAGTTTTTGCATTTATCACTACAATTTATCACTTTTAACTATTTACAAAATATTCTTTGGTTTTTTAAGTGGAACTGAAATTTTTATTTAAGTTGATACTGTAATGTTATATTTAAATTAATAATTTAAGTATTTTGTCCAAACTGTTCAAAAGTTATAGCTTTAAACTGATAATGGTTTACATACAACAACATTTTAAATCTAATAAATTAAGTATAATATATTAAAAGTTAAAGACATAACTTAAAAGTAGAAGTAAAGATATTATTTTAAAATTGAAATTTAGTTTATTTATGATTACACTTTAGGTTTGATATTTATTTAACTTTATTAACCAACTTATAATCATTATTAGAAAGACACTACAATTTATCACTTTTAGCTATTTACAAAAAAAATTTGAGTTGTTTAAGTTAAATTAAAAATTATATTTAGGTTGACCCTGTAATGTTATATTTAAATTAATAATTGAAGTAATTTATACAAATTGTTCCAAAACTGTATCTTTAAAATGATAATAGCTTACATCTAATACTATATTAAAACTAATAAATTAAGTATAATATATTAAAAGTTAAAAGAACATAACTTTATAAGTAGAAGTAAAGATATTATTTTAGCATTGAAATTTAGTTTATATATGATTACACTTAAGGTGTGATATTTATTTAACCTTATTAACCAAGCTATAATTATTATTTGAAAGAGATTGAAAAGTCATGGGAGTTTCAAATGAATGTGGTGAAAGGAAAAATACATGGGAGTTTCAAATGAATGTGATGAAAGGAAAAATGCTTCCTTTATAATTTATGATGATGATGATGATGATTACACTTTAGGTTTGATATTTATTTAACTTTATTAACCAACTTATAATCATTATTAGAAAGACACTACAATTTATCACTTTTAACTATTTACAAAATATTTTTTGGGTTGTTTAAGTTAAACTAAAATTTATATTTAGGTTGACCCTGTAATGTTATATTTAAATTAATAATTGAAGTATTTTATACAAATTGTTCCAAAATTGTATCTTTAAAATGATAATGGCTTACATCTAATACAATATTAAAACTAATAAATTAAGTATAATATGTTAAAAGTTAAAAGAACATAACTTTATAAGTAGAAGTAAAGATATTATTTTAGTATTGAAATTTAGTTTATATATGATTACACTTAAGGTTTGATATTTATTTAAACTTATTAACCAACATATAATTATTATTAGAAAGAAATTGAAAAGTCATGGGAGTTTCAAATGAATGTGTGAAAGGAAAAATGCATGGGAGTTTCAAATGAATGTGGTGAAAGGAAAAATGTTTCCTTTATAATATAGTATGGTATGATGATATGATGATGATATAGATAATTTAGATTTAGATTTTATATTTAAACTTTTATTATTATAATTAGTTAAAAACCAACATATATCGAAAAATTTCATTAGCATATAAAACAATGTTTTTTTTATTTATTTAATTAGGTTTTCAATTTAAGTTTTATGTTTAAAGTTAAATTCATGAAATCTTTATACTTATCATATTTCAATGACTCAATTAGTCATAACTATGAAGGTAGCCCATGCTACGTATGTGTTGGAATTTTTTTGGACTTTCTTATTGGGTTGTGGGTTAGTATGAAAATATTAGTTTTCTTTTGATTTTTGATGGGTTTATATTAATTAATTATAAGAAAAACATGTTTCAGTAGTTTGTGTGATAACCATTTTATTTCATAACATTCAAGTACATGCAAAAAAAATCAACTACATGGAAAGCATTAACAAAAGACAATGGAGTTAGGTAGAAATCATATGATGTCTAGTGGCACATCATCACCAATACCATCATTATGTTGATGCATTCGGTTTTGGACTGCCTTAATTGCCACCACTCTGGATGTGTTTTCCACCCGGTTAGCTATAGTCACCGCCCTGTTCACCATCTTGTCCACGTCAGCAACAACCACTGCTTTCTCAGCTATAAGCAAACTAACACTCCTAAGGTGTTCATGCAACCCTAGAAACCTTGGATCTATGTTTGTCTAAAATACATGCAAAATAATTTTCCAAGGTTCATAACCTATCTAGCATACATGGGGTACTTTTAAACATAAAAGATACTAGAAGAATTACATACCTTTGTTAGTGAGTTGATTCCTTGGGAGTTTGAGATCCAAGCACCAATAATGTGAATGCCTCAAATGGAAATCACAAATCACCATAAACTTGGAAAACTTATGAGAGAGCACTCTAATACTCTAGAAATCGGCGACACCTTATGCACACACACATAGTGTCTTCTCAAGCACCATAAGCCTCTTTATATAATGTAGATGATTAGGGTTATGAGCCATGCAAACCCTAATAACCCATGTCTTTTCCTATTCCAAGGATCCATGGGTTAAAAGCTCAATGTATCATCCATGGACTCCCATTCAAGCTTAGCCCATTTCCTTATGAGTGTTAGCCCACACTATATAAGTACAATAGCCCATTATTTAATTAGTCACCTTATGATCACTAAATTAATTCATAATTAATTTAAGATCAATACTAATTAAATAATACAATTTCATATTAATATATTATAACTTATAATATATTAGTAGGCCGCAAATATACTCTTCTCATAATGTTATCCATATAAATAGTTCGGGTGAAGTGCAACCCAAATGGACCATGCCGGGTCGGGTCAAGTATATACCAAATAAGTTATGGACTTAGACACCTTATCCAACAGTCTCCCACTTGGATAAGTCTGATAACTGTATTTGCCTATATAGCTTCAGGAACCAACCGGCAATCGTAGCTCTCGAAAACTCTGTTGAACTATGAAGCGCCATTTTAGATAAGTGATCACATAATCCTCTGCTCTCATGATATCAGCCGGACAAATACATGGAACAATGTCTTACTTATTGTCCAGCAGTTTGTTTCCCGATTTCCGATTTGTCTGACAAAGAACTTAATCGAACACATCAATTTAGTTCTGACCGGGCCCGGTACATAGGTCAAAACAAAATCATCGAGGGGCCCAGATATCGCTTCTATTTCTAGAAGGAACAGATAAACTTCGACTCATATGCTTGTTCTACTACTTATTGAATTGCACACAAAGGCACGTTTTATAACATCAAGTTACTGATGTGTTTACGTGCAATCAATGCACAACCAACTCATAGGTAACAACTCATATCTCTAGGTTTGAAGACTTATATGATATTACCGTCTCACGATCACTCGAGATAAATTTCATGAAGTGATACAAGTGAGCGTGGGTTTATTCCAATACTCATAACTTATGAGTACTCATGAATGTTGTAGCAACCATTGCTATGGCTAAACACCTTTAGTCATCTACAATCCCAATTCATGACAGTCTTGATTCATACCTACTTCCGACATATGACCGATTGTGGAGAGTTTGAATAAACTTATTATTCTGGAAGTCAAAACATGCAAAGCTGAAACAATAGTAGATAATTGACAATGATAGCAACACCTTACTCAAAATAAATCACAACTTTTATTCATCATCAAACGTCGATTACATTTTACAAGTTTTAGTAATAACTATCTAATCTGTAAAACTAATATCGTCCCTCAGCCCGATGCGTCTCGCATGTTGCAAATGCTTCACCCTCGTCAGTCCCTTCGTAAGGGGATCCACAGGGTTCTCATCTGACGATACCCTCTTTGCCACGAGGAGTCCCTCTTCTATCTTGTGTCTTATGAAGTGATATTTTTGTTGGATTAGGTGTCTAAACCCATAACTATTATTGGTATGTACTTGACCCGAGAGTAGCATGGTCCATTTGGGTTGCATATCATCAGGACAATTTGTTAGGATGGACTTTTGAGAGAAGGTTATTTATGGTTTATTAATATATTGTAAGTTATAATATATTAATATGAAATCATATGTTTTAATTAGTATCGATCAAGAATTAATTTGGAATTAATTTAGTGATCAAAAGAGACTAATTAAATCTATGGGGACTAATTATGATAATTAGTTATATTTATATGTGTTGGGCTTATGATCCATGTTGGACCAAGTTTATGTATGGATACATAAAGATTTGGGCCACATGAACCATGGATCATAAAACCCATGGTTATGGATTTGGTTTATATCCATGACCCTAGAAATCCCATATATAAATAGATACTTCATTGCCCAAAATCGACACTTGTATCTTCTTGGAGTTCATGGTGGTTTTTGTGTGCATGGAATTCTCTTTCAAGTTCATCCTTTGTCCATGATGTGTTGTGATTCCACTTGAGGCTTCCACACTATTGGGGCTAAGCTCTTTGAGGCCAAATACACCAAGACTTCAAGTTCCATCAAAAGGTATGTTATGCTAACTAGTATCTTATATGGTTTATGTTAAATGCATGCTAGTTGTAAGATTAATACCTTGGAAACCATTTGCATGTATAATTAGTGAAAACATAGATCCAAGGTATTTAGGGTTGTATGTGCACCATAAGATGTTGTAGTATACTAAAACCCAACAGTGGTATCAGAGCCTAGGCTTGTTTTCTTGTTATACTTGCAAAAATGGTTGAAAAATCGAATTTTGTTGCTGTCTGAACATTAAACTCGCCGAGTCCATGAAGGGACTTGATGAGTCCAAGGCTAAATGCATCCAACTCGCCGAGTTGGTTCATGCACTCGACGAGTTGGACTCCCAGACATCATATATTCGACTGTTTTGGCTGGAATTGGACTAGGAACATTACCCTAAGCTGTTTTTGACCTTATAAACTTGTTTTTGATATGGTAATGTTCATGCTAATCCAATTTAAAAGATAATTGTCAATAGATTCATGTTTTGTGTTAGTTTAAAAGTTATGCTAGTTACATGAAAAAGTTTGATGTGAATTATCTTTGTTCATATGAGTTGCTTAGATTAATAGAAAAAAATTAATTGATTATGTGTCTTTAATCCATTTTAATCTAAGAGTTGATTCTAAAATGTGTTTGTGTAACTTGTCCTCAAGTTACATGAAAGGTCACATTTAAGTTTCTTAAAACTCATAAAGTTGGCATAGGTTACAAAATGAAGAGTCTTGTCCTCATTAAATGGTTTTATGACTCCATAACTTGTCCTCAAGTTATGGAGGTTCAAGAGTCACTTCATTAAATAATAAAAATGTGTAACCTTAATTAGTTCCATAAGTTACAAAAGAAGAAGAGTTACATTCTTTAATAGTTTAAAGTCTTCCATAACTTGTCCTCAAGTTATGGAACTTGAAGAGTTTTAATTAAAACTACTTTAAACACATAAGTTATGGAATTAAATGGTTTTGAATATTTTCAAAACTTGCCCTCAAGTTTTGGAATTTGTAAAGTTACCCCCCATGTAAACTTTAATTCCAAATTGAACCTTAGAATTTTAAAAGTTAAAAATCAACCCTTATACTATTATAATATTAATAGTTAATAGTTATATATATGTATAAGAATAAAGTCAGTCTTACCGTTGGTAGGCCTCATTCACGAAGCCGGTCTATAAGGGGGTATAAAGTTACTGCCTATAAAATGGCAGTTTAATGGGTGTCCACTCTCACCCACCGCTTCCTTGACTGGTGGAGGGTCGTTAGCCGAACAGGTTTGACAGGACTATAATTCTCCCTTCATTAAAAGTATTAATGATAAATACTAAGTAACTAAACACTTATAAATTCCCAATCTTAGTTACTTAGGAAAATGTGAATTTGGTGCTAACCCATGAAATTTACACTTTGTACCTTACCAAGTCGTTAGTGGAGCGTGTGTGGTTAACCGGCACACTAACATAGACTAGTAAGAGTGGCGAAGGGTAACTTAATGTTTATCATAGATCGGTGGAGCGCGTGTGGTTAACCGGCACATCGATTAGGTGATAATATTAAGGGTACCAAGTGAATTTGCATGGTTATTCATACCTTTTTTTGTGATCCTCGGCATCCCAGTCACAAAATTTGAGAGGGCACAATCGAGATTGAAACATGCCATTGAAAAGTTCAATGAATCTCAAAAGATCTAGGAGTTTCAAAACCAATTAAAACCTAATAAATTATTTCGTTTTTCATGGTGGAAATTGGTGAATCGTCATTCGCCTACCTTCAAATATTTTATAGCTTGGATTACGGCATCCCTCTTCCAAGTTGTAAAATATTGTGTTGGGTCCTAGCCTTAATATTTCATATTGGGTGTTATATTAAGGACTTAAAAATAAACTAACTTGAATATCTCCCATTGTAGATGTCTAGTTTAGACATCTATGATCTTCCCAAATCTCTTGGAATTTCACTTCCTCCACCCCCTCCAATTATTCTCCCTAACCCACAAGTTCAAGGTCACTCAAGCCCTATTGGCAAGCAAGGTCTATGTGAGATCACATCTTGGAGATGAAGTCACGTATTGACAAGCCGGGAGAGTTGGGGGTCAAAGTCTTGAGAAAGTTGGATGTTCAATTACTTTCTAAGTCACATAGTGAGTTCCTTTCGGACTACTATGTGACAGACCATGACTTGAGCCTTAATGATCTTACCTATTTGCTTGGTGCTGCTGAGTCAGCAATGATTTTGAGCACTGGTAAAAGCAAATTTGATTAGAAGATCGACTTCCCAAACTTCTATTGCCAAAGGAAGGGGCATTGGTTGCGAAGCTGCCAAATTTACCTGAAAGGTCATTAGGATGGTAAAGTCAATAAGTTTGACTCTACTTCAGGAAAAGTCCATTGTCTAACTCTATTAAGTTCCTATTTGGAGATTCTTATTACGTGATGTGACTGGGTCACATGTGGATGTTGAAAAGAATCAAAGAAAAGAGAGGAAGCGTAAAGGAAGTATATGCTGATTCTGATCGCGAAGATGGATTTCGATCGCATGGTTCGGTGATCAAAATTTTGAGCTGTTGCTTGAGAGTTATGATATATTGCTTAGGAATAGATAACAACAAGGTTTTCATATGGATTGTAAGGATAAGTTTTCCGCAAAGTTTTAAAATAAAAGAAAGAAAATTTTAATTTTATTTATTTTAAATATCCTTACAATGGCATCTGTGAAAAATTATTGTTTATATGGTTCCATTGATAGCAATATTGGAAAAATGGACTCGATTCTTTCGTTTGTGGAAGTGTCATAATTTACCAAATAAGGAAAGATTCTCATCACCCAAGTTTCAGTTGGATAGAAACTTGGAATCATGCGACTTTTATTGTATGATGAATGAGAATTTTCATCTTTGGAAAATTAAGACTAATTCATTGTTCACATGTATATGTGAGTCAAGTGAAAGGATCAGGGGATCAGGTACACTTGAGTGTGCACTGGTCAGGTCCACCACAAAGAGTGATGAGACTATTCGTCATGATTTACTAAAGCTTAGTAAATATGGTTATACTTACAAGTTTAAGTATAATTCTGAAACATTGGAAAAGTAGCAATGTTAGGCAGAACGAATAAGAAGAATCAAATAAGGCAGGAAGATAAAAGTTTCTCCAATCTGAAAAGATGGGAGAGTACTTGAGTATCTTGTTTTATAATTATCTTAGTGATTATGAAACCATATCACAATTGATTCTCTAAGGACATCTTAGTGCATTTGTTTGGCTAAGAAGAGAAATCGTGGACTGTTGAAATGGTTAAAATCAAAAAGATGAATCATACTTCGTTCCATAACAAGTCTTAGAGTCATACTCCAAGATTGTAACTCGAGTGACATATCTTAGGGAAGGTTTGTAACACTTGTCAAGTGTAAGAGTAAAATGTGTCTCTACTCTTGTACATTTGAAATTGGTAAGTTGTGATGTTTTGGGTTAAACAGAGACCAACTAAGGCCAATTATGTGAAGTGTTAGTCTTGATAAGAATCCGCACTGACCCTTGATAAGAAATGGTTCTTGACAAGAGAGTCTTATATGTCAAGAGGACAGTGGGAGTCTTAAAGCTCTTGAAAGTTCCAAGAACTAATCAAGAATAAAAACCTAAAGTTCTCCACTAGCACACGACTTGGGGTTTATAACTTATCGTGTTGACATTTCTGTGCCTATTCCAGTTAAAGTTGGCTTTGCATAGGAGTTCTGAGAGTTCTCAATTGGTTGCATAACAACTTGGAAGCAATGGCAGGCCTTTGTGCTGCCAGTTGGCAAGAAGTTAAGATTGCACAAGTTTAATCCATATGAGTTTGGATTTGTCACTAACCTTGTCTTGTGATTATGGTTTTGACAAATTCACATGGATAGGAACTCATTCACCATAAAATCTAAGTGTCATAAGGTTTCTCTCCGATTCATGAAAATGATGGTGAGGAAACGCTTTCACTAAGTAGATTTTAAGTAGATAGCAATTGTGTTATTTGCATTCTCAAAGTCGTTAGTGGAGCGTGTGTGGTTAACCGGCACACTAACATGGACTTGTGAGAAGTGGCAAAGGTCTAAACAATTGAGACTATGATTACGGCATCCCTTTTCATAGTTCTAAAATTGTTTGGACACACATATCAGCTATCTAAGGAAAGGTTTATGAATTTGATAAATTCTTATCAAAGCATCTCGTATCAGAAAACTGAACTTTGTTAAGAAAGTCAATAAAGTATTGATTTCTAGAAGTCCAGCTGATTTCTGAGTACATGTCAAAGCTAGTGAGAGCATAAGTGTTGTGCTGATAATTATCATGTTAGTGGGAGCATGATTATTATGTTAAGTATTGCAAGTTAGCAATGTTAATTATAGAAAACAAAAGTTTCACTCCGTGAAGTTGCAGGGGTTGAAAAGTTGTTTTGCTATAATTAAGGGAGAGGAAATTATACTTCATTTCAATTCTAAAAGCTTAGATTGAGATTTTAATCATCTTTAGTCATATATATATATATATATATATATATATATATATATATATATATATATATATATATATATATATATATATATATATATATATATATATATATATATGAATTTTATGTTGGAATGGTTCGACTTAAGGAAATTCTATATATATTGCGTTTTCAAAATTCGATTATGATTACGGCATCCCTCTTCATAGTCAAATTTTGAAAACATGACAAATAAAAAAATATATTTTAGCAAAAGACTGGTCTAGTATCATGTCTTTATGTGAGACATCGTGAATCGTGTCCCATATGCTTCGGATATAGGATCGATTTCATGTGTTATAATATTTATCCGTTCTAAATTTTCTAAATGCTCAGGGCATTAAGAGGGGAAAAGTCTAGAATTGGATATGACTAAAATGATTAAGCAATTGTCGAGGACAATCTGAGGTTTACCAAAGATTTGTTGCTCAGGGACAGTTGGAAGTATAGTGTTAATTTTTGGAGAGGACCATATTGACATTTTCTGAAAAGAGGCAACTCTTGTTTAGACGTGATAGTCAAAATGAGAATATGAAAATATTCCCAAAGGTAGAAGTTGTTCATTAAATCTGTGTAAGATTAGGAAACTTAATGCAAGAAGGTTGTTCAAAGCAATGTACTTTGAATTTGAGACTTCGTTTCCATGGAATGCTCTCCATTGGAATACTCTGTAATGACTGTTGGCAAGTCTTTGTGACTTTGTGCATAATCATTACAAGAAGATCGATGCATGTAAGTTTAGAATCTAACAGATTTCAGTAAATGGTAGGAATTTGGAATTCTTACATTTACAATAAGGATTTGGGATTGTGAAATGAGCATCATTGGAATCATGTTCAGTTGGTCTATTTCACACAGTAAGGATCATAGACAAACATAGTGTGCATGATTGGAGCATGGCATGACTATTGTTTTGATTCAAGTATAAAGTTGATTATTTGAAACATTATACAATGAATAATGAGTAATCAATATGGTGTTTAAATAAAAGGTGTTTTATTTACTCTCAAAGGTGCTTGGGACCATAGAGTGATTAGTATTATTCTTGTGTTTCACTTTGCATGTTTTGACTTCCAGAATAGCTAGGTTATTCTTCCCGAATGACTAAGTTATTCAAACCATCCACAGTCGATAATACGTTGGAAGTAGGTATTAAAGCAAGACTGTCATGAATCGAGTTTGTAGATGTCCAAGGTAGTGGACATAGTAAGAGTTACTGCAACATTCATGAGTACTCCTGGAATAGGGATTCGAGTATTGGATTCAACCCACGCTCATTTGAATCACTTCATGGATTTTATCACAAGTGATCATGAGACGATAATATCTTATATTCTTCAAACCTAGAGATATGACTTGTTGCCTATGAGTTGGTTATACATTGATTGCACGTAAACACATTTGGTAACTCGATGTTATAAAACGTGCCTTTGTGTATGATTCAACAAGTAGTAGAACAAGAATATGAGTCGAAGTTTATCGATTCCTTTTACCCTTGGAGGGATAAAAGCGATATCTGTGGGCCCCTCGATGATTTAGTGATGACAAACGTAAGTGCTCGGCCGGGCCTGGACTGATTTGATTTGTTCAATTAGTCAGTCATCAAAATCGGAAATTGGGAAACAACAAATGGACAGAGAGAATGATTATAATCCATGTCTCAGTCCATATGATATCTAGAATGGAGGAATATATGATCCCTTATCTAATGGACATGTCATTGATTTGTTCAGAGTTCGACAGCGGCTTTTAAGAGCTGCGATTGCTAGTCGGGATCTTGGAATCATACTTGAATAATAGTTTTATACTTATCCAAGTGGGAGACTGTTGGATTAGGTGTCTAAGCCCATAACTATTATTGGTATGTATTCGACCCGAGAGTAGCATGGTCCATTTGGGTTGCATATCATCAGGATAATTTGTTAGGATGGATTTTTGAGAGAAGGTTATTTATGGTTTATTAATATATTATAAGTTATAATATATTAATATGAAATCATATGTTTTAATTAGTATTGATCAAGAATTAATTTGGAAATAATTTAGTGATCAAAAGAGACTAATTAAATCTATGGGGACTAATTATGATAATTAGTTATATTTATATGTGTTGGGCTTATGATCCATGTTGGACCAAGTTTATGTATGGATACATAAAGAGTTGGGCCACATGAACCATGGATCATAAAACCCATGGGTATGGATTTGGTTTATATCCATGACCCTAGAAATCCCACATATAAATAGATACTTCATTGCCCAAAATCGACACTTGTATCTTCTTGGAGTTCATGGTGGTTTTTGTGTGCATGGAATTCTCTTTCAAGTTCATCCTTTGTACATGATGTGTTGTGATTCCACTTGAGGCTTCCACACTATTGGGGCTAAGCTCTTTGAGGCCAAATACACCAAGACTTCAAGTTCCATCAAAAGGTATGTTATGCTAACTAGTATCCTATATGGTTTATGTTAAATGCATGCTAGTTGTACGATTAATACCTTGGAAACCATTTGCATGTATAATTAGTGAAAACATAGATCCAAGGTATTTAGGGTTGTATGTGCACCATAGGATGTTGTAGTATACTAAAACCCAACAATTTTCTGTCAATGTGTCGGGATCTGCCATGATCTCTTGGTTCCTTGGCTAAGGCAACCGCACTATTGATGTCACAGAAAATCTCCATAGGCTCCTTAATAGCTGGTACAACTCCAAGGTCTCCGATGAAGTTCCTCAGCCATATCGCCTCCTTTGCCGCTTCACTCGCTGCTATGTACTCTGATTCACAAGTCGAATCAGCTACAGTCTCCTGTTTGGAACTCTTCCAAGTGATTGCCCCTCCATTTAAGGTAAAGACCCAGCCCGACTGAGAGCGGAAGTTATCCCTATCAGTCTGAAAGCTAGCATCACTATACCCTACTACTCTCAATTCATCACTCCCACCAAGGGTAAGGATCCAGTCCTTAGTCCTCCGCAGGTACTTGAGAATATTCTTTACCGCAGTCTAATGAGCCTTGCCAGGGTTCCCCTGATATCTGCTGACCATGATCAAAGCGAAGGTCACATCAGGACGGGTACAAGTCATAGCATACATGATCGAGCCAACAGCGGAAGCATAAGGTAATCGACTCATCTCAGCTATCTCATCTTCTGTACTCGGGCTCTGAGCCTTGCTCAGTTTGGCATTGCTTTGGATCGGTAATTCTCCTTTCTTGGAATTCTGCATGTTGAACCTTTTCAACACCTTATCTAAGTAGATACTCTGACTAAGTCCAATTAGTCTTTTACTCCTTTCTCTTAATATCCTTATCCCTAGGATATAGGCAGTTTCTCCAAGGTCCTTCATAGCAAAGCACTTCCCAAGCCAGGACTTAACCTCCTCCAAGGTTGGGATGTCATTTCCTATGAGTAGTATGTCATCCACATACAATACCAAAAAGCTAACTATACTCCCACTAGCTCTGACATACACGCAGGACTCATCTTCACTTCTTGAGAAACCAAACTCTTTGACCTTCTCATCGAAACAAAGATTCCAACTTCGAGATGCTTGTTTCAATCCATAAATAGATTTCTCAAGCTTGCACACTCTATTGGGGTACTCTGCACTGACAAAACCTTCTGGCTGATTCATGTAAACATCCTCAGCCAACTTTCCGTTAAGGAAAGCGGTTTTGACATCCATTTGCCATATTTCATAATCATGAAATGCAGCAATGGCTAGCATAACCCTAATAAACTTAATCTTGGCTACTGGTGAAAAGGTTTCATCATAATCAATACCCTGAGTCTGAGTAAAACCCTTCGCAACCAGTCGAGCCTTATAAGTGTGCACCTTCCCATCCATGTCGGTCTTCTTCTTGAAGATCCATTTGCACCCGACTGTCTTACGACCTGGTACATTGTCAACCAAGTTCCAAACTTGATTGTCATACATGGACTGTATCTTACTGTCCATAGCCTCCTTCCATTTAGTAGACTCTGGGCCTGCCATGGCTTCCTTAACACTGTTAGGTTCATCCAGATTTACCAGTGTACTGTCACTGATAAATGTATCACCTTCCGTAGTAATATGAAATCCATAATAAAACTCAGGTGTGTTCCTAACCCTTGTGGAACGACTCGGAAGTATAGACTCGTCAGCTGGATCAACAGGAATTTCCTCCTCAAGTTGATTGCTAGTGTCTGAGGTTCCTTCACCAATTGAGTCTTGAATTTCTTCAAGGTCAATTTGCCTCCCACTGTCTCCTTGGTTTATAAATTCTCTCTCTCTCGAAAGACCCCTCTCCTAGCCACAAAGACCACATTCTCACTGGGTCTGTAGAAGAGGTAACCAAAGGATTTTTGTGGGTAGCCGATGAAAATACACCTTTCACTTCGAGGTTCGAGCTTGTCATGAGTCTCGCGCCTCACGAAAGCCTCACAACCCCAAATCTTGATATGGTCCAAATAGGGAACTTTCCCAGTCCACATTTCATGAGGTGTTTTGGCAACCTTCTTTGTAGGGACTAGATTAAGGATGTGGGCGGCAGTCTCTAAGGCATACCCCCAAAAAGAGATTGGTAGCGAAGCTCGACTCATCATAGAGCGAACCATGTCCAACAAAGTTCGATTACGCCTCTCAGCTACACCATTCAGCTGTGGTGTCCTGGGAGGTGTCAATTGTGAGACAATCTCACACTCCTTAAGATAGTCGAGGAACTCAGTACTAAGATACTCACCACCTCGATCGGATCGAAGCATCTTAATGTTCTTGCCCAATTGATTTTCTACTTCCTGTTTAAACTCTTTAAACCTTTCAAAAGTTTCTGACTTATGTTTGATTAAGTAGACATAACCATATCTACTAAAATCATCAATAAAAGTCACATAATAGCGATTAGCATCCCTTGTGGCGGTTTTGAATGGTCCACATACATCAGTATGTATAAGGTCCAACAAACCCTCACCCCTTGCACAAGTACCAGTGAAGGGTGATTTTGTCATTTTTCCAAGCAGACAAGACTCATAACTATCATCCGACTTGAGGTCGAACGACTCCAAGACTCCATCCTTTTGGAGCTGGCCTATGCGTTTCTTGCTTACATGTCCAAGACGACAATGTCACAAAGATGCTTTATCCAAGCTAGTAGAAGAATCAATACATAATACATTATTTCCTAAATTATCTACAACCGATACAGCTTCATACACACCATCACAAGGTAATGCTTTAAAATAAAGAACATTATTAAAGAAAGCATTAATACTATCAACTTCATTATTAAAAGAAAAGGTAAAACCTTGTTTGTACAAAGCATGAAAGGAAATAATTTTCCTCGCCATTTCAGACGAGTACACACATTTATTCAAATCTAACTTTAACCCACTATCTAGCAACAAAGTATAAACTCTAATCTTGGCAACAGGTGCAACCTTCTTGTTCCCCATGATTAAGTTTATCTTTCCGTGCTCCACATCCTCACTTCTTCTTAGGCCCTGCAAGTCACAACAGATGTGAATACCACAACCTGTATCAAGAACCCAAGAATTAGAATATGGTGAGTTATTAGACAATATAGTGTAAATACCTGCATGGGATGGTTTCACTTTCCCATTCTTGACATCCTGCAAGTACTTTGGGCAGTTTCGCTTCCAGTGCCCCTTATTTTGACAGTAGAAGCATTCAACATCCTTAGGGATGGCAGAAGGAGTGATAGAACCACCTTTGGTTCCAGATGAGGAGCCTTCAAGGGACTTTCCCTTGGTACCCTTCGAAGGGTGCTTTCTCTTCTTCCCTTTGCCTTGCCCGATAGCCAAAACAGGGGTAGTAGTAGGAGTAGGAGTAGTAACCAACTTACTCTTAAGACCACTTTCGGCAGTCTTCAGAAGTCCTTGAAGCTTACTGAGTGTGACTTCCTCCTTGTTCATGTGGTATGTCATACGAAATTGATCATAACACGAGGGAAAGGAGTGCAAAATGATATCAATTGCCAACTCCTCAGGGAAGTTCACATTCAGTTTCATTAGACGGTCCACATACCTTTGCATTTTCTGCATGTGGCTCGTGATTGGTTTGCTATCCTTCATACGGGTAGTGATCATGGAGGAGATTATTTCATACCGCTCTTGACGAGCACTCTGATGGTACCTTTCCATCAGATCCTGATGCATCTCAAAAGGGTAATAGTCCTCATAGGACTTTTGGAGTTCAGCTGTCATGGTGGCTATCATGATGCATGCCACCTTGGTGGCATCTCTTTCATGTGCCTGATACTCAGCGACCTCCTCAGGAGTAGCAGTGGACTCATCAAGCTCCTTTAGCTCCTTATCGAGGACATATTCCTTGTCCTCGTAACGAGTGACCATCCTGATGTTCCGGATCCAATCCATGAAGTTGGAACCATCAAAGATGACCCTCCCACAAAGGTTCATGAGGGAAAAGGAGCCAGTAGGGTTAGAGCCCGAAGCATTGTTGTTGGAAGATATCTGAAAAGAAGAAAACAAGCTTAGATTAGATATATCGAATCCTTAATAATACACCCAAATGTAATATTAAGGCTAGGATCCAACATAATATATTATAACTTAGAAGAGGGATGCCGTAATCTAAGCTATAACATATTTGAAGGTAGGTGAATGACGATTCACCAATTTCCACCATGAAAACGAAATGAATTATTAGGTTTAATTGGTTTTGAAATTCCTAGATTCTTTTGAGATTCATTGAACTTTTCAATGGCATGTTTCAATCTCGATTGTGCCCTTCAAGTTTTGTGACTGGGATGCCGAGGATCACAAAACAAGGTGTGAATAACCATGCAAATTCACTTGGTACCCTTAATATTATCACCTAATCAATGTGCCGGTTAACCACACACGCTCCACCGATCTATGATAAACATTAAGTCACCCTTCGTGATCCTTACTAGTCCAAGTTAGTGTGCCGGTTAACCACACACGCTCCACCAACGACTTGGTAAGGTACAAAGTGTGAATTTCATGGGTTAGCACCATATTCACATTTTCCTCAAGTAACTAAGATTGAGAATTTATTCAAGGTTTAGTTACTTTATAGTATTCATTATACTTTTAATGAGAATTTAAAGTCATTGTCCTACCCGTTCGGCTAACGACCCTCCACCGATCAAGGAAGCGGTGGGTGAGAATGGACACCCATTAAGTTGCCATTTTATAGGCAACAACCTTATACCCCCCTTATAGACCGGCTTCGTGAATGAGGCCTACTAACGGTAAAACGACTTAATCTGATACATATATATAATAATTAACCATTAATGTTATAAATAGTATAAGGGTTGAATTTTAACTTTTAAAACTCTAAGGGTTTGGAATTAAAGTATATTAAAGTGTGTGTAACTTTACAAATTCCAAAACTTGAGGACAAGTTTTGAAACTATTCAAAACTTTTCATTTCATAACTTATGAATTAAAGGTTCATAAAATGAAGACTCTTCATTTTCATGTAACTTATGTGTTTTAAGTGTGCATAAATGAAAGTGACCTTTGGAAATCCATAACTTGAGGACAAATTATGGACTCCATTAAAACACATAAATGATCAAGAATTATCAATAAACAATTTAGCAAATAATTCCTATGATCTAACAACAATTCATAAGAACATGAACATCATATCAAAAATTCCAAGAACATATGAACACATATTATCATGCAATTTTGATATAAGCCATTGTAAATGGATTAGCATAAACATTACACCATCTAAAATAGGTTTTATAACACCAAAACAGTTTAGGGTAATGTTTCTTGTCCATTTCCAGCAGCAAAACTCGAAAATCTGCATTCTGAGGCTTCTACTCGTCTAGTGCACGAACCTACTCGACGAGTAGGATGAATTTACTCATGGACTCGGCGAGTCCCCCCATGGACTCGGTGAGTTCATGCTGTAGAATGCAGAAAACTTGAGTTTTTCAACAAGTTTGCAACAAGTATCAAACAAACAAGCCTAGGCTCTGATACCACTGTTGGGTTTTGAGCAAACTAACACTCCTAAGGTGTTCATGCAACCCTAGAAACCTTGGATCTATGTTTGTCTAGAATACATGCAAAATAATTTTCCAAGGTTCATAACCTATCTAGCATACATGGGGTACTTTTAAACATAAAAGATACTAGAAGAATTACATACCTTTGTTAGTGAGTTGATTCCTTGGGAGTTTGAGAGCCAAGCACCAATAATGTGAATGCCTCAAATGGAAATCACAAATCACCACAAACTTGGAAAACTTATGAGAGAGCACTCTAATACTCTAGAAATCGGCCACACCTTATGCACACATACATAGTGTCTTCTCAAGCACCATAAGCCTATATATATAGTGTAGATGATTAGGGTTATGAACCATGCAAACCCTAATAACCCATGTCTTTTCCTATTGCAAGGATCCATGGGTTAAAAGCTCCATGGATCATCCATGGACTCCCATTCAAGCTTAGTTCATTTCCTTATGAGTGTTAGCCCACACTATATAAGTACAATAGCCCATTATTTAATTAGTCACCTTATGATCACTAAATTAATTCATAATTAATTTAAGATCAATACTAATTAAATAATACAGTTTCATATTAATATATTATAACTTATAATATATTAGTAGGCCGCAAATATACTCTTCTCATAATGTTATCCATATAAATAGTTCGGGTGAAGTGCAACCCAAATGGACCATGCCGGGTCGGGTCAAGTATATACCAAATAAGTTATGGACTTAGACACCTTATCCAACAGTCTAGTGGCACATCATCACCAATACCATCATTATGTTGATGCATTCGGTTTTGGACTGCCTTAATTGCCACCACTCTGGCTGTGTTTTCCACCCGGTTAGCCATAGTCACCGCCCTGATCACCATCTTGTCCACGTCAGCAACAACCACTGCTTTCTCAGCTATACGTCTTGCTTCCTATTTACAAAATTGTTGTAACATGTTTATTTTATTGTATACCACACTTAAGATATATATGTATGATATGATTGTTTATTTTTTACTTAGTATGGAAATAACTACATAGTAGAGTCACTGTATCCTTACCTTGACTGCTTTAAGAACTTTGGAATGAAAAACGGATGAAGAAGATCCAGAACGAAATGGGTTTTGGAATGAGAAACTCTATTATCCCATTGACCTGATTAAGTGTCACCATTTCTGAAACTATATATACCACAACCTTGTCTTCTTCCTTCATGCCAAGCACCTGCATATCTATGTCCATTTGCAAATTTGTATACACCAACACCATGAGAACTCATAAACTTGGTGCAACATCTCCCAAATCAATTTATGAAAATCAAATGAGAGCATCAATCAAATATTTGAAGGTAGTGGTTTGCATACGCTGCAACTATATAATCAAATCTAGTCAAATGATAGTATCATGCATCACAAATAGCAGGTTATCCATTTGACAATCAAACTCTCAACATATGTTGTTTTCTTGTTTCAGTTTTAACAACTGACAGCGCCCCTAGCCGCTGTTGTGAAACTTGAGAGTAAAAGTAAAACCAAAATGCAAGGAAAGAGCCAAGAACTATAATTAGGTAGTAATGTTGAAATATTTCCACAATAATCCTTCAAAACCATATCTATTTTCCCCTCCAACTAAAGTTTTTCTTATTACAATGACAAGGTTGGAGAGAACTATAAACCATGATTTGAAAAAATGTTATAAACCATACACTATATCTCTTTGAATCATAATGACAAACACCTGGTATGCATTTTCTAAATAATATTAGAAGAAATAAGCAAACAATTATTACTCCTGAAAAAGATCCAAGTAAGTTCGGTCTTGAAACTTAAAAATGTGAAATAAGGTAATAATTACCTCATAACTCTGTTATTTCCAATTGATGGATTGGTTTAAACACTTATAATCCCATGTGTTGCACTATGTACCCTGCATTAAATTTATAGAAAATACCTAAGCCTTGTTTCTTTTTTCCCATTAAGTACTGTGTACAGGAAATATTATCTTCGGGAAATGGAAGAAAAAATACAAAGGCAAACAAATTATAGTCAATACCATGCAGATGAGATAGTCTGATATTGCATTATGTCCCAAATTTGTAATTAATCATCTAAATAGATTGAGTAAATGTCCCATGAAAGCATGTAACAATTTGCAAAGGCAGATACTTGTAGCCACTATAAGATAAGTTTTTTAACAACAAGAAAATAGATAGTACTTACTCTTAGTGTATGCCCTATAAAATGCATGTCCAGCTTTAGGACAATGGTTATTGGAACATCATCAACCTTCTTATTACCGCTCTCATCAATGACCTTCTTCACATTAGCATCTTTGTGCAATAAAAGTGGAAGCATATAATTATAGTAGAAACATGAAACTACTCATTAGCTTCTTTTAGAAGTAAACAATGATTAAAGTTACGATAAACATGAAACCACTCGTGCCTACCACAAAAGTAACAAAAAAATGATTAAAACAATTTTCAAAAAATGTTCCTAAAAAGCAAAGATGTATGCATAAAAAAAAGCTCATTGAATCATTCTTACCCTTCTCTGTTCTCTGAGCAACCAATCCAGGTTCTTTTTTCACACACATCTTTTTTTCCTTCCAATTCATAAACAGATCAGTAGCCATTTAAAAGGCATATCACGATTCAAGGGTGTAAATGTAAATAAGGAAAAAATACTGCTTCGTTGGAAAACATAGATTCTTATCCGATCTTCAATCTCATCTTCAATAGGTAGCTCCTTAGTTTCTTCTCCTATGGGATTGCCATAAATATAATCAACCATTATTATTACTATTATTACTATTATTATTATTATTATTATTATTATAAAATGTAAAAACGCTAGGTATAGAAAAGTAAAAAATTCTTCCAATCTAATCTTACAATAAATAACCCTATTCCAAAATGAAGAAGTTAATTTCATAGTATCTTAATCTCTCTCATTTGTCATGTATTAGTTAGTAATTTACCCGTTAGTAGAGAGTTAGACTGAACATCAAAATCCCAAAAAATTAATGGTTGCTTGAATCGACGAATTCAGAGTCTTCCTGGTATCGAAAGCATACCTTGAAACTGTTTTGAACCTCCGGTGATATAGAATCGCATGTCAAATGTGACCTTAAATTAAACCCAAGCCTAGCCTAGAGTATAAACAACATGTGTAAAAATTTACAAAAATAAATTTGACGATATAACAGTTTGAAAATCTTTATTAATGTTTGGTTGTTACCTCAAAGTTGTTCAATTGTAAGAAATCATCACTAACCTCACCGGATACTGCCACCACTACAATCAGTAGCCACGCGCGCCAACAGATGTGTTTCACTGCCATACACCCCGAAACAGTAATAGCAACGAAGCTGCTGCCTTCGTTCTCCTCTTAATCTCCATTTCTCGATCCCTTTATTCATCTACCTTATTCATTGACAAGAATCGAACGCACAAGCAAAAACAATTAGTTCGTATCTTATGGGAACACTTCTAGGGTTAATGTAAGCAGCGGTGGTGGTGGTTATTCATTAGAGGCTGCGACGGGGCTGCTGGCTTTAATGATTTAGACGAAGACAGGGTTGAACGAAAGAGAAACCAGAAATAGATTAAATCGAGAGAAGAAGGAAGACGAGGGATGTAGAAAGAGATTTGAGTCTGTGGCAAATTGAATGAAAACTGATGAAGAGAGAAGGAGGACGAGGGATGTAGAAACATATTTGATAATTCAATCGATGTTGAAGCATTTTCCTATAAAATCGAGGAACAGATATGGAGTCGGTGGTGTGGTGGAGTAATGCCATTGTGGAATAGAAACAGTGGTCGATGAATCATACCCACTTATGCACCAACCAAGAGTTGAATCAATTAGAGGGACTAAAAGTCACAACAATTGAAAATACCATGACCAATATCTAAAGCAGAAAAAGACCAAAACTACCAATATGGGAACCTAATGTGGTCAAATTGTGAACATCAAAAGGTTACTGTTTCATTTTTCCATCTAAAATTTATATATTAGTAAAAAAATGTATTTTTATAATTAGATATATAAATTTTGGATCAAGGTATATAGAAATTTTATAATTAGTAAAACAATTTTCTTTTTATAATTAGATATATAAATTTTTTACCATTCAACTATATTCGTTTTATTTTAAAATTACAAATAAATATTAAATTTAATTTATATGGTATACCTTCTTTTTTCAAGTTTGATTCTTCGGAAAATCATCATATAAAAATACACATAACAATTTGTAACTATAACCACATTCTTTTTTGTGACATCAAACATGCCAACAAATATAATATTTCTTAACAATACTTTTGCTATACACTGTTTTTTGTACAACAAAGTTTAATTTTTCATAATATCAAAAGATTACACACACATAAATACACATACATATAGCATATATAATAATAATATCAAATTATTATAAAACTACGTATAACTTCTAAAAATATAATGATTAGATCATTTTAAAATTTACTAACAAATGAGCTTCCTTGTATAGTTTTGTATCTTCCAAAATAAAAAAAATTTCTCTTCATCATTCAATATGAATGCATGTACCAAAAAATAGAGTTTGATATATTCTTATATCCTCTTTTTCTCTATCTCATTCAAGTGGTCTTTTTTTCTCCATTTTATTCTCTTTCCTAACAACCTCAACTATATTTGTGAACTATAGGTAAATTAATAACCATAACTTAAAAAACTTTTCAATTGTAGTATTAGTTAGTTTAATGTTGAAATTATAAGTATACGTAAATTAGAAAACTCTTGAACTGCAGTGAATAATTACTTTTTAGTTAGAAAGACTTTTGAGTTGTAATGGAAGTTCTAAATACATATGGTGCAAGAAAAATAGCTTCTATTATAATATAGTATAGATATAGATTACGATTAATGTCATGATAGCCACGATGTAAAATGGTTTTTCATTATTTGTATTAAACTAAAGTATAAAACAATACTATTTGGGTTAAACTGTATATCTATATGATTGAGATATATGAATTGTTTTTTATTTGTTTGGGCTTTGGACTAAAAGTAAATGTTTATTTTAGATTTTAATTTGATTTTGATGATATAAATAAAAACCAATACTCCAAACAATCTTTAGTTTTGACTCATTATTTAAAATATTTTATTTTGACACCACTAGAAAACAACAATAATAATAATAGAGTAATTATTCAGACCCCATAGAAATCTTTGTGGATTTTCTTTACACCTCATAAAAACCCTCACCAATTTATACTTCTATGGCGGCGGTTTACATTTTAACGTGCCTTAGTGCTCTTTTTATTTTATGATTTCTAAAAAGTATATTTATAAAAAGTAATTACATTTAATTTTATAAAAATAAACGTATATCTAAAAAAATATTTTTTTAGTTTTAAAACTAAATAATAACGTTATAAGCAAGAATTCACGTACTAACAAGTAGATATGGACAAATTCTTGCGTCAAACCGTTATAATCATTCACGGGTCTTTTTTAAGATAAATGTCAAATAGGTTTATAAACATATTATTAAAACTTATATTTAATTGGTGCAAATGATGGCTCTTCCCTACCCTAGTGCATGCTTCTTTACCCTTTCCCATATGCCATGCATAGGGTGTAACCGAGGTGAGTTAGTTCGTGACATATTCTAGACTGACATTCAAATCGATTCGGTTCAAGTTGAACTCGAGTTCGAGTTACTTGAGTATTGAAATATTTGGCTCATGAAGCTCGCGGGTTTAATTGACCTTATTCATATTTATATTTTTACAGTTTATTTTATTTATATAAATTAGCCGAGTCAAGTCGAACTCATGAGCTTAGTCATATTTCTAATTCAATTTAATGTAATTTTATCTTTTTAATAATTAATCCAGTCAAGTCAAGCCGAGCTCGAAAGTATCGATTACTTTATCGAGCTCGAGTTCGAGTTTGAAATTGAGGATAGAGTCAAGCTTGAGTCGAGTTTCGAGCTTTAGTTTTTTTTTCATTGATTTTGGTCACATAGGTCCTTATCTTCATTTGAACTTTGTATTTCGTTTAAGTTTGTAATCATTGGATAAATGTGTTTTAAATACTAAGGTGTTGTTTGTTTTTTTAGAGACAAAATGTTTGCAGTTTGTAGACCACATCTGCAAACCTCTATAGAAGAAAATGTTGACCAAACATTTGCAGTCTACAAGAAGACTGTTTGTTTTTTAACGTCTATAGACTACTAAATTAAACTGAAATTTAAATAAACTGATTTTACAAATTAAAAATAAATTTTCAACACAAAAATTTTAATAATTTTCGTCTTACCGGTTGAAATGATGTTCAAGGTCATTAACTGTTTTTGTAATATTTCTAATAATAGCAAGATCCTTTTGATTTGGCGTCATGACCGAAATAGCATAAGGAAATAGAGTTTAATAATGTGTTAATTTATTAAGGAATTAATAAATTTTATTTTGATAATTAAATAAAAGGGCTTGAAAATGAATTAATCATAAGGATTAATTGGAATATTCCAGAAGCCTCTAGATGCATAGGGGTGGACGTTTTTGGTATCCCTACGATATACATAGAGCTGGTTTGAATCAGATAAGAATAAACCCTAGAGTGTGTATTGTTAGATGTCATTTTATGCATCTTTTAGGGAAGTTTTCATTAGCATTTAGGATCATATTTAGTACATTTGCATGTCATTTATTTAAATAATGTTCAGCTCATGTCTCTCGTTAGAATTCCCATACTGTCCATGTTTTTTATGTCAATTTCAGATAGTTCGAGTTGAGCAATGCTTTGTGAGCAGTTGGATGCACGTTTGGAGCTTGAAATGGAGCTTGGAACTTATGAAGGATTCTGAGGAATGCTTGGAAGATGTTTTGGTCAAGAAACATTCAATCAAATTGATCACACGAAAATAGATTCTACAATCTGAAGCTAAAGGATGTTGCAGGCAGCTTTAACCCCCTGTTAGTATTTTGCCCATATCTCATAAACCGTAAGTCCGATTGACGAGTTTCAAAATGTTCTGAAAACTAGACGAAATTTCGGACGACTTAGACAAAACATGCAATCGCAACTCTTGCCCATGCGATCGCATGGAGACTTTATGCGATCGTATTTATGGTCGTGACTTGTCTTCGAGGTTTTTTCGTGCCAAAAATTCATCTGGGAGAAGAAAATGAATATATGCGATCGTAACCAATGTACATGCGATCGCAACTTTGCCCTATGTGATCGCAACTTTTCCCTATGCGATCGCAACTTTGCCAAAAAGTTCCAAAATAGCAACCTACTTCATTAAAAAGGCCGAGACGCATTTTCTTAAAAACATGTGATCGCAACCTTGCTCCATGCGATCACATGTATTGCCGTTTTTCCTGCTGGACGTATAAATAGAGCCACATAACACTCCAGTAAGGAGAATTCGTACCCTAGTCGACTCCTGAGGCTCCAGACGACGAACTAGACGATTTTGGAGGTGCTTCTTCTCCGATTTCAACGATTTCTAAAGATCCGAAGACTGTGGATCGTCTCCTTTAATTAGATTAGTAAGATTAGTTGTTTAATGTTTAATTCTAATAGTTTTATCAGATATTAGCCATATCTGGCTAAAACCCTAGTTTTTAGTTCAGCATTAGACTAGTACTTTTCATGTGATTGATCAGTAGATCTGATTTTTGACTTGTGTTTCTATCTAAATTCTTTAGTTTGTTCTTAATGAATGTTTGATTTTAAATTCTTGTTAGACTGATCAACTAGTTAGGGTTTTATCATTCCGGTCGATCAGTTAATAGAATCCGTAATTATTCTAATTAACTGGTAATAAGTAACATGTAATAAATCGGTTCCGTGTTTGGGATTTGACTTTATTATAAACTGAAAAATCATACCTTTATGCTTCCGAGCTTGTGAGAAGTATTGGATATTGTTGGGAATTTTACAAAGATCTTAATGCAATTTTTCTGATTTACTTAAGAGCTTATTTAAATGAACCATAAAAAGTTAAGGTTAATTCAAAGAGCTTGTTTTGGTTAACTAATATAGGCAAATGAGATTGTACTAGAGCTTGTTAGTTTTTCTCAGTACCAGCTTAGATAGAACGCATCTCAAATAACCAGATTTGGATTAGTTGCATGATTAAGAAAGTCGCAGCAGAGATGAAACCGCTTTTATTATTGATTTTCGTTTAATTTAATATCACTGCATTTTTAGTTTTTAGTTTAATCAAAATCCCATACTTAATAATTTTTGTCTTGACTAGATTGTGCCTAATGCAAAAGGCAATGACTTTAAGACTGTGTCCCTGACGATTCGACCCTGCTTCCCTGTGCTATATTTTTAATGCAACCAGCAGTGATAAATTTATTTGCTTAATACGCGCGCGACAACTTGTTAACAAATTGGCGCCGTTGTCAGGGACACGGTGCTTTGTAATAGTTTTATGTCAAGAATTTTTCGTTCATGTATACCTCTAGCTTTTGATCTAGAAATCGAAAGAACCACAAGGAAACAAAAGAAAGAAGCAGCAAAAAAGAAACAATCAGCTGGTCTCTTTGGTTCATCATCTTCTGTACCTCCAGAAACGTCCACACACAAAGAACTTCCTTGTGGAACGAACCAGATCCGTTTTTTCCAAAAGTACCCCCATCTTCTCCTCAAAACAACCCTTTTAAAACTTTCTCCCCATCACCCTCAGTCAAATCTGAACCCACAGATTCTTCAGAATCCAAATATGAAGAATAAGTCATGAGTGGAGATGATGCAGAAAAGGCCCTTAGAGAGTGAGCCACTCAAGAGGTCAACCAGCTGCCCTTTGCATTACGTTTCCAGAAGCCCATAACTTTGAGCTTGAATCTGGACTGATTCATCTCCTTCCCACATTCTCAGGTCTAGAAAACGAAGACCCATATAAATTCCTCAAGGAATTTCATGTGGTTTGTTCAGGAATGAAGTCGCATGTTGTTACAGAAGACCAGATAAAGCTAAGGGCATTCCCCTTTTCACTTCAAGATTCAGCAAGGGAATTGTTATATGAACTCCCGTCTGCTTCCATCACCACTTGGACAAAACTCGCGAAGCTGTTCTTAGAGAAATACTTTCAAGAAACGCGAGTCTCCAGTCTCAGAAGAGAAATCCTTGGGATCAAACAATAAAAAAGAGAAGCTCTACATACCTACTGGGAAAGATTCAAGAAGCTTCTGGTTCGGTGCCCATAACATGGGATCATCGATTATCAACTTTATAATTGCTTTTGTGAAGGTCTGACACCCATAGAGAGGCACCTGATAAATGCTTCCATTGGTGGTTTCTTGGGTGACATGACACCAACTGAAATCAGAGAGCTGATCGAAAAGCTGGCGATCGAGTCTAAACATTTCGAAAATGAAGACGAGTGGTATCCAGATCAGCCAAGGGGAGTTAAGGAAGTAAGCAATGTTCATCTGGAAGCTCAGATATCTGAATTGATGAAAGTTGTTCTGCTCTTGACAAAAGAAAAAACAGTTGCGAAGAAACCATGTGGTATATGCTTGAAGACGGAACATCCAACTGATATGTGTCTGATTTTGCAAGAGGATGTTGCTCCAGTCAAAGCTGTTGGAGGATACCAACAACATAATACTTATAATCAGCCTCCAAATTTTTATCAGAACAATTATCAGCAAAGACAACAATTTCAGCCACCACCGGGTTTTCAGCAGACAAAGTTTCAACATCAAAACTTCCAGAATCCGAATTACTAGAATCAATCTTCAAATCAGCAACCCAACAGTTCCAGCGTGGCCTTATAAGATATAGTGAAGAGCCTTGTCACGAGCACCCAAGCGATCCATACTGAAACCAGAGCCAGTATCAAGAATCTGGAACAGCAGGTGTCTCAACTTGACACTTATGTGGGTCGTCTGGAGTCTCAAGGAAAGTTACGAAGGCACACAGAAAACAATCCAGAACACAATGTGAGTGCTATTTCCTTGAGAAGCAGGAAAACATATGGAGGCCAAAACTTATCTGAACCAGAAAACAAAGCTGAGGAAGAATTTGAAGAAGTTCTGATTGAAGAAGGAGATGTGGAAGAGACAGAAAAAGGAGCTGAAGCTGAAGAGTTTGAAGAGGTATTGGTGGAAGAAGAAGTTGAAGAAGATAAAAAAAGAAACTCCAACACCAGTGAAGCCAAATCTGAAAGAATACAAGCCCCTACCTCCATTCCCATCAAGACTGAAGAGTTCTAAGCGTGAAAGAGAGAATGAAGACATAATGGAAATTTTTTTTGCAAGGGTGAGGTAAATATCCCACTTTTAGATGTTATAAAAAACATTCCTCGATATGCTAAGTTTCTTAAAAATTTATGTATTTCAAAGAAAAAAATGAAATCTAATGAAACCTTTAAAGCTGGTGAAAACATTTTTGCTATTTTGCAAAAATGTTTACCTCCAAAGTGCAAGGATCCGGGGAATATCTCAATTCCTTGTAAATTGGGGAACCTAAATTTTCCAAATGCCATGTTTGATTTAGGAGCTTCAGTCAATGTCCTTCCCTATTCTGTTTTTGAAAAATTAAAAATAGGAACATTACAAAAGACCGGGATAATTATACAGTTGGCTGACCACTCGACAGTACACCCAAAAGGTGTACTAGAGGATGTTCTTGTCCAAGTGGACAATCTGATTTTTCCCGCTAATTTTTACATTTTGGACATGGGAAACTTGGAGACTTCAGATGTAAACTCTCTTATTTTGGGAAGGCCTTTTATGAAAACTACAAAAACGAAAATTGATGTTTTTAATGGAGTTTGATGAGGAAGTGGTTATATTTAAAATTAATGATGATAATTTTCATTCTAAAAATATTTCTGTTAATTATATAGGTACCAACAGTCCTTTATTAGAGGGTTGTTATGGGTTTTCTAATGTCTATGTGCAAGAAAACTTTGCAGACAGGAATTTATCACACACATTGGAGGAGCTGGCAGAAGATAAGCTTGGGTAGGTGAAGGCGGAGTATCTGACTCCTACTGTAGAAAAATCAGATAAAATTTTAAAAATGAACAAACTTTTGGAAAAAGAAGAGGAGGAGATGGAATCTGAGGAAGAATCAGATGAAAATATGAAAAGAAAAATGTTTTTGGGCAAAGAAAAGGTGGAAGTGGTGATTTCTGATACGAATCTAAAAACAAGAAAGTTTAAAGAAAAGGAGAAGGAGATTTCTGGGAAGAATAAGAAGACCAGGAAGAGAAAGAAGAAATTAAATCAACTGAAAGACTTATCTGCAGATAATCTAGAGTCTTTTGAGTTTGCTGAAAAAGTTCCAGATCCACCCATATTGCCATATTTGAAGGGATCTGGAGTCACAAGAAAATGAGTTGAGCTTCAAAGAAGTCCCAAGCACACTAGTTAGTTAATATGGTTAGGCAAAGTCGAGCCAACGACTTTAAAAATGGGCGGCTTTCTGGGAGGCAACCCGAGGAGTAGTTTTTAGTTTTTATTCGCTTTCAATAAAGAGATGGTCATAGTCCCAAGCAAGCTTGGGAAAATCAGACGATCGACATATTTGCTGAAATTCAGATTTTTCGCCACATCTTCGTCAAAACCAGAATTTTTACGAACTTATCAGGTACATTCATTCCTAACTACACCTTTTCTGTTTTTATAAGTTTTATTGAGTTGTTCATTACTCTCTGAGCATTGAAGACAATGCATCGTTTTAAGCTTGGGTAGGGGGTTAGTGTAAAAAATTGCATTTTTAGTGTTAAAAATTTTAAAATTTTCAGTTTTTCATTTAAAATTTTCAAATTTTATTTTTCTTTTTGCATTTTATTGTCTGCATTGCATTTGCATATAAAAAAATTCAAAATCCAAAAAATATTTTATTTTCTGTTTTTATTTTTCTGCATTCATAAAAAAAACCCCAAAAAGATTTTTATTTCTAGTTATTATTATTTTTTATCTTCTGCATATTAAAAAAATTCCAAAAAGTAATATATATATATATATATATATATATATATATATATATATATATATATATATATATATATGAGATGAGGACACTCTTTACATTCGATACATAAATTTACATTTGATGACTCCGCGAAAATGGAAAATGAAAATCCGAAGCAATCAGGTTGTTATTGGAAGTGTAGAATCAGTTATCATAACTAGGAGACCCAAAAACCGTAATCTGAGACCCTAGCCTTATAAAATAAAAAAATGGCATACTAAAATGTTTTTTTGGGGCCGTAATAACAGCTTTGGGATGATTTTCTTTTGAATGTTTAAAACGAGCCTTTATCGACAACTATGGACCCACAGAACACAGACCTACTTGTTGACACACATTACCTTCGCGGTAACAGAGAGCCCTTATATCAGATCCACACAGTCAACAAGGAAGAAAGGGTACAACTGTCACATCCAGTACCCAAATCAAAATTTCAAGTACTTAATCGAATAAATCTCAAGAAATTCAAAAGTTGATTGAAGAATTCAAGCTAGAGACAAAGATAAAAAATTCAAGTTCAATCAAATTAGAAGTCATATCAAAGTTAAATCTGACGAATGAAGAACTATGTGATATGATATTGGTGGCTCTCGAAAAAGTGAAAGCATAGGAGTTAGGCCCCTACGGGTGTGGCCCACTGCTTCAGCGAAACCTGATTTGTCGTGACGGGTTCTTAAGGATGCGCCGATTCTGGTTCTTGACTATCTAGTCTTAAGGACATGAGATCCTGGATTGTGTTATTTTAACTCACAAAGCTAATTAAGGCATAAAGTTTAAATAAAACTATGGTTGGACTATTGGGTTACACTGTTTCATGGTCTTCCTCACTTTGGGAGTCTGTGATACATGAAAGGTAGTAGGATGGTTGTCTAGGTAGTAGTGATTGGATTTCCCTTGATATAAAGCCTGGTCGTATAAAAAAATATATATTAAAATATAAAAAAGAGTGAAGTATTTTAGTTTAATTTTTATTTTCTTTTATTTTATTCTAAATTCTTTTTAGGTCGTCAACATCTTTCCATTTGTGTATAATGTTTTATCTTTTTTTTACTTGTGGGCAAGTAAGATTTAAGCTTGGGGAGATTTGTTAGATGCCATTTTATACATATTTTAGGGTAGTTTTAATTAGCATTTAGGATCATATTTAGTATATTTTCATGTCATTTATTTAAATAATGTTCAGCTCATGTCTCTCGTTACAATTCCCGTACTGCTCATGTTTTTTATGTCAGTTTCAGATAGCTCGAGTGGAGTAGTGATTTGGGAGCAGTTGGATGCGCGTTTGGAGCTTAAAATGGAGCTTGGAACTTATGAAGGATTTTGAGGAATTCTTGGAAGATGTTTTGGTCAAGAAACATTTGATCAAATTGATCACACGAAGATAGATTCTACAATCTGAAGCTAAAGGATGTTGCTAGCAGCTTTAACCCCCTGTCAGTATTTTGCCCATATCTCATGAACCGTAACTCCAATTGAAGAGATTTAAAATGTTTTGAAAACTAGACGATAATATCGGACGAATTAGACGAAACATGCTATCGCAAATCTTGTCCATGCGATCGCATGGAGCCTTTATGTGATCGTATTTATGGTCGTGACTTGTCTTCGAGGTTTTTTCGTGCCAAAAATTCATCTGGGAGAAGAAAATGAATATATGCGATCACAAACTATGTACATACGATCGCAACTTTGTCCTATGCGATCGCAAATTTTCCAAAAAGTTCCAAAATAGCATCCTACTTCATTAAAAATGCCCGAGACGCGTTTTCTTAAAAACATGCGATCGCAACCTTGCTCCATACGATCGCATGTATTGCTATTTTTCCTGATGGACGTATAAATAGACCCACATAACACTCCAGTAACGAGAATTCGTACCCTATTCGACTCCTGAGGCTCCAGACGACGAAAAAGATGATTTTGGAGGTGTTTCTTCTTCGATTTCAACGATTTCTGAAGATCTGAAGACTGTGGATCGTCTCATTTAATTAGATTAGTAAGATAAGTTGTTTACTGTTTAATTCTAGTAGTTTTTATCAGATTTTAGCCATGTCTGGCTAAAACCCTAGTTTTCAGTTCTGCATTAGACTAGTACTTTTCATGTGATTGATCAGTAGATCTGATTTTTGACTTGTGTTTCTATCTAAATTCTTTAGTTTGTTCTTAATGAATGTTTGATTTTAAATTCTTGTTAGACTGATCAACTAGTTAGGGTTTTATCATTCCGGTCGATCAGTTAATAGAATCCGTAATTATTCTAATTAACTGGTAATAAGTAACATGTAATAAATCGGTTCCGTGTTTGGGATTTGACTTTATTATAAACTGAAAAATCATACTTTTATGCTTCCGAGCTTGTGAGAAGTATTGGATATTGTTGGGAATTTTACAAAGATCTTAATGCAATTTTTCTGATTTACTTAAGAGCTTATTTAAATGAACAATAAAAAGTTAAGGTTAATTCAAAGAGCTTGTTTTGGTTAACTAATATAGACAAATGAGATTGTACTAGAGCTTGTTAGTTTTTCTCAGTACCAGCTTAGATAGAACGCATCTCAAATAATCAGATTTAGGTTAAATGCATGATTAGGAAAGTCGCAGCAGAGCTGAAACTGCTTTTATTATTGATTTTCGTTTAATTTAATATCACTGCATTTTTAGTTTTTAGTTTAATCAAAATCCCCATTCTTAATAATTTCTGTCTTGACTAAATTGTGCCTGATGCAAAAAAGCATTGACTTTTAGGCTGTGTCCCTGAGGATTCGACCCTGCTTCCCTGTACTATATTTTTAGTGCTACCAGCAGTGATAAATTTATTTGCTTAATACGCGCGCGACAACGTGTTAACATGTATCTATCTAGGATTCTAACAGCTACCTATAAATAGACTGTTAGGGCAAATCCTAGAGCTAGTTATCTCCTCTCATAAAATCATCCACCCTCTATCTCTCCCACTCCAAATCCGAAATATCATCCCTTCTCTAAGGTTCTTGTGTTTTCGTATAAACCCTAATTTGTGGGTTCTTCCTTTTTTGCAATTTGGTGTGTGGATCTAATTCCAGTAGAGGGGTTCTCTTTTGGATCTTTCATTTTGCAACAAACTTGCACGCACGAGATCAGAAAAAAGTGAATATGAAGTTAGTAGTCTTTTTTTTGTTGTTTTTAAAAGTACGTTATTAGAATAGTAAAACAAAGATTCTAGGTTGCATGTGTACTTAGGTATATCAAGTTTTGATTTTTCCGCTACCTAAGAGTTGTGTACTTGATGCTAATAATCCCGAACTGTGGTATCATAGCCTAATTGTTTTAATTATAAGCACAAACTTTGTAAAAACTGAAGAACAAAAGAAACTTGTTAATCGACAGGTGCGACGCAGTTTCTGTAGGGCGCGACGCGCCTGCCAGGATTTCAGGTTTCGGGATTTTGACTTTTGAAACATTATCTTAATTATTTAAATCTTAATATTCAAATTTAGTAATTAATTTTGAATATTATTTAATTAAAATTAAATCTGAATATTAATTAATTTGATCCGAATATTATTTAAACTTGAATTAAAATGTGCATATTTATCTTGAACTTTATTTAATAAGAAAATTAAATTAAAACCACAAGTTTATAAATTTAAAAGTTTAAATTTATTATATGATATTATTTACTATACGTAAAATGTTAAATACCACATGTGTCCTTGATGGCAACATGGTGTTCAAGATCAAGTTTCAAAACATAAAACTTTTGAGTTTGCAATGGAAGACTTTAAAATAAAACTTAAACAACATAGAATACGACAAAGGATCACGTTACATGAACATGCAAGATTTAAATCAACGACCATATAAGGATAAGATTAACAACCTTTGTTATCCTTTGGTTCTCACGGGAGGTTGAACGATGATGATGATGGAATGAAATCAAAGTAGAATCCCACTAGAGAAAGTGCACCCACAAGCTCCAACACTAGATGAATGCTAGTTCAACTCTTGATAATACAACCTCTTGAGCTTGAACCACCAAGAACGATTTTTTGGTGTTCAAGAGAGTATGTATTCTCTTCTTTTATCAACTAACAAGTTAGAGAGAGAATGGAGAGAGTTTGTGAGAGATAATTTTCGTTAATATTCTAGAGCATTAATAGAAATGAAAGCCTTTCACTCCTTTTAATCATCTCGCACTTTCAAAACTCAATCATGACTAACACAAAAGCTTTTACATGTATTGGACCATCTATAAAGGTTGTGTTGGGAGTGCTTACACCAAATCACGAATGAGAGAAGGGAGAGTTAGTCAAACACTCATTCTCTCTTCTCTTTATTACTCCAAGTCTTCTATTTTATAAAACTAGTTTTTATATTTTATAAAGACTTTCAGATATATACATATATATTTGTTAGTTTTATTTATTTAATCTAACTCTTTAAAGTAAATAAATAAATCTCACACAAACTAAATCATTTAACAATTAAACAACATAAGTACCAAACTTACAATAATTCATATAATTATGAATCACATTATTATTATTATTATTATTATTATTATTATTATTGTTATCATCAAACAATAATTCCAAGAGTTATAATATTTTAATATGAATCAAATTCACATACTAAAATATTTATTCTAGTGTCTACTTTTTATTGGTGTGACCCTATGAGATCATATGTTCTTAGCATCATTTTATGATCATTCTTGAGCATATAAAACCAACAATCTCCCACTTGTGCAAGATTGAATCATAAAAGGATATAGAAAGTGGTGAATGTCTAACAACATTTCACTGCCCCCAACAACACATGACGAAGTGCCATTCACCAACACTTAATTACCATAAGCCCAAATTTTAATTGATGTAACTAGGTGATGTATCAGTTATCCCTTTGTTTTGGACATCATGTTAAACATGAGACATGGATCACAACCATTCTCATTTGGTGTTCAACTTTTTTCAGGTACCTTCGATGTCTCACTCTCAACAAATAAGAGGAAAAAGTCCCACTTTGACTACATACGCCTCTTATGCAGATCATATTGTACCTAATGATGGCCTTATGACTGCATGGTTAAAGAGTATGGAAGAACCATATTAAAGAACAATACTCCTCACACTTGAGTCCCTAATATGTATCGCAGGTCTAAGGATACAAAGATACTACCTTGTTCAAGAGTCACTTATGACGACGATCCATGAAGCGATCTTGAAGCGATTCATGTCCAATACATGTTCCCTAACAAGTATTTATGAACTTGGTTGCAATCCTTTTGCAAATTTCATCTTGTGAAATTCAACCAATCCAATTCATATTAGTATTTGTTCATATTTGTTCCCACAAATATGATCGACTATGGACCTTTTAGAATAATTAGTATTATTCAAGGATTAAACATGCTAATATAGAACACAACAAATATTAATGAAAATATCATATCTCCATATATCAAATTCATTACATAATTGTTTCTTACAATGTTTCAATCATCCAAACCCTAAATCCAAATCAAATCCATTCACTAGAACAATTAAGCCCCATAGTTACGGCGTGATGCTCATGCTTGGCTGGTGGTAGTGGCTTCGTGAATGGGTCACCCACGTTTTGATCTGTATGAACTTTGCGAATACAAACATCACCCTCTTCAACTATATTTCGAATGTAATCTTCATTGGATGTGCTTGGTTTTCTTATTTGATATGGGTTCCTTAGATAAAGCGATGACATCCTCATTATCACAAAATATCTCTAGAGGATCCTGTAACGACCCAAAAATATTTCCATTAATGAAGTTAGTCTTCCGTTATATATGACTAAGCTTTATGTGCGTTTGTGGTGGGAGATTAGACGTGTTAAGTATATAATAAAATAAACGAAAGTATATTAATTAGCGTTTTAAGAATTTAATAGAGATTTAAATAATTTATAAATTTTAATTAATAATTAAAATGAAATAAACGTATTTAAGTAATATTAGGATTTAATTGATACTTAAAGTATTAAAAGGTCATTTACAGATAAATCAAATTATTAAACAATACGATTGTAAAGTAAAACAAAAGGAAAATTATATTTAATATTTCTAGGATTCATACTGTAATAAGTCTCAAAGATCAGGGGATATAATTGTAAATTAGAATTTAATTTGTGACTTGAATTGTCTATGCTCGTAACTCACGATTGTAAATTAGTTTTAATAAATAACCCTACGTGATCAAGGAAACTGCCACAACCTATCTTTTCTTCTTCGTTTCTGTTACCACATCGATTCGCATACTTCCCCTACACCGTAAATACACCAATCACACTCCCTCCTTGGAGCTGCCATATTTGCGTCGACTAGAGAAAGAAAGCGTGTCGCGTGTTTTGGAAATTGAAGCAAGAAGAAACAAAGCCTTCATTGCACCTGGTAAGTCCTTAATCTCCTATTGTAAAGCTGAAACACCATGAAAACTCTTGAGACTTGTTGATGTGCCATAATCCTACCTGTTTAAGCCTTGAAAAATAAACCATGAAACATCCATGTTTTCTGTTGAGCTATGCAATGCTTCATATCCTTTCTGTTCATGACTTTTAGTTGCTCAAATGTTGGATCTTTCATACACTTTTCTTGCTACCGGCTTTTCCTTCTTGGTCATACCATATGTAGCATGTTCCTAGCGAATCATAGGGTGCATTTTGATCTCTAATTAGCCAAATGTAATCTTTTGGTAAACATTGAAACTTGGCGTATTCCGTTACGTAAAACAAGAATCATGACCCTATATTATATCTGTGAAATAAAATATACTTTCATTGCTTTGAAACCTCTTGCACCCCTTGGACCTGTAGCACCTGAATTGTACCAAAATCTTAACCCTTCCTAAGTTGAAATTATCGTTTATAATGGTATAATGGTATCAGGTTCTCCATAAAGCATTTGGCTGGCCAAGCACACAAGTAGCGAACGGGTTTTTCCTTCGGGGTTAGGTATTACGAGACTACCTACGCCTATATGATTATGATACATTCCTTTAATATGATGATATATGATTACGAGATGAATATGTATGAAATACGATTGATGTTACACAAATGAATGATTTGTGAATGGATGAATGATTGAATTTTATGTGAAAGATGATTGATTATTGATTGATATTTGAATTTTGTTTATATGATTATAATTTGAATGATTGACCCGTTAGGGGATGGTATATTTTCCCTTTGATTGTGTACAAACTCCTATTGGCTCACGAAGCATTGGCTGACACTTGTTTCTTTGCTTTGTGCCTTCATGATTGGTAGAGGTAGCTTAGGAGTTTGGCTTGGTGAGATGCGGTCATTTTTGGGTAGTTTATCCGTAGAATAAAGATGCCACTTGGACACGTTCTTTAATTTTTGATACTTATGCTTCCGCTACAATTAAATAATTTTGATATTTTGGTTTTGAAATGAACTTAACGTTGTGGTTTGAAATGTTTTTGAGATAAACAATGTTTATAGTCTTCCGTTGCATTTTCCGTTAAAAGATTTTAAAAATAAATGAAAAAAATTGAGTAAAAATCATGACGTTACAAGTTGGTATCAGAGACATGCTGTGAGTGAACTGAACTCAGAGGCCGGTGTTCAGACTTACAGTGTAGATTGGCTCAAATAGGTGCTTTAGGATCCTAAGGAGGGAGGGTGTGTGTTGAGAGATTTAGGATAGTTGTCTAAATCCTAATTGCCTTAACTCTCTTAATGTTTTAAAACAAATAAAATTTTCCTGTATTCAGGAAAATGTCTGGAACACCTACAAACAACGAATCGGGTAGCGCATGCGATAACTAGAATGTGCAAGAGAGGCGTATACCTTTCATCTTCCAGACCCCAACGAATGATCGTCAACCACTGGCACTATTGAATCGCAGTGAGCACAGCCAGCCAACACGAAGCGAGCGCAGTGAGGGGAGTGTTGCAGTTATTGCTTTCTTAGAAGAACGGTTGAGGAGACGTAACGACGAGATGGAGGCTAGGGATGCACAGATTGCTCAGTTACAGCAAGCCATGCGAGCCGCAAAACTACTACCTGCCGAGGGTGATGCCGCTGGGGGAGCTGCTGAGGAGATTGCTGAGAGCCGCTCAGTTACTTGGGAGCGGATCATGGAGCCTATCAGGATCGTGATGAGGGTTGGGGTAGCTCATACAGAGAGTTCAAGGACCGAAATCCCCCTGTCTATCGGGGTGGAGCAAACCCGACTGTATGCCTGCACTGATTACGCAAGATGAGTCAAATATTCCATTCAGGTGATTTCACCAAATCTCAGAAAGTCAGCTACGCGGTCTCGAAGCTGGATGGTGAGGCCCTCGAGTGGTGGGAAGCGATGGACTCGGTTATTACTGAGGCATCTCGGCATGTCATGACCTGGGAGATCTTCAGCCGAAAAATTCAGGAGCGTTTTTCTCCACCGGGTCAGATGAGGAGGATCGAGCGGGAGTTCCTTGCTCTGGAAAAAGGAACTATGTCTGTTGCAAAGTACAACTCCATGTTTTCTGAGAAGCTACAGTTCTTGAAGAATTATTGCCCTACCGATGCAAAACAAGTGGAACATTATGTTGAGGGATTACCGACTGAGTATCGGGCTACAGTGAGGAAACGCAACACCTTGGCCGCTGCTATGGACGAGGCTCTTAGGGTTGAAGTTGATTTAGCTACACCTGGGCGCGCTGTTGCAAAGGGCGGGGAGAAGAGAAAGTTGGAGAGTTCATCTGAGTCCTTAAATAAGAACAGTCACCATCAGAAACAGGACGACAAGCCAGAGTACTGCACGAAATGTCACTCTTCACATAGAGGTCCGTGCAATAGTAGTACCTTGAGTTGTAGACGTTGCGGTAAAATGGGACATTGTCATGAGGATTGTAAGAGTACTGAGCTGATATGCTATAACTGCAGACAGATGGGTCATATAATTGCCCAATGTCCTAATCCCAAGGTTCAAATGGGTGCTACTGGGAAGAAAGATGAAGTGCCAAACGTGAAAGCTCATGCTTTTAATATTACAACTGATGAGGTAATTTTTAGAACTCTCTTAATTAATTCTGTACATGCTTATGTGTTATCTGTGCTTGTGTGTTATATGTGATCTTGTGTTATCTGATGCTAGTACTAGTAAGTATTTGGTATCATTGCATTTATGTGCTCATTTGTGGTATACAACGGACTCCATGAGTTCCGAAGTTAGATATTGATGTAACTTTGTTTGAACCAGTCGCAACACATGAAATGTTTGATATGTGTGATATCTCTTTTGGTGAACACACATTTCCTATGACATTGATTCGTTTTGGGATTATAACTTCATGAGGCAACTTAGGAACAAAATGATGCAGTTATTTAGAGATTCCGAGGACGGAATCATTTTAAAGAGGGTAGAATTGTAACGACCCAAAATTATTTCCATTAGTGAAGTTAGTATTCCGTTATATATATGACTAAGGTTTATGTGTGTTTGTGTGGGAGATTAGACGTGTTAAGTATATAATAAAATAAATGAAAGTATATTAATTAGCGTTTTAAGAATATAATAGAGATTTAAATAATTTATAAATTTTAATTAATAATTAAAATGAAATAAAGGTATTTAAGTAATATTAGGATTTAATTGATACTTAAAGTATTAAAAGGTAATTTACAGATAAATCAAATTATTAAACGATATGATTGTAAAGTAAAACAAAAGGAAAATTATATTTAATATTTCTAGGATTAATACTGTAATAAGTCTCAAAGATCGGGGGATATAATTGTAAATTAGAATTCAGTTTGTGAATTGAATTGTCTATGCTCCTAAGCCGATCCACAATGGGAGTTTAATGAGAGTTCAATAGAATAAATTTGAATATAATATAGAGGACAGAGAATGTAGAGTTGAATCACCATTGACCGGTGTATAGAATGTGTAGTGAAAAGTTGTGGGTTTTTTTAAGAATTTAAGTGAATATATATAGTCTCTCTCCTAGTTGGCACTCTATTCAACTCTCTATGAGTTTAATGCATTGGAGATGACCTAACTCACGATTGTAAATTAGTTTTAATAAATAACCCTACGTGATCAAGGAAACTGCCACAACCTATCTTTTCTTCTTCGTTGCCGTTACCTTATCGATTCGCATACTTCCCCTACACCCTAAATACACCAATCACACTCCCTCCTTGGGGCTGCCATATTTGCGTCGACTAGAGAAAGAAAGCGTGTCGCGTGTTTTGGAAATCGAAGCAAGAAGAAACAAAGCCTTCATTGCACCTGGTAAGTCCTTAATCTCCTATTGTAAAGCTGAAACACCATGAAAACTCTTGAGACTTGTTGATGTGCCATAATCCTACCTGTTTAAGCCTTGGAAAATAAACCATGAAACACCCATGTTTTCTGTTGAGCTATGCAATGCTTCGTATCCTTTCTGTTCATGACTTTTAGTTGCTTAAATGTTGGATCTTTCATACACTTTTCTTGCTACCGGATTTTCCTTCTCGGTCATACCATATGTATATGTTCCTAGCGAATCATAGGGTGCATTTTGATCTCTAATCAGCCCAATGTAATCTTTTGGTAAACATTGAAACTTGGCATATTCCGTTTACGTAAAACAAGAATCATGACCCTATATGATATCTGTGAAATATAATTTACTTTCATTGCTTTGAAACCTCTTGCAACCCTTGGACCTGTAGCACCTGAATTGTACCAAAATTTTAACCCTTCCTAAGTTGAAATTATCGTATATAATGGTATAATGGTATCAGCTTCTCCATACTCTTGCTGCTAAATGAGTCTCGTTAGTTGCTAGTGTCATTTGGACTTGTTATACCCAAAGCATGGCTACCTTATGTTTTCTTGCTCAACATTAAAGATGCCCCTTTATTCCTAATATTTCAGCCATATAAACAGTATTTTCATAACATTCCTTCTTTGCAATTTCATGATTTTATGCCGAAAAGATTCTTCCAGTATAAAAGTCGTTAGGTGCTGCAAATAGTATTTAATTATTATGTAACATTTGGGTGGTGATTTGTAATAATTATTAAGCCTATAACATGATATCTTAATTGCCTCTACAAAGTGTGTAATTTAATCATCAGGTTTAGAAAAATATAATACAATAAGCTATGTTTGCTTATAACAACAAAGGTTATGCTATTAAAATGTTAATCTAATTAACGATTAAAAAACCATTGTCTAAACCTTATTAATATGGTGTTTACGGGCTTTAATTTAATTTAAGTCCACTAAAAGATTTACATTACCATTTTATAATCTAAGTGTTAAGACTTATACTAAATACAAATATATTTGTGTTTAGGTCTCTTTTAGAGTTTGCGGGTTAAAGTGAAAGAGTAATTCAATTTCCGAATACAAAGGTGAGTCGATAGACTTTTCATAAACCTTGTACATAGTCGAAAACTACTTTTTGGAAACCGCTCGATTAGTCAAATTATGTTATTAATAATTGTTGATTATGCCCATATGTGTAATAAATGTTACTATTTTCCCTTTTTGTGACAATTATATGCTTTTGCAAATTTGGTTGATATGCATTTCTTGGTACTTGATATAATTATCTGCAGCTATGATATGATATATAAAATGTTTGATATTTGACTATGATCTTGTTGAGTATCTTCTTTGTATACATGTTATGAAACTTAATTATGATTATACAAATACTGCATGATTTCACTTAATTTACGATTGATTATGCGGGGTTATGTGTAGAGGGCAAGGGTAGAACCTAGCACTTAGTTTGAAACCCTATCCGGATACCTTCGATCATGGTTGGTTGAAAAATACTTTCTAGGAAAAAAGCTTAAGCCATTTACGAGTTGCTCTGTCTTTCTAGACGCCCGTGCGACACATGGTACGTGTACACTTTGGTGTTTGCGGACTGGAGTGATGTTGGCCATTCGAACGAGGCTTGTACAAACATCACGTAGGTGTTGGGAGGCCCTCGGATGAATGTCACCGCTTATACCAACACCATAACAACACCATGATGTACTTTTACATTGCATAGTCGGAGTAGTGAAAGTGGAGTCTTGGGGTCGGTGTTACGGGTGGGAGTCGTGAACCACCTAAAGAATTTGGCTGGCCAAACACACAAGTAGCGAACGGGTTTTTCCTTCGGGGTTAGGTATTACGAGACTACCTACGCCTATACGATTATGATACATTCCTTTAATATGATGATATATGATTACGAGATGAATATGCATGAAATACGATTGATGTTACACAAATGAATGATTTGTGAATTGATGAATGATTGATTATTGATTGATATGTGAATTTTGTTTATATGATTTTAATTTCAATGATTGACCCGTTAGGGGATGGTTTGTTTTCCCTTTGATTGTGTACAAACTCCTATTGGCTCACGAAGCATTTGCTGACACTTGTTTCTTTGTTTTGTGCCTTCATGATTGATAGAGGTAGCTTAGGAGTTTGGCTTGGTGAGATGGGGTCTTTTTTGGGTAGTTTATTCTTAGAATAAAGATGCCACTTGGACACGTTATTTAATTTTTGATACTTATGCTTCCGCTACAATTAAATAGTTTTGATATTTTGGTTTTGAAATGAACTTAACGTTGTGGTTTGAAATGTTTTTGAGATAAACAATGTTTACAGTCTTCCGTTTCATTTTTCGTTAAAAGATTTTAAAAATAAATGAAAAAATTGAGTAAAAATCATGACGTTTCAGATCCTGAATGGAAGGGACAACCCCTAGATCTTCAATGATTTTCTTCATCCATGCTGCTTCTTGCGTTGCTTCTGAAGCACCAATGTATTCTGATTCTATAGTAGATTGTGCGACCACGCTTTGCTTAGTGCTCTTCTAAGAAATCGCCCCTCCATTCATAATGAAGACAAACCCGGATTGTGATTTATAATCATCTACACATGTTTAGAAACTAGTATTCGTTTAACACTTTACACTAAGATCTTCTTCCACACCACCATATATGAGGAACATTTCTTTAGTTCTTCGTAAGTACTTCAAAATGTTCTTAACAACAATCTAATGACCTTCTCTCGGATTTTGTTGGTATCTACTTATCATGCTCAAAGCGTACGATATATCCAGTCTCGTGCATAACAAGTCATACATGATGGATCCAATTTTAAAAGCATATGAGATGCCATTCATTTTTTCTAACTCAACTTTTGTGCTAGGGAATTGAGATGAGCTCAATATAGTTCCATGTGGTATTGGCAAGAATCCTCTTTTAGAATTCGCCATCTTGAATCTCCTCAATATTTTGTCAATGTATGCACTTTGACTTAAACCTAAAAGTCGCCTTGATCTCTCTCTATAGATCTTTATACCAAGAATATAAGCTGCTTCACCCAAATCTTTCGTGGAGAAACATTTCTCAAGCCATGCTTTTAACTCCTTTCAAAGAAGGAATGTCATTTCCAATGATAGATATGTCATCTACATATAGAACTAGGAATGTGATAATGCTCCCACTTGTTTTCTTGTAAACACAATGCTCATCTTCGTTTCTGATAAAACCATACTCTTTGATTTTCTCATTGAAACGAATGTTCCAGCTTCAAGATGCTTGATTTGATCCATAAATGGATCTTTTAAGCTTACACACTTTGTTTGGATACTTTGGGTCAACAAATCCTCAGGTTAAGCCATTTAGACATCTTCAGATAAGTGTCCATATAGAAAGGACGTTTTGACATCCATTTGCCATATCTCATAGTCATAATATGTTGCTATGGAAAATAGTATCCTTATAGACTTGATCATAACCACAGGAGAAAAGGTTTCCTCATAGTCAATACCGTGAGTTTGTATGTAGCCATTCGCCACAAGTCTAGCTTTATATGTGTGTAGATTTCCATCCATGTAGGTTTTCTTCTTGAAAACCCACTTACTCCCTATTGTCTTACTATTAAGAGGAAGATCAATCAAGTCACATACTTGATTTTCATGCATGGATTTCATCCCAATGTTCATGTCTTCAAGCCATTTGTCAGATTCAGATCTGACATAACATTCCGGTAGTTGATGGGATCATCAGAATCCACAAGAAAAATCTCATCAATGAGAAATCCATATCTCTCTAGATCTAAACAAACTCTACCAGATCTACGAACACTTTGTGTTTCATTAAGTTCCAGATACATGACTTGTTCAGGTTCATCAACTTCTTGTTGGATACTAGTGCCTACCTCTTGTGCATCAGGTTGTGGTTCTTCCTCAAGTTCCATACGCCTCCCACTGGCTTCATCCATTATAAACTTTCTTTCTAAGAATTCAACCTTCCTAGAAATGAACACTTTGTTTTCACTGGGATTGTAGAAGTAATATCATATACAATCTTTAGGATATCCCACATATATACACTTAAAAGATCTCCGATCTAGTTTGTTAGAATCTTCTTGTCTTACATAAGCTTCACATCCCCACACTTTTAAGTAAGATAAGGATGGAACCTTCTCATGCCAAATCTCATAAGGTGGTTTGTCTACTTTCTTGGTTGGAACCATATTCAAGATACGGGTTGCTGTTAGAAAGGCATGACTCCAAAAGGTTAAAGGAAGAGTGCTTTTACTCATCATAGATCTAACCATATCAAGTAGGGTTCGATTCATCCTATCAAACACACCATTATGTTGTGGTGTTCTAGGTAGAGTAAGTTGTGAGATAATTCCACGACTCTCTAGATGAGTTAAGAATTCATCACTTAAATACCCTCCTCCTCTATCAGAACGAAGGACTTTTATGGTTTTATTGAGTTGATTTTCAACTTCACTTTTAAACAGTTTGAACATTTCAAACACTTCATGTTTATGTTTCATCAAATACACATAACCATACCGACTCAAGTTGTCGATGAAGGTGATGAAGTATCTCTAACCATTTCTAGACATGGTTTTGAAAGGACCGCATACATCGGTATGTATGATTCGTAACAAATCCTTAGCTCTTTCACTTGAACCGGTGAAAGGATTCTTACTCATCTTTCCACATAAACAAGACTCATATATCTTTTCTTTAAAAAACCACTCTTTTGAAGTTGGGATATATGTTTCTTGTTTACGAAAATGCCATAGATAAAAGTCACTCAAATCATGTTTGAGTTTCTTGGTGTTAGCATGGTATATACAATTATTGTATAATGAACTATCTAGGTTTACTTCATATATCCCATTAAGAGGTCTAGCCTCAAAATAAAATATCATTCTTATAAGCAGAAATAAAAGCGTCATTAAAATGATAAGTAAAACCAGATTGTTTCAAACGTGCAACTTAAATTATATTCCTAGTCAAGCTAGTACATAAACAACATTATTCAATGCCAAATACAAGCCATTAGGTAAAAGTACATCATAATCTCCTAAAGCTTGAGCGTGAACTCTTGCTTCATTTCTCACATGGATTATGATTTTGCCTATCTTCAGTTGCCTACTCCTTTTGAACCTCTGTAACGAATTACAAATATGAGTTCCACACCCATTATCAAATTCCCAAGTGTTAGATGAAAAATTATATAGTTCTAAATCTATCACATAGATACCTGAAGTGTCTGCCTCAACCTTCTTCTTCTTCAACTGTAACGTCCCAAAAATAAGACCCACAATTTTAATTTTTAAATTAATAAAACTGGTATCCCAAGAACATGATCATACAAATCCAGATAAAACAAATGTATCAATCATCATGTCACATCATAGTAAATCAAGAAAATGTGGAATGAGGTGGTGTGCGCTCTACTATCATCCCGGGCTCTTCCCTTTGGAACTGGAAGTAACTGAAACATAAACTGAAAATTGTAAGCACAAAGCTTAGTGAGTTCCAATATGGCCCAAACTGAAGCCCAAAACGTTTGAAGCCCAATTGGCTAAGTACCTGTGGCGTACTTAGCATGTATGTGCGGCGTACTCGCTTTAGGGCTTGTACGCTAAGCGTACCTGCTTGTACGCCCATCGTACTCCCCCATTCAACCAACTTTCATTTCTAGCTCTTAATCCATTAAGACTTCACTCCAAAACCTATATCTGACCTCCTTGAGATGGTTTATCACGTAAAGTTGCCAACTTTACGTGCATGCATGGCTTAATGAGGCTCTAGATCTCAAAAGAGCTTAATAAATGACTTAATGCATGCATGAGACCATAAACCCCATTAAGTTTGCACCTGTAAGCTTAAGAAACTCATAATATGCCTAGATCTAAAAGGATAAGCCCCACAAACGACTTAACTCATCAAACTAACCCAAAAGGGACCAAAAAAATAAAAACCATGACATGAAGAAATGTAATCATACAAGGATCAAGGTTGGGACTTTGTACCTCAAAAGTCACTAAGAGATGGAGCTAAATATGGATCTCTAAGCTTCCTTCCAAAGAATGAGTCCACCAACTTCTTCTTCTTTCACTTCAAGGAGCATAAACCACCAAAATCAAGATTAAGGCTCAAGAACACTCAAAGAGGCTTTTAGGGTTCGAGATTAGGGTTTTAGGGAAATGGAGGCTAGTAAAGAGTCCATCCCTAGGGACTTAAGGACCTTATATAGGGTTCAACACCCTAAAATTAGGGTTTTCTTATCCTCCACGTATGCATGCGTAACCCTCGTACGCCTAACGTACGAGGCTTCTATTCCGCGATCAGGTGCCCTCCTTAGTACGCTAAGCGTACCATGTGGTACGCCCCGCGTACTAGCTTCTCACTAGTACGCTAAGTATACCCAATGGTACGCCCCACGCACTAACTCCAAGGAGTATATTTCAATACATTAAATATCAATGGAAAAAGGAAACATACTCATAAAAAGCGCTACAATTCTCCCCCACTTGAATCAGACTTCATCCTCGAAGTCCGCAGCCCCAAATAACCCCGGATAGTGATCCCTCATCTCATCTTTCGGCTCCCAAGTCCACTCTGAACCCTTGCGGTGCTGCCATTGCACCTTCAACAACTCGAAAACCTTGTTCCTCAAGGTTTTCGTCTTCCGATCAACGATCGCCACCGGTCTATCAATATAATTCAGGCGGTCATCCACATGAATATCCTTCAATGGTACCACTACCGAATCATCCACTAAACACTTCCGCAGCTGAGAGACATGGAACATGCTATGAATCTGATTGAGCTCATTTGGAAGATCCAAGCGATAAGCAACCCGGCCCACCCGAGCCAAAACCCTGAAAGGACCAATGTACCTGGGGCCCATCTTGACCCGCTTCCTGAATCGGATGACACCTTTATAAGGTGACAACTTCAGGAGAACCATATCTCCCACTTGGAACTCTAAATCTGATCGGTGCCTGTCGGCATAACTCTACTGCCGTCTCTGAGATGTCTGGAGCCTGCTCCAAACCTACTAAATCAGCTCAGTGGTCTTAAGTACCACCTCGGTACTCCCCATAACCCGCTGACCAACCTCGCCCCAACAAATCGGGGTCCTACACTTCCTCCTTTAGAGCATCTCAAAAGGAGGTCGATCAATGTTGGCATGATAACTGTTGTTATCTGAAAATTCCGCTCATGGAAGAAATGTATCCCAACTCCCACCGAAATCCAGAACACACACCCACAACATATCCTCCAGGGTATGAATAGTCCGCTCACTCTGACAATCGGTCTGTGGATGGAATGTTGTGCTGAAATGGAGACGAGTGCCCAACTCTTCATGGAACCTCTTCCAAAACCTAGAAATAAACCGAACATCTCTGTCAGAAACCACCGATATCGGCACCCCATGACGTGCCACAACCACCCTAATATAAATCTCAACCAATTTCTATGCAAAAATAGTCTCCTGAATCGGGATGAAATGCGCGCTTTTGGTCAACCGATCCACGATGAACCAAATCGAATCCACTCTGCACGCAATCTGGGGTAACTTCGTGATAAAATCCATGGTAATATCTTCCCATTTCCATACGGGAATCTCCAAAAACTGCATCTTGTCGTGAGGTCGCTGATGTTCGGCCTTGACTTTACTGCAAGTCAAGCACCGCTCCACATACCAAGCTACATCCCGCTTCATGCAGGGCCACAAATAATCAGGACGAAGATCCCAATACTTCTTCGTCTCCCTGGGATGAATGGAGAACCTAGACTTGTGCGTTCCTCCATCAGAACCTAACGCACACCACCCCAATACGGAACCCAAACCCTCCGATGATGAGTCAACAATCCACGAATATCATAATTGAAGGAAGCTACCTGACCCACAATACGCTCACTCTTTCAGTGCTCTTCCTTCATAGTCTCGACCTACGCCTCACGAATCCACTCCAACATCAAAGTAATCACGGTCATCCTCAAACATATACCTCTGATCGGAGTCGCGACCACCTTGCGGCTTAGAGGATCGGCCACCACATTGGCCTTCCCCGGGTCATAAAGGATATCACAATCATAATCCTTCACCACATCCAACCACCGGTGCTACCTCATATTCAGATTTGGCTGATCCATCAAATACCTAAGGATCTAATGATCTGTGTAAATAGTACAACGGACCCCATAGAGGTAATGTCGCCAAATCTTGAGGGCAAAAACCACGACCCCCAACTCCAAATCATGCGTCAGATAATTCACCTCATGAGGCTTCACCTGCCTCGAAGCGTAAGCGATCATGCGACCCCTCTGCATCAACACTGCCCCCAAACCTGTGATCGACGCATCAAAATAAACCACAAAATCCTTGACATCCTCTGGTAAGGTCAGAATCGGCGCCTCACACAACCGCTGTCTCAAGGTCTCAAAAGATGCCTGCTGCTCAGGCCCCCAGTGAAATGCAACCGTCTTCTTTGTCAGTCGGGACAAAGGAACAACTATCTTGTAGAAATCCTGGATGAATCTCCGATAATAACCCACCAAACAAAAAAACTTCGAATCACAGATAGAGACCTCGGAACCTCCCACTGCATCACGACCTCGACTTTGGCCGGATCGACCAAAATACCATTCTGGTTGACAAGGTGCCCCATAAATTGTACCTCATGCAACCAGAACTCACACTTGGAGAACTTTGCGTAAAGTCTCTCTATAACGCCCACAGATCCGGGTTAATCAATTTAGAGACAATAAGCATCAAAAATGAGTTTTTGATGGAAGATTATTTAGAAGGATTAATATTTTCCAAGTGGTAGTATATGTTACAAGGGTTCCTTACATATAAAGAACGCCGAAATCCGAGTTATAACGAATAAGTTATGACCCGTCGAAGTTTTTCGGCAAAACCGGCACAGCACCGGGAGACGTAAATAGTGATTTACAATGGAGGACTTTTTAGCCTTAGAAATCTAAACAAAAGTTGTAGTGTATGTTAAACCGAGAACATATAAAAAAAGAACGCCCAAATCTGACTTCGTATGAGGAAATTATGAATTTTCTAAGATTTGACATAGCAGTGCACGGCCCGAAACTCGAATTTTAGACCGACCGGTTTTTGGCCTACGCGACCTAAATGAGAGTTGAAGATCTCATTAATAGGAACTCAACGGTAAAAAGACAGAGGAAAAACGGAGTCCGTATGTAGAAATTATGAATTTTACGTGGACATTTAACAGTATAATATCCTCGTACTGTTAAATTTAAGATCGGTCGAGAATTAGCCGACGATGTCAAAATGAAAGTTGTAGATATTATTTTTACCTACGTGTGGATATATAGAACGTCGAAAAAAGGGGCTTGTATTCGAAAGTTATGAATTTTTGAAAATCGGCTGATTTCCACCCTATGTGCGATGCCACGTGTCAGCACCTGGCTCAGACTTGGAGCCCAAGCTTACTCACGACGTGAACATCAAGAAATTCACGATGTGAATCTTCCTCCAGCCCCTATAAATAAGAGGTGAAGCCCTCTTCATTCCTCACACCTCCCATCACTTCCCTCTCTCTCTCTCTAGAACCTATCTGTAGCCCCGAAACCCTCCGAAAAGCCTAAGGAACCTCCCTAGCACGAGGCGGAAGCCCCGGAGCGCCCGACGGCTCCGAGAAAAGATCCATTCGGGTCGGGAACGTTGCTCCAGCGGAGCCCGGTTTTGAGAAAAAACTCGTCGTAAGTGAGCTACACCTAACCTATCTTTAGTATAGCTTATGTTTCAATATAGTAATATTATTAGAACCTTATAATAAATATTTGGGCTATTATTATGAGTTATATAAGTGTCGTTATAATATCTTTTTAACCACTCGCGGTACGGGGAATCTGGTTTGGAGGGCCGCTTGGGTTTCTGGGTTTCAGAAGTGCTATATGCCAAAATGATCCTGCCCTCCGGTGTTCCATGTCTGGCCCCTGCTTGTACATAGTGGGTGAAGAGTATTGTTTTAACGCTTATGTAATAGTAATAATAGCAGGACTATTAATTAGTCTCGGTTAACATTAGACTAAACTCTAGTGGTAATGATACTAGGTTTTGTCCAAGGAAGTTGTTTTAAGTAAACGAAGTGTTGTCCGAGTACCGAGTCACCACCTTATCAGGTGAGTGCATAGTTACTTTCATCTTACACATAGATATGAAGTATTTTATATAAATTACGTGCTACGTGTGCATATTATCTGTATACTTGCTATCTATGCTGGATGAACGTTTTTTATACATGTTTTAAATGATTTAAACTGTATATGTATTTTATATCTACAAATATGTTGGGTATAACATGGGTAAATGAATGATGACTGATAAAAGATGATATGAGTAAACATTGACAGCTATAGACTTAGTGCCTAATAAATAACACCGATAGCTATGGACTTAGTGCCTATTAGATAAACACTGGTAGCTATGGACTTAGTACCTGTTAGATAAACATTGGTATCTATGGACTTAGTACCTATTAGATAAACACTGGTAGCTATGGATTTAGTACCCGATGAATGAACCTTAGCAGCTATGGAATTAGTGCTTTACGAACAAGCATTGGCAGCTATGGACTTAGTGCCTGTCTTATACACCCTGGAAGCAAGGGACTTCGGAATGAACGAATGCAGGATAGATGACTCTTAGGGTAGACCCTTAAGAGTAAGGAAGATAATGGGGATGGGTAATTGGGTTGATTGTTTGATGTTTAAACATAAAAATTATATTATTGTGGGTTGAAAACCCTATGTACTCCCCAGGTTTCCCAACCTGACCCACTCAAGCTTATTTGTATCATAGGTGTCGATACGAAGTTACTATACACTGAGAGATTTAAAAGAGACGTAGATCACTAGTGTAAATGACTGTAAGTTCTGTTTGTGCTTTTGTTTCTGTATTAACGATGACATCCCAATGTTTTGAAAATGAATAAAATACATTTCTTCGGAAATGCTTTGATAACGCATTTATCATGTTTTTCTGGGAACAAATTCCGCAAAATTTTTATTAAAATAAGTACTCTGATTTTTATAAAGGATAAACAAAATCTGTCTTTTCTGGCCGTGAAAATGGGGATGTCACAGTTGGTATCAGAGCATTAGTTTAAGCGAACTAGGAATATGGATTTATTTCTAGACTTATACTTAGAATGCTAAGCAATGATGGTGAGGAGTGTGTCTAACAAATTTTAGGAAAGTACACCTAAATAGACACGAGCACTAGCTCATTTAGGGAAGATGCCTATATTACTTTATGTGCTAAATGACTGTGATGTTTTATGATGTTATCGTTTGATCGGATCTATGGTCTGTTGCTGACCGGATCTGGAAATTTTATGTGTTCAGATTTCTAAACGTTTGATTACGGTATTAGAACTGGCATGTAACTTTTCGGAGTAATAAGGAGGACTACACGTCTAAATCTTCTCTATCTATATTCTCGTCTCGATGCATGCGTCCGTGAAAATAACGTCATGGTGAAGACTCATAGAGAATTGAGAAAATAAAGGAAATGAAAAGTCTTATGATAGTGAATGACACCTATCGGAAGATATCGTAAGAGTGGTATCTTGCCTTTAGAATATGTCAGGCAGTACCTTTAGAGGAGTACGGTACGTCCGAAGTACACCTTCGATTGGCGGGAAGGTGGAACGATTGGTGTAATTCCCGAAGTTGTCCCATCGTATGGCATTTCCACCACCAACCGAGTTGACGTAGAATTCATGATACGCATGGAAGAAGTCCTAGTAGAGTCTAGGGAAAATTTTATGATTGTTTGGACACATTTATATGTGTTAAAATTGTTTTTTTGTGATAAATGACTTGGAAAACTGCGAGACAATACTTGGGACGAGTATGAGTAGGTGTGAATGGTAGTAGAGGCCTATACTACCGGAAGCACAGGACTCGCACTTGGATCAGGGAAAGTCACAAGGTTACCAAGGAGCTAGTAATTGATTTCGTTTTATTCAAGTATGTCGTTACTATTGTTTCGGTAAATACTAAGAAGATGATTGTTATTCCGACCCTAGTGGTCATATCAAATTGAGTTCGACTACGACGAGTATGTTACGTGGTTCAAAGAACCAAGTTCGATGTAGCATCTGACTTAAGCCAGAAGATTGAAATAAAAGATAATCAAAGCGATCAGTAGAGGTATCGCGATAGTTGCTTGTAGCTAGAAATGCTACCTTTTAAGATGAGATTAGAACATGAAGGAAAGTATAGTCTGTTCTGGAAGACTCTAAGAGACCTGAGTCTAAGCAACATACAATGATAGGTCATTAGAATATGACACATCGTTCAATTGTATTAATAAAAGAACTTATCTTAAGTTCGTATCCAGTGAGGATCGAGATTGTGACTTGAAGGTCATAATTTGGAGTCTAACGTGAGATAGGGAGCAAGTGCAAGATCGATCACCGCCTGCAGTCAAGGAGTCCAAGAGTTAGATACTCATTCGAAGGAACAAAGAAGTTACGATTATTACCTAGGATGAAGAGATAACGTATAGAGTCATTATACTGCCCTGTTTCGTTGATGATTCCGGGACGTAATCATCCTAAGGGGGAGATAATTGTAATGCCCGCAGATCCGGGCTAATCAATTTAGAGACAATAAGCATAAAAAATGAGTTTTTTATGGAAGATTATTGAGAAGGATTAATCTTTTCCAAGTGGTATTATATGTTACAAGGGTTCCGTACATATAAAGAACGCCGAAATCCGAGTTATAACGAAGAAGTTATGACCCGTTGAAGTTTTTCGGCAAAACCGGCACGGCACCGGGAGACGTAAATAGTGAATTTACAATGGAGGACTTTTTAGCCTTAGACATCTAAACAAAAGTTGTAGTATACGTTAAACCGAGAACATACAAAAAAAGAACGCTCAAATCTGACTTCGTATGAGGAAGTTATGAATTTTCTAAGATTTTGCATTGCAGTGCACGGCCCGAAACTCGAATTTTAGATCGAGAGGTTTTTGGTCTACGCGACCTAAATGAGAGTTGAAGATCTCATTAATAGGAACTCAACGGTAAAAAGAGAAACGAAAACGGAGTCCGTATGTAGAAGTTATGAATTTTATGCGGACATTTAACAGTATAATCTCCTCGTACTGTTAAATTTAAGATCGGTCGATAATTAGCCGACGGTGTCAAAATGAAAGTTGTAGATCTTATTTTTACCTACGCGTGGATGTAAAGAACGTCAAAACCGGAGCTCGTATTCGAAAGTTATGAATTTTTGAAAATCGGCTGATTTCCACCCTATGTGCGATGCCACGTGTCAGCACCTGGCTCAGACTTGGAGCCCAAGCTTACTCACGACGTGAACATCAAGAAATTCACGACGTGAATCTTCCTCCAGTGCCTAAAAATAAGAGGTGAATCCCTCTTCATTTCTCACACCTCCCATCACTTCCCTCTCTCTCTCTAGAACCTCTCTCTAGCCCCGAAACCCCCCGAAAAGCCGAGCGAACCTCCCTAGCACGAGGCGGAAGCCTCGGAGCGCCCGACGGCTCCGAGAAAAGAGCCTTTTCGCTCGGGAACGCTGCTCCAGCGGAGCCCAGTTTTGAGAAAAACCCGTTGTAAGTGAGCTACGACTAACCTATCTTTAGTATAGCTTATGTTTCAATATAGTAATATTATCAGGACCTTATAATAAATATTTGGGCTATTATTATGAGTTATATAAGTGTTGTTATAATATCTTTTTAACCACTCGCGGTACGGGGAATTTGGTTTGGAGGGCAACTTGGGTTGCTGGATTTCAGAAGTGTTATATGCCAAAATGGTCCTGCCCTTCGGTGTTCCATGTCTGTACATAGTGGGTGAAGAGTATCGTTTTAACGCTTATATAATAGTAATAATAGCAAGACTATTAATTAGTCTCGGTTAACATTAGACTAAACTCTAGTGGTAATAATACTAGGTTTTGTCCAAGGAAGTTGTTTTAAGTAAACGAAGTGTTGTCCGAGTACCGAGTCACCACCTTATCAGGTGAGTGCATAGTTACTTTCATCTTACACATAGATATGAAGTATTTTATATAAATTACGTGCTACGTGTGCATATTATCGGTATACTTGCTATCTATGCTGGATGAATGTTGTTTTATACATGTTTTAAATGATTTAAACTGTATATGTATTTTACATCTACAAATATGTTGGGTATAACATGGGTAGATGAATGATGAAAGATAAAAGATGATATGAGTAAACATTGACAGCTATAGACTTAGTGCCTAATAAATAACATCGACAACTATGGACTTAGTGCCTATTAGATAAACAATGGTAGCTATGGACTTAGTACATATTAGATAAACAATGGTAGCTATAGGCTTAGTACCTGTTCGATAAATATTGGTAGCTATGAACTTAGTACCTATTAGATAAATACTGGTAGCTATGGATTTAGTACCCGATGAATGAACCTTAGCAGCTATGGAATTAGTGCTTTACGAACAAGCATTGGCAGCTATGGACTTAAGGTCTTTCTTATACACCCTGGAAGCAAGAGACTTCAGAATGAACGAATACAGGATATATGACTCTTAGGGTAGACCCTTAAGAGTAAGGAAGATAATGCGGATGGGTAATTGGGTTGATTGTTTGATGTTTAAACATAAAAATTATATTATTGTGGGTTGAAAACCCTATGTAGTCACCAGGTTTCCCAACCTGACCCACTCAAGCTTATTTGTATCACAGGTGTCGATACGAAACTACTATACACTGAGAGATTTAAAAGAGACGTAGATCACTAGTGTAAATTAATGTAAGTTCTGTTTATGCTTATGTTTCTGTATTAACGATGACATCCCAACGTTTTGAAAATGAATAAAATACATTTCTTCGGAAATTCTTTGATAACGCATTTATCATGTTTTTCTGGGAACAAATTCCGCAAAATTTTTGTTAAAATAAGTACTCTCATTTTTATAAAGGATAAACAAAATCTGTCTTTTCTGGCCGTGAAAATGGGGATGTCACAGTTGGTATCAGAGCATTAGTTTAAGCGAACTAGGAATATGGATTTATTTCTAGACTTATACTTAGAATGCTAAGCAATGATGGTGAGGAGTGTGTCTAACAAATTTTAGGAAAGTACACTTAAATAGACACGAGCACTAGCTCATTTAGGGAAGATGCCTATATTACTTTATGTGCTAAATGACTGTGATGTTTTATGATGTTATCGTTTGATCGGATCTATGGTCTGTTGCTGACCGGATCTGGAATTTTATGTGTTCAGATTTCTAAACGTTTGATTACGGTATTAGAACTGGCATGTAACTTTTCGGAGTAATAAGGAGGACTACACGTCTAAATCTTCTCTATCTATATTCTCGTCTCGATGCATGCTTCCGTGAAAATAACGTCATGGTGAAGACTCATAGAGAATTGAGAAAATAAAGGAAATGAAAAGTCTTATGATAGTGAATGACACCTATCGGAAGATATCGTAAGAGTGGTATCTTGCCTTTAGAATATGTCAGGCAGTACCTTTAGAGGAGTACGGTACGTCCGAAGTACACCTTCGATTGGCGGGAAGGTGGAACGATTGGTGTAATTCCCGAAGTTGTCCCATCGTATGGCATTTCCACCACCAACCGAGTTGACGTAGAATTGATGATACGCATGGAAGAAGTCCTAGTAGAGTCTAGGGAAAATTTTATGATTGTTTGGACACATTTATATGTGTTAAAATTGTTTTTTTTGTGATAAATGACTTGGAAAACTGCGAGACAATACTTAGGACGAGTATGAGTAGGTGTGAATGGTAGAAGAGGCCTATACTACCAGAATCACAGGACTCGCACTTAGATCAGGGAAAGTCACAAGGTTACCAAGGAGCTAGTAATTGATTTCGTTTTATTCAAGTATGTCGTTACCATTGTTTCGGTAAAGACTAAGAAGATGATTGTTATTCCGACCCTAGTGGTCATATCAAAGTGAGTTCGACTACGACGAGTATGTTACGTGGTTCAAAGAACCAAGTTCGATGTAGCATCTGACTTAAGCCGGAAGATTGAAATAAAAGATAATCAAAGCGATCAGTAGAGGTATTGCGATAGTTGCTTGTAGCTAGAAATGCTACCTTTTAAGATGAGATTAGAACATGAAGGAAAGTATAGTCTGTTCTGGAAGACTCTAAGAGACCTGAGTCTAAGCAACATACGATGATAGGTCATTAGAATATGACACATCGTTCCATTGTATTTATAAAAGAACTTATCTTAAGTTCGTATCCAGTGAGGATCGAGATTGCGACTTGAAGGTCATAATTTGGAGTCTAACGTGAGATAGGGAGCAAGTGCAAGATCGAGCACCCCCTGCAGTCAAGGAGTCCAAGAGTTAGATACTCATTCGAAGGAACAAAGAAGTTACGATTATTACCTAGGATGAAGAGATAACGTATGGAGTCATTATACTGCCCTGTTTCGTTGATGATTCCGGGACGTAATCATCCTAAGGGGGAGATAATTGTAATGCCCGCAGATCCGGGCTAATTAATTTAGAGACAATAAGCATCAAAAATAAGTTTTTGATTGAAGATTATTTAGAAGGATTAATCTTTTCCAAGTGGTAGTATATGTTACAAGGATTCCGTACATATAAATAACGCCGAAATCCGAGTTATAACGAAGAAGTTATGACCCGTCGAAGTTTTTCGGCAAACCCGCACGGCACCGGGAGACGTAAATAGTAAATTTACAATGGAGGACTTTTTAGCCTTATAAATCTAAACAAGAGTTGTAGTATACGTTAAACCGAGAACATATAAAAAAAGAACGTCCAAATCTGACTTCGTATGAGGAAGTTATGAATTTTCTAAGATTTGGCATAACAGTGCACGGCCCGAAACTCGAATTTTAGATCGAGCGGTTTTTGGCCTACGTGACCTAAATGAGAGTTGAAGATCTCATTAATAGGAACTCAACGGTAAAAAGACAGACGAAAACGGAGTTCGTATGTAGAAGTTATGAATTTTACGCGGACATTTAACAGTATAATCTCCTCGTGCTGTTAAATTTAAGATCGGTCGTGAATTAGCCGACGGTGTCAAAATGAAAGTTGTAGATCTTATTTTTACCTATGCGTGGATATAAATAACGTCAAAAACGGAGCTCGTATTCGAAATTTATGAATTTTTGAAAATCGGCTGATTTCCACCCTATGTGCGATGCCACGTGTCAGCACCTGGCTCAGACTTGGAGCCCAAGCTTACTCACGACGTGAACATCAAGAAATTCACGACGTGAATCTTCCTCCAGCCCCTATAAACAAGAGGTGAATCCCTCTTCATTCCTCACACCTCTCATCACTTCCCCCTCTCTCTAGAACCTCTCTCTAGCCCCGAAAACCACCGAAAAGCCTAGGGAACCTCCCTAGCACGAGGCGGAAGCCCCGGAGCACCCGACGGATCCGAGAAAATAGCCTTTCGGCTCAGGAACACTGCTCCAGCGGAGCCCGGTTTTGAGAAAAACTCGATGTAACTGAGCTACGCCTAACCTATCTTTAGTATGGCTTATGTTTCAATATGGTAATATTATTAGGACCTTATAATAAATATTTGAGCTATTATTATGATTTATATAAGTGTTGTTATAATATCTTTTTAACCACTCGTGGTATGGGAAATCTGGTTTGGAGGGCCGCTTGGGTTGCTGGATTTCAGAAGTGCTATATACCAAAATGGTCCTGCCCTCCGGTGTTCCATGTCTGGCCCCTGTCTGTACATAGTGGGTGAAGAGTATTGTTTTAACGCTTATATAATAGTAATAATAGCAAGACTATTAATTAGTCTCGGTTAACATTAGACTAAACTCTAGTGGTAATGATACTAGGTTTTGTCCAAGGAAATTGTTTTAAGTAAACGAAGTGTTGTCTGAGTACAGAGTCACCACCTTATCAGGTGAGTGCATAGTTACTTTCATCTTACACATAGATATGAAGTATTTTATATAAATTACGTGCTACGTGTGCATATTATCTATATACTTGCTATCTATGATGGATGAATGTTTTTTTATACATGTTTTAAATGATTTAAACTATATATGTATTTTATATCTACAAATATGTTGGGTATAACATGGGTAGATGAATGATGAGAGATAAAAGATGATATGAGTAAACATTGACACCTATAGACTTAGTGCCTAATAAATAACATCGGCAGCTATGGACTTAGTGCCTATTAGATAAACAATGGTAGCTATGGACTTAGTACCTATTAGATAAACACTGGTAGCTATGGACTTAGTACCTGTTAGATAAACGTTGGTAGCTATGGACTTAGTACCTATTAGATAAACACTGGTAGCTATGGATTTAGTACCTGATGAATGAACCTTACCAGCTATGGAATTAGTGCTTTACGAACAAGCATTGACAGCTATGGACTTAGTGACTGTCTTATACACCCTGGAAGCAAGGGACTTCGGAATGAACAAATGCAGCATAGATGACTCTTAGGGTAGACCCTTAAGAGTAAGGAAGATAATGGGGATGGGTAATTGGTTTGATTGTTAGATGTTTAAACATAAAAATTATATTATTTAGGTTGAAAACCCTATGTACTCACCAGGTTTCCCAACCTGACGCACTTAAGCTTATTTGTATCACAGGTGTCGATATGAAGCTACTATACACTGAGAGATTCAAAAGAGACGTAGATCACTAGTGTAAATGAATGTAAGTTCTGTTTATTCTTATGATTCTGTATTAACGATGACATCCCAACGTTTTGAAAATGAATAAAATACATTTCTTCGGAAATGCTTTGATAACGCATTTATCGTTGTTTTTCTGGGAACAAATTCCGCAAAATTTTTATTGAAAGAAGTACTCTAATTTTTATAAAGCATAAACAAAACCGGTCTTTTCTGGCCGTGAAAATGGGGATGTCACACACTCCCTCCTCAAAGTCTCTAGCACTTCCCTCAAGTGCGCCTCGTGCTGCTCCTGAGTCTTGGAATAAACCACGATATCATCAATGAACACAATCACAGACCGATCCAGCATCGATCTGCACACGCGGTTCATGAAATCCATGAACGCGGTTGGAGCATTGGTGAGCCCAAAAGGCATCACCACAAACTCGTAATGACCATAACGATTCCGGAAAGCTGTTTTCTGCACATCCTCATCCCTAACCCTCATTCGATGATATCCCGATCGCAAATCAATCTTGGAGTCTGAAGCTGGTAAAAAAGTTCATCAATCCTCGGGAGTGGATAACAGTTCTTCACTGTTACCTTATTCGGCTCCCAGTAGTGAATACACATACGATGAGACCCATCCTTCTTATTCACAAAAAACATTGGTGCTCCCCAAGGCGAACTGCTCGGTCGAATGAATCCCTTGTCTAACACCTCCTGCAGCTGTGTAGACAACTCTTGCATCTCGGGAGGAGCCAACCGATACGGTATTTCGCTATCAGAGCCGCACCAGGAACCAGATAAATCCTGAACTCGACCTGCCTCTCTGGAGGCACCCCACGTAAATCCTCTGGAAACACATCGTAATAATCCCGCACAAACGGGACACCATCCACAGTCACCTTACCCTTATCCCGGGTATCCATAACATAGGCGACATATCCGGAACAACTCTGTTGAATATAGCATCTGGCCCTCGCTGCTGAACATAATAACAACCCACTCTAACCTATCTCTCCCTATACCACTAACTCTCCCCCACTTGGGGTTCGAATCTAGACTAATAGCTGCTCACAGTCAATCACTGCCCCATTGGGGCTCAACCAATTTATGCCTACGATAACCTTGTTCGCACACAACGGAATGGAAACCAAATCCACAAAATACTGCTCACTGAACAACTGAAGAGTACAACCCCAATGAACCCTTGAAACCCGAACAAACCTATCGTCAGCAATCTTGACATCTAGAGGAAAATCCAGCTCTGCCGGAGCTCCGGTAAACCTCTTGTTAAGCGCAAGCGATACGAAGGATCGGGTAGCCCCCGAATCAAACAATACCAAAGCAGAAATATCGTTCACAAGGAACGGTCCTAAAATAAAATACATAAATATAAGAAGAAATTCAATATAAATAGAGAGATAAGGGGAAGATACATACCCTTCACCATGTGGGGAGTTGCTCGAGCCTCCTCGGCTGTCAGCTGAAAAGACTTGCTCTTCACCACAGGTGCATCCGGCCGACCTTGGCGGCTGTTAGTAATCCGAAGAGTTGCAGGAGTGGGTGCTAACACCAGTCCTGTTGCAGCCAAACTCGGAAAATGAGCCTTCTTGTGGCCCCTATAATTGAAATGAAAGCAAATCGGATCAGATATCGGGGTGATGGTGGTAGTAGCAATGCAATCCATGCTAATATGACCTGTCCGGCCGCACTTGAAGCAGCCCAAACCACCCACCCTGCACACTCCCTCGTGCACCTTGTCGTACTTGCCACAACGGCTCCGACCCTGATGGCCTCTCGACCTGAAATCAGATACCTTGGGCCTCTTGCCTGAACCCTCAACATTCGGCACATAATCTGGCTTCCTCTTCTTCTCCATCTACATATCAATCTCCCTCTCTCTAGCCCTCACTATCATATCCTCCAGCATCTTGTAGCTGGATCGGTTCACAAACTGCCGAATGTCACTCCTCAAAATCTCACGATACCAAGCCTTCTACATCCCCTTATCCGCCACATACTGCGGAACCAAAAGTTCCCTCTCCCAGAACATCGAGGTGATCTCAGCCACCGTCTCAATAGTCTGGCGGAGATACTAAAACTCTCGCACCAACTGCTGCACCTCAATCACCGGTGCGAACTCAACCCTGAACCTGGTCACAAAATCATTACAGGTCATCAATTCGACAACCTAATCAACAACTGTGCCCCTGACCTCCTACAACCAATCCCATGCCTTGTCCTTTAGAAGACAAGAGGCAAGTATGACCTTTTCCCCCTCGGGGAAACTGCTGGTGCGGAAGGCGTTAGCACCATCTGCTAACCGCCTCCTGCTCGCTATCAGTCCTTCGCCCCGTGATAGTCCGGAGCTTCACATGCCCGGAAATGCCTGAAGGTCAATGAACACGCCCAACCAAGGCCATCATCTCAGAGCGAAAGGCGCTCAACAGCTCATCCAGAATCTTCAGAATGCCCTCCTTGACCGTACCAAAGATCATAGGAGTCTGCTCAAGAATGCAACGCGTAATCTCATACGAGATGAACTCCCTAGTCTAATCATCTAGCTGCCCGACTCCAAAACCTGAGCCTGAGCCCTCTCCAGCACCAGAACTGCCAATAAGTCTGCCTCGCAATGTCACCATACTGAAAATAGACCATATAAACCATCAAAATACGCATCAAAATATATCGAGGGATCTCAACTCTACAAGCTTCCTGGTTTCATCGCAACCCTCCTTGACTCAAGTATGGATCTTATTCTTCCAGTAGTACGGGCCCATACTACCTTCCTTATCTATCTGTACTTTCCTCAAGTATTTCCTCGATTCCTCCAAGTCACATTATATCCATTCAATCAACCCTCATCAAAACAAGGCTCCCAGCACTAGATCTCATCCTAGGTTTTCCTAGGGCAAAATCCACACCACTCTCCTCCATTAGCTGCAGAAGGAACTCCCGCTAACTTCCTCTAACTAGCTCACGAATATAATTACATATTACTAAAACCATATAATTCTTCGAATGAGAGGTCTCACACTACAACGGTTCGACTCAAACAAGAGCTACGCAATAGAGTTAAAACCTAACCTTCTAAAATTATTTAGTTCCCAAAATATGTAACTTAGCATATTCGCTTACTATTTAGTTCAAGCTAGTGATAACTCCTAGAAAACACAAAGCAAGCAGCATTCAAGCATCAAGTAATCATAACCAAGCATCACCTAATCAGGCCATCCTATCACTGACTAATCAATACTAGCATGCAAGTCTACAAGCTCATACAATAGGCATACAAATTCATCTCCCCTAGCATTCTATCATGCAAAAACTAAGCAGATCCTTAGCCCTAACTAGCATGCGATTCACATATTCACAGATCAAATCATATCAGATAACATGTATGGGTATTTTGGGAAAACTTACTTAAGCTCGGCTGATTGCATGCACCACACCCTTTCTGGTCTTAGAAAACTCTTTCCTTAAAATACATTTCTTTTTGAAAAACTTTACCAAATCCTCAGTTTAAGTTCAGACACACGCGAGAGTATGTCCGAATCCCTCAAACCTAGCTCTGATACCAACTTGTAACGTCCCAAAAATAAGACCCAAAATTTTCATTTTTAAATTAATAAAACCAGTATCACAAACACATCATCATACAAATCCAGATAAAACAAATGTATCAATCATCATGTCCCATCAGAGTAAATCAAGAAAATGCGGAATGAGGTGGTGTGTGCTCTACTATCATCCCGAGCTCTTCCCTTTGGATCTGGAAGTACCTTAAACATAAACTGAAATCTATAAGCACAAAACTTAGTGAGTTCCAATATGACCCAAACCGAAGCCCAAAATATCTGAAGCCCAACCTCTCTTTAGGGCTTGTACGCTAAGCGTACTCGCTTTAGGGCTTGTACGCTAAGCGTACATGGTTGTACGACCAACGTACTCCCTGATTTAGCCAACTTTCATTTCTAGCTCTTAATCCATTAAGACTTTACTCCAAAACCTAGATCTGACTTCCCTGAGATGGTTTATCACGTAAATTTGCCAACTTTACATGCATGCATGGCTTAATGAGACTCTAGAGCTCAAAAGAGCTTAATAAATGACTTAATGCATGCATGAGACCATAAACCCCATAAAGTTTGCACCTTTAAGCTTAAGAAACTCATAATATGCCTAGACGTAAAAGGATATGCCCCACAAATGACTTAACTCATCAAACTAACCCACAAGGACCAAAAACATAAAAACCATGACATGAAGAGATCTAATCATACAAGGATCAAGGTTGGGACTTTATACCTCAAAAGTCACCAAGAGACGGAGCTAAATTTGGATCTCAACTAGTACGCTAAGCGTACCCAATGGTACGCCCCATGTACTAACTCTAAGGACTAAATTGCAATAAATTAAATATAAAGGGAAAAAGGAAACATACTCATAACAAGCACTACATCAACTCCGCAAGGTATGTAGGACAATTCCTTTTGCAATGGCCAATGACACCATATTCAAAGCATGTGTTTTCTTTGGCCACCTTCTCATTCTTCTTCTTAGGTTGAGGGGTTTAGGCAACCTTTTTTCCCTTACCCTTAATAAACTTAGCCTTGGAATTCTTGGCTTTAGGTTTCTTGGTTCCTCATTCACTAATTGAGAAAACATGAGTAGTTTTGATGAGAATGTTCTTCTCAGCATTTTTCAACATCACATGCAACTCTAATATAGGTTTTCCCAATAATTCATGTTGCAATTCATGAAGAATGTATCATACGATTTCGACAATGAGTTGAGGATCAAGTCTGTAGCCAACTCATTGGAAATAGGAGAACCATGTCTCTCTAGATGATTAATGTGACTCTTCATCTTGAGTACATGTGAGCTTACATTCTGTTTGTCTCCCATCTTACACCCATGTAACACTCTTACAGTCTCAAAGCGTTCCGTCCTCTCTTGTGGTTGGAACATTTCCTTCAGTTGGGTGATGATTTCATATGATGGGAGATGTTCTACGTCCTTCTGGAGGTCTGGTATCATCATGGCTACCAAAAAGCTCGCAATCTTGATTGAATAATCTACATGTTTTGTAAGGAGCCCTGGAAGTAGGAGCATGCTCATCGGGGATAGGAGCATCAATCACATACACTTTATTTTCTGGCATGAGGACAATTCTCAAGTTTCGATGCCAATCGAAAAAAATTCATATTTTAAGTTTCTCCTTATCAAGGAGTGATCGAAGGTAATTGTTGTAGTGGTTTGGATTTTGGGCCATCTATAAAATTTAAAGTTTATTTAATTATTTTTATGTTTTTAATTCTTTAATAATTAATACCTTTTTGTTTCCATAAACACTAATTAATTAAAGTCTAGGATCCAACGTTGCAAATCAAATAATCGGTTAGGTGGCCTTCATCTCGTTATTTATTTCAACAAGTAGGTAACGATTACCAATTACATCCAAATGTAATTCCTAGTTATATGGGATCCTTAACAACCTTTTGTTAATTTATATGTTTGATCCATCTATGCCTTTGGTCTCTAATGCTTAGGTGACCTTTATCATAAAAGACTCCCCATCAAGTCATCCATCTTAAAAGGCATGTAGAATCGGCACATAACTAGTGGTTAGGTGACCTTTATCCCACTAGAAATTGCAAAACTACCTCGAACATCAAAAGATAAATCCAAGTGGTTAGGTGACCTTTATCCCACAAGGACCATACAAGTGATGAGTGAGTGTCTTTTAAGGGGACGAAATAGACTTACATTTTAAATGGATTTATATGTTTTATAATTCTAGTTTTAAAGACCATATTGTGTCATGTATATTGCATGCATTCAATAATACACCATACTTTTTAGAAAATCATATTTTCTTTTATTGGTTCATTTTACTTTAACTTTTAATATCTTGTATTAACTTTTGAGTTTGTGTGTTTGGACCCGATTTTAGTCTTTTAATAACCTTTTATTATTTTAGACTTGTAGTTTGTCATGAGTTTTAGAATCTCTATTTTATCCCATTTTCCCAATTTCAAAAACTTGAAGACTTTTAGAATAAAACTCCTTTTATTTGAAAATCTGTTTTTAGCATCTTATGTTTAAAATTATTGGTTTTTAAAATAACAAACTCCATGATGATATGTATTTAGTTGTTTGGTTGTCTAGCATGCAAAATCCTATTTTCATCCATACAAACAAAATAACAATAAACAACCATCACACATAAACATGGGTGCATAATCCAAGCCATAACTATGTGATATTTCATATGAGCCATACATGAAATATCAACTCCTTTTACTAAGGGACATTAGGGACCAAAATCTTCAAGAGATGTTGTTCTTGAAGCTCCCACTTGCGAAAACATCCATTGCGTGCAGGATGTTGAATTCTCTATTAATTCTAAATCGTTCCAGCAACATGCAACACTTCACAGAAAAGGTTGGGTTTGGGGCTGTTGCTTCAGCTTCACAAAATCTGAAGCAACACTTTCAACAACACTTTATAGAAAAGGTTGTGATTTCCACTGCTATTAAAATTAATAAATTCCAACTTGCGAAAACAACCTATGCGTGCAAGATGTTGAATTCTCGATTATTTCTAAATCGTTCCAGCAACGTGCAACACTTCATAGAAAAGGTTGCGTTTGGGCCTATTGCTTCAGCTTCACAGAATCGAATGCAACACTTTACAGAAAAGGTTGTGCTTTCCACTATTATTTAAATTAATAAATTCCAATGCTTTTCGATCTTCAAAATGGCTACATCTTCATTTCTTGTTACATTTTAATGTACGTATACTCGATTACAAACTAATATAATATTTACAACAAAAAATGAAGAAATTCCAATTACTATTACAAACCATTCAAATAAATAAATAAAATTACAACCATATCGGTAACATCCCAAAATCACAATAAAAGTTTTCATTTTTAATTAAAGATAAATCATTGTTTTCAATCAAACCCTAGTCATAAGAACCCAAGATCAAGTACAAATGTTCCAAAATCAATGTATCATAACATCTCCAAAACATATCACCGAAGAATGTGTACGATGACACCTTTTCTTTTCCCCGATCATCTGATGTACCTGAAACATAAAACTTAAAATGTAAGCCAAAGCTTAGTGAGTTCCCCCAAAGTACCACATACAACCAATACACATAACAACATACATATATGAGCCTTCAACCTGACTGGACCACCTCCTAGGGCCAACATCCTATCTGGACCGCTCTCTGGGCCTTCGGCCTGACTGGTCCGCCTCTCGGGCCTTTAGTCTATCCAGACCGCCCCGAGTATCTTGGCCTTCAGCACAAAGTAGGACCGCCTTAACCCAACAAACCGTAACATGATGACATATATAATAACAATCATCAACCAACAACACAGGTAATAATAAAGATCTACCAATCTAACGCGTACTCAGTGAACACGGGTAATCATACAGATCTACCAATCTAACATATAACCAACATAACATCAATCCAATATACCATGATACATAATCCAGTGGGCCGATATTGGTGCCTTCGACCCACAAGTACATTGAGGAAAACTCACCTCACAGTCTGATAAGATAGCTGAACATATCACAACTCCAACTGCTGACCTACGGGGTACCTATACAACAAACAATGACCTAGTCTCAAACTACTGCTCAAAATACCCAAAATACCCCTAAGTCAAACTTCGTCAAAATCCTGGTCAAAGTTATGGTCAAAAAATCAAGGATTCCATCTAGGCTGAGTACGCCCTGCATACTCACTTCTACGCCCAGCATAGAGGGTGTCCTTCCAAAACACAAGATCGATCCATGGTACGCACATCGTACCCCCAGGTACGTCCAACGTACCAGAGCTGAATCTCCAATTCACTATTAAGCTCTTATTTTGTTAAGCCAAGGCACCAAACTTCAGATCCAGATAAAAAGAGAAGTCTTAATGGATAAAGTCTTTGACTTTATCCATTTGCATGCATACAAGAGGGTAAAAACTCTAACCCTTGGTCCAAAAGTCATCCAAAGTCCCAAAACTCTTGCATGTCTCAATGATAATGCCAAAGCTCCCATTTTTATGAATCTATGAGCTCAAAACTAGAGATAACTACATTTTAAGGGCTTGGAGTAGCTCGTACTCCACTAGACCAAACAATGGGACCAAAAATGCATACAAACTATAGACTAACAAGATCTAAGAAAATAACACATCAAGATCCAAGGCAAGATACCTCTGGATCTAAGATGCCTTGAGCTTCGAATTTGATTCCAGTTCTTTTTTCTTCCTTCAAGATCACCAAAAGCACACTTTCAAGCTCAAAGTGATCATACAATGGATTAGGGTTTGCAAGGGACGATTTGGGAGATGGAGGCTGATAAAGGAAGAGGTCTTGAAGAGATAATGGTAATTAAATAGGGATCAAACCCTAAAAATTAGGGTTTGACGGTCAACTACTTACGCCCGACGTAAGCTGAAGTACACCCAACATACTAGGCAGACACATGTTTTTCACTTAAGGAGCCAAGGGACCATTTTTAAAAATAAATTCCATACTAAGGGTATAAATGGAAAATACATGGATCAAGGTGTTACAATTCTCCCCCACTTGAATCAGACTTCATCCTCTAAGTCCGATGTTACGAATAACTCAAGTTAGTGATCTCGCATCTCTGCCTCGGGTTCCCAAGTCCATTCGGAACCCTTCCGATGTTGCTACTGAACTTTGACCAATGGAACCACCTTGTTGCGCAAGGCCTTCGTTTTCCTATCCAAAATCGCCAATGGTCTCTCAACATAGTTCGGGCGATCATCAACCTGAATATCATCTAAAGGAACCACTGCTAAATCATCAGCTACACACTTCCATAGCTGAGAGATGTGAAAGGTGCTATGAATCTGACTGAGCTTCTCAGGCAGGTCCAGTCGATGAGCTACCCTACCAACCCTGACAATCACTCGAAAGGGACCAATATATTAGGGCCCTAACTTTACCCTCTTCCCTGAAGCGTATTACACCTTTCCAGGGTGATGCCTTCAGTAAAACCATATCGCCAACCTAGAACTCCAACTCAGATCGACGCCTGTCAGCATAACTCTTTAGCCAACTCTAAGCTGTCTACGACCTTTGTCCGATTTGTTGAATAAGCTCTATCGTCTGAAGAACTACCTCAGTCTTTCCCATGACCCTGTGACCGACCTCTCCCCAACAGACTGGGGTACGACACTTCTTACCATAAAGAAGGTCAAAAGGAGGTGCACCGATACTGGTGTGATAGTTGTTGTTGTAAGACAACTCAGCATGGGGAAGGTAGGAGTCCCAAATCCCATCGAAATCTATGACACAAACCATCAACATATCCTCAAAAGGAGGTGCACCGATACATGAAACCATTAACAACTGGGTAACCATAAAGCTTAGCGAGTCTCCCCCAAAATACCACCATATAAATAGATCACATATACAATCAAACATGTCGGGTCCAGTCAACCATCGAGTTGGAATAACCCAGGCGTCGACCTTCGGGTCCAGTCATCCTTGGGATGGAATACCAGGTTGGAATACCAATATACAACAGGTCCAATCAGCCATCGGGCTGGAATACCCAGGGTTTTTTGGCCTACCACCTTAACCCTACCGCTCTTCCTGAGCCTCCGTGCCTACGACTTACAGCCGACCCGCACCAAGTACCTTGGCCTATCGCACAAAGCAGGACCGCCTCTACCCAACCAAACACAATATGTCGACATATAAACAATCAGGATCAAGTAGGCACATAATACAGGCGAACAACAATCATACAACTCACTATTTCCTATTAATCATTCCCGCTACCAGCTAACCCCTTATAATGCGTAACCATAAGTAACCAGAGGTGAGATAGCCACCCGAACAAATGGTCCTACTCTAGAGCCACAACCAAACAAGGAACAGGCAAGAGAGCCTAGACCAAGAGTTCTCAGGCTATCCTATATGACCACCGACAGTCCCTAAGGGAAATCCGTAGATGATAACCAGCATCACAAATAACATATAGTTTTACAGGTTATTACCACAAAGCAACATACTCAAATACCAGGAGACAGATCCAACTGATCACTACAGCATACCAACATACTCAATACCAGAACACAGATCTAACAGATCACTACATCATAGCATCATACTCAATACCAGAACACAAATCTATCAGATTACTACACCATAGCAGCATACTCTATACCATAACACATATCTAATAGATCCTACAACATAGTAGCATACTAAATATCAACAATCCAAGGAATGCATGGCCGTATATACTAAGAGGTGAGATAGTCACCCAGACAGGTGATCCTACTCTAGAACCACAACCAAATAAGGACCAGGTAAGAGAGCTTATATCAAGAGTCCTCAGTCTATCCTACATGACTATATACAGTCCCTAGGGCATCCCTCTGCTAACTTATAACCAAAACTAGTGGGTCGTCATTGGTGCCTTCAACCCACGGATACAGTGAGAAGAAACTCACCCTGATGTGCGCATAGATAACCATTGTAGCAATGACGGACTCTACCATCTTCAACTCACTTCCAATCACCTATAGGAAGATACTTGAGTCAATACCTGATCACAGGTCATAGTCACTTGCAACAGTGTCCACCTCACATGAAATGACGATTAGGGTTTCACATGAAATGACGATTGGGATTAATTAATAACACTTAACCCATTAAGGACTTAATCACCTAAGGGTAGGACTAATTAAGGGTTGACATAGTCACTCTCGGGTGAAATAATAATCCAATCAACAGCCCAAATTCATGTCTGATCATTGTCCAAAATAGAGCTTCCCGATTCTAGGGTTTCCACAAGAAATGATAATTAGGGTTAGTGTTCCACACTTATCCCCTTAAGGACATAATCTATTAATTCCAAAATTGCATTAAGTTAATTGTACATAATTTTTAAGTATTATTTTAAGTTTACTTAATAGCTTTAACGCGGGTCCCGACCAACTCCAAACTAGGGTTTTCTTGACATTAGGGTTTTCTAAATCCTAATTAGGGTTTCCAACCCAAACGCATGTCACTCGGTCTAACGTTAGATGATTAGTTAATTATATAAATATATATTTAATAAATTGGGCACCACCCACTGCCAACTCGGGCAGTGGTGGTTGGCGGCGGTTCGCGGTGGCAGCCACTACCTCACTGTGGTGGTGGTGGTTTCCGAGTCAAAATCCGGCAACAAGCACCCAATACATTATTTTATGCAGAAAAACACATACACACATTAATTCATGCCCACAGCCACCCAACACGGCGGCTGGTAGCGGCAGAAGGTGGCAGTAAGGTGACAGCCACCATGGTTGGCTGCCATGGTGGTTTCCCATGTTTTCCGGTCAAATAACACATACACACACCTCAAAAACACGAACTGGCACTACATAAACACACCCACAACCACCATCTCGGCGGCAACGGCGACCAGAGATAAGCTGTGAAAAGGACTGTCACATGGAGTGACGGAGGGGACGGTCAGTCACGAGCAAGCTGCTACGGAACAGAGTGAAAGCAGAAGGAGAAGGGGTGGTCGCAGCGGGGAATGGATGTTGCGCCTCCACCGAAGAACGACAGGAACGACCATTATTCCCGGTTCCGACGACCCTGTAATTCAGCGTCTACGTGATGCTCTTCGTCGTTGTCGGCAGTTGCAACGACGGGTTGGCTTCGGTGGTTTCCGGCTTCAACAGTGGCTAGGAGGTGGCGGCGACCGGAGGTAGGGGTATAAGGGTGACGAATGAAGGATATGTTTAGGGTTAGGGTTTCCTTTGGGTGTTGCATCCTTAAAACGAGAAGGGAAGGGGACCGGGTTCAAGTCTCGTGTCTCAATTCAAACATCAACCCATATTTACATTTCCGGTCCCTCCCCCCTCAATTCCTTTTTAAACTAAGCCCACTAATTACCAAATAGCCTCCAACTTCCAAAATTCATTGCAATCCAAGTCCCAATGTTACAATATAGACCCTAAATTCTTGAAATTATATCATTTAACTCCTTATGACTAACACTGATAAAATATTACGGATTTAGGGCTAAAATAAAATAAAATATAAAATACATCTTGGGGTTTTAGGGCTTATCGTTTATTTATTTACCTATTTTATTTATTTATTTATTTATTTTATTTTATTATTTTATTTTATTTTATTTTACTTATTTTATTTTAAACGGAATGTTACAATTCTCCCCCACTTAAATTAGATTTCGTCCTCGAAAACAGCTCTCGCTTCTAGTTCAAGATGCACTTCCCCACAACAACCAAGATGAACGAATATACGCGGAATCAATCGGTCTCTGAAGTTCTCGGCCAAACGTCGACGCTCTAATCCCGCACCAACAGGGCATCACCGCAATGGAAACTAACTGATCTCATATTGAATTGAACCACACTCTTACTCTGCTCCGACAGCCCAGCTGAGTTATCCACTATCAACACTGGGGCTTACCCCCGATCAGACGATAACAGTCAAGCAAACCCTCAACCTGGCTCCAAACACCCTACGGTCCAAGCATAAGCGCGCCTTGCAGATGCTATCACAACCAATACGATTACTAATCAAAGGGAAAATCCAACAGTTGGCAGTGATCTTGTCGCAAAACCCGAAGATTTAGCAGTTGTGATGAAATCTGGAATGTAACAACGTAAATTTTCAAACCAAATTTTTTCATTTTTAATTATCACAATCACATATCATAATTCTCGAAAAGCTCAAGTATCAGTGTCAAACATATTTCAAATAGTTTTTCACAAATCCAGGATCCACAATAAATAAAATCTCCAGCTTAGGTGTGTGTGTGTGTACAATCAAGCCGGTGCCTTCCCGCGATCCTCTGAGATACCTGAAACACATAACACATAACACGGTAAGCACGAAGCTTAGTGAGTTCCCCAAAATACCACGCACAAATAACTAGCCACTCGAGGCTATAACTCTGTAAGACCCTCCGGTCAATGTGTCTCAGTGGGACCCTCCAGTCCCACAGCTCGTTGGACCCACTGGTCCGGTCTAGGTGAGAACCCTCCGGTCTCACTACTCGTTGGACCCTCCAGTCCGGTCTAAGTGAGGACCCTCCGGTCTCATTATTCGTTGTACCCTCTGGTCCGGTCTAAATATCACATAATATAGCACACAGCACATATCACATAGAAAATGCATAGCTCAAGCAAGCACATAAGGCCCTCTGGTCACACATAACTACCACTCTAGGTAAAGTATAGTGAGAAGACTCACCTCGAAGCGAGCAAGCTAATACACCTCGTACGTGAATCACCGATCTAGCCTCCGCCTAATACATGTGGTGATTATCTCTACATAGAACATTATTCTAATAATTTCATACTAACCCCTATCTAACTCTTGGTAAGGGCAAAAGACCCTTCTACCCCTCCATGGTCTCCATTACTCATATTTGGTCAAAACTCCAACGTCAACAGAAGTCAAACTTTAGTCAACAGTCCATGTTGAATCAACTCGTCGAGTGCATCGGGGAGACTCATCGAGTCCCCTCGTTCCCTCAGAGACCTTATGAAAACCAACTCTACTCGTCGAGTAGACCTGTCAGCTCGTCGAGTTACAGCGTGCTCAGACTTATCGGGATAAACCCTAAGCGACTCGTCGAGTCAGTTCATGGACTCGGTGAGTTCATCCAGTCTATATTTCCATTCAGACGTTTTAAGGCAGATCTATCACTCCAAACTCTAGATCTAGACTCCCTAGGTTCGAATGTCACGTAAAGCTTCGATCTTTACGTTCATGCATGGCATATTTGCTCCAATATGCCATCACAAGCTCCAAAGAAGGTTGGATGCACATGAGCTTGTCTCTAGCTCAATAAAGCTTGGATCTTTGGGCTCTCAAGGCCTCCTATGGTCCAGATCTGAGGTCCTGACCTCAAACCATGCTCAAATAACTCAAGGACACAAGATGATTGGAAGGAAAACCCTAAAAGCTCCCAATAATGGGATCTAACAAACAAGAGGTCAAGATGAGAGCTTTATACCTCTGAATAGCAGCTAATGATAGAAGAATGCAAGATCCACAACCTCCTCTTGATTAGATCCACCAACTCTTCCAATCTTTCCTCCAAAAAGCTCAAGAATGCTCAAGATGGCCTCCTCTCTCTCTCTCTCTCTCTATGCAACGAAAAGAGCAGGTTAGGGTTTCTCTCTGGGGAAGGTGGCCGCAAAGGAGGCCATAAGTGCCTTTAAATAGGTCTCAAACCCGGGGATCTGGGGTTTTCACTCCCAGCGCCTACTCCGCGAGTCTACTCTCGGACTCATCGAGTAGATCATTAAACCCACGTGGCCACCCCGCTTCTACTCGGCGAGTCATAGCACCAACTCGTCGAGTAGATCAATGAACCTCAAAAATAAATAACTAAAATAACATACCTGGGAATCCGGATGTTACAATTCTCCCCCACTAGAATCAGACTTCGCCCTTGAAGTCATGCTCTGCAAATAACTCTGGATGCTGCTCCCGTATCTCTGACTCCGGCTCCCAAGTCAAATCGGACCCTCTCCGATGCTGCCACTGGACCTGAACCAGGGGCACTTACTTGTTCCTCAGAACCTTCACCTTTCGATCCAAGATCGCGGTCGGCCTCTCAATATAATTCAGGCTCACATCTACCTGAATGTCCTCCAGCGGTACCACTGTCGTTTCGTCGGCTACACACTTCCTCAACTGGGACACGTGGAAGGTGTTATGGATCTGACTCAACTCCGCAGGTAGCTCCAAACGATACGCTACCCTACCCACTCTAGCAGTCACCCTAAAAGGACCGATGTATCGGGGCCCAAGCTTGCCCCGTTTCCTGAATCGGATCACCCCTTTCCAGGGGGATACCTTCAGAAGGACAAAATCTCCAACCTGAAACTCGAGCTCGGATCGTCGCCTGTCTGCGTAACTCTTCTAGCGACTCTGGGCCGTTAGTAACCTCTGCCTGACCTGCTGAATCTACTCGGTCGTCTTGAGCACTATCTCAGTGCTACCCATCACTCGCTGTCCCACCTCTCCCCAACAGATAGGAGTCTGACACCTTCTCCCATAAAGGAGCTTGAATGGAGGCATACCAATGTTGGAATGGTGACTGTTGTTCTAAGAAAACTCAGCCAAGGGTAAGTAAGTGTCCCAACTTCCTCCAAAATCTATAACACATGCACGCAACATGTCTTCCAGTGTCTGAATCATTCGCTCGCTCTGCCCGTCTGTCTGTGGATGGTACGCGGTACTGAAGTGTAACCGGGTACCCAACTCCTCATGAAACTTCTTCCAGAATCTGGAAGTAAAACGCACGTCTCGATCTAACACTATCGAGGTCGGCACTCCATGCCGAGCTACCACCTCCCTCACATAAATCTCGTCCAATCTCTCCGCAGAAGAGCTCTCACTAATAGCAAGGAAGTGAGCACTCTTCGTCAGTCGATCCACAATCACCCAAATTGCGTCAACCCCACGTGCAGTTCTTGGTAACTTGGTGATAAAGTCCATCGAGATCTGCTCCCACTTCCACTGGGGAATCTCCAATGGATGCAATGTACCATGTGGTCGTTGGTGCTCTGCCTTGACCTGACGGCAGGTCAAGCACCTCTCAACTATCTAAGCAACATCCCTCTTCATACAGGGCCACCAATAGTCTCTCTTCAGGTCTAAATACATCTTAGTGGCCCCGGGATGGATTGAGAACCTCGATCTATGTGCCTCCTCCATCAGTACATGCCGAGCTCCGCCCGTATAGGGCACCCAAATCTGCCCTCGGAAAGTCATAAGTCCTCGGCTATCCGTCATAAACTCGGACACCTGTCCAATCACCCGCTCCCTCTTGCGGTTCTCTGGTCTCACGGCCTCCGCTTGGGCCTCTCGATGGTGTCTAAGACTGGATTCATCACCGTCATCCTCATATACACATCTCGGATCGGAGCGCTCACTACTTTGCGGCTTAGGGCGTCGACTACCATATTAGCCTTGCCCGGGTGATACAGGATCTCGCAGTTATAGTCTTTCACCACATCCAACCATCTCCTCTGTCTCATATTTAGGTTGGGCTGATCCATGAGATACTTCAGGCTCTTGTGGTCCGTGTATATGATACACCGAACCCCATATAAGTAGTGGTGCCAGATCTTGAGGGCGAACATCACCGCCCCCATCTCTAGATCGTGGTTGGGATATCTCGTCTCATGAGGCTTCAACTGCCTCGATGCGTATGGTATCACGTGTCCTCTCTGCATTAGCACCGCACCCATCCCGGATATAGATGCATCACAATAAACCACAAAGTCCTCCATTCCCTCGAGAAGGGCTAACATCGGGGCTTCGCACAACCTCTGGCGAAGAGTCTCAAATGAGGTCTGCTGCTCGGGACCCCAAGTAAAAGTAACGCCCTTCCGAGTCAACCTGGTGAGGGGGACAACAATCTTAGAGAAATCTCTGATAAACCTCCGGTAGTAGCCGTCCAATCCCAGGAAGCTCCTGATCTCGGTGGGGGATCTCGGCACCTCCCACCTCATCACTGCCTCAATCTTGGCCGGATCGACCAAAATCCCATTCTCATTAACGAGGTGTCCTAGGAACTAGACCTCTCGTAACCAGAAATCACACTTGGAGAATTTGGCATATAGCCTCTCCGATCTCAAAACTCCCGAAACTTCTCTAAGGTGCTCCTCATGTTGTTCCCCGGACCTCGACTACACAAGGATATCGTCAATGAACATGATCACCGATCGATCCAACATGGGTCTCCACACCCGGTTCATGAGATCCATGAATGCTGCCGGTGCATTGGTGAGCCCGAATGGCATCACCACAAACTCGTAATGCCCATAACGAGTCCTAAAAGCTGTCTTCTGAATATCCTCCTCGTGTACCCTCATCTGGTGATACCCTGATCTCACATCAATCTTGGAAAACCAAGATACACCCTGCAACTGATCGAACAGATCGCCGATCCTCGGAAGTGGGTAACGGTTCTTGACCGTCAGCTTATTCAACTCCCGGTAATCAATGCACATCCGGTGTGAACCATCCTTTTTCCTGACAAAAAGGATCGGCGCCCCCCAAGGTGAGCTACTCGGTCGTATAAAACCCTTCCCCAACAGCTCCTGAAGCTGCGAGGATAACTCCTGCATCTCGGGCGGCGCAAGGCGGTAAGGTGCCTTGGCAATAGGCGCCGCTCCCGGAACCAAATCAATCCGGAACTCCACCTGCCTATCGGGAGTCACCCCCGGCAACTCCTCGGCAAAAACATCCGGAAATTCACTCACTATCGGGACCTCAGTAATAGAACTCGGTCTCTCAGCAGTAACCCGCGTATCCATCACATACGCCAGAAAACCCATGCAACCCTGCTCTAAACTCTGTCTCGCTCGGGCATCAGAGCAGAAAGCTGATCCAGATCGGGTACCCTCACCATATACTGTAAGCACTCCCCCACTAGGGTCTCGTATGGTCACCAACTGACGTTCGCAGTCGATTATCGCTCCGTACCGACTCAACCAGTCCATGCCCACAATGACACAGACGTCACCCATCGCGATCAGCACCAGATCTATCGGAAACCCAACACCAAAAATCTCGAGTACGCATCCCCGGATTACATCAGTGGCAAACACCGCACGCTCATCGGCTATAGAAACTCTCAGAGTTCGACTCAATGACTCACGTCTGATACTGATGTGGTGACTAAATGCTAATGACACGAACGATCGACTCGCACTCGAGTCAAATAACACTAAGGCAGGTATAGAACTCACAAGAAAAGTACCTACACATATCACAATATAAGCATAAACAACTTAGAATAGAATAAAAAAAGAGTACATACCAGCCACGACATCGGGTGTTGCGCGGACTTCCTCCGCTGTCAACTGAAAGGCTCTCCCGCGAGCCTTCGGTGCCTCGGCCTTCGCTGGCCGACTCTCTGCAGCTCGAATAGCAGTAGGTGCAGCTCCCTGCGCTGATCCCTGAAGCAGCAGTGGGCACTCGGCCTTCCGATGGTCAGTCTGGTTGCAGTGAAAGCAAACTGCAAACCCCTTGGGGCAATCCCTCGCGATATGCCCCTCCCTGCCACACTTGTAGCACACCCCTGCTCTACACACCCCATCATGACTCTTGCCGCACTTCCCACAAGTGCGACCCTTCTGGCCCCCAGATCTCGAATCAACGGGCTTTGCCCGCTTGGCTGCCGGCTGAGACTGTGCCGGCCGCCGATCCCTCCCTTGAGAGTCCACCTCCTCCCTGGCCTGATTCTCTAGCTTGATCTCCCTCTTTCGGGCATTTTCCTGGAGCTCAGCAATTGTCCGGTAAGTCGAGTTCGCCACGAACTCACGAATGTCCCTCCTCAGTATGCTCAAATATCGGCTCATGCGTGCCTACTCAGTAGACACGTGCTCAGGGCAGAACGATGCCCTCTCATGGAACATCCTCGTGATCACCATCACAGACTCTGTCCTCTGCTTGAGGGACAAAAACTCCTGAGCTAACCGTTCCCTCTCCACCGGGGGAACATACTCATCTCGAAACATCGCAGTAAACCTCTCCCATGTCACTGCAGTGTGCTCTGCAGGAGTGTAACTAGCTGTCACAAACTTCCACCAGTCCTTCGCCCCCAAACAAAGCTGCTTCAGCGCGAATTGTACCCTCAAATGTTCCGGAAAGGAACAAGTGTAGAAACACCCCTCGATATCAGAAATCCATCTCATCGCGGCAATAGGATCCTGAGTCCCATCAAACTCTGGTGGCTTCGTGTTGCTGAACTCCCGGTACAGCAACGAGTCACCCCCCTGTGGCCTGGTAGCAGCGACAGCTGCGGTGCCTGCAGCAGCAGCAGCCTCAGTGACAGCAGCGTATCGCTCATCAAATTTCTCAACCAGGGTGGTCTTGATAGACCCAACCATCTCAGGAATCTCTGCTCGGATGGCTGCGGCCACCTCCTCATGAATCATCCTCCGAATCTCATCGTCGTTGGTACCACTGGTACCACTGACCCTGGGTTGTGGTGCGTACCCACCATGATGTCTCTGAAATACAACAAAAAATAATCAGAGACTCGCCCGAGTATACTCACACTCGATCACTCCCCCCTTACTTGTTCCTTGGCATCCCAAGGATTCTTACTTGGACTGCTCACCGACCCGGTGCTTCCAGTAGTACGGGCCCAATACTACCTTCCACATCGTATTTGTAATCACCCCAAGTCCTCCTCCTAGGATTTTAGATCACAAGTACTTTATATCTCGCCGAACACCGCCTACTCTCAAAAGCTCATTCCTGCTACCTACTCGTTCTCAAAGCAAATCACAGGTAGCAGTAACTCCTAGGCTAAGGTATCACAAATCAGGCCACTCTAGTCCAAAAATATGAAATACCTAGCCTACTCTCTAGCATGCATAATATATCTCATAGCACAGAAAGTAAGGGTATTTTGGGAAATCACCGTTCGGGCTCTGGCTGATTGTACACACCGCTCTTTTTCGTTTTTCTCTTAGAACTCTTGCTCGTTTTTAGAAAAAATCGTTTCTTTTGAAATTTTTTCTCAAATCCTTAGTTTGAGTCCAGACATACCCGAAGGTGCATCTGAATCCCTCAAACCAAGGCTCTGATACCAACTTGTAACAACGTAAATTTTCAAACCAAATTTTTTCATTTTTAATTATCACAATCACATAACATAATTCTCGAAAACCTCAAGTATCAATGTCAAACATATTTTAAATAGTTTTTTACAAATCCAGGATCCACAATAAATAAAATCTCCAGCTCAGGTGTGTGTGTGTGTACAATCAAGCCGGTGCCTTCCCGCGATCCTCTGAGGTACCTGAAACACATAACACATAACACGGTAAGCACGAAGCTTAGTGAGTTCCCCAAAATACCACACACAAATAACTAGCCACTCGAGGCTATATCTCTATAAGACCCTCCGATCAATGTGTCTCAGTGGGACCCTCCAGTCCCACAGCTCGTTTGACCCACTGGTCCGGTCTAGGTGAGAACCCTCCAGTCTCACTACTCGTTGGACCCTCCAGTCCGGTCTAAGTGAGGACCCTCCGGTCTCATCAGATGTTTTAGGGCAGATCTATCACTCCAAACTCTAGATCTAGACTCCCTAGGTTTGAATGTCACGTAAAGCTTCGATCTTTACGTTCATGCATGGCATATTTGCTCCAATATGCCATCACAAGCTCCAAAGAAGGTTGGATGCACATGAGCTTGCCTCTAGCTCAATAAAGCTTGGATCTTTGGGCTCTCAAGGCCTCCTATGGTCCATATCTGAGGTCCTGACCTCAAACCATGCTCAAATAACTCAAGGACACAAGATGATTGGAAGGAAAACCCTAAAAGCTCCCAAAAATGGGATCTAACAAACAAGAGGTCAATATGAGAGCTTTATACCTCTGAATAGCAGCTAATGACAGAAGAATGCAAGATCCACAACCTCCTCTTGATTAGATCCACCAACTCTTCCAATCTCTCCTCCAAAAAGCTCAAGAATGCTCAAGATGGCCTCTCTCTCTCTCTCTCTCTCTCTCTCTCTCTCTATGCAACGAAAAGAGCAGGTTAGGGTTTCTCTATGGGGAAGGTGGCCGCAAAGGAGGCTATAAGTTCCTTTAAATAGGTCTCAAACCCAGGGATCTAGCGTTTTCACTCCTAGCGCCTACTCGGCGAGTCTACTCTCGGACTCGTCGAGTACATCATTAAACCCACGTGGCCACCCCGCTTCTACTCGGCGAGTCATAGCACCAACTCGTCGAGTAGATCAATGAACCTCAAAAATAAATAACTAAAATAACATACCTGGGAATCCGGATGTTACATGGAACTTAGAGAAATCCGAATGGGAAACGAATCTTGGCACAAAGTCTTCCTGCTGCGAGGTTCCACTCTCCCCTACTTGAATTATGCTAGAATTAAGAACTTCATAGTCCTTCGATACCCCGACTAACTCGAACTCTAATACTTGGTGCCAACCACTGATATCCATATACATAGGACAATCTAAACCCACACAAAATTCCCAAATTCCAACACGCATACAATCGAGGACAAGGATAATTAATCCATTTGTAATAAGAATTTAATTAGAATAGAGCTAATAAGATAGTTCCATTTAACTGATCATCAGTAATTACAACTGAACCTTGAAACACAAACATAAATTACAAATAAATACCAATACTACCACAATTGCTAAATAAAGAACTGTCAACTCATATCTCGGTCCTCGAGACCCCGGTGGTCCCATGACGACCATCAGGTAACTGCCAAGCTAAGGGTGTAGGATCCAGCACCTCACTGAGAAAAGTACAATGAGCTCTAATGTGGCCATCCCTAACCGCAATGAAAACTAACTCGCACACTCCACCCGCAGTCTCTTCCAAGATTATCCTCCTTGCCACACTGGCGACATGCAACAGGTCTGCGCCTCCCTCCAACTGATCCTGAACTCTAGCCGGCGGACTTGAACCGCTTCGCTGCAGGCTGGGACTGATCTGGAGCCTGACACTGCTCCCTCACCTGGGTCTCTATCTTAATCTCTCGCCTCCTCACGGCATCCTGAAGCTCAGCGAGAGAACCATAGCGTTGGATGGACACGAACTGTCGAATATTCATCTTGAGCATGCTCAAATACCGAGTCATCTGAGCCTGCTCTGAAACAGCAAACTCATGACTGAACAAGGCACTCTCAGTGAACATCTTAGTCATCTCCGTCACCGAATCGTTCGTCTATCTCAGATCCGGGTACTTGTGGGCCAATCTCTCCCTCTCTACCAGGGGAACATACCTTGCACGGAACATCTCCGAGAACTGTTCCCAAGTCATCACGACCATCTGCTCAGGAGTATAAGAACTAGTCACTAGTCTCCACCAATCCCTTTCCCCAACCTGAGAAGGTCCAGGGCTTACTTGACCTTCTACGTCAGACAGCCATCTCATCTCCACAATCGAGTCTGAGACTCCATCAAACTCTGGGGGCTTCATACGATCGAATCCCGATACTGGAAATATCTTTCTCCTCGAGCCCCAATGGCAGCAACAGTCGCGGTGGTTGCAGCAACAACAACCTCAGAAAGTGTAGCATATCGGTCATCAAAGTATTCCATCATAGCGATCTTGACAAATTCAACCAACTCTGGTATCTGCCCCCGGACAAAAGAAACAGATTCCTCACAAATGATCTTCCTGACATGGTCCTCAGTAAATGCTGACCCATCCTGGCCATCTGCTCCTGATCCTAATCCGGATCGAGCCTCAAATCGTCTCGCAATCACAATACTGAAAATAAACCAGGGAGATATCAAACAAAATACATATAACACCAGGGGAACCAATTCCAAGTAAAACCCTAGGGTTTGTGACTTCCCTGATACGCGTACGGGTCTCGTGCTTCCAGTAGTACAAGCCTATACTACCTTCCACACCTACCCGTATTTGTCTCATAAGATCATCACAACAACCGTAACCATACCCGCAAAATACACATACACTCTATCCTCTCATCCTAGAGGAAGGATATACATTACACAACTGGTCGTCAGACCCCACACAACTCATCCATGAAACTTCCACCAACCTTGTCGCACTCGTGTATGCTAATCGTACATAACACTGGACCCTATAGACAGTCGAATACATGATTCAACCCTAAGCCCTTCATCAAACAAGAAAAGGAAATAAGGCTAAACCAAACATTCTCAGGCTATAGAATCTTAGTTATGTACAACTATGTTGCATACACTAAGAAACTACAGTAATGATGTCAATTTCATACAAGAAGAACCCTAGGCTATCAGGCTTCATATAATCAGACAATTCTATCATGCAATTCCTGGAGATCCCTAGCCTATCACTAGCATGCTCTTCTAACAAATCATGTATCTGCAAGATCAAAACTCAGTAAATATAAAAATTATGGGTATTTTGGGAACCACTCTCCTGTTCGGGCTCTGGCTGACTGTACACACCGCATCTTCCTGAAAAATCAAAGTTAAGTCAAGGTTCACGTTCCCGATCCCAAGCCAACAATTAAGCAAGAACATGACAAGAGACCGAGTCCATATCCTTAACCCAACTCTTTTATTGTAATTTCTTTTTCGAAAACATTTTGCAAAAACTCTCGGATCCTAGTTTGAGACTGGATTCACACAATTGTTCCTCCAATTCACTCAAACCAGGGCTATGAAACCAACTTGTAACATCCCATTTTCACAACCAAAAATTTTCATTTTTATTAAGGTAAAACTTCCCAATTTAATAATCCATTAATTAAGAAAAGCATTTATTCTGAATTACATTTATTAAATATCAGAGTATTGTAGAAACACAGAATCTTCAATGTTGTTGATGAGTGTGTACAGTCCCTCCTTCGCCTTCCAGCGATAACCAATGATAACTGAAACCATAAACAACTGGGTAAGCATAAAGCTTAGCGAGTCTCCCCCAAAATACCACCATATAAACAGATCACATATACAATCAAACATGTCGTGTCCCGTCAACCATCGGGTTGGAATACCCCAGGCCCAGTCAACCTCCGGGTCTAGTCATCCTCGGGATGGAATACCCTATATTGGAATGCCAATATACAATAGGTCCAATCATCCATCGGGCTGGAATACCCAGAGTTTGTTGGCCTACCGCTTCAACCATACCGCTCTTCCCGAGCTTCCGTGTCTACGGCTTACAGCCAGCCCGCACCAGGTATCTTGGCCTACCGCACAAGCAGGACCACCTCAACCCAACCAAACACAATATGTCGACATATAAACAATCAGGATCAAGTAGGCACATAATACAGGCAAACAGCAATCATACAGCTCACTATTTCCTATTAATCCTCTCACAACATACAGTACCGCTACCAGCTAATCCCCATAGAACGCGTAACCATAAGTAACTGGAGGTGAGATAGCCACACGAACATATTTGCCTTACTCTAGAACCACAATCAAATAAGGAACAGGAAAGAGAGCCTAGACCAAGAGTTCTCAGGCTATCTTACATGACCACCGACAGTCCCTAAGGGCACTACGTAGATGATAACCAGCAAGCACATATAACATACAGTTTTACATGTTATTACCATAAAGCAACATACTCAATACCAGGAGACAGATCTAAATGATAACTACAGCATAGCAGCATACTCGATACCATAACACAGATCTAACAGATCACTACATCATAACAGCATACTCAATACCAGAACACAGATCTATCAGATTACCACAGCATAGCAGCATACTCAATACCACAACACAGGTCTAACAGATCACTACAGCATATCATCATACTAAATATCAACAATCCAAGGAATGCATGGCCGTATATACTCATAGGTGAGATAGTCACCCAGACAGGTGATCCTACTCTAGAACCACAACTAAACAAGGAACAGGTAAGAGAGCTTAGATCAAGAGTCCTCAGTCTATCCTACATGACTATATATAGTCCCTAGGGCATCCATCTGCTACCAGATAACCAAAACTAGTGGGCCGACATTGGTACCTTCGACCCACGGGTACAGTGAGGCGAAACTCACCTCGATGTTTGCGTAGATAACCATTGTAGCAATGAAGGACTCTACCGGTTTCAACTCACTTCCAATCACTTACATGAAGATACTTGAGTTAATACTCGATCACATGTCATAATCACTTGCAACAGTGTCAACCTCAAATGAAAAGACGATTAGGGTTTCACATGAAATGACGATTAGGGTTAAGTAATAACACTTAACCCATTAATGACTTAATCACCTAAGGGTGGGACTGATTAAGGTTTGACTTAGTCATACTCGAGTGAAATAATAATGCAATCAACAGCCCAAATACATGCCCGATCATTGTCCAAAATAGAGCTTCCTGATTCTCGGTTTCCACATAAAATGATAACTAGGGTTAGTGTGGAACACTTAACCCCTTAAGGACATAATCTATTAATTCCAACATTTCATTAAGTTAATTGTAGAGAATTATTAAGTATCATTTTAAGTTTACTTAATAGATTTAACGCGGGTCCCGACCAACTCCAAACTAGGGTTTTCTTGACATTAGGGTTTTCTAAATCCTAATTAGGGTTTCCAATCCCAAACGCACGCCACTTGGTCTAACGTTAGACAATTAGTTAATTAAATAAATATATATTTAATAAATTGGGCACCACCCACTGCCACCTCGGGCAGTGGTGGTCGGCGGCGGTCCGCGGCGGCAGCCACCACCTTACGGCGGTGGTGGTGGTTTCCGAGTCAAAATCCATCAATGTGCACCCAATACATTATTTTATGCAGAAAAACACATACACACATTAATTCATGCCCACAGCCACCCACCACGGTGGCTGGTGGCGGCAGAAGGTGGCAGTAAGGTGACAGCCACGATGGTTGGCTGCCATGGTGGTTTCCCATGTTTTCCGGTTAAAGAACACACACACACCTCACAAACACGAAATGGCACTACACAAACACACCCACAACCACCATCTCTGCGGTAACGATGACCGGAGGAAAGCTATGAAAATGAATGTCGCAAGGAGCGACGGTGGTGGCGGTCAGTCGCAAGCAAGCTGCTGCGGAATAGAATGAAAGCGGAAGGAGAAGGGGTGGTCGCAACGGGGAACGGAGGTTGTGCCTCCGCCGAAGAACTACAACAACGGCCACGATTCACGGTTCCGACGACCCACTGACTCGGCGTCTATGTGATGCTCTTCGTCGCTGTCGGTAGTTGCAATGGTGGGTTGGCTTCGGTGGTTTCCGGCTTCAACAGTGGCTAGGAGGTGGCAGTGATCGGACGTAGGGGTTATAAGGGTGGAGGTTGAAGGATATGTTTAGGGTTAGGGTTTCGTTTGGGTGTTGCATCCTTAAAACGCGAAGGGAAGGGGACCGGGTTCAAGTCATGTGTCTCAATTCAAACATAAGCCCATATTTACACTTCCAGTCCCTCCCCCCTCAATTACTTTTCAAACTAAGCTGACTAATTACCAAACAACCCCCAGCTTCCCAAATTCATTACTATCCAAGTCCCAATGTTACAATATAGACCCCCAAATTCTGGAAATTATATCATTTAACTCCTTATGGCTAACACTGATAAAATATTACGGATTTAGGGCTAAAATAAAATAAAATATAAAATACATCTTGGGGTTTTAGGGCTTATCATTTATTTATTTACCTATTTTATTTATTTTATTTTATTTTATTTTATTTATTTTATTTTAAACAGAATGTTACAGTCTGAATGGTCCGCTCGCTCTGGCCATCAGTCTGTGGATGATAAGCAGTGCTAAAGTTCGAACTCGTACCTAGTTTCTCGTGGAACCTCTGCCAAAATTGAGAAGTGAATCGAACATCTCGATCAGATACAATAGACACTGGAACACCATGCCGAGCGATAATCTCGCGCACATAAACATCAGCCAACTTCTCTGTCGAGGAGCTCTCCCTAGTAGCTAGAAAGTGAGCACTCTTGGTATAACAGTCCACTATAACCCATATCACATCAAATCCCTTAGCCGTCTGAGGTAACTTGGTGATGAAATCCATGGTGATTTGTTCCAATTTCCACATGGGAACCTCCAAAGTTTGAAGCTTGCCATGCGGCCTCTGGTGCTCGGCCTTGACCATTCGACAGGTCAAGCACCTCTCAACATACCATGCTATCTACCTCTTTATACACGACCACCAATAACTAAGTCTCAAATCCCAATACATCTTGGTGGCTCCAGGGTGTATCGAAAATCTGGACTTATGTTCATCCTCAAACACAATCTGTCGGATCCCTCCAAAATCTGGTACCCAAACTCGACCGCACCGGGTCAATAATCCATGACTATTGGTAGAAAACCTGTCGATCTCACCCCTGATTCGCTCCTGCTTCCATTTCTCCTTCTTGACTTCTTCAGCTTGAGCCTCCCTAATTAAATCCAGAACTGGTGAATCAATCGAAATCCTCATACATAAGCTCCCAACAGAAGAACTAACTGACTGGTCGCTCAAGGCATCAACGACCACATTCGCTTTCCCCGGGTGATACAAAATCTCACAGTCATAATCCTTGACCACGTCAAGCCACCTACGTTGTCTCATGTTCAGATTCGGCCTATCCATGAGATATCTCAAACTCTTATGATCCGTGTAGATGGTACATCGGAACCAATACAAATAATGCCGCCAAGTCTTGAGGGAAAACACCACCTCCCCCAACTCCAGATCATGTGCCATTACCGAACCTCATGCGACTTCAACTAACTGGAAGCATAAGCAATCACCCTCCGTCTCTGCATGAGTATTACCCTCAAACTGATGATGGATGCATCACAATATACAAAAAAATCCTCAACACCCTTAGGGAGAGTCAACACTGGGGCCTCATATAATTTTTGTCTCACTGTCTCGAATGCAACATGTTGCTCAGGCACCCAGCGAAAATCCATGCCCTTCCTCGTCAGACGAATGAGGGGTACATCAACCTTGGAGAAATCCTGAATAAATCTCTAATAATACCCGACTAAAACTAGAAAAATCTTGATCTCGGAGGGAGACCTCAGGACCTCCCACTGTATAACACCATCAATCTTGGTCGGGTCGACCAAAATCCCATTTTGGTTAATGAGGTGTCCTAAGAACTAGACCTCCCGTAACCAAAACTCACACTTCGAGAACTTGGCATAAAGCATCTCCCTCCTTAAAACTCCCAGCAACTCTCGAACGTGCTCATCATGCTGCTCCCTAGTCTTGGAATAGACCATGATATCATCCATGAAAACAATAAATGATTGATCGAACATCATCCTGTCGATTCATCAAATCCATTAATGTTTCAGGCGCATTGGTGAGCCTAAATGGCATCAGCACGAACTCGTAATGACCATAACGGGTCCAAAACGCTGTCGTCTCCACGTCCTCCTCTCTAACCCCTTATCTAACGATACCCTGACCTCAAATCGATCTTGGAGAAACAAGATGCACCCTATAGCTGGTCGAAGAGGTCATCAATCCGAGGAAGGGGGTAACGGTTCTTCACCGTTAACTTGTTCAACTCCCGATAATCAATACACATATGGTGATACCCATCCCTCTTCTTTACAAATAAGATTAGCGCTCCCCAAGGAGAACTGCTCGGTCGGATAAACTGCTTTCCCAACAGCTCCTGAAACTGAGAGGACAACTCCTGCATCTCTGGTGGTGCTAATCTATACGACGCCTTAGCAATCGGGGCCACACCAGGAACCATATCAATTATGAACTCAACCTGCCTCTCAGGAGGCACATCGGTTAATTCCTCCAGAAACACACCTGGAAACTCCTTAACTACCGGTACATCCGAAACCGAAACCTCCTTCCCGAACCGAGTGTCAACCACATACGCAAGGTAACCCAGACACCCATGCTGCAAATACTATCGAGCCCTAGCAGCAGAACGAAAGGTTGATCCAACCCTGGTACCCTCTCTATAAATAATCAGTTCTCCCCGACAATCAATCATCGCACCAAACCTTCTTAACCAGTCCATACCTACTATCACGAATATATCCCCCATAGGAATAGGGATCAAATCAATCGGGTAAGGCACCCAGAAAATCTCCAAAATGCAACCCTGAAAAAACGCTCGATGTAGAAACCATGTGCTCGTTTGCGATGGAAACTCGCAACGGGCACTCCAACTCTCCAAAAGACATATCAAAACTCCTACTAAAGGACTGAGACACAAAGTACCAACTCATAGCCGAGTCAAAAAGCACAAGAGCATGCAAGGAATTCACTAAGATGGTAACTATTGGAATCATAAACATAAGCATACCATAAAATAATTTGACAGGATAATAAATGATAACATACCAGCAATGAAGTCCGGCGCTGCCCTGGCCTCCTCTGTTGTGAGCTGGAAAGCACGGCCTCGAGCCCTCGGGGGCTCCGCCCTACCGTGACGTCCATGCGTGATCCTCAAAGTAGTCGGGGATGGAGCCTACACTGGCATGGAAGTAAACAAGGGACGTTGGGCATTTACATGGCCCACCTGATCACAATGATAACAAACCCTAGTGCTCGGTACTAGGGCTTCCTGGTGAAAATCCCTTGCATAGTGTCCCTCATTGCCACATTTATGGCATCCAGAAGAAGATCGACAAACACCCTCATGAACCTTGCCGCACTTGCCACAAGTGTGGCCCCTCTATCCTCTAAATTGTGCATCAGTGGGCTTGAACCGCTTGGCTGCATGTTATGACTAAACAGGAGCCTACTTCTGCTCCCTCGTCTAGGTCTCTATCTCAATATCTCTCCTCCCCGCGGCATACTGAAACTCAGCGAGGGTACTATAACACTGGGTAGACACAAACTTTCGAATATCAGTCTTGACCATGCTCAAGTATCGCGTCATCTGGGCCTACTCCGAAGCAGCAAATTCGGGACAGAATAAAACCCTCTCATTAAACATCTTGGTGATCACCGTCACCGTCATTTTCCTCTATCTCAAATTCAGGTACACCTGAGCCAATCTCTCGCTCTCGACTAGGGGAACATACCTCTTACAGAATATCTCCGAGAACTGCTCTCAAGTAACAGCAGCCCTCTGCTCATGAGTATAAGAACCAGTCACCAAGTTCCACCAGTCCTTCGTGCCCAGATGAAGAAGTTTTAGGGCACACCTTACCTTCCAGTCCTCTGGACAGGATTAGGTAAAGAAGCACCCTCCACATCCGAAATCCATCTCATAGCCACATATGGGTCCTTGACCCCGTCAAACTCTGGGAGCTTCATGTTGCTGAAGTCCCGATACTGGAATGAACCTCCTCCTGGGCCTCCCGCAGCAGCGACGGCTGTGGTGGCTTCAGCAGCAGCAGCCTCTGCAACGGCGGTGTACCGCTCATCAAATAACTCTATCATCGCGATCTTGATAGACCCAAAAACCTCGGGGATGGCACCACGGAGAGCAGAAGCTACCTCAGTAGCGATCTACTCATAAATGTCGTCATCTGTTAATCCTGACCTATCCTCGCCACCAGCTGTAGAACCAGATCCTCTCGTGAACACCATACTGAAAATGAACCAAAAATATATCAGAAACGCCACAATTATACTATTACAACCATCATAGAGAGGCTAAACCCTTGGGGTTTGTGACTTCCTTTCTATGCATACGGGTCCTATGCTTCCAGTAATACGGGCTCATACTACCTTCCACACCTACCCGTATTTGTATCAATGGATTATCACAAACTAACCTAAAACAAACCGCAACTAAGATACATATTCATCCTATATTCACTCTCTCGTTAGTGGCAAATAATCACTTCGATGACCTGCTACACTCACTCCTGAAACTTCCACCAACCCTGCAGTCGCTTATACATGCTAATCAAACATAACGTTGGATTCCATAGACAGTCGAATACTTGATTCTACCCTAATCCCACTACCAGACAAGAAAAAGGAAATAAGGCTAAACCAAACATTCTCAGGCTATAAAATCTTAGTTATATACAACTATGATGCACACACTAAGCAACTACAGTAATGACGTCAATTTCATATATCATACAGGAAGTTCTCCTAGGCTATCATGCATCATACATCGGGCAATTCTATCTTGCATCACTGCCTTGATCTTGGCCGGGTCAACCAAAATCCCATCTTGGTTAATGAGATTTCCCAGGAACTAGACCTCTCGTAACCAAAACTCACACTTCGAGAACTTGGCATACAACCGTTCCCGCCTCAACACTCCTAGAAGCTCTCAAAGGTGTTCCTCGTGCTTCTCTCTGGTCTTGGAATACACCAAGATGTCATCAATAAACACAATAATAGATCGGTCGAGCATCATCTTGCACACCCGATTCATCAAATCCATAAACACTTCAAGCACATTGGCGAGCCCAAATGACATCACCATGAACTCATAATGCCCATAACGAGTCCGGAACGCGGTCTTATCCACGTCCTCATCTCTCACTCTCACCTAATGATATCCGGACCTCAGATCGATCCTGGAGAACCAAGATGCACCCTGCAACTTATCAAAGAGGTCATCAATATGTGGTACGGAATAACGGTTCTTCACCGTTAACTTGTTCAGCTCCCGGTAATCAATGCACATGCGGTGTGAACCATCCTTCTTCTTGACGAACAGTATCGGCACTCCCCACGGCGAACTGCTTGGTCTGATGAACTGCTTGCCTAACAGCTCCTGAATCTGAGAAGACAACTCCTGCATCTCAGATAGTGCCAAGCGGTACGACGCCTTGGCAATTGGAGCCGCACCTGGCACTAGATCAATCTTGAACTCAACCTGCCTCTCGGGAGGCACACCAGGTAACTCCTCCGGGAAAGCATCGGAAAACTCCCTGACAACTGGGACCTCTAAAACTAAAGTCTGCTCCCCAACCCGAGTATCAACCACCTAATCCAGATAATGACATCTCGATTTTCAGGTATGTTATTTTGAATTATTTATTTTTGAGGATCATTGATCTACTCGACGAGTTGGTGCTATAACTCGTCGAGTAGAAGCGGGGTAGCCACGTGAGTATAATGAACTACTCGACGAGTCCAAGAGTAGACTCGCCGAGTAGGCGCTGTAACTGGAAACCCTAAATCTTCGGGCCTGAGCCCTATTTAAAGGCACTTATGGCCTTCATTTGCGGCTACCATCCCAGAGAGAGAACCCCCACTGATCTTGAGTGTGTAGAGTGAGAGAGAGAAGGCTATTTGAGCTTTTGGTGTGATTTTGCAAGAAAGGAGAGGAGCTCCGGCAAGAAGGATCAAAGGAGATTGCTATTCTGAGTTAGACAAGCAAGGAGTTCACCTTGAGGTACCAAATCGGGCCACTCTTTCTCTCTATTGTATGGGTTTCATTATTTGGGGTTAGGTCTTGAATCATTCTTTTTTGGGGGTTTTGGATGCCTCAAACCCCCTTCTTCGAGTTGTGTTAGAGATCTGGACCCTTTTGGGTCCAGGAAGTCCCAAGCATCCGGCTTTATGCATTTCCAATGGAGTTTTGAACCTAGGTTGCCATTTTAGGAGCTATTTCACCAAAAAGAGCCTTATGAGTGTTGCATGAGTATAAAGGTTGGACCTTTACGTGACTTTTGAGGGTTGGAAGGCTAGATCTATAGATTAGAGAAGCATATCTGACCTCAGGAGGTCGTTTGAGCATTTTCATGGAAGAAACTCGTCGAGTCCATGAGCGGACTCGACGAGTCGGATCGTGTTGCACCACGATTCGTGATCAGTAGTAACCATTAAGAAAAAGGTTGACTCGACGAGTCGAGTGAGGCCTTAGAGGATTCAGAGGACACGTATGGACTCGCCGAGTCACGTGAGTGCACTCGACGAGTCTGGTCAAAGTTGGACCGTTGACGGGGGTTGACTTTTAGGGTTTGGTCAACATTTGGACATTGGACCATTGGAGGGGTAAAATGGTCTTTTCCCCTTCTGAGAGAATATAGGGAGGGATTATTCTAGCCTTTGAGAGCCGTATTAATTAGAGATAATTACTTTATGTGATTAGGCGGAGGCTAGGGCAGATATTCGAGTTCGAGACTTTCCGAGATTTCCCGAGGTGAGTCTTCTCACTATACATTACCTAGAGTGGTAACTATGTGCAGACCGGAGGGTCTTATGTGTTATGTGTATGTTTGAGTTTATGTGCATTGTGTTATATGTATGCTATATGTTATATAGACCGGACCGGAGGGTCCAACGATTTAGACCGGACCGGAGGGTCCAACGAGGTAGACCGGACTGGAGGGTCCAACGAGCTACGGGACTGGAGGGTCCCGCTGAGACACATTGACCGGAGGGTCATACCGAGTTATAGCCTCGAGTGGCTTATGTGTTGTATGGGGTATTTTGGGGGAACTCACTAAGCTTTTATGCTTACCGTGTTATGTGTTATGTGTTTCAGGTACCAGTGAGGATCGCGGGAAGGCGCCGACATGATTTGTACACACTGGCAGAGGATTATGTTTTAAGATTATGGGATATGTTTTATTATGATAACGTTGGATCATGAGATTCTAGGAATATTATATATGTTTTTATCATGTTGAAAAATGAAAAATTGTTTTAAATTTTACGTCGTTACAAGTTGGTATCAGAGCCTTGGTTTGAGGGATTCGGATGCACCTTCGGGCGTATCTGAACTCAAACTGAGAATTTGAGAAATTTTGCATAAAAGAAACAATTTTTCTAAAAAGAGAAAAAGATTTTTGAGAAACGCAGAACGAAGCAGTGTGTACAAGCAGCCAGCGCTCGAACGGTGATTTCCCAAAATACCCTTACATTATGTGTTATGAGATATTATGTGATATGCTATGCATGCTAGAGTAGGCTAGGTATTCATAGTTAGGACTAGAGTGGGCCTGATTTCTGATGCCTTAGCCTAGGAGTTACTGCTAGTATGAGATACTTCGTGAGTGAGTAGGTAGCAGCGAGGAGCCTATGAGTGGTCTACTGGAGAGTAGCCTGAGTTCAATGAGATATAGAGTACTTGTGATCTGGGATCCTAGGAGGAGGACTTGGGGTGAATACCGATGCGTGGTGGAAGGTAGTATAAGGGCCCGTACTACTGGAAACACCGGATCGGTGAGCAGTCCAAGTAAGAACCCTTAGGTGACTAAAGAACAAGTAGGGTTGAGTATCGAGTGCGAGTATACTCGAGCAAGTCTCTGACTTCTTTTGTGTTGTATTTCAGAGACATCATGGTTGGGACGCGCCACCACCCAGGAGGCAGTGGTACCAGTGATGAGGAGATCCGTAGGTTGATTCACGAGGAGGTGGCCGCAGCCATACGTGCAGAGATTCCTGAGATGTTTGGGTCTATCAAGACCACTTTGATTGAGACGTTTGATGAGCGCTATGCTTCTCTTACCGAGGATGTTGTTGTTGCAGCCACCGCAGCCGTCGCCGTTGCCAGGCCACAGGGGGGTGACTCGTTGTTGTACCAAGTCTTCAGCAACACGAAGCCACCAGAGTTTGATGGGACTCAGGATCTGATAGCCGCGATGAGGTGGATCTCTGACATTGAGGGATGCTTCTACACCTGTTCTTTTCCGGAGCATCTGAGGGTACGGTTCGCGCTGAACCAGCTTCGCTTGGGAGCGAAGGACTGGTGGAAGTTTGTTACGGCAGACTTCACTCCTGCAGAGATTACAGCGGTGACCTGGGAGAGGTTCACCACCATGTTCCGAGATGAGTATGTTCCCCCGATGGAGAGGGAACGATTGGTACAGGAGTTCTTGTCCCTCAAGCAGGGAACTGAGTCGGTGACAGTGATTACGAGGATGTTTCATGAGAGGGCGTTGTTTTGCCCCGAGTACGTGTCGACCGAGCAGGCACGTATGAGCCGATATCTGAGCATACTGAGGAGAGACATTCGTGAGTTCGTGGCGAACTCGACGTACCGGACATTTTCCAAGCTCCAGGCAAATGCTCGGAAGAGGGAGATCGAGCTGGAGACTCAGGCCACGGAGGAGGCCGAGTCTCAGAGGAGGGACAGGCGACCGGCGCAGTCGCATCCGGCAGCCAAGCGGGCGAAGCCCGCTGATTCGAGATCTGGAGGTCCGAAGGGCCGCACTTGTGGGAAGTGCGGAAAGAGCCATGAGGGAGTGTCCAGAGTTGGGGTGTGTTACAAGTGTGGGAAGGAGGGGCATTTCGCGAGGGATTGCCCCAAGGGATTTTCGGTTTGCTTTCATTCCAACCAGACAGGCCATCGGAAGGCCGAGTGCCCGCAGCTACTACAGGGATCAGCACAGGGATCTGCACCTGCTGCTAGAGCTACCGAGGTCCGGCCAGCGAAGGCCGAGGCACCGAAGGCTCGCGAGAGAGCCTTCCAGTTGACAGCGGAGGAGGTCCGCGCGGCGCCCGATGTCGTGGCCGGTATGTATTCTTTTACTTACTTATTTTGAGTTTGAGATTTTGTTCTTATATTGTGGTATGCATAGGTACTTTTCTTGTGAGTTATGTACCTGCGTTGGTGTTATTTGACTCGGGTGCGAGTCGATCTTTCGTGTCTTTAGCATTTAGTCAACACATCAGTGTCCAACGAGAGGCGTTGAGTCGAACTCTACGAGTTTCTATAGCCGACGAGCGAGCGGTGTATGCTACTGATGTGATTCGAGGATGTGTACTCGAGATCTTCGGTGTTGAGTTCCCGATTGACCTAGTACGGATTGCGATAGGTGATGTCTGTGTCAGCGTGGGCATGGACTGGTTGAGCCGATTTGGAGCTGTTATCGACTGCGAGCGTCAGATGGTGACGATACGAGACCCTAGTGGGGGAGTGCTGACAGTGTATGGCGAGGGTACCCGAATTGGGTCAGCATTTTGTTCGGCTGCCAGAGCGAGACAGAGCCTACAGCAGGGCTGTAAAGGGTTTGTAGCCTATGTGATGGATACACGAGCGGCCGCAGAGAGGCCGAGTTCGGTTGATGATGTTCCGATAGTGCGTGAGTTCCCGGATGTTTTTCCCGAGGAGTTGTCGGGTGTGCCTCCCGAGAGGCAGGTGAAGTTCCGCATCGATTTGGTTCCTGGGGCAGCGCCTATCGCCAAGGCGCCTTATCGCCTTGTGCCGCTAGAGATGCAGGAGTTATCCTCGCAGCTTCAGGAGCTGCTAGGAAAGGGGTTTATTCGACCGAGTAGCTCACCGTGGGGAGCGTCGATCCTTTTTGTCAAGAAAAAGGATGGTTCACACCGGATGTGCATTGATTACCGGGAGTTGAACAAATTCACGGTCAAGAACCGTTATCCATTACCGAGGATCGACGATCTGTTCGACCAGTTGCAGGGTGCGTCTTGGTTTTCCAAGATAGACTTGAGGTCTGGATATCACCAGATGAGGGTGCGTGATGAGGATATCCAGAAGACAGCATTTAGGACTCGTTATGGGCATTACGAGTTCGTGGTGATGCCTTTTGGGCTCACCAATGCACCAGCGGCGTTCATGGACCTCATGAACCGAGTATGCAGGCCGATGTTGGATCGATCGGTGATTGTGTTCATCGACGACATTCTAGTGTATTCCAGGACCAGAGAGCAGCATGAGGAGCACCTGAGGGAGATCCTCGGAGTATTGAGATCGGAGAGGCTTTATGCCAAATTCTCCAAGTGTGATTTCTGGTTACGTGAGGTCCAGTTTTTGGGACATCTCGTTAATCAGAATGGGATATTGGTCGATCCGGCCAAGATTGAGGCGGTCATGAGTTGGGAGGTGCCGAGATCCCCCACCGAGATTAGGAGTTTTCTGGGGTTGGCCGGCTACTATCGGAGATTTATTCGGGATTTCTCCAAGATTGTCGTTCCCCTCACCAGATTGACCCGGAAGGGCGCTGCTTTTGCTTGGGGTCCAGAACAGCAGACCTCGTTTGAGACTCTTCGCCAAAGGTTATGCGAAGCCCCGGTGTTAGCTCTTCCGGAGGGAATGGAGGATTTCATGGTGTATTGTGATACGTCTATATCGGGGTTGGGTGCAGTGCTTATGCAGAGAGGGCACGTGATAGCATACGCATCGAGGCAGCTGAAGCCTCATGAGACGAGGTATCCCACCCACGATTTGGAGTTGGGGGCGGTGGTGTTCGCCCTCAAGATATGGCGCCATTATTTGTATGGGGTTCGGTGTACCATATACACTGACCACAAGAGTTTGAAGTATCTGATGGATCAGCCCAACCTGAACATGCGTCAGAGGAGATGGTTGGATGTGGTAAAGGATTATGACTGCGAAATCCTGTACCACCCGGGCAAGGCTAACGTAGTAGCTGACGCTCTGAGCCGTAGGGCGGAGAGTGCCCCGATTCGAGACATATGTATGAGGATGACGGTGATGACTCCAGTGTTGGATACTATTCGAGAGGCCCAGGCAGAGGCTGTAAGATCGGAGAACCGTAAAAGGGAACGGGTGATTGGACAGGTGTCCGAGTTTGTGATGGATAGCCGAGGGCTCTTGACCTTTCGTGGTCGAATTTGGGTGCCGTATACGGGCGGGGCACGTAGCACCTTGATGGAGGAGGCGCATAGATCGAGATTCTCGATCCATCCCGGGGCCACGAAGATGTATTTGGACCTAAAGAGAGATTATTGGTGGCCCTGTATGAAGAGGGATGTTGCATGGGTAGTAGAGAGGTGCTTGACCTGTCGTCGGGTTAAGGCCGAGCACCAGCGTCCGCATGGCAAGTTGCAGCCGTTAGAGGTTCCCCAGTGGAAGTGGGAACAGATTTCTATGGATTTTATCACCAAATTTCCGCGGACCGCGAGGGGTGTTGATGCAATTTGGGTGATTGTGGACCGGCTGACGAAGAGCGCTCACTTTCTTGCTATCAGTGAGAGATCTTCTGCGGAGAGGCTGGCGGAGATGTATGTGAGAGAGGTGGTGTCACGGCATGGAGTGCCGATCTCGATTGTGTCAGATCGAGATGTACGTTTTACTTCCAGGTTTTGGAAGAAGTTTCATGAGGAGTTGGGTACGAGATTGCACTTCAGTACTGCTTATCATCCACAGACGGACGGGCAAAGTGAGCGGACGATTCAGACACTTGAGGACATGCTTCGGGCATGTGTTATGGACTTCGGTGGAAGTTGGGACACCTACCTACCTTTGGCTGAGTTTTCTTACAACAACAGCCACCATTCGAGTATCGATATGCCTCCCTTTGAGCTTTTATATGGGAGGAGGTGTCGGACTCCCATCTGTTGGGGAGAGGTAGGGCAGCGAGTGATGGGTAGCACTGAGATAGTGCTTAAGACGACTGAGCAGATACAGCAGGTCAGACAGAGGTTACTAACAGCCCAGAGCCGTCAAAAGAGTTATGCGGATAGGCGGCGATCCGAGCTCGAGTTCCAGGTCGGAGATTTCGTACTCTTGAAGGTATCTCCTTGGAAAGGAGTGATCCGTTTCAGGAATAGGGGCAAATTGGGGCCCCGATACATTGGTCCATTCAGGGTGATCGCGAGGGTGGGTAAGGTAGCATACCGTCTGGAGCTACCCGAGGAGTTGAGCCAGATCCATGATACCTTCCACGTATCCCAGTTAAGGAAGTGTTTAGCCGATGAGACGGAAGTAGTGCCTCTAGAGTATATTCAGGTGGATGCGAGCCTGAACTACATTGAGAGGCCGATCGCGATCTTGGATCGGAAGGTCAAGGTTCTGAGAAACAAGGAGGTGCCCCTGGTTCAGGTCCAGTGGCAACATCGGAGAGGGTCCGAGCTGACTTGGGAGCCGGAGTCGGAGATGCGGGAGCAGCACCCAGAGTTGTTTGCAGAGCGAGACTACGAGGGCGAAGTCTGATTCTAGTGGGGGAGAATTGTAAAATCCGGATTTTCAGGTATGTTATTTTGATTTATTTATTTTTGAGGATCATTGATCTACTCGACGAGTTGGTGCTATAACTCGTCGAGTAGAAGCGGGGTAGCCACGTGAGTTTAATGAACTACTCGACGAGTCTAAGAGTAGACTCGCCGAGTAGGCGCTGTAAGTGGAAACCCTAAATCTTCGGGCCTGAGCCCTATTTAAAGGCACTTATGGCCTTTATTTGCGGCTACCATCCCAGAGAGAGAACCCCCATCGATCTTGAGTGTGTAGAGTGAGAGAGAGAAGGCCATTTGAGCTTTTGGTGTGATTTTGCAAGAAACGAGAGGAGCTCAAGCAAGAAGGATCAAAGGAGATTGCTATTCTGAGTTAGCCAAGCAAGGAGTTCACCTTGGGGTACCAAATCGGACCACTCTTTCTCTCTATTGTATGGGTTTCATTATTTGGGGTTAAGGCTTGAATCATTCCTTTTTGGGGGTCTTGGATGCCTCAAACCCCCTTCTTCGAGTTGTGTTAGAGATCTGGACCCTTTTGGGTCCAGGAAGTCCCAAGCATCCGGCTTTATGCATTTCCAATGGAGTTTTGAACCTAGGTTGCCATTTTAGGAGCTATTTCACCAAAAAGAGCCTTATGAGTGTTGCATGAGTATAAAGGTTGGACCTTTACGTGACTTTTGAGGGTTGGAAGGCCAGATCTATAGATTAGAGAAGCAGATCTGACCTCAGGAGGTCGTTTGAGCATTTTCATGGAAGAAACTCGCCGAGTCCATGAGCGGACTCGACGAGTCGGATCGTGTTGCACCACGATTCGTGATCAGTAGTAACCATTGAGAAAAAGGTTGACTCGGCGAGTCGAGTGAGGCCTCAGAGGATTCAGAGGACACGTATGGACTCGCCGAGTCACCTGAGTGCACTCGACGAGTCTGGTCAAAGTTGGACCGTTGACTGGGGTTGACTTTTATGGTTTGGTCAACATTTGTACATTGGACCATTGGAGGGGTAAAATGGTCTTTTCCCCTTCTGAGAGAATATAGGGAGGGATTATTATAGCCTTTGAGAGCCGTATTAATTAGAGATAATTACTTTATGTGATTAGGCGGAGGCTAGGGCAGATATTCGAGTTCGAGACTTTCCGAGATTTCCCGAGGTGAGTCTTCTCACTATACATTACCTAGAGTGGTAACTATGTGCAGACCGGAGGGTCTTATGTGTTATGTGTATGTTTGATTTTATGTGCATTGTGTTATATGTATGCTATATGTTATATAGACCAGACCGGAGGGTCCAACGATTTAGACCGGACCGGAGGGTCCAACGAGCTAGACCGGACTGGAGGGTCCAACGAGCTACGGGACTGGAGGGTCCCGCTGAGACACGTTGACCGGAGGGTCATACCGAGTTATAGCCTCGAGTGGCTTATGTGTTGTATGGGGTATTTTGGGGGAACTCACTAAGCTTTTATGCTTACCGTGTTATGTGTTGTGTGTTTCAGATACTAGTGAGGATCGCGGGAAGGCGCCGACATGATTTGTACACACTGGCAGAGGATTATGTTTTGAGATTATGGGATATGTTTTATTATGATAACATTGGATCATGAGATTCTGGGAATATTATATATGTTTTTATCATGTTGAAAAATGAAAAATTGTGTTAAATTTTACGTCGTTACAGATAACCCGCACATCCATGATGAATATACTGCCGAGCCCTGGTTTCCAAACAAAACCCTGAACCAACCCTGGTACCCTCTCCATAGATAACCAGCTCTCCTCCACTTGGGGTTTAAACTACGACTTGCTGGCCCTCGCAATCGATCATGGCACCAAACCTGCTCAGCCAATTTATACCCTCTATCACGCATACAACCCCCATTGGGATAGGGATCAGATCAATCGGATAAGGCACCCCGAAGATCTCCAATACACAACCCAGAAATACACAGGATGTAGAAACCCCATGTCCGTTGGTGATAGCAACCCGCAACGGACACTTTAACTCCCCAGTAGGCATATCAAACTCCCTACTGAACGCCTTAGACACAAAAGACCGACTCGCACCCGAGTCAAAAATCACAAGAGCATGCAAGGAATTCACTAGGAAGGTAACTAATAGAATCATAAATATAAGCATACCGAAAAATAATTGACAGAACAATAAATAGAAACATATCCGTCACGACGTTCGGTGTAACGTCCCATTTTTCACAACAAAATTTTCATTTTTATTAAGGTAAAACTTCCTAATTTATAAATCCATTATTAATAAAACCGTTCATTCCAAATTACATTTATTACAAATCAGAGTATCATAGAAAACGCGAAATCCTCAATACTGATGATGAGTGAGTATAGTCCCGCCTTCGCCTTCCCATGGCCACCGATGATACTTGAAACAATAAACAACTGGGTAAACACAAAGCTTAGTGAGTTTCCCCCAAAATACCCCATACGAATAATCATACAAGCATGCATAACCGCCACTCTTCGGGCCTTCGGCCTGACTGGACCGACTCACAGGCCTTCAGTCTATCTGGGCCATAATACCAGGGTTTGTTGGCCTACCGCCTCAACCCAACTGCTCCTCGTGCCCGCATCGGGTATCTTGGCCTACAACACAAAGCAGGACCGCTTCAATCCAAACCAACACAACATGTCGACATACGAACAATCCGGATCAAGTGGGCACGTAATACAGGCAAACAGCAAATATACAACTCATTACCGCCTATTAGTCCTCTCACAGCGTACAGTCTTGCTACCAGCTAACCTCCATAGAATGTGTAACCATAAGTAACCAGATGTGAGATAGTCACCCGAACATATGATCCTACTCGAGAGCCACAACCAAACAAGGAACAGGCAAGACAGCCTAGACCAAGAGCTCTCAGGCTATCCTACATGACGACAGACAGTCCTTAAGGGCACTTCATAGATGATAACTCGCAAGCACAGATAACATACAGTTCTACAGATTATTACAACAAAGCAACATACTCAATACCGGGAGACAGATCTAACAGATCACTACAACATAGCAGCATACTCAATACCATAACACAGATCTAACAGATCACTACAACATAACAACATACTAAATATCAACAATCCAAGGAATGCATGGTTGTATATACTCAAAGGTGAGATAGCCATCCGGACAGGTGATCCTACTCTAGAACCACAACCAAACAAGGAACATGTAAGAGAGCTTAGATCAAGAGTCATCAGTCTATCGTACATGATTATATATAGTCCCTAAGGAATCCCTCTACTAACAGATAACCAAAACTAGTGGGTCGGCATTGGTGCCTTCGACCCATGGTACAGTGAGGCGAAACTCACCTTGATATGCGTGTAGGTGACCACCGTAGCCACCAAGAACTCTACCTGCTTCAACTCACTTCCAATCACCTACATGAAGATACTAGAGTCAATACCCGATCACAGGTCATAGTCACTTGTAACAGTGAATATTTCACATGAAATGATGATTAAGGTTCCACATAAAATGACAATTATGGTTAAGTCAGAACACTTAACCCATTAAGGACTTAATAACCTAAGGGTAGGACTGATTAAGGTTTGACTTAGTCATTCTCGGGTGAAATAATAATCCAATCAATAGCCCAAATACGCGTCCGATCATTGTCCACAATAGAGCTCCCCGATTCTAGGGTTTTCTACATGAAATCATAACTAGGGTTAGTGTTCCAAACTTAACCCCTTAAGGACTTAATTCATTAAGTCCAATACTGCATTAAGTTGACCGTAGGGCATTACCGGGTATAAATTAAAGTTCAGTTAACAGTTTTAATGCGGGTCCCGACAAAACTCCAAAACTAGGGTTTTTCTTGACATTAGGGTTTTCTAAACCCTAATTAGGGTTTCCAACCCCAAACTCGTGCCACTCAAACTAAAGTTAGATGTTTAGGTAATTAAATGTTTAATAAGTCGGGCACCACCCACTACCACATCGGCCAGTTGTGGTCGGCGGCGGTCCGTGGCGGCAGCCACCCACACACGATGGCTGTGGCGGTTTCGAGTTAAAATCCGACCAATAATTCCCACTACAACAACCACATGGAAACACACACATACACACACACACAACCACCTCACACGGTGGCTGGTGGTGGCCGAAAATGGCAGCAAGGGCGGCTGCTACAATGGTTGGCTGCCATGGTGGTTCTTTTCGTTTTCCGGCCAGCCAAGACACACCCACATTCACTTCACGCCTTTCTACAGCAACACACACACACACACATGAACACGAGTTCCAACACTGAAACACGCACCCAAACTCAGCTACCCTCGTGGTGGCGTGTGGTAGTCGGAGCAACGACGGCAACACGCGACAGCCGCTCGGAGCGGCGGCGGCGGCAATGATGTAGTGACAGAAAAGAGGCGGATAAAAGAAGTTGTGCGGCCCCAACTGCGAACGGAGGCAGCAGCAACCACGAGCCTCACACTTCCGATCTCCCCGAGTAACACGACGTCGGGTTCGTGACTCTCGTCTTCGCCGGCAGCGGAAACAGCGACAATGGCTGCTTCGGTGGTTCACGTTTGCGACTAGGAGGTGGCGGCGGCTGGAGGTATGGAGGTATAAGGGTGGAGGCTGAAGAATGGATTTAGGGTTAGGGTTTGAGTAAGAAAAACGAGAGGCAGGGGAGGGGGTGTCGGGTTTTAGCCCCGCCTCCACCAATCAATCTTAATTCCATTTTTACGCTTTTAGTCCCTTCTTCCTCATTCTTTTTCAAATTAAGTCCATAATTTACTCTATAGCCCCCTGATTTAAAAAATCCCTTCAATACAAGTCCAAAAATTACCAAACAGCCCCCATCATCCAAAAATCTATTCATAACTAGTCCTAAAGTTATACTTTAACCCCTGATTTCCAGCATTTATAACATTTAACTCCTTACGCTAATACTCTAATAAATTATTACATATTTAGGGCTAACATAAAAATATAAAAATACATCTCAGGGTTTTAGGGCTTATTATTTATTTATTTATTTATTTATTTATTTATTTACTTATTTTATTTTATTTTAAATGAAATGTTACAATGCTCCCCCATTTAAATTAGATTTCATCCTCGAAATCAGCTCTCGCTTCTACTTCATGATGCACTCCCCCCACAACAACCAATGATGAACGAAAATCCGTGAAATTAATCGGTTCCAGAGCTTCTCGACCAAATGCCAGCATGCAATCCCGCACACAAGGGCACCCCTGCAATGAAAACTAACTGATCACATGCTGAACTAAACCACACTCGTGCTCGGCTCCGACAACCCAACTAAGAAATCCACTATCAACACTCGTGCTTACCCCCGATCAAACGATAACAGCCAAGTAAACCCTTACCCAGAGCTCCTAACACCCTAGGGTCTAAGCACAAGCACTCCCTACAGATGTTATCACAACTAAGACTAATACAAATCAATAGGAAAATCCAACAGCTGACGATGATCTTGTTGCGAAACAAGAATATTTAGCAGTTGCGCAGAATTCTGGGGACTTAGAGAAATTCGATTGAGAACCGAACCTTGACACAAAGTCTTCCTGCTGCATAGTTCCACTCTCCCCCACTTAATATATGCTAGAGACTGAGAACTTCATAGTCCTTCGATACCCAGACTAACTCGAGCTCTACCACTTGATTCCAACCACCGATATCCTATTACACGGTAGGATCTGAATCCACACAACATTCATACATTCCAATACATATACAATCGAGGACAAAGATAATTAATCCATACATAACAAGAGATCAATTTAAACAAAGCTAAATAAGATAATTCCATTTAACTGATCATCCAAGGTTACAACTGAAATTGAAACATAGACGGAAGTTACAGACGAATACCGATGCTACCACAATTGCTAAATAGAAGAACTGCCAACTCAAATCTCGGTCCTCGGGACCCCGGCGGTCCCATAACGACCGTTGGGTAACTGCCAAGCTAAGGGTGTAGGATCCAGCACCTCACTGAGAAAAGCACAACAAGCTCTGATGTGGCCTTCCTGGCCGCAATGGAAACAAGCTCGCGCACTCCGCCTGCAATCTCTACCAAAATGGACCTCCTCGCCACACTTGTGACATACAAAAGATTTGTGCCTCCCTCCAACTGATCATGAACTCTGGCCGGCAGACTTGAACCACTTCGCTGCAGGCTGGGACATATCTGGAGCCTGACACTTCTCCCTCGCCTGGGTCTTTATCTCAATCACTCGGCTCCTCGCGGCATCCTGAAGCTCAACGAGAGAACCATAACATTCGGTGGACACGAACTGCCAAATATCCGTCTTAAGCATGCTTAAATACCGAGTCATACAAGTCTGATATGAAGCAGCGAACTCAGGACTGAACAAATCCCTCTTATTGAACATCTTGGTGATCCCTGTCACCGACTCGGTCGTCTGTCTCAGATTCAGGTACTCCTGGGCCAGTCTCTCCCTCTCTACCAGGGGAACATACCTTGAACGGAAAATCTTTGAGAACTACTCCCAAGTCATCGCGGACCTTTACTCAGCAGTATAAGGACTAGTCACCAATCTCCACCAATCCCTTGCCCCCAACCTGAGAAGGTTCAGGGCACACTTGACCTTCTGGTCATCCGAACAAGAAGACGTGAAGAAACAACCCTCTACATCAGACAGCCATCTCATTGCCACAATCGAGTCCAAGACCCCATCAAACTCTGGGGGCTTCATATTATCGAAGCCTCGGTACTGGAAAGCTCTCTCTCCTCGAGCCCTAATGGCAGTAACAACCGCGGTGGATGCAGTAATAGCAACCTCAGAAAGTGTAGCATAACGATCATCGAAAAACTCAATCATGGCGGTATTGACCATCCCAAGCAACTCCGGAGTCACCTCCCTGACAAAAGAAGAAACCTCCTCACAAATGATCTCCTTAACCCGGTCCTCCGTCAATCCTGGCCCACCCTGGCCACCTGCTCCGACTCCTGAACCTCCAGTAGCCGCCATACTGAAAATATACCAAGAAAAGATCAGACATCACAACACACTACTCAACACACCCGACCCTAATCCTATTAGTCCCTTAGTAGCCTCAAAATTCCTCCTGAATCTAATACGGATCCTGTGCTTCCAATAGTACGGGCCCATACTACCTTCCACACATATCTGTAGTTGATTCAGAATTCATTCCAAGGTTCTAAGTCACTACACTAAGCCACTCCTAGGTGTGCTAACACCCACTTCTCCTACGAGCTACAACTAACTTCCTAGCCACTCTTCCTAGGATTACCCTCGCTCCTGCACCACTTGTTGCTTTTGTATATTCTTGTTGTACATAATACGGGGTCAGATAGACTATCGAATAATCGACTCTGCCCTAAATTCACAACCAAACAAGGAACGGGAAGTAAGGCTAAGTCAATCATTCTGAGGCTATTCAATCTCGACCATATACAACTAATCAACATGCACACAACAATCACACAATCAAAAGAAAATATATCAGGTAAGTAACTCCCTAAATCAGAAGGCGTCACAGAAATCAGGCATTTCTATCCAACAATTTCTAAAAGAATCTTATCCACTAGCATGCTTTTCTAACAATTCATATATCAACAAAAAATCAAAACTCAGAAAACATAACAAGTATGGGTATTTTAGGAACCACTCTCCTGTTCGGGATTTGGGTGACTGTACACACCGCATCCTCCTGAAATAGTCAAAGTTAAGTCAATGACCACACTCCCGATCCCAAGCCAACAATCAAACAAGAACATGACAAGAGACTAAGCCCATGTCCTTAGCCCAACCCTTTTATTATAAATTATTTCTTTCAAAAACATTTTACAAAAATTCTTGGATCCTAGTTTGAGACTGGATTCACACAAGTGTTTCTCTAATTCACTCAAACCAGGGTTCTAATACCAACTTCTAACGTCCCATTTTTCACAACCAAAATTTTTCATTTTTATTAAGGTAAAACTTCCCAATTTATAAATCCATTATTAAGAAAATTGTTTATTCCAAATAACATCTATTACAAATCAGAGTATCATAGAAAACGCGAAATCCTCAATACTGATGGTGAGTATGTACAGTCCCGCCTTCGCCTTCCCATGGCCACCGATTATACCTGAAACAATAAACAATTGGGAAAGCATAAAGCTTAATAAGTTTCCCCCAAAACACCCCATACGAATAATCATACAAGCGTGCATAACAGCCACTCTTCGGGCCATCGGCCTGAATGGACCGCCTCGCAGGCCTTCAATCTATCTGGGCCATAATATCAGGGTTTGTTGGCCTACCACCTCAAATCACAAAGTAGGACCGCCTCAACCCAAACCAACAAAACATTTTTACATATGAACAATCCGGATAAAGTGGGCACATAATATAGGAAAACAACAATCATACAGCTCACTACCGCCTACTAGTGCTCTCACAGCATACAGTCCTGCTACCAGCTAACCTCCATAGAATACATAACCATAAGTAACCAGAGGTGAGATAGCCACCCGAACAGATGGTCCTACTCTAGAGCCACAACCAAACAAGGAACAGGCAAGAGAATCTAGACCAAGAGTTCTTAGGCTATCCTACATAACCACAGACAGTCCCTAATGACACTCCACAAATGATAACCCGCAAGCACAGATAACATACAGTTCTACAGACTATTACAACAAAGCAACATACTCAATACCGGGAGACAAATCTAACAGATCACTACAGCATTGCAGCGTACTCAATACCAGAACACAGATCTAACAGATCACTACAGCATAGCATCATACTAAATATCAATAATCCAAGGAATGCATGGCTGTATATACTCAGAGGTGAGATAGTCACCTGGAATGTTGATCCTACTCTAGAACCACAACCAAACAAGGAAAAAGGTAAGAGAGCTTGGATCAAGAGTCCTCAATCTATCCTATATGACTATATACAGTCCCTAAGGCATCCCTCTACTAACATATAACCAAAACTAGTGGGACGGCATTGGTACCTTCGACCCACGGGTACAGTGAGGCGAAACTCACCTCGATATGTCCGTAGTTGACCGCCGTAGCAACGAAGAACTATACCTGCTTCAACTCACTTCCAATCATCTACATGAAGATACTAGAGTCACTACCAGATCACATGTCATAGTCACTTGCAACAGTGACTATTTCACATGAAATGACGATTAAAGTTCCACATAAAATGACGATTAGGGTTAAGTAAGAACACTTTAACCATTAAGGACTTAATCAACTAACGGTAGGACTGATTAAGGTTTGACTTAGTCATTCTTGGTTAAAATAATAATCCAATCAATAGCCCAAATATGTGCTCGATCATTGTCCAAAATAGACCTCCCTGATTCTAGGGTTTTCCACATGAAATCATAACTAGGTTTAGTGTTCCACACTTAAACCCTTAAGGACTTAATTCATTAAATCCAATATTGCATTAAGTTAACCATAGGGCATTATCGAGTATAATTTAAAGTTCAATTAACAGTTTTAATGCGGGTCTTGACAAAACTCCAAAACTAGGGTTTTTCTTGACATTAGGGTTTTCTAAACCCTAGTTAGGGTTTCCAACCCCGAACTCGTGCCACTCAGACTAAAGTTATATGTTTAGGTAATGTAATGTTTAATAATTCGGGCACCACCCACTTCTACCTCGGGCAGTGGTGGTCGGCGGCGGTCTGTGGCGGCAATCACCCACACACGACGGTGGTGGCGGTTTCGAGTTAAAATCCGACCAACAATTCCCACTGCAACAACCACACGGAAACAAACACACACCACATTACACACACATCCACCTCACACAGTTGCTGGTGGTGGCAAAAAAAGGCAACAAGGGCGGCAACCACCTTGGTTGGCTGCCATGGTGGTTCTTTTCGTTTTTCGGCCAGCCAAGACGCACCCACAATCACTTCATGCCTTGCAGAAACAACACACACACACACGAACATGATTTACAACACTGAAACACGCACCCAAACTCATCCACCCTCGTGGTAGCGTGTGGTAGTCAGAGCAACGATGACAACACGCGACAGCCGCTCAAAGCGGCGGCGGCGGCAATGACGTAACGATAGGAAAATAGACGGAGAAGAGAAGTTATGCGGACCCAATTATGAACGGCGACAACAGTAACAACGAGCCTCGCACTTACGATCTCCCCGACTGACACGACGTCGGGTTCGTGACTCTTGTCTTCGCCGGCAGTGGAAACAACTACGATGGCTGCTTCGGTGGTTCACGTTTGCGACTAGGAGGTGGCGGCGGCTGGAGGTATGGAGGTATAAGGGTGGAGGCTGAAGAATGGATTTAGGGTTAGGGTTTGAGTAAGAAAAACGGGAGGCAAGGTAGGGGTGTCGGGTTTTAGCTCCGCCTCCACCAATCAAACTTAATTCCATTTTTACGCTTTTAGTCCCTCCTTCCCCATTCTTGTTCAAATTAAGTCTATAATTTACTCTATAGCTCCATGATTCCAAAAATCCTTTCAATAGAAGTCCAAAAATTACCAAACAGCCCCCATCATCCAAAAATCTATTTATAACTAGTCCGGAAGTTATATTTTAACCCCCGATTTCCAGAATTTGTAACATTTAACTCCTTGCGCGAATACTCTAATAAATTATTACAGATATAGGGCTAACATAAAAACATAAAAATACATCTCGGGGTTTTAGGGCTTGTTATTTATTTATTTATTTAATTATTTTATTTAACTTTATTTATTTTATTTTAAACGGAATGTTACATCTGGTGCCGCCCTAGCCTCCTCTGCTATGAGCTGAAAAATGCGCTCGGGGGATGTGCCCTGCCCTGGCTCCTATCCGTGATCCTCAAAGTAGCCGGCGTTGGAGCCTGCGCCAGATTAGCAGCAAGCAAGGGACAGTTGGCCTTCACATGGCCAACCTGGTCGCAGTGATAGAAAATCCTGGTGTTGGGTACTGGAGCCTACTGACGGAAATCCCTCGCAATGTGGTCTTGTCTGCCACATTTGTGGCATCCAGAAGAAGGTCGGCAAGCACCATCATGAAACTTGCCGTACTTTCCATAAGTGCGGACCCTCTGACTCCCAGATCTAACATGAGCGGCCTTGAACCGCTTCGGCACAGGCTGTGACTACGCCAGGACCTGCTTCTGCTCCCTCGTCTAGAGCTCCATCTCGATCTCCTGCCACCTAGCAGCCTCCTGCAAATCTACCAGTGAACCATATCACTGCATAGACACAAAACTGATGGATGTCTGTCTTGAGCATGCTCAAGTACCGGGTCATCTGAGCTTGCTCAGAAACAGCAAACTCAGGGCAAAAAATAGCTCTCTCTGTAAACATCTTGGTGATCACTGTCACCGACTCGGTCTCCTGCCTCAAATCCAAGTACTCCTGGGCCAGCCTCCTCCGCTCCACCAATGGAACATAGCTCGAGCGGAACATATCAGAGAATTGCTCCCATAAAACTGCAGCTCGCTGCTCTAAGGTATATGAACTAGTAACCAACCTCCACCAATCTTTCTCTCCAGACCGAAGAAGGTTCAGAGCGCACTTGACCTTCTGGTCAGTTGGGCAAGAGCACGTAAAGAAACATCCCTCGATGTCAGACATCCACCTCATGGCTATGATTAGATCTTGAACTCCGTCAAATACCGGGGGCTTCGTATTGTCGAAGTCCCGCTACTGGAAAGCTCTCCCAGCGCCAATCCCGGCCACAGCAATGGTCGCGTTAGCTGCATCAGCGGCAGTCTCAGAAAGTGAAACGTAGCGGTCATCGAATAACTACATCATAGCGGTATCTGTTCCCGGACAATAGCAACAACCTCCTCGCGAAGAATCTCCCTAACCCGATCCTCAGTCAATCCTGACCCATCCTGGCCACCTGTTCCGGCTCCTGATCTGGATCCCGACTCAAATCGTCTCGTAACCACCATACTGAAAATAAACCAGGGATATATCAGATAAAATACATATAATACCACAGGGATCATTCCCCACAAAACCCTAGGGTTGTGACTTCCCTGCTACGCGTACAGGTCCTATGCTTCCAGTAGTACGGGCCCATACTACCTTCCACACATACATATATTTGTCTCATAGGATCATCACAAAAACCCTAATAATACTCACTGGAATACGCATACACCCTATTCTCACTTCCTAAAGAAAGGCTATACATCCTTTGACGGGTCGGCTGACTCAACATAACTCATCCATGAAACTTCCAGCAACCATGCATCACTCGTGTATGCTAATCATACATAACACTGGATCCTATAGACAGTCGAATACTTGATTCTACCCTAAGCCCACAACCAAACAAGGAACAATAAATAAAGCTAAATCAAACATTCTCAGGCTATAAAATCTTAGTTATGTACAATTTTGATGCATACACTAAGCAACTACAATAATGATGTCAATTCCATATAAGAAAAAAACCCTAGGCTACCAGGCATCATATAATCAGGCAATTCTATCATGAAATTCCTGAAGATCCCCAGCCTATCACTAGAATGTTGTTCTAACATATCATAATATCAAATAACAGTCTGGTAACTTGGGGTTTACTTACTGGCTCCGGTTGATCGTACACATAACATCCTTCCTTGATTACTTTTTTGAAAACCATTTTGAAAACCATTTTGAAAATCATTCTTAAAACCTTTGCAGTTCCTTAGTTTGAGACTGGATTTACACGGGTGTTCCTCCAATTCACTCAAACTAAGGCTCTGATACCAACTTGTAACATCCCAAAAATCACAACAAATTTAAACTTTTAAAAAACAACCCATAGTCATAAAATGTTTACAAAATCATTTTTTCCAAATTGTTTATCAATATCAGAGTATCCCAAAATCATAAATCCATAAAACAGAGAATGTGTACAGTCACTCCTTCGCCTTCCCGCGATCATCAGAAGTACCTAAAACAATAACTAAAAACCGTAAGCAAAAGCTTAGTGAGTTCCCCCAAAGTACCACCATACAAATACATAACAAAACGAACAAGCATGTTGGGTCCAATCAGCCATCGGGATGGAATACCCCAGGGTCCACAACCTTTGGTTTGGATTACCCCTGGCCTAATCAGTCATCGGACTGGAATGCCAATATACCACGGGTCCACTCAATTATCAAACTGGAATACCCTCGGGCCCTTACTATGAGTCTGGCACACCAACCGGCCCTCAGCTCGTATCTGGAATGCTCTCGAGCCCTCAGTATGATTCTGGCATGCCAATCTGCCCTCAGCTCATATCTGGAATGCTCCCGGGTTTTTTGGCTACAGTACAGAGCAGTACAACCTCAACCAAACCCAATATGTCGACATATACATAACAGATAAACATATAATTAGTCAACAGGCAAACAGACAGATCTACAAATCACTACCACATAGCAACATCCTATAAACTATGATACGGATCTAACATATCACTACAGCATAGCAACATACGGTAAACTATGATATCAATCCAATGGGTCGGCCTTGGTGCCTTCGACCCAAAAGTACAGTGAGGAAGACCCACCTCACAGTCTGAATGATAGTTGATGAGGTCCCGACTCCGAATCTCAGCTCTAACCGTCACCTATTCATCCAAATGATCAATTCTCAAACACCATCCAAAATACCCCTTGGTCAAAGTCAACGAGTCAACATAGTCGAGTTGACTCTGGCCTCGTACGTGGGGCGTACTCTGGAGGTACTTGGGGCGTACAAGTGTTCGAGGCATTGAGGCCATATCTGTGTACGCGCAACGTACCCTGCGGTACGCCCATCGTACGCAACTGCCCACTTCTTAATCGATTCAGCCCTTCACTCTTCAACTTAAAGCTTCTAATTACAGATCCAAGGCTAAAATATCCCAAGAGTCATAAAGTTTCCAACTTTATGACCTTGCATGTCCATTAAGTGCTTAAAACACAAAAACTCAACATCTTAATGCATTAAGACCTTCTATAGCATGCATGGAGTGAAACTAACCCCCAAGACTACATTTTTAGGACTCAAGACCCCTCCTAAGGTCTGAAAGGACAACTTCTTGGGTCAAAAACATGCTATTCTCATGAATCACCATATTTGGGACAAAAAGAACCTAAAATAAAGCCCAAAACAAGATCTAAGTAAAACTTCACCAAGTTCATAACTTTATACCTCCAAGTGATGCCAAATGATGATGTGATTTTGGATCTAAAGTGCTTTACTCCTCCAAGATGGCCTCCACTTTATTCCTCCTTCTTCAAAAGCACAAAACACACACACCCTCAAGCTTAGAAATGCTTCACAAGGTGGATTAGGGTTGCAAAGACGTTTTGAGAGGATGGAGGCTGATGAAAGGAGCCAAGGTTGGGAGTTAACGGTGAATAAATAGGGTCCAAACCCTAAATATTAGGTTTTGGAACTTCACCCCTGTCACACCCCCGAACCTGGACGGCGGAAACGTCCGGGGGCGGATGACTTCGTGTACAATATCATAACAATTGAATATGAATGAAACATAGCAACCAAACATCATACATTGGAAATACACACTTACATAGTTTACATATTGAATCTTGTTCATCAGTTACACAAAAGTAAGAAAGTAAAATTTCTTGAAGTCGCACCACTTGATCTTATAGTCGAACTTATTACCTGCTACTGGAATTCCTGAGAATACAAGTCGTTTTGAAAAGCGTCAACTAAAAAGTTGGTGAGTTCATAAGCAGTTTTGAATAAAAATGGTTTTTGTACTTGTTTAGAATCGTTTTCAAAGTGCTTTCAAAAATATCTGATACTTTCTAAAAAGAAATGGTTTGAAATATTTGTGTCCGATCTTATATTAATGCATGTGTGTTAATGGTTACAAAAATAGAAAGAGAATAATTTCCAGACAACCCGATGGTGTCTGCAATAGATAATGCTGAAATCTCAACCCCGGTGGTTGAGTACCGATGCTTATAGATTGTCGTTTTATCAAAAAGAAGGTTTCCTGTTTTATCCCAAAAAGAAAATAGAATGGTTTCCTGTTTTATCCCAAAAAGAAAATAGAATGGTTTCCCGTAAATCTTATAACGTTAATTCCTCTAAGTGAGTCGTTATAACCATACTAAATAATGACAATTTCGCATGTCTTTGCGTCTTTGGGACGCCGACGGAATAGAATAAGGTTTTTGTCACCCTAGACTGGCCTAGTCTAACTGTAGCGAACAGCTCAGGTGTGGGGTGTCACCCCCGTATAGATCTATACACAAACTCCCGCTTTCCCTCCAGGAAACTCTGGTTATAACTACAGGCTACGATTGTACACTCAAAGGTGCCAACCGACAGGTCTCACTAGATCCTTAATCGAAAATTTACACGGAAAAGAAAGAAGAACATATATAAAACTCATTCTCAGGCCCAATAAACATGTAAGTGGACCACTAAGGCCCACTATACGTATCTATTATTTCCAGGCACAAAAGGAATGTGAATGTCTACCCTGAGCCCAATATACATGTAAAAGGACACTAAGGCCCACTAAACATGTATATTATTTCCAGACCCAATAAGGATAAGAATATCGTTTTTAACCCGTTTGTTATTATTTTGTTTATTTTAGCTCGATTATTTACAAAATTGATATAAAAAGCCCACTTTTTGTAAAAATGACGTTCTTGGCCCAATAAACCACAAAGTTTTCAATTAAGGCCCAATTATAGTAAAAATAACACTTTAGCCCCTATTTTGTTCAAAACTTGTGTTTTTGCCTAGTTTGTGGTAAAAATAACATTTTTAAACTCATTTTTGTTGAAAATATCATTTTTGACTTGATTTTTGTGAAATACATATTTTTCTGGTTTTTGGCTTTTCTGACCTAGTTGTTGGAAAATTTGTAGAAAAATCATCGTAAGTCGAAATTTGGATCCGTAAATTCTGAAAGTTTGGAAATTTTGTCTACTTTGTTCACAATTTTTCTCATAATTTTTATTGGCCTCTAACAAGTGTGAAATTGCTCACCTTCATAGGTTGGTCCGAAATTATTTCAAATCTGATAGGCAGTTTTGTAAAATTCGCCAAAAATAGTAGAAAAATCGTATGAAAACGTGAGAGTAGTCATTTTAAAGGTAATAACCTGAACGTTTTGCATGTAAAACAGTTTTGAAAAATATTACCATTAAGGAGGTCAAAACAGTTCGAGATTGGACTAAAACTTTTCTGTCAAGGGCTGATTTTTGAGTTTAAGTTATCTAAGTTTGTTCACAACACTTGTTTTTGCTATTTTAAGTGGATAAACCCCAGATCTACAAGTTTACAAGTATTATATGTGAGGACACATACTTTTCTCAAGGTTTATATGAAGATCCAAGTGATAAACTTCATTTTCAAGTAAAGATCTAAAAGTTAAACACATAAACATGCATATATACATAGATCTAACACAAAAGCACTTGTATTCTCCCCCAAAAACATTATAAAACCGAAAACAAGGGGGTATGAACTCACATTGAGGGTTTTTGAGATGTAGAAGAAGATGGAGGAGATTTTCGGTTCTAGCTTGCTTTCTTGAAGAGATTCTTGAAGTTATGTTGTTCTAAGAGCATATACACGAAAATAAGGTTGTAAGAAGGATGATCTTAGTGCAAACTTGAAATAAAACCTCTTGAGTTTCACATGGACTTACCAAAGAGCCTTGATTCAATTTTTGGATGGTGAAGAACTTGAAAATTCTTGAGTGAGCACTAGAGATCTTGAGAGAAAAATTGAGATGGAAGAAGAGTTTGAAGTGAAGTTTGAATGAGGGTGGAGAGAGATAGAGAGAGTGGCCGAGAGGTAGAGAGATGGAGAGAAGAGAGAGAGAAGGGTTGACTTCTATGATGTGAAGTGCTTGGTTACATGGAAGATAAATGCTTGGTTACATGGTGTACATTTGTGAGGTGGCATGCTTAGATAAATCACCCTTTTCTCTTTTGTTTTTTTTAGATGGGCCAACCGACCCAAGAGGGTCCTCGGCCCAAAAGAGTGGCCCAAGAAGGGTAGTTTCGATTTTTGGTTCGGCCCAATAAGGATTTTCGGCCCACTATAATTCTATGAAGGATTCTTGGTCCATTTAAGGGGTTTTTCGGCCCAAAAGAGCCTAAGTATGAGTTTGGCTTACTGAATCGAGTTTTGGGTTTATACAAAGTGGTTTCGACTTGAATCGGAACGTATGAATTTGAATGGCATCGTAGTTTGAATTCTCTCTAAATGGGTTATTACAAGTTTATATGGGGGAATTGTCTCGCACAAGGACCAAAACCTTAACCCTAATTTGCTAGTTGTGACAACCCCGTACACCCTGCGTACACCAAACGTATGCCCAACATACGTGGCTCTGTCCTGAAAATCCAAAAGTGGAAATATCAGCCCCTCCCAGCCACAAGTCTTACATTATAAGGACCAAAATGCAATAAATCTCAATATAAGGGTAAAAAATGAAAGTACCTCAAAACAAGATGTTACACTCCAAGGATATTGGTTCTCTTCATGGAACAAATGTTTTTCCAATATTTCGATTAATGCTACATGTAAAAGGTTTCTATGAATTTACATGATTGCAAAACCAGGGTGCGGATGTTGCTCTCAAACTAATACTCTTTCTCATCCTCAAAGATTGAATGTTATTGTTCAAATTGATGCCCTTGCTTTGAAACATAATAAGTATATCCTTAGGATTTCAGATTTAGGTTTTATGGCTGCAAATAAAAAACGTTGGCCGGAAAAAGATTGTCGTGGTCGAAAAAAACGGTAGTAACTGTGGTAACAATGGATATAGGTGGTGAAAAATGTTAAAAGATTAATTAAAATTAGAAAAAAAAAAGATAATAAATCGATAGAAAAATAATTTATTATGTTTTGGTAATAATTTTTCTAACTAGTATGAATCATTACATATTTTTTAAAAACACTATCCCTTGGTAGAAAATTCTATAACTTAAATATTTGTAGTTTTAAGGGTTGGGCTTAGTCCAATATCTATTCAAAAAGGTTATTTCGTTAAGTTGAGCATAGTAAACATATTAGGGATGAGCGCAGGAGGGTACCCGCCTTAATTATCTGGAACCAGAACCGGAATCGGAACCGAACCGGAACCGGCGGGTAGCGGTTCCACTAATGGGTACCCGGTTCGTAAAATTTGTTGAATTTTTAAAACATTTAAAAATATATTTATGAGTTAGCATTAAAAGAATTAAAGTCTATAGCTAAACAAATATTTCTATGAGTTAGAATTTAACTTGAACATAATAGTAACTTGTCTCTAATCTATATATTCTTTTTAAAAATAGATAGTTTAATTTCAAAGTGAAAATTATATATGGACATTTAAAAGTTCAAAACAAATTATTTAAAATTCTAGAATTTTAAATGACGTCAGTAGGATATTATATAACGTATGTGATTGTGATATATATATATATATATATATATATATATATATATATATATATATATATATATATATACCGGTTCCGGCGGGTACCCAGCGGGTAGCAGTTCCGTAAAAATGAAAACCGGAATCGGAACCTTTTAAGGCGGTTCCGAGACAGTTCCGGTTCCGAAAGCAGGTACCCGGTTCCGCTGCTCATCCCTAAAACAAATGTCATAACTTTTGATTGTTAATCATAGAGAGCGCAAATCAAACTGGTTTTTTTTTTAGAACCGGATGGAAAAAGTTGGAACCATTTTTTAAGAATTAGTTTTGAACTAACATAAACGTCGGTTTGGTACCGGTTTTTTTTATAACAATTGAGAACCGGTTTTTTGACAATTTTACTTTAAAAAAAAAACCAAATAAAACCAAACCGATTATAACAGAAATCGGTTTTCCTATAACCGGTACTAAAAAAACGTTTTTCTAAACGATACCGGTTTAAAGCCGGTGTCTATCCACCTCTAGTTAAGAGTTATTAATATTTTACCATCAAAAACTACTTTGCTAGTAGCAAAGTGCTTGTAGTAAACTATTTTAGCTTTTAAGTTTAATGAGTTCGGTTAATTAAGTTCAATGTCAAAAATTACTAATTACTAATTATAGTAATTACTATAGCAAATATATTATCCTTCTATTCAAATCGATTAAGAGGCTATTGGGTGTTGAATGCATAATTAGATGGTTGTAACCGAATGTAAGATTGTATAACCATTTAGAGACACTTCCAACTTCCAAGGGTTTTGATGCGTTCAAAAGTTATATCAAACATATTAGTACTGAGCGATTCATTTGAATGATTTTGTCCGGAGTAATTATTATAGCAAAGATACCATCCCTCTAAGCATAAATGTTTTGTATTAAATTACGCCGGGGGGGGGGGGGGTTTGTAATTTTTGTAACATTTACTCTAAGTATGTAGCTTTCCGATTTTATCGTAAAGTATATTTTTTCGGTTTCTCCCATTCTGTCGAACATTCTTAAATGATCCTTAAAAGTGGTCTCTAGGATTGATATTAATAAAAGAGGTCTTTGAGATCATATACTTATTCATACTAGGTTACTACAGGTGGGAAGCATAGGTAAAATATTTTTAAAATTTTATTAAAAAAATCACATATCTATTGATAGATAAAAAGAAAAGTATGTTGCTATTAACGATAGATAAAAAGAGAATTATACCCAATTATATTCAACATTTTTTCATTTTTCCCCTCAATTTCCAAAAATGCACTTTCCTTTTATTAAATTTTCTATCGTTAATATACAAATTGACCCATCTTTTTTTGTGATACACAACCAACTTCTGAAATCCATACCAACTTTACTTCCTTTTGGCTTCAACTTCCTACTCCAACTTTTATTAAAATGCCATTAAATGGTAAAAGGACCAAAATACCACTTACTCTCCTTGTTGTAAATCCTCATACCGGTAGATAGATCAAATAGTTTCCTAATTGATCAACAAACACCTAAATTAGCTAAAAATAGAAGGCTAACTGAAAACAGAAATTCAATCACATGTACAACTGAAAATAAAATGGAAATGTTTTTAACAGTCATATCATTATTAATCATCTTGTTCTTCTCCCATGTTTCTTAACTCATAATTGGGGTTTTATCATGATATCTTCTTGATTCTATTGAATTTCCTAACAGGTTTTAGTTACTTGTTTCTTTGGAAAATAAGTTTATAATTTGGTGTTTTGGTTTAAGTTTAAGATTTGACAAATATATATAACAAAGAGTGCAACAGAGCCACCTTCTTTGTGACAATATACCAAACACCTTAAAGACAAAGTCATTAAAATTATCTTAGTTTCTTCACATGTATATTGGTTGTAGTGTGAGAGACAGGATAACAATGTATAAGAAGATGATATAAGTGTATATTATTATACAGTTAACTGTGAATAATCACAGCTATGTTTATCCTATAACCGGTAAAAAAGACAACAAATGGTATTCACAATGTTGAGGCTTACAAAGTATGATGAAACTGACCAAAATTATACACGTTACCATACTTTTGATCAGAAAATTGGTGGAAGATCAAGAACAAATGAGAAACTCTTATCATCATGACGATTCCATGGCTTCTGTTGACAATGTAACATCATACATTTGTTTCTTCCAAAAACTTTACTTCATTGAACTTTCCTATTTTTTTCTTCCAGCTAGATGCCAAAATAGTAATTCAGGCATACATTTGTGTCCTTAAAGAGTTAAAAGTACCTTTATGTTTCATCAATCACTCTTCCAAACCTCACCCCGCTACAAAACATATATATAATAACTCAATGCGAGATGATACTGAATGTGTAAAATTGCACACTACTAAAATTAAACTTGATAATTACTTTGTTGTAGCTTGTTATCATGGACATGAATCAGAAGATTAATGACCTGATCTCATGAGAAAGTTCATCTACTGCCCTGAAGCTTTCCACTCCAAGCAATGCATCAATATATTTCCCAATACAACTGAAAAAATAGGAAAAAAAATTGCTACTTTATAAAAGTGTTACACAAATTTCAGGTTATAGCATCAGAACCCAAATTATGTTTGTTAAGCCAAATTGCACAATCCAATACCATACCTTTCTTTCCGATTCCTTGAAAATATTTCCTTTAGATGCAGTTTATTTAGCTAACTTAAACTCAAAATCGAATAAACATCATATTTACACAACATTAATCATTTGTCTACAATATCAACCTTATATTGAATCTGGGAAACATCAATTCTTCACTAAACATGCACGTCACAATTAAAAATTTTAAAATTAGGAAATCAAATAACACGGGTGTAAGTTTCGAATGTTAGTATTCATTTGCATATAGGAAATGGAATAAAAACTAAAATAAAGGGAGAGATTCTTATAGTTTCATAAATTCATTGTAGCTTCGCTTTGCTTTTCATATGTTTATAGTTTCATAAATTTGCATAAAGGAAATGGAATAAAAAGGTGTTTCAACAAGAAGCATAAACTACAGAGGGTGTAAAGGAATTAATCAATTAAAGGAATATGATCATTCCATTTAGCTATGTGATTAGCATAATTAACCAAGTTGGATAAAATATGGCATGGAATCAAAGAAGGAAATACAACTCTTGCATGGAAATAGGGTACTGATTAATTTAATCGAGAGGTATTACTTTTTTATACCATTTATATATTTATTAGGTTTTAATCTAGAGGTTTTACTTTTTTTATACCGTTTATATTTTTATTAGGTGTATCGCTAATTTATACACATATGAAGCACTAAATATTAATTCACACAAGCAAATAATCAAACACATGGCGTGCAGGAAGATACTCATCCTACCAAACATCAAAATAAAAACGACAAAACTTCAAAAATGGTCCCTGTGATTTCTGAAAATCTGAAGTTTAGTCCCTAATCTTTAAAAACCTCACAGATGGTCCTTGTGGTTTCAAAACTTTTAACAGATAGTCCTTTTCGCTAACACCGTTAGCTTTTGGCCGTTAAGTGAAGGGCATTTTTGTCAATTCACAATCACAGGGACCATTTATGAAGTTTTGCCTTATTTTAAAAAAAAATAAAAAAATATAATTATTTAATATTAAATGGTCTCTCTCTCACTCTCTCTCTCACACAGATCTTGTATGGATGGATGAATGAACAATGTTTGATTGAAAAAGTCAAATTTTGATTGAGAACTTTCTTAATTGCTCCAGACACCATCTCCACTTCTTCTACCCTCCTTCTCACCTCTGATTCCAATTCTTCTGCCAATGGAAACTGTAACGAATCACACAATTCGTTTACAAATTGAGCAAATCTCTCGATCCCTTCAATCTCATTTCAGAGTCCACAAGCATTTCTCCTCCTTTTCTTCTTCGTCTCCTTCAAACATACATACACACATTTCCTTTTATCACATCAACTTCATCGGAAAAGATGCTACAAGGATCGGCGTATCATTAGACCTACACAACCCCACCGACCTGACCAAATGTAGTTCTGGATCATTCTAGTCAGAGGATCCTTCTGAAACAAAGAGAGCATGACGTTTCTCGGGTGGTTGAATTCTTCTGAAACGGATGAATTTGAAAACCTCTAAAACACAAACTCACAAGATTTTTGAATGAATGAGAAGAAGAGGATCCTTGAAATCTGCAATCGAAATCGCACACACACACCTATTAATCGAGCCATCTGATATAAACAAAAGATATTCATGGTTCGATTTCACCCTTAAAATCGATTTCAGATTCAAAATTGATTTGATATTGCATTAGGGTTTACCAGGTTTGACTCTTGAGAGATCGACGGTGGTTGAATCTTGACATATTCAAAATCACCACAAAACCCTCCCAAACACCGAAGCCGTTGCCTTTCTCGTCATACATAACGGTTTCAAACACCTTTCTCGTCGAACCTAAGGGTTTCAGACACCCATCAGAACTCTCTTGGACATGAAATGTGGGATTTTGGGTAATTTATGTCGAAGCTTTCATGTTGGAACTTCATCGGAAGGGGGTTTATGAAATGAAGAGAGAGAGAGAGAGAGAGAGAGAGAGAGAGAGAGATAGAGAGAGAGAGAGACCATTTAATATTAAATAATTATATTTTTTTCTTTTTTTTTAAATAAGGCAAAACTTCATAAATGGTCCCTGTGATTGTGAAATGACAAAAATGTCCTTCACTTAACGGCCAAAAGCTAACGGAGATAATGAAAATGACCATCTGTTAAAAGTTTTGAAACCACAAGGACCATCTGTGAGGTTTTTAAAGATTAGGGACTAAACTTCAGATTTTCGGAAACCACAGGGACCATTTTTGAAGTTTTGTCAAATAAAAACACTAAATGATACTCAATTTGCATAGATATCTATATTTATACATTCAGAAACCGCAATTGCATATATACAATCAAGTTCACTTAGAAATTACCCCACGCCACAAAAAAACACATAAAATAGACAAATGAAGTTGATATCACTCTCCACACCAAAAAAACATAAGAACACAAAAAATATAAAAAATATACCTTAATATAAATAACTTGTAGTCGTGTGAGTGGATTATTGATTGTGCCATAGACACACACCCACACATACATAATTAGATCAAACAGAAAAAAAAACATACCAAATGAAGAGTGATGAAACATGAATCGAAAATAGGAGTAATGAATCGGCAATGGAATAGTCTTGAAATCGATGGTGTTGGAGCTGTATATACAATCCCATAAAAAATCCCATAACCCTACAACACCAGATGGGGAAGAGAATGAAAAGGGTAGGATTATTTCACAAAGATTGAAGGCTCACCTGGATTTGCTCAACTTAATTTCGGCGGATGTGGTGACTATGCGCTGCTAAAAAAAATAGAAAATAAGAGAAAGAATGAGATTCGAGTTTTGATTATTGATAATTTCAAATGGTACAAAATTGAGAATTGGCAATAGAAACGATTAACTTCATCAATTGCTAGAACTTTGCTAATCAACCTAAAAATCTTGATATTGAGTCGTTGATTTCTCGATTTGAAGTTACCGGACCTATATGCATTGAATAATGCTGGAGGGTATAAAGGTAATTTAAATTTATCAAGAATGCATCCTAGAATTACCACATGGTAAGTCTTTTATTAGAATAAGGATTATACACTTGTATAAGTAATCACAATAGTTTTACTCTAAGTATCTTTTTTAGTTTCTCCCTTTTGGTAGTTGACTAGGATCTTGATCAATCATTCTTTAATGGTTCTTAAAAGATGTCTATACGATTGGAATCGTTAAAAAGGGTTTTGAGGTTATATGAATTCTTATTCATATTTTTACTCCTGCATTATGAATCATAATAGGTGTACAAGTAACAACAACGTATTGATCCCGATTATAGATGACCTTTAGGAATTCCTGAAGCTCTGGGGCAGGGGCAGATGGTACCAAATTACTTTTCAAATAGAATCTTTTTAAGTTTAAATGTGATACTTATTTATTCAATAGTTGACCATCTATGGGATACATATCAATTTTATTACGTCATTTGTTGTATCCTTTTAGTTATCACCTTGTTCGGTATTAACGATTGTTATTTCAAGAAACAACTTATAAACTTGTAGTAAAATATTGAATGTTATTTCATATGAACAAGAGTTTAAAAAAGTAAACATAAGATGTGACATCCCGATTTTTCAAGGTAAATTTTTCATTTTTATTTATTCAATATTCAATTACATCAGAGTATAATGCGGAAACATGAATGTGAATGCACGTGAGTATAGCCGAACCTTGCCCTTCTCACGAACCAATGAAGTGCCTGAAAAACATTTATAACAACTGGGTATGTGCTATATTTAGTGAGTTCCCTAAGATACAATATACCACAATACATATACATGCATACAAATGGGCCCCGCCCAACATACATAACGATACATAGAGACTATACATCACGTTCTACTGATACATGTACATAGAAGTTATACTATCGATTCTATTGTGACATACCCAATTTCACGGCCAGAAAAGACCGATTTGTTTATGCTTATTTAAAAATAGGAGTATCATTTTTGAAGAATAATATTGCGGAATTTGTTCCTAAAATATGATAAAGATATTATCAAAGCACTTCCGAAGAAAATGTATTTTAATTATATTAAAAACGTTGGGATGCCATCATCAATACAGTACATAAGCATAAACGGAAATAGTACATGCCTTACAAACATCTAGTATTCAACTGGCCTATAATCCATAAATCTCGCATCTGTTCATCACACATGTGCTCTTGTGCCACTACCTGTAATACAAGAAACTGAGTGGGTCAGACTTGGGAGCGTGGTGAGCACATAGGGTTTTCAACCCACAATAATTATATTTTTTTAATTATACATTTTCATGAAATCATTCAACCCGATTACCCATTCACGTTATCCTCACTTTTTGTCCCTAAAGCATCTAATTCAAGGGATCTATCCTAAGGATTATCTTCGGTATAGACAATAATGCATAGGGGATTCCTTAGCAATATATGTCAGAAGGGAAACCATGGAGGGATGGAGTACACCTGGTGAACACTTAATTCAAAAACACCTACAGGTTGTGAGCATGCTAGCATTCCACTGGACAGTCTAGAATAGTCTGTGGTCGTCATCTATACTCCGCTATAAGACTGGATCATCTTTAAAGTCAAGGACTCTCATCATCTATTTCATCTTTCATCTCTCATCATCTATATCATCTTTCATCTACCCATATTTACCCAATATATTAATAGGTATAAAAATACATATACAGTTTAAATTAAGTAAAACATGTATAAATCGTTCATCTAGCATAGATATCAGGAACATAGATAATAGACACATATAGCATGAAATTATCTTAACTAATTCATATATATATATATATATATATATATATATATATATATATATATATATATATCTATATATATATATATATATATATATATATATATATATATATATATGTGTGTGTGTGTGTGTAAGATGAAAGTAACTATACACTCATTATTAGAGTGATGACTCGAAACTCGGACAGTGCTTCGCTTCTAGCATTGACTTTTCCTTTGGCATAACCTAGTATCATTATCACTAAGTCTTAGTCTAATATTCTTTATGACTAATTAATAGTCTAGATTTCTCAATAATCCTAATGTCTACTGATCTATAGTTAATAAGGGACAACCAGGTAGGATCATATTGGAGGTAGGGTCTGTTTGGTATACAGAGTATACTATTTGAAAATCTCACTTTAAACACCTCACTAAATCCAGCCGAGACATCATCCCTGTAAGTAGATCAATCAGTAATATGACATTGGAATCACTGACAAATCTTATTTATAGGTTCATAATAACGACTTATGACTATAAATATAAGTTACACTTAAAGTGTAGTAAGTGCAGCTTAACTTACAGAGGTTTTAGCGAAAACCAAGAAATTGCGTTGGCATAACTCCGACCCGAAAGCTTCTATTTTTCGGGCTCTTTGATGCCTCGGAGCCTTGCTAAACACCCCTAAGGACTAGAAGAACTTGGACTCAAGAAGAAAGAAGTCGAGGAGCAATTAGATTTGAAAGATGTGAGCAAATGAGGGATTTTCGCAACTTATTTATAGGCTGCCAGAAACGATTACACCCAATGTAATTTCGCTGTACGCCCAACATACTTTAGTGGTACGCCCATCGTAGCGGCGTGGGCAGCAGGCAAAAATGCAGGTAAAACTTCAATCTTCAAAAATTCATAAATTTCGCATACGAGCTCCATTTTTTACGTTCTTTATATCCACGCGTAGTTATTTCCGAGTACTACAACTTTCCTTTTGACCCCGTCGGCCTATTCTCGACTGATCTTAAATTTAACAGTCTGAGAAGATTACACTGCTAATAACCGTATAAAATTCAAAACTTTTACATACGGACTCCGTTTTCAACTGTCTTTTTATCGTTGAACTCCTATTAAAGAGATGTTCAATTCTCGTTTAGATCATTTCGGCTAGAAATCGACCGATCTAAAATCTGATTTCTGTGCCCGCACTGTTACGTTGAAACTTCGAAAATCACAACTTCCTCTATTGAAGTAAGATTTGGATGTTCTCTATATGCACGCTCTCGGTTTAACGAATACTATGACTTTCGTTTAGATCACTAAATCTAAATATCATTTTATCAAAATCTCACTTTTTACGATACACAGAGCCGTAATTTTAAACTTTTTAAACAACCATAAAACAATCATTTATTACAATTTGTTTTCAAAGTAAGTTTCAAATCAAAGTTTTCCCCGAAATCATAAAACAAAACACGAGGAGGTGCACGATCAAGACTTTGCCTTCCCGCCATCATCTGAGGTACCTGAAACATAATCCAAAACTATAAGCCCAAAGCTTAGTGAGTCTTCCCCAAAATACCAACACATCACGAAACTAGAATAATACAGCAAACAACATGCATACAGAGCCTTCAGTATGACTGGAACGCCTCACCGGCCTACAGTCTATCTGATATGCTCACAGAACCTTCAGCATGACTGGTATGCCACCTCGGTCCTTCAGCCTATCTGGAACGCTCTCTGGGCCTTCAGCCTGACTGGTACGCCCCACTGGCCTTCAGCCTATCCGGGACACCCTGGGTCTGTTGGCCTTCAGCACAAAGCAGGACCACCTCAACCCAACCACACATAACATGTCGACATATACATAACTCATAAACATATAATCAATCAACATACAAGCACAGACATAACTTACAGATTACTAAGCATAGCATCATCCTATCAACCAGAGTATACTTCCAACAGACCACAACAATACTCAATCATGCAATAATCAGGATAACAATCCAAAAGGGACGGCCTTGGTGCCTTCGACCCAACAAGTACAGTGAGTAAGAGTCACCTCACAAGTAGCTGAACTGATAAGCTCTAACTCCGAAGCTTAGCTCCCGACTCAAATGCAATGGTCCAAAAAAGTTCCAAACTGAATATGAGAGCTTAGCTTGCTAGATCCTTGTCTCCTTCTCTCAATCTTCTCCTTCTTTTGCTCCAATATACCATACTAACTCACAATATGAGATGGAATGAAGATTAGGGTTCTTAAAGCCGATAATAGGGTTTGGAGGCTGATAAAAGATCAGCCTTAAGGACTAAAGGAGGTTATATAGGGTGAAAACCCTAAAATTTAGGGTTTCTCAGCCAGCCGCCAACTCGTTGAGTTTTTGCTTACCAACTCATCGAGTTGGTCCAAAAAGATATGCGGCCCAAAACCTTCTAACACATCGAGTTGAGGCCATCAACTCGCCGAGTTCCAAGGAAAACTTGCTTAATAAAGAATAAATCTCATACCTGGAAATCGGGATGTTACAACTCTCCCCCACTTGGACTAGGCTTCATCCTCGAAGCTTGTTGCGGTGAACAAATCCGGATAATGCTCCCATATCTCAGCCTCCAGCTCCCAAGTCCACTCAGATCCCCTCCGATGCTGCCATTGTACCTTTACCAAAGGTACCTCCTTGCTACGCAGAACCTTTACCTTCATTTCCAGAATAGCTACCGGCCTCTCGACATAGTTCAGGCGCTCATCAACCTGAATATCATCCAAAGATACCACTGCATCCTCATCCAATACGCACTTTCGCAGCTGCAAAACATGGAAAGTGCTATGAATCTGACTGAGCTCCTCCGGAAGATCCAATCTATAAGCAACCTTGCCAACCTTGGAAACAATCCGGAATGGTCCAATATATCGGGGGCCCAACTTCCCCCTCTTCCTGAAACAAATCACACCTTTCCACGGTGAGACCTTCAGCAACACCATGTCACCGACCTAAAAATCCAACTTAGATATGTACCGGTCGGCATAGCTTTTCTGCCGACTTTGAGCAGTCTGCAATCTCTGCCTGATCTGCTGAATCATCTCTGTAGTCTGCAGAACCACGTCGATCCGACCTATGACCCTGTGACCAACCTCGCCTCAACAGACTGGGGTACTACATCTCCGCCCATGCAGGAGCTCAAAAGGCGGAGCACCAATGCTAGAATGGAAGCTGTTGTTGCAGGAGAACTCTGCAAGAGGTAGGTAGGAGTCCCAGCTCCCACCAAAATCAATAATCCATGCTCGCGACATATCCTCGAGGGTCTGAATGGACCGCTCACTCTGGCCTTCGGTCTGCGGATGATAAGTTGTGCTGAAATGTAGCCTCGTGCCCAGTTCCTCATGGAACTTCTGCCAAAATCAGGAGGTGAACCGAACATCACGGTCTGAAACAATAGAGACCGAAACCCTATGGTGAGCAACGATCTCGCGAATATACACATCGGCCAACTTCTCGGCCGTCGAGCTCTCCCGAATTTCCAGAAAGTGGGCACTCTTGGTCAATCGGTCCACGATGACCCAAATAGCATCAAAACCCTTTATCGTCTTCGGCAACTTGGTGATGAAAATCCATCGAAATCTGATCCCATTTCCACATGGGAACCTCCGGAGGCTGCAGCTTTCCATGTGGCCTCTGATGTTCAGCCTTGACCATCCTGCAGGTCAAGCACCTCTCGACGTACCAGGCGATCTCCCTCTTCATGCACGGCCACCAATAACTCAACCTTAGATCCCGATACATCTTGGTGGGCCCCGTATGGATAGAAACACGAGACTTATGACCCTCCTCCAGCACAATCTGTCTGACCCCACCAGACACATGAACCCATACCCGACCGCAACGGGTCAACAAACCACGACTGTACGGAACAAATATGGTAATCTCACCCCTGATCCTCTCATCTTCCAATTCTCCTCTCAAACACCCTTAGTCTGAGCCTCCCTAATCAGACTCACAGGTGGAGAATCCACAGATATCCTCATACATGCCACCGGGACAGAAGATCCAGCCGACTTGCGGCTCAGGGCATCCGCCACCACATTCGCTTTACCCTGATGGTAAAGGATCCCGCAGTCATAATCCTTGACTACGTCCAGCCACCTGCGCTGCCTCGTGTTCAGGTTCGGTTGATCCATAATATGCCTCAAACTCTTGTGATCCGTGTAGATAGTACAACGGACCCCATAAATGTAATGCCTCCAAATCTTGAGGGTGAAGACCACCGCCCCCAACTCAAGATCATGCGTGGGATATCTCGTGTCATGAGGCTTCAACTGCCATGAAGCATAAGCTATCACCCGTCCTCTATGCATAAGGACTGCCCCCAACCCGGTGATGGACGCATCACAGAAAACCACAAAATCCTCGACTCCCTCAGGGAGGGTCAAAACTGGGGTCTCACAAAGTCTATGTCGAAGGGTTTCAAATGTTGACTGCTACTCAGGTCCCCACCGGAATTCCACCCCCTTCCTCGTCAGACGAGTGAGGGGTACCGCAACCTTAGAGAAATCCTGAATAAATCTCCAGTAGTACTCTGCCAAACCCAAGAAACTCTTGATATCCAAGGGAGATTTCGGAACCTCCCACTGCATCATCGCCTCGATTTTGGCCGGATCGACCAAAATCTCATCTTGGTTAACGAGGTGTCCAAGGAACTGAACCTCGCATAACCAAAACTCGCATTTCGAGAACTTAGCATAAAGTCGTTCTCGCTTCAAAACCCCCAGAAGCTCGCGAAGATGCTCCTCATGCTGCTCTCTGGTCTTGGAATACACCAAGATATCATCAATAAACACGATAACTGAGCAATTGAGTATCGGCCTGCATACCTGATTCATCAAATCCATAAATACCGTAGGCACATTAGTGATCCTGAAAGGAATCACCACGAACTCGTAATGCCCATAACGAATCCGGAATGCGGTCTTCTCCACGTCCTCCTCTCTCACCCTGACCTGATGGTACCCAGACCTCAGGTCAATCTTGGAGAACCAAGATTCTCCCTGCAACTGATCAAAGAGATCATCAATCCGTGGAAGAGGATAATGGTTCTTCACCGTTAACTTGTTCAACTCCCGGTAATCAACGCACATCCGATGTGAACTATCCTTCTTCTTGACGAATATAATTGCTTGCCTAGCAACTCCTGCAGCTGAGATGACAGCTCCTGCATCTCAGGCGGTGCCAATCGGTACGACGCCTTGGCAATAGGGGTCGCACCTGGCACAAGGTCGATCCTGAACTCAACCTGCCTCTCAGGAGGCACACCGGGTAACTCCTCCGGGAATACATCAACAAACTCCCTGACAATCGGAACATCAGCAACTGAAAATTGATCCCCAACCCGCGTGCCCACCACATAAGCCGAGTAACTTGCACACCCGTGCTGGATATATTGTCGAGCCCTAGATGCCGAACAAAACCCTAAACCCATCATGGTGCCCTCTCCATAAATAACCAGTTCTCCCCCATTTGGGGTTCGAACTACCACGCGCTGACCCTCGTAGTTGATCATGGCACCGAAACGGCTCAACCAACTCATACCCACTATCACGCAGACACCCCTCATGGGAATACTGTTGGATAAGGTGTCTAAGTCCATAACTTATTTGGTATATAATTGACCCGACCCGACATGGTCCATTTGGGTTGCACTTCACCCAAACTGTTTATGGATAATTTTATGAGAATTGTATACTTACGATTTATTAATATATTATAAGTTATAATATATTAATATAAAGTCATGTTATTTAATTAGTTTTAATCTTGAATTAATTATGAATTGATTTAGTGATTAAAAGGAAGACTAATTAAATCATGGGCTATTGTATTTATATGGTGTGGGCTAATGCTCATTTGTTAATGGGCTAAGCTTATATGGAAGTCCATGGATGATCCATGGAGCTTTTAACCCATGGATCCTTGGAAGAGAAAAAGACATGGGTTATTAGGGTTTCACCCTAACCATGCACACTATATAAACAAGCTTATGTTGCATGAAAAACACACTAGTGTGTGTGTAAGTGTGGTGGCCAAAATCAAGAGTTAGTATACTCTCTCATACATTTTCCAAGTTTGTGGTGATTTGTGATTTCCATTTGAGGCATTCACATTATTGGTGCTTGGCTCTCAAACTCCAAGGAATCAACAATCAACAAAAGGTATGTAATTCATCTAGTCCTTTTATGTTTAAAAGTACCCCATGCCATGCTAGATAGGTTATAAACCTTGGAAAATAATATTTTGCATGTACCTTAGACAAACATAGATCCAAGGTTTATTAGGGTTGCATGTACACTTAGGAAGTGTTAGAATGCTCAAAACCCAACAGTGGTATCAGAGCCTAGGCTTGTTTGTTTGATACTTGATGCAAAATAGTGATAAAAAGTCGATTTTTTGCTGTCTGACTGATGAACTCGCCGAGTCCATGGGGGGACTCGCCGAGTTCATGTATAAACTCATCCTACTCGCCGAGTAGGTTCGTGCACTCGGCGAGTAGGAGCCTCAGAATGCAGTTTTTCGACTTTTGCTGCTGGAAATGGACTAGAAACATTACCCTAAACTGTTTTGGTGTTTTAAAACTTGTTTTAGTTGGTGTAATGGTAGTTCTAATCCATTTACAATAGCTTATATCAAAATTTCATGCTTTGTATGTGTTCATATAATTCTTGAAACTTTGATGATCATGTTCATGTTCTTATGAATTTAGAAGATGATAGGAATTATTTGCTGAATTGTTTAGGATTAATTCTTGATCATTTATGTGTTTTAATGGAGTCCATAATTTGTCCTCAAGTTATGGATATCCAAAGGTCACTTCTTTTACACACACATTTAAACACATAAGTTACATAAAAATGAAGAGTCTTCATTTTTATGAACCTTTAATTCATAGGTTATGAAATGAAAAGTTTTGGATGGTTACAAAACTTGCCCTCAAGTTTTGGAATTTGTAAAGTTTCACACACTTTAATAAACTTTAATTCCAAACCCTTAGAGTTTTAAAAGTTAAAATTCAACCCTTATACTATTTATAACATTAATGGTTAATTATTATATATATGTATAAGATCAAGTCGTTTTACCGTTAGTAGGCCTCATTCACGAAGCCGGTCTATAAGGGGGGTATAAGGTTGTTGCCTATAAAATGGCAACTTAATGGGTGTCCATTCTCACCCACCGCTTCCTTGATCGGTGGAGGGTCGTTAGCCGAACGGGTAGGACAATGACTTTAAATTCTCATTAAAAGTATAATGAATATTATAAAGTAACTAAACCTTTTATAAATTCCCAATCTTAGTTACTTTAGGAAAATGTGAATATGGTGCTAACCCATGAAATTCACACTTTGTACCTTACCAAGTCGTTGGTGGAGCGTGTGTGGTTAACCGGCACACTAACTTGGACTAGTAAGGATCACGAAGGGTGACTTAATGTTTATCATAGATCGGTGGAGCGTGTGTGGTTAACCGGCACATCGATTAGGTGATAATATTAAGGGTACCAAGTGAGTTTGCATGGTTATTCACACCTTGTTTTGTGATCCTCGGCATCCCAGTCACAAAACCTGAAGGGCACAATCGAGATTGAAACATGCCATTGAAAAGTTCAATGAATCTCAAAAGATCTAGGAGTTTCAAATCCAATTAAAACCTAATAAATTATTTCGTTTTTCATGGTGGAAATTGGTGAATCGTCATTCACCTACCTTCAAATATTTTATAGCTTGGATTACGGCATCCCTCTTCCAAGTTATAAAATATTGTGTTGGGTCCTAGCCTTAATATTTCATATTGGGTGTTATATTAAGGACTTGAATCAACTAACTTGATTTTCTCCCATTGTAGATGTCTGGTTCAGACAACTATGATCTTCCCAAATCGCTTGAAACAAGCTTTCCTCTTGAAGATGATGTCCCTCAACATCATGCTTCACTCCCTCCACTTCCTCCATTTATTCTCCCTGACCCACAAGCCCGAAGACTTGAAAGGTTCAAGGTCACTCAAGCTCTACTAGAAATGAAACATAAAGATGGAAGACCTGTGTGCACTCATGTCTTAGGAATGAAGTCACACATAGACAGGTTGAGAATGTTGGGTGGTGTTATTTCAAGGAAGTTCGTTGTTGACTGGGTTCTTCATTCACTTCCTGAGTCGTATGGTGAGTTTATTAAAGACTACCATATGACAGATCCTGACATAACCCTAATAGATCTTTCTTATTTGCTTGTTGCTGCTGAATCAGCAATGATTTGGCGCAATGGTCAAGCAAACATTGATGGAAAATCTATTTCTCAAACTTCCATGGACATGGACAACGGTAACATTGGAAGTCCAGAAAAGCTTTCTCGTCCCAATGGAAGGGGATCGGCCTTGGTCAACCCGGTTGACCAAAAGGTAAAGGGAAAGGCTAAGTCTGTGATTGTCTCGTGTACCATTCCCAAAGAGTCTATATGTTTTTATTGTCATGAGAAGGGACATTGGAAGCGAAGCTGCCCTGAATACCTGAAATATTTGAAAGCAAGTAGAGACAAAATGTTTGACTCGGCTTCAGGTAAGTCCACTATCTAACTTTGTTAAAGTTCCTAATTGTTGATTCTTATTACATGATGTGACTAGGTTGCATCTTGATGTTTAGCAGGATCGAGCAAAAGGAAGGTTAAAATAAGAGTGTGCTAAATCTGATCACGAAGATGGATTTCTATCGCATGGTTCGAGGATCGGATTTTGAGCCACTACTTAAAAGTTATGATAGATTGCTAAGAAATATGTAATAGCATAGTTTTCATTTGAAGATGTATTGTAAGGAATATTTTTCCGCATTTTATAAAGAAATAAAAGTTTTGTTTAGTTTATTTTATATTATATCCCCTTACAATGGCATTTATGGAAAATTGATGTTTGTATGTTTCTAGCAATATTGGAAATATGAGTTTGATTCTCTCATATGTGGTAGTGTCTGAATTTACCAAATGAGGAAAGGTTCTCATCACCCAAGCTTCAGTTAGACAGAAACTTGGAATCATACAAGTTGTATTGTATGATGAATGAGAATTTTCATCTTTGTAAAATTGAGACTAATTCATTGATCACATGCATATGTGAGTCAATTGAAGGACTAAGGAATTAGGTACACTGGGTGTGTGCTGGTCAAGGTCCACCACAAAGATCAATTCGTCATGATTTACTAAAGATTAGTAAATATGGTTATACTTATAAGGTTAAGTATAATTCTGTAACATTGGAAAAGTTTCAATGTATGGCAGAACGGATGAGAAGAATCAAATTTGGCAGAAAGATAAAAGTTTCTCAAATCTGAAAAGATGGGAGAGTACTTTAGTATCATGTTTTTATGATCATCTTAATGATTATGAAACCATATCACAAATTCATACTCTAAGGACATCTTAGTGCATTGTTATGACTAAGATGAGGGGTCATGAATTGTTGGAATGGTTAAAATCAAGAAGATGGATCATACATGTTTTTATGATCATCTTAATGATTATGAAACCATATCACAAATTCATACTCTAAGGACATCTTAGTGCATTGTTATGACTAAGATGAGGGGTCATGAATTGTTGGAATGGTTAAAATCAAGAAGATGGATCATTCTTCGTTCCAAAACAACTCTTAGAGTCATACTCCAAGATTGTAACATTGAGTGACATAAAGTAAGGTTTAAAACACTTATCAAATGTAGTGTAAAATGTTTTCTACTCCTGTACATTTGAAATTGGTAAGTTGTGATGTCTTGGATAAGACAAAGACCAACTAAGACCAATTGTGTGAAGTGTTTATCTTAATAAGAATCTGTACTATCCCTTGAATATTTGTTTTGTCAAGGAATGGTTCTTGACTAGGGAAACTTATATGTCAAGAGGACAGTGGGAGTCTTAAAGATCCTGAAAGGATTTCAAGATTTAATCAAGAGTAAAACCTGAGTTTTATCACTAGCACACGACTTAAGGTTTGAAACCTATTAAGTTGACATAATTCTTGTTTCTGTGTCTGTTCCTATTAAGTTGACTATGCATATGAGTTCTGTTAGTTCTAAACTGTGTGCATAACAGCTTGGAAGCATTGGTGGGCCTTGTGCTACCAGATGACAAGAAATTAAGATTGAACAAGTTCAATCCATGTAAGGCTGAATTTGTTACTAACCTTGTCTTGTGATTATGGTTTTGACAAATTCATATGGATAGGAACTCATACACCATAAAATCTAAGTGTCATAAGGTTTCTCTCCGATTCATGAAAATGATGGTGAGGAAATGCTTTCACTAAGAAGATTTTAAGTAGATAGCAATTGTGATGTTTGCATTCTCAAAGTCGTTAGTGGAGCGTGTGTGGTTAACCGGCACACTAACATGGACTTGTGAGAAATGGCAAAGGTCTAAACAATTAAGACTATGATTACGGCATCCCTTTTTATAGTTCTGGAAATTGTTTAGACACACATGTGAGCTATCTAAGAAAGGGTGTACGAATCTAAATTTCAGAAGTCCAGCTGATTTCTGGAAATATGTCAGAGCTAGTGGGAGCATAAGTGTTATGCTGATAATCATCATGTTAGTGGGAGCATGATTATTATGTTTAGTGTTGCAAGTTAACAATGTTAATTATAGAAAAACAAAAGTTTCAATTCGTAAAGTTGTAGGGGTTGAAAAAGTTGTTTTGCTATAATTAAGGGAGAGGAAATTATACTTCATTTCAATTCTAAAAGCTTAGATTGAGTTTTTAATCATCTTTAGTCAAGGATATATATATGAATTTTATGTTGGAATGGTTCAACATAAGGAAATTCTATATATATTGCGTTCTCAAATTCGATTATGATTACGGCATCCCTCTTCATAGTCGATTTTTGAAAACATGGCAAATAAAAAATATTGTAGCAAAAGACTGATCTAGTATCAGGTCTTTATGTGAGACATCATGAATCGTGTCCCATATGCTTCGGATATAGGATCGGTCACATGTGCTATAATATTTATCCGTTCTAAATTTTTCAAAATGCTTAGAGCATTTAGAGGGAAAAAGGAATAGAACCGGATATGACTAAAATGATTAAGCAATTGTCGAGGACTATCTAAGGCTCACCAAAGATTGGTTGCTCAGGGACAGTTGGAAGTATAGTGTTAAATTTTGGAAGGACCATATGGATATATTCTGAAAAGAGGTAGCTCTTGTTCAGATATGATAATCAAAATAGGAATATGGAAATTTTCCATATTGGGAGTTGGATATTAAGAATCTATGATAAAGTTAGAAACTTTTATGCAAGAAGGATGTTCAAAGCAATGTACTTTGAATATGAGAGTTCGTTTCCATAGAGTTGATCTCCTTTGGAATCCTCTGTAATGACTGATGACAAGGTTTTGGTGACCTTGTGCATAATCATTACGAGAGGATCAGTGCATATAAGTTTAAAATCTAACAGATTTTTGGTAAATGGTAGGAATTAGGAATTCTTACATTTACAATAAGGATTTGGGATTGTTAAATGAGCATCATTGGAATCATGTTCAATTGATCTATTTCACAAAGTAAAGATCATAGACAAACATAGTGTGCATACTTGGAGTATGGCATAACTATTGTTTAGAAAAACAAAGTGTACATGCTAGGAGCATGGGACGACTGTTGTTTTTGTTCAAGTATTAAGTTGATTATTTGAAACATTATACAATGAATAATGTGTAATCAATATGGTGATAAATAAAAGGTGGTTTTATTTATATTCAAAAGGGTTCTGAGACCATATTGGATTCGATTATTATTGTGTTTCACTTTGCATGTTTTGACTTCCATAATAACTAGGTTATTCTTTCCGAATGATTAAGTTATTCAAACCATCCACAGTCGGTCATATGTTGGAAGTAGATATGAATCAAGACTGTCATGAGTTGGTTGTAGAAGTCTAAGATGTCGGACATGGCTACAACACTAATGAGTGTTCATAAGTTATGAGTATTGGATTCAACCCACGCTCACTTGCATCACTTCATGGAATTTATCTCGAGTGATCGTGAGACGGTAATATCATATAAGTCTTCAAACCTAGAGATATGAGTTGTTACCTATGAGTTGATTGTGCATTGATTGCACGTAAACGCATCAGTAACTTGATGTTATAAAACGTGCCTTTGTGTATAATTCAACAAGTAGTAGAAACAAGTATATGAGTCGAAGTTCTGTTCCTTCTAGTCCTTGGAGGATTAGAAGCGATATCTGGGCCCCTTGATGATTTTGTTTTGACCTATGTACCGGGCCCGGTCAGAACCTAATTGATGTGTTCAATTTAGTTCTTTGTCAAACAAATCGCAAAATCGGGAAACAAACTACTGGACAATAAGTACGACGTTGTTCCATGTATTTGTCCGGCTGATATCAAGAGAACAGAGGATTATATGATCACTTATCTAAAATGGTGCTTCATAGTTCAACAGAGTTTTCGAGAGCTACGATTGCTGGTTGGTTCCTGAAGTAACATACGCAAATACATTTATTAGACTTATCCAAGTGGGAGACTGTTGGATAAGGTGTCTAAGTCCATAACTTATTTGGTATATACTTGACCCGACCCGGCATGGTCCATTTGGGTTGCACTTCACCCAAACTGTTTATGGATAATTTTATGAGAATTGTATACTTACGATTTATTAATATATTATAAGTTATAATATATTAATATAAAGTCATGTTATTTAATTAGTTTTAATCTTGAATTAATTATGAATTGATTTAGTGATTAAAAGGAAGACTAATTAAATCATGGGCTATTGTATTTATATGGTGTGGGCTAATGCTCATTTGTTAATGGGCTAAGCTTATATGGAAGTCCATGGATGATCCATGGAGCTTTTAACCCATGGATCCTTGGAAGAGGAAAAGACATGGGTTATTAGGGTTTCACCCTAACCATGCACACTATATAAACAAGCTTATGTTGCATGAAAAACACACTAGTGTGTGTGTGTAAGTGTGGTGGCCAAAATCAAGAGTTAGTATACTCTCTCATACATTTTCCAAGTTTGTGGTGATTTGTGATTTCCATTTGAGGCATTCACATTATTGGTGCTTGGCTCTCAAACTCCAAGGAATCAACAATCAACAAAAGGTATGTAATTCATCTAGTCCTTTTATGTTTAAAAGTACCCCATGCCATGCTAGATAGGTTATAAACCTTGGAAAATAATATTTTGCATGTACCTTAGACAAACATAGATCCAAGGTTTATTAGGGTTGCATGTACACTTAGGAAGTGTTAGAATGCTCAAAACCCAACAAATAGGAGTCAAATCGATCGGGAAGGATACTCCAAAGATCTCCACAACGCAACCCTGATAAACCGAAGAAGCAGAAACCCCGTGTTCGTTGGCGATAGAAACTCGCAACGGACACTCCAACTCCCTTATGGGAAAAGAAAACTCCCTATTAAAAGACCGAGAAATAAAGGACCGACTCACACCCGAGTCAAACAACACTAAAGCAGGCAAGGAGTTCACTAGAAATGTACCTACCAAAGGTACAAACAAATGAGCATAAAACAAACATAATCAATAAGATAAGGGATAGAAACATACCAGTCACAACATCTGGTGATGTCCTGGCCTCCTCGGCAGTGAGCTGGAAAGCGCGACCTCGAGCCCTCGGGGGCTCCGCCTTCCCGTGGCGCCCATCCGTGATCCTCAAAGTAGCTGGCGCGGGGGCCTGCACTGGCTTGGCGGCGAGCAACGAACAATTGACCTTCACATGGCCAACCTGATCACAATGATAGCAAATCCTCGTAGTCTGGACCGGGGATAACTGGGGACAATCCCTCGCATAGTGCCCCTCCCCGCCATACTTGTGGCATACTCCTCCTGATCGACATACCCCGTCATGAACCATTATACACTTCCTACATGTGCGGCCTCGCTGACCCCCATACCTAGAATCAGCGGCTTTGAACCTCTTTGGCGCCGGTTGCGACTGTGTCGGGGCCAGCCTCTTCTCTCTCGTCTGCAGATCAATCTCAATCTCACGCCGCTTGGCGGCCTCCTGCATCTCTAATAATGGACTGTAGTGCTGAGTAGAAACAAACTGCCTGAACTCTGTCTTGAGCATGCTCAAGTAACGGGTCATCTGAGCCTGCTCAGATGCAGCAAACTCAGGGCAAAACATAGCCCTCTCCGTGAACATCTTGGTGATCTTTGTCGCCGTCTCAGAACCTTGTCTCAAATCCAGATACTCTTGCGCTAACCTCTCCCGCTCCACCAACGGAATATATCGGGAGCAGAACATCTCAGAAAACTGCTCCCATGTCACAGTAGCCCTCTGCTCAATAGAATAAGAACTAGTAGCGAGCCTCCACCAATCCTTCGCTCCGGACCTCAGAAGGTTCAGAGCGCATCTGACCTTCTGGTCAGTAGGGCATGAGCAAGTGAAGAAACATCCCTCCACATCAGATAGCCACCTCATGGCTATGATCGGGTCCTGGACACCATCGAAAGTCGGGGGATTCGTATTATCGAAGTCCCGATACTGAAAGACCCGCCCTGTCCCAACATCTACAGCTGCCACGGCTGTGGAGGTTACATCAGCAGCCGTCTCAGCAATGGCTGCATAGCGATCATCAAAGAACTCCATCATCGCGGTCTTGATAGACCCGAACATCTCCGAAATCTGACCCCGTACAATAGCAACCACCTCCTCGTGAATGATCTCCCTGACGCGGTCTTCTGACAATACCGACTCACCCTGTCTGCCAGCTCCTGATCCTGACTCGGATCCGATCTCAACTCGTCTCATAGTCACCATACTAAAAATACACTAGGAAGACATCAGATAAATCACATATCATAGCGGGGAACCAACTCCCAAAGAAGCCCTAGGGGTTGTGACTTCCTTGCTACGTATACAGGTCATGTGCTTTCAGTAGTACGGGCCCATACTACCTTCCACACCTACTCGTATTTGTCTCAAGGATCATTACAACGCCCTAACAATACTCATAAGCAAAGACGAACACTCAATCCTCACTCCCTAGAGGAAAGGCTAAACATCTCACAACTGGCCGGCTGACCCCACACGACTCAACCATGAAACTTCCACCAACCCTGCAACACTTGTGTATGCTAGCCATACATAACACTAGACCCTATAGACTTTCGAATATTTGATCCTACCCTAAGCCCTTCATCAAACAAGAACAAGAAATAAGGCCAAACCAAACATTCTCTGGCTATAAGATCGTAGTTATATACAACCATGATGCATACACTAAGCAACTACAGTAATGATGTCAATTCCATAAAAGAAAGGTCATAGGCTATCAGGCATCATATAATCAGGCAATTCTATCATGCAATTCCTGAAGATCCCTAGCCTATCACTAGCATGCTGTTCTAACATATCACAATATCAAATAACAGTATGGTATTTTGGGGTCTACTTACTGGCTCCGGCTGATCGTACACATCGCATCCTCCTTGATTATTTTGAAAACCGTTTGAAAATCATTTTTTTTAATCTTTTCCTTAGTTTGAGACTGGATTCACACGAGTGTTCCTCCAATTCGCTCAAACCAAGGCTCTGATACCAACTTGTAACATTCGAAAAATTCTTGAAAATTTTAAACTTTTTAAACAACCACAAAACCATCATTTATTACAATTTGTTTTCAAAATAAGTTTCACATCAAAGTTTTCCCAGAAATCATAACACAAAACACGAGGAGGTGCACGATCAAGCCTTCTCCTTCTTGCGATCATCTGAGGTACCTGAAACATAATCCAAAACTGTAAGCCAAAAGCTTAGTGAGTCTTCCCCAAAATACCAACACATCACGAAACTAGAATAATACAGCAAACAACATGCATACAGAGCCTTCAGTCTGACTGGAACGCCTCACCGGCCTATAGTCCATCTGGTACACTCATAGAACCTTCAGTATGACTGGTACGCCGCCTCGAGCCTTTAACCTATCTGGAACGTTCTTCGGGCCTTCGGCCTGACTGGTACGCCCCACTGGCCTTCAGGCTATTCGGGATGCCCTGGGTCTGTTGGCCTTCAGCATAAAGCAGGACCGCCTCAACCTAACCACACATAACATGTCGACATATACATAACTCATAAACATATAATCAATCAACAGACAAGCACATGCAGATCTTCCAGATTACTAAGCATAGCATCATCCTATCTACCAGAGTATACTTCCAACATATCACAACAATACTCAACCATGCAATAATCCGGAAAACAATCCAAAAGGGCGGGCCTTGGTGCCTTCGACCCAACAAGTACAGTGAGGAAGACTCACCTCACAAGTAGTTGAACTGATAAGCTCTAACTCTGAAGCTCAGCTCCCGACTCAAATGTGATGGTCCAAAAGAGTGCCAAACTGAAGATGAGAGCTTAGGTTGTTAGATCCTTGCCTCCTTCTCTCAATCTTCTTCTTTTGCTCCAATATGCCACACTAACTCACAATATGAGATGGAATAAAGATTAGGGTTCACAAAGCCGATAATAGGGTTTGGAGGCTGATAAAAGATCAACCTCAAGGACTTAAGGAGGTTATATAGGGTGCAAACCCTAAAATTTAGGGTTTCTCATCCAGCCGCCAACTCGTCGAGTTTTTCCTTACCAACTCGTCGAGTTAGTCCAAAAAGATGTGCAGCCCAAAACCTTCCAACACGTCGAATTGAGGCCATCAACTCGCCGAGTTCCAAGGAAAACTTGCTTAATAAAGAATAAATCTCATACCTGGAAACCGGGATGTTACACCTTATATCTCCAGAATCCTTGTCACATATACTATAACTTTTGTTAAGATTATTTTTCATAAATAATCTTCTATCAAAAAGTCATTTTTAACGTTTATTATATCTTAATTGACTAGCCCGAATCTGCAAGTGTTACATCTATTTTATTAACTCTTATATCCTAACATACATAGATATATATATTGTAACACATAATATAGTGAGATAACTCACCTGGATAATGACTCTAAAGATTGACAGCTATCTGGACTTTACTGGCAATTCGGCTGACGGGTAACACGTTGAACGAGTATTAACCTATAATACTTTAACCTATCAACTTCTATGATGATCTGGTAATGAAAGCTAGATCTTTCACTAATCCAAATGAATACCGAGAGTTCTATCAAATAAGGATCAGACAGGCCGGACAATTGGGAGGCAGGACCATTTCAACATATAACTTTTCTGAATTCCAACAACCAAGCCAATGTGACCATTCTAGACACATTTCCCGTAAGTAGATCAATCAGCATTATATCTGGAATTACTAATAAATCTTAATTATAGGTTCATAATAACGACTATGACTATAATTAAAAGTTACACTTGAATAAAATAAGTGTAGCTTAACTTACAGAGTATTCTGATGAAAACCGGGAATTATGTGGGTAGAACTCTGATACGGGAGCTTTTATTCACCGGATATCTAACACCGCAGGGCTTCTAGGGATCTCAGGGCTTCGCCGAAGACTAAAACTAAGGGAAATCTAGAGCTAAAGCAGCAAGAAATTCAAGAGAGAGTAATTGAAAAGGTATGGGAATGGACTAAGTTCGCAGGGTATTTATAGGGGAAATTTTGCATGTGCACCGTGCACTTGGTCGAACATGATGATGTTGCTCCAACAATCGCGTGACTCGTCACAGATAACGGGTGGAGTGTCGGTGTGTGTCACGTACTCTGTCGTTGCAAGTGAGCGTGCGCGAGGATTTTCTGTTTCTTCAAAAATTCATATTTTCTTCATACGAGCTCCATTTTCGACGCGTTTTATATCTACGCGTAGCTATCGACGAGATCTACAACTTTCATTTAGACTCCGACGGCTAATTCTCACTTTATTTTAAAGCTATATTTTTAACAAACTTAAACTGTTAAAGCCCGTATAAAAATTATAACTCTCTCATATGAATTTCGTTATCGACTGTCTTTATATCAACGAAATCATATGGACGAGATCTTCAAGTCTCGTTTAGATTTTTTTCCTAACAATCAACCAATCTCTACTTCGGTTTCTGAGTCGTATATTGTTGCACTGAAACTTCTAAAAAATCATAACTTCCTCTCACGAAGTCAGATTTGGACGTTCTCTATACGGACGCTTTCGGTTTTGCGATTACTACGACTTTCGTTAAGACTATCTAGCCTAAATAGTCCTCTATCAAAAACGTCTATTTACGTGACCGGTCGATTATATTGTAAGGCGAAAAATGGGATGGTACATAAGAATAGAGATTGTCTTAAGTGTAAGACATGCATCTTACCCTAAGTAGTAGGGGTAAGCATGGGTCGATTTTTGGTCAAAAATCGAAAAACATCGGTTTCTAAGAATTTGAAACGAAACCCAAACCCAAACTGTTGGGTTTGGTTTATTGGTTTTTGGTTTTTGACTCGGTTTTCTGGGATCTGTTTTGGTTTTATGAGTTAAACCAAATCTCAAGCCATTTCTTAAACCACATCAAGTCCTCACTTATATAAAGCTGAAGCTAGCTTATATTTTCATCCCTCAAGCGATGTGGGGCTCAAGGTTATAGCTCAATAAAGCATGAGATAATATAGGAGAGGATATGTGGTTTAGTTTCAATCCATAGGCGATGTGGATGGCTTTTAAATAGCTGCCAAAATAGCAGGAACGAAATGTAGGCAACACGTTTTAAACTTGCAACCTCAAGGATAACATCCCAACGTCTTAAGCACCTGACTTTTCTATTTGTGTTTAAAACCCATGGAACACGTATATAATTCACAGAATACATATGTTCATAAAATTCGGTTTGGTTTGGTTTTTCTTGGTTTTTATATTTCCTATAACCGAAAACCAAACCCAATATTTCAGTTTTTGAAAAACTTAAATCAAAATTGTCTGCTTTCTATTTTGGTTTCGGATTTGTCGGTTTTTAAGTTTTCAGGTTCGGTTTTGCTCACCCCTGCTAAATAAGATTAATTATATGCATTGTGTTAATTATATACACTATGTTAATTATAAAATATAGTTAAACTAGAGTTAATTATATATGTTTTATAATTAAAGCAGTTGTTAATTACAAAAATGTTATTTGATTCATTGGTAAAATAAGTAAAATTTTCAACAATAATTTTTTTTGGAACGGTGGCCATATATGTGGGTAACACTACTAAACGTCTTTTAGATAAAACCGTAACTTTACAAACTTAACGATCTTGCGAGTTTTCAATTTAGGAAAACATAAGAAAATTATGACAAAAGATATTAAAAAAAAAGTGAAATCAAGAAGTTGAATGGAAATTATAGTCTATAAAATATAACCGAAAAACTATATAAAACCATAAAAACTCAAAAAAATTATAGGTTTTTCTTATCAATATCCCTTCAAAAGAATGCCTCATGCTCGAGTCTCTAGAAACGTATTTGACAGACGTTTTGTTGACTGGATTGTGCATGTACAACTAGTGATGTATAACATATATTTAAAATCTACTTGTCATTCAAAGTTTACAACATTATATTATGAATTTACCCACAAATTAAATTGCTGAACATATAGCAATACACATATGCAATAAGTAAATCATCAGGTTCATATATACAGTTAAATAAGATAAAAATAACAAAAATGTCTATTTTACAACAATATATCATTATCGTCCATAATCAACTATTGTTGCATTGTACCACACATTCATGCAAACACAATTCAATTCATGGAGATAAACACACCCTCACTCTCCAAGCATTAACCATTGTACACAAACATACAACCATCAATGCATGTAACCACGTGTCGCGTCTAACATCTTTCATCTCCATACCAGTTGTCCTTCTCCTTAGGCCCTGTGGGCCCTTCTTCCCCATAAAGTTCCATCGGAAAAAAATCAATCAGCGTCTCCACCGTCAACCGGATGAAAAACGGAAGGTGACGTATAATCTTCTCAAGCTCCGACCGCCCATCATACAACACCGTCGGCCCCCATTCCCTCATATACTGTAACCAATCTGGCTCCTCCACAACGCCGCCAAGGTACTCCGCCGCTATAATCTGATACTTTTTGCTCGAATCAATAAACCAATCACTCTTGTCAACGTCATTCTTCACTCCGATCCCAAGCTTCGTGGATCCCTGAATATATGTCCCGGCGTTCGGAAAACTCGCATGCCCGCATTTCGAAGAGTAAACAATCGGTTTATTCCCCTCGATGAACTCCAGCTCACTAGCGTCAACCCATTCGCCGCCGCTATGCTCGGAAAAGTACACGCTCCCAAGTTCGCCGTCGAAGTTGCTTATCCGGAGGGTATAATGCTCCCAATCGCCGACATGTTCGCCGACCTTATTCATCTCGATGTTCAAATTCAACAGCTCGATTGTAAAAGTAACCGGCCCATTAAACGGGCAAAAAATCCACATCGCGATATCAGTAAAAGTCCCACCTAAAGCAGGTTTCACATGAACGTAAAGCTCTGCACTTTCGAGATTCCCGTTTTTGACAAAGGTATCGTCGTTTTCATCCTCCGGCAAATCTAACCAGAACTCACCGTCGTTCTTCCCGCCTTGAGGCAAGTTTGACCCTCCGCTATCGATTGATCTCCCGTCAGATTTCCCTTTTTTGAACAGAAGTGCACCGTTTTCAAAGAACCACGGCACCGATGACGGCAGATATAGCTCGTCGGGATGGAAGTAAACAGTAGGGCCATAGTGGTCAATGAGCGCCTTGACTTGATCCAAATTCGGCATCCCTTCAAGCTTCGGATCCATGTTTCTCAAACAACAGATGTTTATATCGTCATTGTTAACCGAATCCGTGCTACAGAAAAACGTTCCGACTGTAACACCTTTACAGAACATCCCTGTTTTGATCGCTTTCGTGTTCCAAACTCGAAGATCAGAAGAGCTCCCAAGTATGACATCATCGATTAAGCAATCCTCAGTAAGATCGTCTCGAACGCATCGGACTTCTTCAAGATCGGGCTCATCTTCATCAATGGTGACCACGAATCCCAAAGCTCGATAACCTTCGGGAGGAACCGGTTTCCACACGTAAACAGAATTTGAACTCCAGATAAGGTCGTAACCAAGAGGCGATTTTAGTGGAGGAAATTCGGCGTCTGTTACTGCTGTATTTTGGGTATCTCGAGCAACAATAACATGGCCTCGAAGTTGTTTATCGGTTAGTTGACAGTGGTAACCGAAGGTGAAGAATCCTTCGGGGATTGACACCGGTTTATAGAATGTGACGCCGGTTTTTGATTTCTTGGGGGTGTAACTCGCTATAAACTCAAAATCTTTCACTATTGCGACTTCCAATTCTCCTAGGCTTATTCTTCCAGTAGCAAAACCTTGACCTTCAATCCATCACATTAAGAACATGAGTATTTTACTTTGTTAGATCGAGAATTTTTAGATTTCGATATTGCTTCAAAATCTTCCAAGAAACTAAATTTCCGGTTGACTTTCAAATTCACCAATTTTGACCAAGTTCATGAACTTGATACTTATCCCTAATAACAGCAACGCCGAAACTAGTTGAAGAGATAGTTTATTAAGAATATAACATATACAGCAAATTCGGATAAAAAGTTTGCAATTTTGACTTTTGATTTTTGAATTGAAACAGCTTCAAATCCATATGAAGTTTTCAAATCTTTGATAAATTTTTGGTACTTAATACACATGTGTGGTATAGAAAAGTCAAAGTCAAATACGGTCAGCATAAATTTCAATTCAACTGGATCCAATTAAATTAGATCCATGAAAAGATTTCTTTGATCACCTTCAAACTCACCCAGACCGAAATTGGCAATCTTAACTCAAATTAATCAAGTCAAACGCACATAGAACGGAAGTATGATTAATGAAAACTGTCACATGGAAGGAAAGTATATGATAGATGATCATAAAAACACCATCAATAATTTCGGCCAAAATCAACCAAGAACACAAAAATCAAAAAAACAATCAAGGAAGGAAGATGGGTCTTAGACGATACCTTCGGGCCATTGGGGAAGCGGTGAAGGAAGACAGAAGGGTTTCGTTTCTTCCGGCAATAGAGGGTAGAATTCACCGTCTTTGTCGCCGCAACAACACTCAAATCCAAACATCGTTGTCTTATTAAACCTCCGATTTACCGATTGGGAATCGGAAAAACTCAAATTCGTCGATAGATGAACTCAATTTTGGGGAAGAAAGAGAGAGGATCAGAGCAAAAACGGAGACCCCCTTTTCCTCTCTCTCTCTCTCTCTCTAGAAGTCGAAGAGAACGGTGTTAATCAGAGTTGGAAGATTGAGTGAGACAACGGCAACTCAACGAGAGAGAGAGAGCGTATATAAATTTACTTTATCGGTTTGGAAGTTTGGTGCGACGGGTCTTCTTAATATTTTAGCTTTTGCCATACATTACTTCCTATTTTAACGTGAAAATATTCCTATAAATCTTTTTCGGGTGTTTCAACTTTGACTTTGAGGCTATAGGTAATTTATGGGAACATGACTTACCAGTAGATGTGGCAATCGTGTCGTGTCGGGTTTATGTTTCGGGTGTTTCAACTTTGACTTTGAGGCTATAGGTAATTTATGGGAACATGACTTACCAGTAGATGTGGCAATCGTGTCGTGTCGGGTTTATGTCGTGTCGAAATACTAAACAGGTTGAAAGTACTTGAACCTAACCCGACCCGTTTAATTAACGTGTCGTGACGTGTCAACCCATTTATGTTCGTATCGGATTTCATGTTAGGGACACCTTGAAATATGTTGTGTCATGTGAGGTTAAAAGATTAAGCATGTTGAAAGAGTAGGAATTTGGTAGAAGGAAATGAAAAACTAATAGTTTGGAGCAGAATAAATGAATTCATAGCAAGTTCATATGACAAAAGCGAAAGAGTACGAGCTCGAGAGGTGGAAGACAAGACCATGAGGATGTGAGAGTGGTCAAAGGGACCGTGTAGTTAGGGAGAGAACGGAAAAACTGAAAATGAAGGCTTTATTTAGACGACTAAGTCATTTCCACACTACAAAACGATTCAATCCAAAGGTTTTCTTTTACTTATTGTTTTGATTTTGTATCTTTCTAGTTTATCTAAAGAATTCAAAAAATTTATCTATAAATAAACGAGTCATTTTCGAGTTATATTCGAGTTGAAATTCTCAACCCTAACTTTACCCGTTTAATTTTCGTGTCGTATCGTGTCAACCCGTTTATTTAAACGAGTTGAAATATCTTACCCAAACTCATTTATTTCGTATCGTGTCAATTTTTGTCACCTCTACTTACCTGTATAATAATTTTTGTTTTGTTCGTAACTAGATAATTTTTATTTTTTTTTGTACACATCTAGGTAACAAAATTGTTGTAAATGTTCACATATGGTCATTATGACCGAATGTAGCAAGTTACGGCCGGTCATGATGGTCATATGTGAACATTTCCAACAAAATCGTAAAAAAAAAAAAATCCAAATGTGAACAAAACGAAAAGGTAATTACTCTGATAATTGTATTTTACATATTTTTTATTTTATCTTCTAATTTTGATTTTGTATAAAATTTAACATAAATGATAAATATTTTTAAAACCACATCATTTTGGTAAATATCTATTTTAAATAAGCTACTTTTGTACCAAAAAAAAAATATGCATCTTTGACTAGGAAAAAACAATGTCATTTTATAAAATTTTATTGTTTAAAATATTAAATATAAAAAATAAATTTTACTACAAACTAAAAGTACAAGAGATAGAGATCAATAACATGAAGAAAAACACCATCTTCAATACATTTATTTCATGTATTAAAATCTACATTGATAACATTGCTCTTGTCATATATATATATATATATATATATATATATATATATATATATATATATATATATATATATATATATATATATATATATATATATATACAGAGAGAGAGGGGGGAGGCTATTTGATAATTATGTTACCAAAAACGCTCCCAACAAGTTGTGGCCAATTTAAAGGCAATGGTCATAAATATTGTGTTAAAGAAATTTAACTGAATCTATTAATATTGCAAACGGAGTTGAAACGAAGAAGTTATGATTGTTTGAAGTTTGAGTGAACTTGGGTGAAAACCCGTTCTCACGAGGTGAGAAGTAATTCTCACCATGTGAGTGTGCTCACGAGGTGAGAATATATTCTCACGACATGAGAACTGTGCAACCCAAAGCCCACAAAATTTTTAGGGTTTTCAAGGTATTTAAAGGTAATGATTCATGTTTTAGGGTATTTTCTTAGCCTCCATCATATCTAGAACCTCTTGGGAGAAACGTAGCCTCCATTTTCAAGATTTGAGCACCCCTTATCCTCTCTCATCAATTTTTAGAGTCTTTGGTGGTTTTGGAGAAATGTTTTCATGCAAGATTGATTCTTGAAGCTTGACAATTGATGATCTCAATTTTCATCTACCTTCTAGACCCCGGTAAGTTATAAAGTTCCAAGCTTTATTGCATATTCATCTTGGATCTAAGTGTATTTGGTGTCTTGGTCCATTTTAATGAGTTTTAGTGAGAGTCGGGGATAAAGTTTGCAACTTTATTACTCTCCAAGGTCCCAAGAGCATTGTATGTTTCAGATATGGACTCCAACACCCTTTTCATCAGTTTAGAATGTTTTCTTGGACCTCTTGGACTAGGAAAGTTTTGATCTTTTACCTCCCCTTTCAGCCATGCAAGTTATCTTGGTCATTTAGGTTATTTTGGGGTAATAAAGTTTAGATCTTGAAAGTTTGAGACAATATTATGGATAAAGTTTGTGACATCCCCATTTTCACGGCCAGAAAAGACCGATTTTGTTTATGCTTTATAAAAATCAGAGTAATTCTTTTAATAAAAATGTTGCGGAATTAGTTCCCAGTAAAACATGATAAATACATTATCAAAGCATTTCCGAATAAATGTATTTTTATTCATTTTAAAACATTTGGGATGTCATCGTCAATACATAAACATAAGCATAAACAGAACTTACATTCATTTACACTAGTGATTTACATCTCTTTTAAATCTCTCAGTGTAAAGTAGCTTCATATTGACACCTGTGAAACAAATAAGCTTGAGTGGGTCAGGTTGGGAAACCTGGTGAGTACATAGGGTTTTCAACCCACAATAATATAATTATTATGTTTAAACATCAAACAATCAACCCAATTACCCATCCCCATTATCTTCTTTACTCTTAAGGATCTACCCTAAGAATCAACTATTCCTCGTTCATTCATTCCTAAGGATCATCCTAAGGAATCGGCACGAAGTCCATCGTCACCGGGGTTTAGGCACTAAGTTTGCATAGTCGCCAGGATTTATACAATAGGCACTAAGTCCGCATAGTCACCAGGGTTTAGGCACTAAGTCTGCATAGTCATGGTTTATACAACAGGCACTAAGTCCGCATAGTCGCCAGGGTTTTGGTACCAAGTCTGCATGATTGCCAAGGTTTAGGCACCAAGTCTGCATGATCGCCAGGGTTTAGAGTACACCAGGTGAACACATCGTTCACAACACCTACAGGTTGCGAGCCTGCTAGTGTTCCACTGGACTGTCTAGAATAGTCTGTGGTTGTCATCCATACTCTGCTAGATGACGGGGCCAGCATTTGGGAACAAGGCTTCTCACATCGCCCACCTCTCACCCTTACCTTATGGTCTATATCACCTCTCAACTCATCATCCAACTCATATTTCATCTACCCATGTTTTACCCAACATATTATGTAGATATAAATACATATATAGTTTAAATCATATAAAACTTGTATAAAATCGTTCATCCAGCATAGATAGCAAGTATACAGATAATATGCACACATAGCACGTAGTTTATATAAAATACTTCATATCTATGTGTAAGATGAAAGTAACTATGCACTCACTTGAAAAGGTGGTGATTCTGAACTCAGACAGCACTTCGCTTCTTAAAAAAATAATTTCCTTCGACGAAACCTAGTATTATTACCACTAGAGTTTAGTCTATTATTCGTCGAGACTAATTAATAGTCTAGCTATTATTACTATTATATAAGCGTTAAACAATACTTATATAACCCATAATAATAGCCCAACTACTTATTATAAGTTCCTAATAACGTTACTATAATTAAATAAAAGCTATATTAAAAATAGCGTAGGCGTAGCTCACTTACATCGGGTTTTATAGAAAACCGGGCTTTGCTTGGAGCAGCTTTCCCGAGCCGAAAAGCTCTTCTTCTCGGAGCCGTCGAGCACTCCGGGGCTTCCGCCTCGTGCTAGGGAGGTTCCCCAGGCTTTTCGGGAGGGGGGGGGGGGTCGGGGCTAGAGAGAGGTTCTAGAGAGAGAGTAAAGAGAAGAAAGAATGGGAAAGGTGTGAAGAAAATGAGGGTGGGAGAGGTTCTATTTATAGGGTGAAAAATGGCTGAACTTGGTGCCACATGTCACCATCTAGTGGCAAGACTTGGGGAGAAAGCAATGGCCAAGATTGTGCCACATCACCCATTTTCGCACAGCACACTTCCGACTTCTAAAATCCGTAACTTTCACATACGACCTCCGTTTTTGACGTTCTTTATATCCACGCGTAGGTAAAAATAAGATCTACAACTTTCATTTTGACTCCGTCGGCTAGTTCTCGACCGATCTTAAATTTAACAGTACGAGGAGATTATACTGTTAAATGTCTGCGTAAAATTCGTAACTTCTACATACGGACTCTGTTTTCGTCTGTCTTTTTACCGTTGAGTTCCTATTAATGAGATCTTCAATTCTCATTTAGGTCGCGTAGGCCAAAAACCTCTCGATTGAAAATTCGAGTTTCGGGCTGTGCATTGTTAAGCCAAATCTTAGAAAATTCATAACTTCCTCATACGAAGTCAGATTTGGGCGTTCTTTTTTTGTATGTTCTTGGTTTAACGTATACTACAAATTTTGTTTAGATTTCTAAGGCTAAAAAGTCTGCCATCGTAAATTCACTATTTACGTCTCCCGGTGTAGTGCCGGTTTTGCCATAAAACTTCGACGGACCATAACTTCTTCGTTCTAACTCGGATTTCAACGTTCTTTATATGTACGGAACCCTTGAGACGTATTCTACAACTTGGTTAAGATTATTTATTCTAAATAATCTTTTGTCAAAAAGTCGTTCTCGACCCCTATTATCTCTAAATTGACTAGCCCGGATCTACGGGCGTTACAAAGTTGGAAACTTTATCCATCTAAACATCATGTTGATTCAGATCTGAAGGTTGGAGTCTTGGACTTAATGGATTTAGCTGAGAAAGATGCATTATTGGTCCCTTTGATAATTAAATACTGGATCTTGGTTGTTTGGACCATCCTAATGGATAAAGTTGGAAACTTTATCCATTATGAAGCTAATTAGGATCTAGATATGAGATTATGGGCCTTGTTCTGAGGAGATTAAGCAATTAATGAAGATTTTAGCCTTCCAACCAAAAGTCACGACGTGACATAGGATGTGTCAAGACGTAGCGGTGCCCAGAGTCGCGATTGTTTTGTCATTTCATTCTCACGACGTGACCAAGGAATGGTCAGGACGTGACATTGACTTTGACCGTTGACTTTTTCACCAGTTTGACTTTTGGTCAAACTTGGGTAGAGTTGAGTATTTGACTAAAGATTGGTCTCGGTTTGGTTTTAGGAAATTTGGATTGGCTGTTCTGATACTGTAACATCCCAAAATTCATGACCAAAAATTTCATTTTTAATTAAGTAATTATAAACCAATAGTCTGAAAACATCCATAGTATCATCTGTTGGGGTGCAAAGTTCTTCATGTATGACTTTGTAATGGTTTGACTCTTGTAGACCCACTTGCATGTGGTGCATTAGCCTTTAGACCCATGTGTTAGTGAGAGTGAGAGAGAGACATGTAAACACCTCTATAAATAGTGGGTTCATACCACTTGTAGAGGTGTGCTTGAGAGATGTAAAAAGTGAGTGTGTAAGTGTGTGTTATTTATTTAGATGTAGATCTATGTCCCTTTTGTAACACCATACATATTCAATACATCTCTTCAACACCCAAATCACCATGTTCATTGTGCAAACTTTAATTCTGCATGCCAAACCATGTTCTTATGTCACTACAATTGGTATCAGAGCGGGTCTTTAAGATCAAGGTGATTTTTGAAGAACGATTCTCGGTTTGGAAACTTTTGTCGCAATATGAACAATTTTGGTGAGTCTCTCTCTATGATCTCTCTTAATCTTGTTGATTTGTGTGACACGTTATTAAATTTTTGATCGATTTGCTTCATTGGATCAAATCCGTTTCAATCCTATTGCTGATCCAATAATTTTTTTTAGATCAATTACCAAAATCTAAATCAAATTTTCATTTTATATTTTTTTCAAATCTTTACTGTTCCTCGTTTTATAAACATTCGAAATTTACTGTTTATGAAGCCCATCTTGAGAAATCTGAATAATATTCATCAAAAGCCCAAATCCAATCTAGAGTTATTGTTCGTGTTATCATCATAAGCCCAATATCCATTCATATGCTATTGAATCTATCCACTAAGCCCTAAATCAATTTGATTTCAGTTTTCATTCAACGAAGATAATTATCAAAATGATTCTCGATACTTGCTCACGTTATCATATCAAAATTGAGTAATCAGATTTTTCTTTGAATTAGAAATCTACCGATCATTTCATTTTTGTTCATCATTTCATCACTTGACTTGTACTCTTGCTTTACTTTGTTGTACCATCGGTTTTTGATATCGATCGATTTGTTCTTGAGTTCTAGTTTGACTTCATCAAACGTTTGTTACTCAGAATTGAATTTGAAATTTGCATTAAAATCGAAAGCAGAAGGAGTATGAGTTTGAATCTTCAAGACAAAATTGAAAATCGAATTTGATTGATTTTGTTGTGAGTTGAGTATTCAACAGTCAATGGTTTAAGAAAGAAAGTCAAAATTGATTTGGTGTTATTCTTGATCAGTGAATTTCAATGGTTGAGTGGGTTGATTGAAGTCGAATTTACATAATAAAATCAATTTTGATTGAAACTTGGTTTGAAGAGTTCGTTATGCGAAAATAAGTTTGGACTTCAATTTATATCAAGCAGATGAAGTATGATCGATAGTTTTGAAATGCAATGTCAAATCTGTTGAAGGGTTTAATGATTATTGTTTTCGAATGGTATGTGTTCGATTGGTTATTGGGTTTGTATACAAGAATCGATTTGTGATTTGGAACAGATGGGTTTTGATCGAAGCTATTGAGGACGACGATTTCCGATTTTGGATTTGGATATTTTGATGTTCAGGGCTTTACATGGTAAATGAACGAAGGGTTAACGATCGATTTCTTCGAGGATTTGGGATTTGATGTTACTTTTGAGTTGATGTTGAACAAACGAAATTATGTTTGTGAACAAATGATCGACTGTGTTGATTTGGTGATTAAAATTCGAAGATTTGGGAATCGATGGTTTGGTGAACTGGGCAACGAACGAACTGAAAAAAAAAGTCGATTAAGAGGTATTCAGAGGTTACTGTTCATTGGATAGGCTTCGAATGCTTCGAATTCGTGTGTTTGGGTAAATTTTCGTATGAAGAGGAGAGAAAATTTTGGGGAAGATGATTTTCATACGAAGAGGAGAGAGAAGGAAAATTTTCGTATGTTTGGCAAAATTTCGTATGTTTGGATTGTGATTTCGTGTGAGTTGAGAAAAAAGAAAGAAATATTTTCGAAAATGGTCCTTGAAGATTCGCATGTTTGTCGCCTGATAATTTCGTGTGAAAAGGGAAAAAGCAACGCTTCATATGAATTGATTGAAATTTCGAATGTTTTGATCAAAAATGGAAAATTTTCGAAAATCACCCCTAAACTTTCGAATATTTGGCAACCTCAACAATTCATTGAAGTTTCGAATGTTTGACACTTTTCACCCAAATTCGAAAATTTTCTGAAATTTCGAATTTTTGGGACAACTCTTCGTATGTTTGGTGCATAATGGCAGAATTTTCGAAAATAGTCCTTGAGGCTTCGAATGTTTGGCGGTTCATACCCAAATTCGAAAAAGGACTGTTTTTGCTGAAAATTGAAGAAAATGCATTTCAAGCCCCTACAGTTTGTGCAAATTGACGTTTTCTACCCAACTTTGGAAAAGGGGGAGAGTTTTGCATATTTTGTTGTTTTGGGCGCACCGGGTCACTGCAGAATTTTGAAATTGACAATTTCTACCCATTTTTGAGAAATTTTGTCAAAGGCGATCCGTGAACGAAGCTAAAAATTCAATATTTTTTGGATTTTCCGGATTGAAGCACAAAGTTTATGCCACATGTTAAGGGGGAGTTTTGACACGAAAAATTTCAAATAGAGCACGTTCTCTTTCCTTGAAGGTTTTATAATCAAGTTTCGATTATAAAAAGGGGGAGAAGTTTTATATGGAAATTCGAACTTGAATTTTTCATATTACGCGGATTTGAAGACCGAAGTGACCTTGATTTTTGAAGTCTATGAAATGATGCAATTGGAAGTTCGAAAATGATTTATTTTCGAAATGGGTTTGGTTTTATTGAAGATTTTTGGGATGTGTTTTTATGCGCAACTTTTGGGTGATTATTTGGAGTTAATCATTCGTTGCTGCTCGGTTTGTATGGTCTCACATCCTAGAGCCCAAATTGAAGAATCATGGAAGAATTGAAGATTGAAGTTCGTTTCGACATGTGTCACCTTTGAGGCTCGAACCGCGTAGTTGCTCGATATTGGAAGATTTGAAGTGGGTCATCCATTCCTAACTTTGAGGGGGAGAATGTTGGGGTGCAAAGTTCTTCATGTATGACTTTGTAATGGTTTGACTCTTGTAGACCCACTTGCATGTGGTGCATTAGCCTTTAGACCCATGTGTTAGTGAGAGTGAGAGAGAGACATGTAAACACCTCTATAAATAGTGGGTTCATACCACTTGTAGAGGTGTGCTTGAGAGATGTAAAAAGTGAGTGTGTAAGTGTGTGTTATTTATTTAGATGTAGATCTATGTCCCTTTTTGTAACACCATACATATTCAATACATCTCTTGAACACCGAAATCACCATGTTCATTGTGCAAACTTTAATTCCGCATGCCAAACCATGTTCTTATGTCACTACATCATCCCATATCAAAACCAATATGTCAATAAACAAAACATGTCATAAGAAAACAACATCAGAGTATAACTCCCAAAGATCTCATGTGCGGAAAATGTAGTGTGATGTGTTGCGATCATACCGGCTCCTTTCCTTTCGAAGAAGAAGTACCTGAAACCAAAACTGAAAACCGTAAGCACGAAGCTTAGTGAGTTCCCCCATCATACCACATGTCATACAATAAACATACTGTCAGGCATATCTGGGTGTCCGACCTACCCTGCTGAGCATACCTGGATGCTCAACCTACCCATGTCAGACATATCGGGGTGTCCGACCTACCCCTGTCAGGCATACCTGGGTGCCCGACCTACCCATGTCAGGCATATCTGGGTGGTCGACCTACCCTCCGGTTTATTTCAACCGGTTACGGGGTCTATTTCACCCCTACCACTAGCACATAATATCATATCATAAACATACTGTCAGGCATATATGGGTGCCTGACCTACCCTCCGGTTTATTTCAACCGGTTACAGGGCCTACTTCACCCCTCCTACCAATACCATATAATAACATAGCATACAAGCACATAAATCTCTACATATAGTGGCATACCAGACAATTATCACAAAGACAATCATCTCTACAATAAAACAACTACTAGTAGGTCGGCATTGGTGCCTTCGACCCACTCATACAGGGAAGGTAACTCACCTCGAACAGTTGAATGAAAAAGATGATCCCTGACCGCTGGCTCTACAGCTCCCCGAGCTATCAATTACCAATAAAAGCTGATTAGTATTTGGGGTCTACTTCCTTAACCAAAATCCTTACTTGGGTAAAAGACTGTTTTATATTTATCATAACTTGGTCCAAGAATGGAACCCTAAATTGCAACCCTATGGCCCAATAGCTACATAATCCAACAAGGCCCAATATATGGCCTAATTTCCAATTGGCCCCCTTCCCTTCTCATGGGCCTCAACCTAGGGCCCAATAATGCTTCTCTAGTCCGGTCAATTCCAAATGGCCCACTAAGGCCTAATATACTAATCCATGGAAATGGCCCAAACCGTGGCCCAATAACGCAAAACCCAAATCCAGTGAGTACGCGGGGCGTACTCCTCTGTACGCTAAGCGTACTGGCCGTATGGCTTGTACGCTGCGTGTACATGCTTGTACGCCCAACGTATTGCTCTGTTAAGCCACGTATACCATTAAGCACTTAATAGTTTATTCCAGAGGCTAAAATCACGGATCCAAGTCCTCTTCAACATCTTACTCCATAAAGTCACTAACTTGGTGACTTTACATGACCCAAATGAACCCAAACTCAAAGTATAGTAATCTACTTCCATGAAAGTGGCCATAACTCTGGCATGAACCCATTAAGACCTTCAAGATGGTAACTTTCTGTCTTATGGACTCAAATAGCACCAAGGGTGGCAACCCTAAGCCTAGAAATGGATTTGGAACCATAAAGCTCCATTCATGGGCCCAAAATGGTCTAAAAACTCAACATAAGAGATCTAAGCACTCATGGATTAAGTTCAAGACTTTATACCTTGAAAAGGTCTGAAATAAAGCAATAATCCCATATCTACAACTTCTCATTTGCACCACCACCTTGCCTTGACCTTTACTTCCTTGGAGAATGGATCCAAAACACCAAAATGCTCCCAAAAGGCCTTCTAAGCTCCAAGATCACTCAAGTATGGATTAGGGTTTCATAGTAGCTGCTTTAGGGTGAGAGGGAGGCTGGTCTTTGAGGCATAATGTTCCTTATATAGTGTCATACCCTAAAATTTAGGGTTTTAGTCTGAATGGAGTACACCCCGCGTACCTCTTAGTATGCCCGACATACTCACAAACCACCCGCGACCATGCAACCTTCTATGCCCTGCGTTCTCAATGAGTACACCCCGCATTCTCAATGAGTACGCCCCGCGTACTCATGGAACCCCTAAAACCCTAAACTTAGTATGGCTATAACTTCTTCGTTCTAAGTCCGTTTCTGACGAACTTTATATCCATGGAAAGGTGATGAGAAGCCCTACGCTTCTAACAACTCATCATTACCTAAAAAACTTTCCGAACAAGAACCCAAAATCCCTAGAAGGTCGAGATGTCAAATTACGATTATACCCTTGGCCTCCGAAGACACAATCAAACACTTGGCTCACGTATACCCTAACACCCACATCTGAAATGGGCCAAATCCTTCGTTTCCCAAGGCCCTAACCTTTATGACAACTGATGATTGGGCCGCAGCCCCAAGCAACAAGGAAAATATGAAACCGCGTGTTACATATACTGAGGTAGATGTTGGGTTTCTATCGAGTGGTTTAGGTGAGTTTTCTTCACTGTACTCGTGGGTCGAAGGTACCAATGCCGGCCCACTTGGTTATGTATCCTGGTATATAGGATGATGTTATGCTAGTTATATGATAGTTTAATAGATCTGTATGATTACATGTATTTGTTGGATATGTGTTTATGTTTATCTGTTGTATATGTCGACATATTGTGGAGGGGTTGAGGCGGTCCTGCTTTGTGCTGAAGGCCAAGATACCTGAGGTGGTCCGGAGAGGTTGTAGGCCCTGCGAGGCGGTCCAGTCAGGCCGAAGGCCCAGAGAGCGGTCCGAATACGTCGTAGGCCATATGAGGCGGCCCAATCATACCGAAGGATCGAAAAGCGGTCCAGATAGGATGTAGGCCATGTGAGGCGGTCCAGTTAGGCTGAAAGCTCATTTTTGCATGCTATTATTTGTTATGTTTTGTGATGGTACTTCGGGGGAACTCACTAAGCTTTGGCTTACGGCTTCAGTTTATTGTTTCAGGTACTTCATAGGATCGTGGGAAAGCGAAGGCATGATCGTGCACATCTTCCTGTTTTTATGAACATTGGATCTTGGGAAATATTTGTATTTTGATACTTGATTTTGAGATGGGTTTTCTTGAAAACAATGATTTCCTTTAAATTAAAAATGTAAAAAAAATTATCGTGTTTTTGGGATGTTACAACGACACTTGGTGTCATGGTATGCTAGACTAGTAGGATCTTGCCTATTGATTGTATGATATTGTTAGGTATCATTATTGGTTCGGGTAATGATAGTATTGGTTGATCTTTGAGTGGATACCTTAGGGGTTCTATGTAGTTTAAGTTATATAGTTTGAGAACTCTTAGTCTAAAGCCTTATTGCATGGTTCTTGTTTTATTTATTGCTTCCGGGTATGATCAACTATTCGACTGTCCATATGACTCTCGACTACTTATGAAAACATATTCATGAGGCGGATGTCAGTATTAGCATTGGCCCGGTATAGATGTGGTTCCGACGAGATACAGATGATTGCAGGGCAACTAAGAGCTAGTAGTAGTTGAGGGCTAAGAGTCGATAGGAGTGGTGACTGAGAGCTAGTGGCAGAATGCCAATAGATATTATGCATGATTGTTATGTATGTAACACCCATAGATTCGGGCTAGTCAATTGAGGTATATTAAACATTAAAAATAACTTTTCTATAGAACACTATTTAGGGTAAATAATCTTAACCAAAATTCTACTATATGTGACAAGGATTCTGTACATATAGAGAACATCCAAAAATGACTTCGTGAGAGGAAGTTATGATTTTTCTAATATTTCAGCGTAGCTGTATACGACTCAGAAACCGAAATCAAGATTGGTCGATTGTTAGGAAAAACAATCTAAACAAGAGTTGAAAATTTCGTCTTTACCTATCTGTCGATATAAAGACAACCGAAAACGGATATCACATGAGAAATTATGAATTTTTAACGGACTTTAACAATCTAAGCCTGTTAAAAATATAAAATTAAAAATAAAATCAAATTAGCCGACAAAGTCTAAATAAAACTTGTAGATCTCGTTGATGGCCACGCGTGGATATAAAACTCGTTGAAAACGAAGCTTGTATGAAGAAGATATGAATTTATGAAGAAACAGAAATTCTTCACGCGCAACCGCACACAACGACAGCTTGCGCGACGCGCACTGACACACCAACAGATGCTCGACATGTGTCAGGTCAAAAATTAGCCACATCACCATTGTCCGAACAGATACATGGTGCACACCTGATCTGTGCACGACGCGCACCACCTTTCAGCGTATATAAACCTTCGATTTCAACCTCATTCTTCACTTCCCTTACCTAGAAACCTCTAGATTTCCTCTCGTATCCTTAGTCCCGATACTCCCGAGTTCCCGACCCTTCGGCAAAGCCCTGTGGTGTCAGATAGCCGGTGAATAGAAGCTCCCGGATCAGAGTTATGCCCGCATATTTCCTGGTTTTCGTTAGATTACTCTGTAAGTTAAGCTACACTTATTTTATTCAAGTGTAACTTTTAATTATAGTCATATTTGTTATTATGAACTTATAATTAAGATTTATCAGTGATTCCAAGTCATTATACTAATTGATCTACTTACAGGAATGATGTTAATTTTGGATTTAGTAAGGTGTTTAAAGTGGGATTTCCAAACAGTATACTCTGTATACCAAACATACCCTAACTTCGATATGATCCTACCTAGTTGTTCCTTACTTGATAGATCTTGATGTAGACATTGGGATTAGTGAGGAATCTATACTATCATTAGTCACCATGAATACCAAACGAAGACTTAGTGAAATTCGTATCTAGGTCACATCAAAGGAAAAGTCAAGGAGTTTGGCGGAGCACTGCCGAATTCTCCAGTTACACACCTAAGTCAGGTGAATGCATAGTTACTTTCAACTTACACATAGATACAAGTATTCTAATTGCTTAAATGTTATGTGCGTTGTATTGTTGTGTTTGATATATATGTGCAACATGATATATTTATTACTTGGTTAAACTCTCTATACTTTATCATACTTAATAATGAGATTAACTAATAATGGGCCGTGTGAAATAATAAATGAGAGGCCATGATAAAGCTGTGTGAGATAGTGGTTGTGATACGTAAGTGAGAAATGTGCAAAATAATAAGTTGTGCATGTTGTTTCTATCCAAAGTACTATTGTAGTGTCGTGCTTATCCAAAGTACTATTGTAATGTCGTGTCTGTCGTGTTTGTACAAAGTAATAATGTACTGCCGTGCTTACTCAAAATATTTTTGTGCTTATTCATCTAAGAAATATAGGTGTCGGCTGATAAAGGTCATTTACAAAAGATCTCTTGAGGTCATGATTCTAGGATTAGGAGGTGAGAAAAATGGGAATGGGGTAACTGGGTTATTCAAATGTTGAATATTATATAATTAAAGATTATAATATTGTGGGTTGAAAACCCTATGTGCTCACCAGGTTTCCCAACCTAACCCACTCAGTTTCCTTGTATCACAGGTGCAATACGAAGATACTGTTAGATAATGTCATTATCTGTTCAGAGATTCAAGAAGATGTAGACCGTTGGTATATTGAGACATTGTAAGTCTCCATTTATGCTTTCTTGTATTAGTTATGGAATCCCAGCCTTAATAAATCAATGGAAACATTTCTTCGGAAATACTTTTACTGGATCAAATTTCGCCTTAATGAATAAACTTTGTATTAAATAAGGATAAATAAAAAGTTTTAAAATAACCATAAAAATGGGGATGTCAGAATGTATGATAAATGCATGTAAATAGGAGAGTTGGCAGATCAGCGCTAGAGCTAAGGACCTTGCTTGTATGCATTGTATGTTTGGTGGAATATGTGATATACTGAGGAACTCACTAAGTTTTATGCTGTAACAACCAAAAAATACAATAAATTTTAACTTTTCAAAAACAACCCATAACCATAAATGTTTACAAAACTATTGTTTCAAAAGTGTATTTTAGTAATCAGAGTATCTCAAAAACCAAACAACATAAAAACCAAAGGATGTGCACGATCACGCCTTCGCTTTGCCACAATCATCTGAAGTACTTGAAACAATAAACTAAAACTGTAACCCAAAGCTTAGTGAGTTCCCCCAAAGTACCACCACACAGCACATAACATATATAATCCTGTAAGCTGGGTCCACAACCACCGGTTGGCTTACCCTGGCCCACAACCTCCCGGTTGAATTTACCTGCATATCATGTACTGGGTCCACAACCTCCCGGTCAGATTACCCTGGCACACAACCTCCCGGTTGGAATAGCCTGCCCCACAACCTCTCGGTTGGATTGCCCCGGTCTGTTGACTGGCATCACGAAGCAGTAGTCTCAACCCCAACATAACATGTCGACATATAAATAAAAAATAACATATACTTAGCAACAGATAATCATATAACCAGTCAAAAAACTAACAGATAGATCTATAGATCACTACCACATATCAGCATCCTGTATACCAGGATATATAAACTAATGGGCCAACATTGGTGCCTTCGACCCGCAAGAATACTGAGGAAAACTCACCTCTTAGTCTGAAATAGATCGCTGAATAGGACACAACTCCGAATATCATCTCAAACTATAAAAAATTCATCAAATAATGACCAGTCTCACATACCACTCAAAATACCCAAAATACCCTTAGGTCAAACTTGGTCAAAACAGGTCAAAGTAAAAAAGGCAAACTTGGTCAACACAACTGAGTACACCCAGCATACTCAACTTGTACGCTTGACGTACACGATCATGACCAGAAAACGTGAGGGTTGACCTCGAACACCCATCGTTTGCAACATGGTTCTTTTCCTTCTTATGAAGAGCTTAATCCTTAAGCTCTTTTGCCCATATTCTAGATCTATCTTGAAAATAATGTCCTTAACCATAAAGTTTCCAACTTTATGGTCTTGCATGGCCATTAAGTGCTCAAACACAAAAACTTTAACTACTTAACCCATTAAGACAACCTAGATCATGCATGGAAGGACACTAGTGATCAAGACTACATTTTTATGCTTCTAAATACTCCAAAACGTTTGGAAGGACAACTTATATGGATTAGATTAATCCATACTCATAATACCAAGCTTATGGGACCAAAAGAACACAATTTCATGGATAAAAAAGATCTAATCAATGCTTCATCAAGTTCATAGCTTTTTACCTCCAAATGATGCCAAATGATGTTGTTATTCTGGATCCAAAGAGTCTCAATCCTCCAAGATGATCTTCTCTTCTTCCTCCCTCCTTCAAGGTTACCAAAACACACACAAAATCTTAAGAATGCTTTAAAAATGGATTAGGGTTAGCTTGGGGAAGAAGGTGGGGTGGAGGCTGATGAAATAAGGTAGGTTGGGGACTTAGGGATGCTTAAATAGGGTCCAAACCCTAAAAATTAGGGTTTGCACTCTGGTAACCTACACCCAACATTCCTAAGGAACGCCCAGCATACGTACCCATGTAGGGTTTCAAAGTACTCCATGGATTATGGCAATGGGCCCCCTAGATGAAATGTAGGTTAAAAGCCCAAGACTTGTCTTTTCCTTATAAATAGTCATATATTATTCATAATTAGGGTTAAGAGTGAGGCAAAATGTAGCCGCCACGTTGTGAGGTTCCTTATGTAGAGTTAGATTCTTTAGTCCATTCTGAAAAGTGTAATCTATTCCTCATATATTGAATAAATCGAGTGATCATTCGACATATCTTCATTATTGTGTTTGTTCTTATTTTCCGCATCTTGTTCATCAAATCACAATTAGGGTTTTAATTCCAACAAGTGGTATCAGAGCGGGTCTTTGAAGATCTATTGATTTTTGAAGTATCGGTTCTTGATTTGATGATTTTCTGCACAAATTAGTGAATATTATTGGTGTTTTGGCGTCTTGGAATCAAAATTCTGTTCAAGCTACTGTTCATGGAGATTTATGGTGTGTTTCTACTGTTCATCTGGGTATAATTTCGATCCAATTCTCTTTTCATTCTTAATTTGTTTTTGGATCTCATCTGGTTTCTTACCCTTAACCAAATCGTTTTGCCCAATTGTTTTTTTATCCATATTCTTGATCTAATCACTATGCATTCAACCGATCCTTATTATTTCTTTCCATTGTTCATTCGTTTTTTTTATGGCCCATAGATGTTGATATTGTTCATTGGTTTAGGCCACATATTTTTGTTCTTTGAAATTGTTCTTCTGAATAACGCAAGTCGACTCATCTTGCATCTCGAAATCCTTTGCTCAAACTAAGCGAGTCTTGAGTCGATTTCTGTTCACTACTCTTATTTGATTTATTAATCGATTTTTGTTCTTGAGTCGAAATTTCTGAAAAGTATCATTCTCAAAATCGATTTTGATTTTTTTATTTGATTATATGTTTGAATTGAGTCGATCTAATCTGTCATGTTCCAAAATCGATTTTGTTTCTTGACTGTATTGATCTGAGAAGTTAAAGATGATTTAGAGATTCGATGTTTATTGGGTATTCTTGTTGATGAATTTATATTTTGAGAACCGATGAAGAACAGATGAAGAACGGATGTAGAGTGATTGCGATTTTGGTTAAAATTGGGTATTTGATCTAAAATCAATTTGAAGAAAGTGAATTCGGTGTTTTTCAAAAATTGAGTTCCGATGGTTAATGTTTTTCATATTCAAAGAAGGAATCATAATTGATTTTCGATTTGAATGGTCAAACCATAGAAAGTCAAAATTGGGACCGCCGTCTTAATCAGATTCGTGACCGGATGTGTAATGCGATCGACTGAAATCGAGATTGGATATTATCAGAATAAGCACATGTTCTTGCAAGTCAATTTAAAAAGTCAAAATTGAGATTTTGTGAATGTTTCTCCTGCGAACGAATCGAATCTCAACTGGGAAGAACAATAGTAAAAAACAAAAAGTCAAAATCGACTGAGAATTGGGGTGAACTATGAACAAAATTCTTACATGCGAACGATCTAGGGATCGGAGCTTGTTTATCCGGGCTCGCTTTCCTTTTTCCACGAACAATCGTTGACTGTGAGTCACAGCAAATGTGCTTGGATTCAGTTCTACTCGAGATTCGCTTTGGGATATTATCGATTGAGCGAAAGGTCAAGGAATCGTGGTTGACTTTGTGCAATTGGAACTGCGAATGGGTTGGATTCGCAGTTGGAATTAGGTCAAGATTCGTACTCCTCTTGCAATTGGAAATTGTCTAGACTAGATTCGTTTTGAGCACTGAGTTCGTTTGCGAATCAACTACGAATGTGCTTGGATTCGCATCTTGTGCTCGGAACGAAAGCATGATTTGTGGATGTTGATTTCTTGGATTCGTATGAAGTCACTGTGTTCAATCGTTTGTCTAAATGGGAAGATGACTCAAGTAATACTTTTGGTCCCTGCAACTTCAGCGAATTGACACTTTTGGTCCTTGTTGTTTTCACAGCCTGGCGATTTTGAACCATTTCCAGAAACTGTTACAAATGAAGGGGAATATGATGCAGATTTATTATTTTAATCCCTTGACTTTCAACAATGTGACAATTTCAGCCCATTTTTCGAAAAGTTTGCAAATTTAAGGGCTGGTGAACAGTTTTGGATTTTTTAATGCACATATTTTTTTCGTGAACAGCAAAATAAGGATTCCATCAAGTCTTGGCAGTTCGGAAAGTCGTTTTTCGCAATAACGTCAAATTTTCTCGACTTTTTCGGATTTTATACTTCATCGTTTATATCGTTTTGTCATGGGGGAGCATAGTAATTTTTATCCATTCAAGATCATTCTCATGACCATTAGAAGGCTTTATAATCATGTTTTTTATTATAAATCGGGGGAGAATTTGGTATGGCCATTCGAAATTGGATTTGTGACTTTTCAAATTTGAAGATTTTTGATAAAGCTTGTGGTAGAATTATGAAGGTAGCTTTTACAATAGCAGTTCTTCATCGAGTTCTTCTCAAGCTTTTACAGAGAAGTATTCTTTATAGTAGCAGTTCTTCATCGATCTCTTCTAAGGACTTGTAATATCTCCGACTTCTAGTATTTTCTCGATCAAGTGGTGTTACGAATCTTAAAATTTGGGTTGTTACATGATATTTTTGGTGGTTTATATCATTAGCTTATTTGAAGATCATTGTGACTTGGAGGGGGGGTTCTTCAAACACAAGAAGTGATTCGGTTTCTTAATTCTGAAATGGGTTTTTATGGCGGGTTTGGCTTTATTGAAGATCTTTGGGATTACATTAGAAAATGAAGTTTAAAGACATTACTTCAGTGCTTAGTTCATATATCCTAGAACCCGTTTTTGAAGACTATTGAAGAATCAAGATTCATGGATTGCTTCAAATATTCCTCGTTGCGAGATAATTTCTTATTTGCTAGATGCTTGTTTTGGAAGTTGAAGCCTTGTCATCCATTCCATACTTTGAGGGGGAGATTGTAGGGTTTCAAAGTACTCCATGGATTATGGCAATGGGCCCCCTTGATGAAGTGTAGGTTAAAAGCCCAAGACTTGTCTTTTCCCTATAAATAGTCATGTATTATTCATAATTAGGGTTAAGAGTGAGGCAAAATGTAGCCACCACGTTGTGAGGTTTCTTATGTAGAGTTAGATTCTTTAGTCTATTCTGAAAAGTGTAATCTATTCCTCATATATTGAATAAATCGAGTGATCATTCGACATATCTTCATTATTGTTTTTGTTCTTATTTTCCGCATCTTGTTCATCAAATCACAATTAGGGTTTTAATTCCAACAACCCAGCTCCCATAATTTACGAAAATGTCATTTTGGTCCAAATTTTTAATTAATTCACATCCAAGGTCAAAAGTGAAATAAATTCTCATACTTAGGCTTTAAAATGAAAATACCTCGATGTCAAGATGTTACAACTCTCCCTCACTTGAACTAGACTTCGTCCTCGAAGTCTGTTGTTGTGAATAACTCAGGGTAATGCTCCCACATCTCCTACTCGGGTTCCCGAGTCCATTCGTAACCCTTCCGATGCTGCCACTAAACCTTGACCAATGACACCACCTTGTTGCGCAAGGCCTTCATCTTTTGATCCAAAATCGCCACTGGTCTCTCAAGATAGTTTAGGCGATCATCAACCTGAATATCATTCATAGGAATAACCGCTGAATCATCAGCCGTACACTTCCGAAGCTGAGACACATGGAAGGTGTTGTGAATCTGACCGAGCTCCTCAGGAAAATCTAATTAGTAAGCTACCTTGCCAACCTTGGCGATCACTCGAAATAGCCCAATATACCGGGACCCCACTTTCCTGAAGTGTATTACACCCTTCCAGGGAGATACCTTCAGTAAAATCATGGCACTAACCTGAAACTCCAACTCAGATCGACGCTTGTCGGCATAACTCTTCTACCGACTCTGAGCTGTCCGCAATCTCTGTCTAATCTGCTGAATAAGCTCTGTCGTCTGAAGGACTAACTCAGTCCTTCCCATGACTCTATGACCAACCTCTCCCCAACAAAATGGGGTACGACACTTCCTCCTATAGAGAAGCTTGGATGGTGGTGCGCCAATACTGGATTGATAACTTTTGTTGTAAGAAAACCCAACTAGGGGAAGGTAGGAGTCCCAACTCCCACCGAAGTCTATGACACAGGCTCTCAACATGTCATCGAGTGTCTGAATGGTCCGTTCACTCTGATCATCAATCTACGGATGATAAGCAGTGCTAAGATGCAACCTCGTACCCAGTTCCTCATGGAACTTCTGCCAAAAACGAGATGTAAACCGAACATCTCGATCAGATACAATGGATTCTGGAATACCATGCCAATCAACAATCTCACGCATATATAAATCGGCCAATTTATCGGTCGAAGAACTCTCCCGAATGGCTAGAAAGTGGGTGCTCTTGGTCAGACGGTCCACGATAACCCATATCGCATCGAATCCCTTAGCCATCCAAGGAAACTTGGTGATGAAATCCATAGTAATATGTTCCCATTTCCACATGGGAACCTCCAATGGTTGTAACTTGCCATGCTGCTTCTGGTGCTCGGCCTTGACCATTCGATAGGTCAAGCACCTCTCGACATACCAGGCTATTTCTCTCTTCATGCACGGCCACCAATAACTAAGCCTAAAATCCCAATACATCTTGGTGGCTCTGGGGTGTACTGAAAATCTGGACTTGTATGCCTCCTCCAGAACAGTCTGTCTAATCCCACCAAAATCTGGCACCCAAACCCGTCCATACCTGGTCAATAATCTATGACTATTAGTAGCAAAGCCGCCAATTCTCCTTCTTGACTCCTTCATCCTGAGCCTCCCTAATCAGATCAGGAAGCGGAGAATCAATCGATATCCTCATACATAGACTCCCAATAGCAGAACTAGCCGTCTTGTGGCTCAAAGCATCAACGACCACATTCGCTTTCCCGAAGTGATATATAATCTCACAGTCGTAATCGTTGACCACGTCAAGCCACCTACGTTGTCTCATATTCAAATTCAGCTGATCCATGAGATATCTCAAGCTCTTGTGATCCGTGTAGATAGTACACGGGACCCCATACAATTAATGCCGCCAAATCTTGACAAAAAATACCACTGCTCCCAACTCCAAATCACGAGTCGGATAACGGACCTCATGCGGCTTCAGATGTCGAGAAGCATAAGCAATAACTCTCCCTCGTTGCATAAGCACCGCTCCCAAACCATTGATGGACGCATCACAAAATACCATAAAATCCTCAACTCCCTTAGGGAAGGTCAGCACTGGGGCCTCATATAACTTCCACCTCAAGGTCTCGAATGCCACCTGTTGCTGAGGGCCCCAATGAATATCCATGCCCTTCCTCGTCAGATGAGTGAGGGGTACAACAATATTGGAGAAGTCCTGAATACATCTCCGATAATACCCTGCTAATCCCAAGAAACTCCAGATCTTCGAGGGAGGCTTCAGAACCTCCAACTGCATCACGGTCTCGATTTTGTCCGTGTCGACCAAAATCCAATCCTGATTTACGAGATGCCCCAGGAACTGGACCTCTCGTAACCAAAACTCACACTTTGAGAACTTGGCATACAACCGTTCTTGCCTCAAAACTCCCAGAAGTTCTCGAAGGTGCTCCTCATGCTGCTCCCTGGTCTTGGAATACACCAAGATATCATCAATGAAGATAATGATTGATTGATTGAGCATCGGCGTGCACACCCGATTCATCAAATCCATAAATTTCGTAGACGCATTGGTGAATCCAAATGACATCACCATGTGTTGGATTAGGTGTCTAAGCCCATAACTATAATTGGTATGTACTTGACCCGATAGTAGCATGGTCTATTTTGGGTTGCATTCACTGGAACAATCTGATAGGATGAATATTTGAGAAAGAGGTTATTTGTGATTTATTAATATATTATAAGTATAATATATTAATTGAGAAATCATATTATTTAATTAGTATTGATTAAAAATTAATTTGGAATTAATTTAGTAAATTAGGGATACATATGGTTTGGGCTAATTATGTAAATTAGTGATACATATGGTTTGGGCTATTGATCCATGATGGGCTAAGTTTATGTGAGAGTCCATGAAGAGTTAGTCCATATGAGTTATGGATCATAAGCCTAAGTGTAAGAATTAGGGTTACATATGACTCTTGGAATTCTACACTATAAATGTAACCCCTAAACCCTAAAATTGATACATGTACATTCCAAGAAGAGTATAGCTGATTTTAGGGTGTTCCTAACCTCTCTCTCAAAGTCCTCCATTTATTCATGGTGTTTTGTGAACCATTTGAGGCATCACACTTGAGGTGCTAAGCTCTTGAAAGGCCAAATTCTACATGCTACAACTAAGAGGTATTCTGCTAACTAGTTTTTTATGTTTCAAGTATCCAAGTCGTATGCTAGTTATAGGTTTCATGCTTTGGATAATTTTTGTTGCATGTATAACTAGAGAAAACTTAGATTCATAGCATTAGGGTTGTATGTGCACCATAGGAGTGTTATAGTACATAAAACCCAACAGTGGTATCAGAGTCATGGGTGTTTTCTGTTATATAGATACATTGGTTAATTGTTCAAAGTTGAAGCAAATTGAAAAACTGCTCTCTGCATGATGAACTCGACGAGTCCATAAGGTGACTCGACGAGTTGGGCTAACTCGACGAGTCCATTGCTTGACTCGACGAGCTGGATCATCAGTTTGCAGATTTTTTGGTTTTTGGCCAGAATTGGATTAGGATCATTACCACAAACTATATTGTATCATAAAATCTGATTTTTCTGATATGGTAGTGACTTTCCTCATCCAGTTAAAAGCTAATTGTCAAATTTTAAGATAATTACTTGATTTTGTGAAAAGCTAATTATCTTTAATTTTTTATTTGAAATTATCTTGCTACAAGAGTTGCATTAGGTCAAATTGGCAAAAGATAAATATATATGATTATATTATTAGTTTAAATTTGATCTAAATGGTTTTGAGAGGTTACAAAACTTGCCATCAAGTTTTGGAACTCAAAAGTTTTTTTAAGGAGTTACAAAACTTGTCATCAAGTTTGGAATCCAAAAGTTTTTCAAGAGTTACAAAACTTGCCCTCAAGTTTTGGAACTTAAAAAGTCTCTTTTATGAAACATTAACTCTAGTAATTGAAAGGTTTCAAAAGGTGCAACTTTTGGGTTCATAACTTAAAATTAATTAAATAGTTTTTAATTTTGAATTTTTATTTTTAGAACCTTGATGTTTTTGAATAGTTTAATTACACTCTTATGGATTTTATTAAGTTAATTAAATGTTTAATTAAGAGAGTATTATTAAATCCATAAACACATGGTTTAAGATTAATTAAATTAAGAGTATAATTCATCAATAGATTAAACCACCTAGTATTTTAAAAGTTTAAAATACACCCTTATACTATATAAAATTAAAAGTTTAATATATTATAGATGTATAAGTAAAAGGTCAGTTTTACCGTTAGTAGGCCTCATTTACGAAGCTGGTCTATAAGGGGTGTTTAAGGAAATTGCCTATAAAATGGCGATTGAATGAGTATCCACTCTTACCCACCACACTCTTGACTAGTGGAGGGTCGTTAGCCGAACGGGTAGGATAGGACACTAAACCCTCATTAAAAGTATAATGAATTATAAAGTAACTAAACCCTTATAAATTTTCAATCTTAGTTACTTAGGAAAAATGTGAATTTGATGCTAATCCATGAAATTGCACATTGCACCTTATTGGTCAGTTAGTGGAGCGTGTGTGGTTAACTGGCACACTAATGTGGACTAATGAAGGGTGACAATAGGTAGCTCGTAGTTTGTCATAGATCAATGGAGCGTGTGTGGTTAACCAGCACATTGATTAGGTGATAAATGACTTCGAGAGTACCAAGCTAATTTGCATGGTTATTCACACCTTGTTTGTGATCCTCGGTATCCCAGTCACAAACTTGAAGGGCATAATCGAGATTAAACATATCATTGAAAAGTTCAATGAATCTCAAAAGATCTAGGAGTTTCATTTAAAATTTAATTCGTTTAAAAAATTTCGTTTTCATGGTGAAATTGGTAAATCGTCATTTACCTACCGACAAATAGTTTACAATTGGATTACGGCATCCCTCTTCTGAATTGTGAATTATTGTGTTGGGTCCTAGCCTTAATATTTTATTTGAGTGTTATATTAAGGACTTAAATCAACTTAACTTGAATTTCTCCCTTGTAGATGTTTAGTTCTGACGACTATGGTCTTCCCGAATCTTATGGAAAAAGCTTTCCTCATCAAGTATGATGTTTCTAGAAATCATACTTCACTTCCTCCACCTCCTCCAATTATTCTTCCTGACCCACATGTTCGTCGACCTGAAAAGTTCAAGGTCACTCAAACCCTATTGGCAACCAAACACCAAGATGGAAGGTCTGTGTGTGCACATGTCTTGGAAATGAAGTCACACATTGACAGGCTGGGAATGTTAGGAGTCGTTGTGTCGAGGAAGCTGGCTGTTGAATTGGTATATAGTGAGTTCATTAAAGATTACTATATGACGGACCACAACGTGACCCTCATCGATCTTACCTATTTGCTAATTGCTGCTGAATCAGAAATGATTTGGCGCACTGGTAAAGCAAATTTGATTGGAAGATCTACTTCCCAAACTTCCATGGACATTGAAAATCGAAACATTGGAAGTCCAGAAAAGTCTTTTCTTCCTAATGGAAAGGGAAAGACTAAGTCTGAGATTGTCCTATGTGCCATTCCAAAAGAATCTGTTTGCTTCTGTTGCCAAAAGAAGAGGCATTAGATGTGAATTTGCCTTATTTACCTGAAGGATCACAAGGATGGTAAAGTCAAAGTGTTTGACTCTGCTTCAGGTAAGTCCATTATCTAACTCTATTAAGTTCCTATTTCTAGATTCTTAATACATGATGTGATAAGATTGGATTTTGATGTTTTGTAGGATCGAAGAAGAGAAAGGAAGCTTAAAGAAAGAGCAGGCTGATTCTGATCACGAAGAGATGGATTTTGATCGCATGATTCAATGATCAGAATTTTGAGTTGCTGCTTAGGAGTTATGATAGATTGCTTAGGAATATTTAGAAATATAGTTTTCATATGTACTTGCGTTGTAAGGACAAGTTTTCTGTTATTTTATAAATAAAGAAAAAATTTGATTTTATCTTATTTTATATTTCCTTGCAATGGCATTTGTGAAAATTGATGTTTGTATGTTTCTATATTTAGCAATATGGATTTGATTCTTTCGTTTGTGGTAATGTCTAAATTTACCAAATAAGGAAAGATTCTCATCACCAAAGTTTCAGTTGGACAAAAACTTGGAATCATGCAACTTGTATTGTATGATGAATGAGAACTTTCATCTTTGGGAAATTAAGACTAATTCCTTGTTCACATGTATATGTGAGTCAAGTGAAGGACTAGGGGATACAGTACACATTGTTGTGCACTGGTCAAAGTCCACCACAAAGAACGATAAGACTATTCGTCATGATGTACTAAAAGTTTAGTAAATATGGTTATGCTTACAAGATTAAGTATAATTCTGAATCATTGAAAAGTTTCAATGTATAGCAGAACGAATAAGAAGAATCAATTAGGCAGAAAGATAAAAGTTTCTCCAATCTGAAAGGAAAGGAGAGTACTTTAGTATCGTGTTTTATGATCATCTTAATGATTATAGAACCATATCACAATTGATCCTCTAAGGACACCTTAGTGCACTTGTATGGCTAAGAAGAGGAATCGGGAATTGTTGAAATGGTTAAGGTGAATCATACTTCGTTCCAAAATCAAGTCTTAGATTCATACTCCGAGATTGTGACTTGAGTGACATATCTTAAGCAGGTTTTTAGCACCTCATAGGATGTGGAGTAGAAATGGTTCTTGCTCATGCACATTTGAAATTGGTAAGTTGTGATGTCTTGGATAAGACAAAGACCAACTAAGACCAATTGAGTGAAGTGTTAATCTTGATAAGAAACCACACTAAATCTTGAATATTTGTTTGTCAAGGAATGTTTCTTGACAAGAGAATCTTATATGTCAAGAAGTCAGTGGGAGTCTTAAAGATCTTGAAAAAGGTTCAAGAACTAATCAAGAATAAACCTATCGTTTATCACTAGCACATGACTTGAGGTTTGTAACCTATCGTGTTGACATATTCTTGTTTCTGTGCTCATTCCAGTTAAAGTTGACTATGCGTCTGAGTTCTATGAGTTCTCAACTGTTTGCATAAGGCAAAACACCTTGATCAGTGAAAGTTCATTGATCAGTAAGGGTGATCTGCTTAACAACTTGGAAGACATGGTAGGCCCTTGTGCTGCCAAGTGGCAAGAAATTAAGATTGAGTAAGTTCAGTCCATATGAGTTTGAATTTGTCATAGATCTTGTCTTATGATAATGGTTGGAATTGACAAATTCACATGGATAGGAACACATATAACATTAAATCTAAGTGACAAAGGTTTCTCTCCAATTCATGAAAATGATTGTGAGGAAACACTTTCACTAAGTAGATTTTGAGAAGATAGTAGTTGTGTTAATTGCGTTCTCAAATTCGATTATATTTACGACATCCCTCTTCATAGTTCGAATTGTGAGAAATGGAAAATAGTTTGAACATTCGGAACTTATTGCTGTAAGTTCTGAGATAGTTTAGACACACAAATAAGCTTTCTAATAAAAGGTTTATGAGCTTAGATAAAGGTTTATCGAAGCATCTCGTATCAAAAATCTGAACTTTGGAAAGAAATTCAATAAGTATTGATTTCTGGAAGTCCAGCTGATTTCTGGGTACATGTTAAAGCTAGTGGGAGCATAAGTGTCATGTTGGTAAGAATATAATTATCATGATAGTGGGAGCATGATTATTATGTTAAGTGTTGCAGGTTAGCAATACTAGTTACAGGAAACAAAGGTTACAAATTTCCAAAGTTGAAAATTTTGAAAAAGTTGTTTCGCTATAATATGGGAGAGGATACTTATACTTTATTTCGAATCTAAAAGATTAGATTGAAGTATTAATCAAACTTAGTCATGAGCATATATGAATACCATGTTGAAGTGGTTCAACATTGGAAATTCTATATATGGAAATATTATAGAAAAAGACTGGTCAAGTATCATGTCTTTATGTAAGACATTATGAATTGTGTCCCATATGCTTCGAGTATAGGATCGATTGCATATGCTATAATATTCACGTGTTCTACTTTTCAAATGCCTAGGGCATTAAGAGGAATAGAACCAGATATGACTAAAGTTATTAAACAACTGTCAAGGACGATCTGAGGTTCGCTAAGGATTGATCGCTTGTAGGTGGAAGTATAGTAATGGATGGACCATATTAACATTATTACTAATAGACAGGATTCTATTAATAATGAGTTGTCATATGGCAAGTATGGAAATATTTCCATAATGGGAGATGGATATTAAGAATCTATGTGTAATTTAGAAACTTTTATGAAAGAAGGATGTTCAAAGGAATGTACTTTGAATTTGAGACTTCACTTCCATGGAATTGTTCTTGTGACAATCTCCAAAGGAATACTTTGTAATATCGTTGGCAAAGTCTCTGTGACTTTGGTACCATGACATTACAAAAGGAATCATTGCATGATTGTTTAGAATCTAACACTTGTGATAAAGATTTGGAATTGTGAAATGTTTTTCATTGGAAATGTCTTCTATTGATCTATTTCACAAAGAAAGGACCATAGGTAAACATAGTGTGCATGATTGGAGCATGGGATAACTATTGTTTTAATTCAAGTATTAAGTTGATTAATCGAAACATTATACAATGAATAATGTGCAATCAATATGGTGATTAAATACAAGGTGTTTTATTTATATTCAAAAGTTTTGAGACCATATTGGATTCGATTATTCTTGTGTTTCACTTTGCATGTTTTGACTTCCCGAATAATAAGATTATTCAAACCATCCACAGTCGATCATACTTTGGAAGTAGGTATTGAGGCAAGACTGTCATGAATCCGTCTGTAGATTGTCTAAGTGTTAGACATAACACAAGTTTGCTACATTATTCATGAGTACACCTGTAATAAGATTTGAGTATTGGAATAAACCCACGCTCATCTGAATCACTTCATGGATTTTACCACGAGTGATTAGTGTGACGATAATATCTTATATTCTTGAAACGGATACATATAGTTGCAGTTTACAAGTCGGTTTCACATTGATAATATGTAAACGCACCAGTAACTTGGTGTTATAAAACATATTATTGTGTGTGATTTGATGAGTAAATAGAGCAAGCATATGAGTCGAAGTTTATCCGTTCCTTTTACCCTAAGAGGGATAAAAGCGATATCTGTGGGCCCCTCGATGATTTAGTGGTGACACCCTAAGCGCTTGGCCAAGCCTGGACTAATTTGATCTGTTCAATTAGTCAGTCTTTATAAATCGGAAATCGGGAAACAACACATGGACAGAGAGAATGATTATAATCCATGTCTCATGTCCATACGATATCTAGAATGGAGGAATATATGATCCCTTATCTAATGGACGCGTCAGAGTTCGACAACGGCTTTTGAGAGCTACGATTGCTAATCGGATTGTAAAGTTGTACTTGTAATAATACTTATTAGACTTATCCAAGTGGGAGACTGTTGGATTAGGTGTCTAAGCCCATAACTATAAAATTGGTATGTACTTGACCCGATAGTAGCATGGTCCATTTTGGGTTGCATTCACTGGAACAATTTGATAGTATGGATATTTGAGAAAGAGGTTATTTGTGATTTATTAATATATTATAAGTATAATATATTAATTGAGAAATCATATTATTTAATTAGTATTGATCAAGAATTAATTTTGAATTAATTTAGTGATCAAAAGAGACTAATTAAATCAACTGGGACTAATTATGTAAATTAATGATACATATGGTTTGGGCTATTGATCCATGATGGGCTAAGTTTATGTGAGAGTCCGTGAAGAGTTAGTCCATATGAGTTATGGATCATAAGCCTAAGTGTAAGAATTAGTGTTACATATGACTCTTGGAATTCTACACTATAAATGTAACCCCTAAACCCTAAAATCGATACATGTACATTCCAAGAAGAGTATAGCCGATTTTAGGGTGTTCCTAACCTCTCTCTCAAAGTCTTCCATTTGTTCATGGTGTTTTGTGAACCATTTGAGGCATCACACTTGAGGTGCTAAGCTCTTGAAAGGCCAAATTCTACATGCTACAACTAAGAGGTATTGTTCTAACTAGTTTTTTATGTTTCAAGTATCCAAGTCGTATGCTAGTTATAGGTTTCATGCTTTGGATAATTTTTGTTGCATGTATAACTAGAGAAAACTTAGATCCAAAGCATTAGGGTTGTATGTGCGCCATAGGAGTGTTATAGTACATAAAACCCAACACCATGAACTCGTAATGACCATAACGAGTCTGAAACGTGGTCTTCTCCATGTCCTCCACTATAACCCTCATCTGATGATAACCTGACCTCAAATCGATCTTGGAGAACCAAGATGCACCCTGCAATTGGTCGAAGAGATCATCAATCTGCGGAAGGGGATAACGGTTATTCACCGTCAACTTCTTCAACTCCCGATAATCAATGCACATCCGATGTGAACCATCCTTCTTCTTGATGAACAAAATCGATGCTCCCCACGGCAAACTGATCGGTCTAATAAATTGCTTGTCCAACAGCTCCTAAATTTGAGTGGACAACTCCTGCATCTCAGGTGGTGTCAAACGGTACGATGCCTTGGCAATCGGAGCCGCACCTGGAACGAAATCAATCATGAACTCAACCTGCCTCTCGGGAGGAATGTCGTGTAACTCCTCCGGGAATACATCTGCAAACTCTATAACAACAGGCACATCTGAAACCGAAACCTGCTTCCTAGCTTAAGTATCAACCACATACGCAAGATAACCCGTACAACCATGTTACATATACTGCCGATCCCTTGCAACAGAACAAAATACTGACCCAATATTGGCACCCTATAAAAAAATAACCAGTTCTCCCCCTCTTGGGATTCGAACTACTACTCCCTGATCCTCGCAGTCAATCATAGCCACAAACCTGCTCAACTAATCCATCCCTACTATCACGCACACGTCCCCCATGGGAATAGGAATCAGATCAAGCGGATAAGGCACCCCAAAAATCTCCAGAACACAACCCTGGTAAATGCTCGATGCATATATCTCGTGTTCATTGGCGATAGAAACCTACAACGGACACTCCAAATCACCAAGAGTCTTATCAAAACCTCTAATAAAAGACTGAGATACAAAGGACCGACTCGAACCCGAGTCAAAAAGCACAAGAGCAGGCAAGGAATTCACTAAGAATGTACCTAGCAGAATCATAAACATAAGAAAACCATAAAATAACTTACAAAAAATTTAAATTGAAACATACCAGTAATGACGTCCGACGCCGCCCTGGCCTCCTCTACAGTGAGCTAGAAAGCACGACCCTACCCTGGAGTCCATCTGTAATACTCGGGGTAACGGTAGTTGGCGTCTGCACAAGCCTAGCAGAAATTAAGGGACACTTGGCCTTCACATGGACCACCTGCTCACAATGATAACAAATCCTCTTGCTCAGCTAAGGAGCCTGCTGACGACAATCCTTCGTAAAGTGTCCCTCCCGACCGCAATTGCAACATGCAGAAGAAGAAGACCGACAAACACCCTCTGTCCCCCAGATCTCAAATGAGCGAGCTTGAGATGCTTCGTTGTAGGATGTGACCGAACAGAAGCCTGCCTCAACTCCTTTGACTGGAGCTCTATATCAATCTCCCGCCTCCTCGCGGCCTCCTGAAGCTCAGCGAGGGAACCATAATGCTGGGTGGACACAAACTGTCAGATACGTTGGATTAGGTGTCTAAGCCCATAACTATTTTGGCATGTACTTGACCCGATTGTGAGCATGGTCCTTTTGGGTTGCCTTCACCATATCAACTGATAGGATGAATTAAGGAGAAAGAGGACTAATTATGATTTATTAATATATTATATGAATAATATATTAAAAGAGAAATCATATTGTTTAATTAATATTGATCAAGAATTAATCTAGAATTAATTTTGTGGTCAAAAGAAATTAATTAAATTTGGGGGACTAATATTGTAATTATAAGATAATTGCATTATGGGTTGAGGAACCCTTGGAAAGGGGTCGTACGAAATCCTTATCGATAGCCCATAAGATTTCGTCCAAAGGGAGATTCTGGAAGGATCTTGTGGGTTGCTTAGAGCCAAAGCAACCATATAAGGCCTTTGAATGAAACCATAATTCCTCAGCTATATAAGGATACCCCAGGCATCCTAAAATCGTGACTTGAAACCCTAGAGGGAACCCTGGATGATTTTGTGCCTCCTCCTCCTTCTCCTAAGTCATCTTGTTGCTAGTGGTGTTTGTGACTCCATTAGAGGTGCAACATTTGAGGCACTAAGCTTTCAGAAGTCAAGATCAAGAAGGATTGTGATTGTTATTGCTACATAACAATCAATGTAATGTTTATAACCCTAATCTTATGTCAATTTCGATAATAGCATGTTAGATCTAGGGTTTATGCTTTGGTGTTCAATGTTGTTGTGTTCATAGTAGAAAACCTAGATCAAAGCAATTAGGGTTGCATGTACACCATAGGAATGATGTAATGCTCATAACCCAACAAGATACCCATCTTGAGCATGCTCAAGTACCGGGTCATCTAATCCTGCTCAGAAGCAGCAAACTCAGGGCAGAAAGGAGCCCTCTCAATAAACATCTTGGTGATCTCCGTCACCGTCTTAGTCCCATGCCTTAGATCCAGATACTCCTGAGCCAACCTCTCCTTCTCCACCAAGGGAACATACCTTGTACGAAACATATCCTAGAACTGCTCCCAAATAACATCAGCTCTCTGCTTAGGAGTGTAAGATCCGATCACCAATCTCCACCAATTCTTCTCCCCTGACCGGAGAAGGTTTAGGGCGCACTTGAACTTCTGTTCAGCAGGGCAAGAGCATGTGAAGAAACAACCATCCACATCAGACATCCACCTCATTTCCACAATCGGGTCCCTGACCCCATCAAACTCCGGGGGGCTTCATATTGTCAAAGTCTCGGTACTGGAAGGATCTCTCTCCTCGAATCCCTACCGTAGAAACAATCGTGGTAACTGCAGCAATAGCAACCTCAAAAAGAGCAGCATAATGATCATCAAAGAACTCAATCGTATTGGTCTTGCTAGACCCAAACGTCTCCGACATAGACCTCCGAACAGCAGCAGCCACCTAAGTGGCGATGATCTCCCGAATCTGATCATCAGTCAAACCTGGCCTATCCTGCCCCCCTCTAGATCCTGATCCTCTCGTCTCCACCATTCTGCAATTAAACCAAGACGCATCAGAAAAACCATAATACTCATTGCTATAACCATAAGACGAGACTAAACCCTTGGGGTTTGTGACTTCATTGCTACGTGTACGGGTCATGTGCTTCTAGTAGTACGGGCCCATACTACTTTCCACACCTACCCGTATTTGTCTCAAGGATCATCACAACTGCCCAACACAAATACAACAACTAGGATATTCATACATCCTATCCTCACTCTTTCGAGAGTGGCTAAACATTCCTCATCTGGTTGGCTGCTCACACATATACTCATCCATGAAACTTCCACCAACCCTGTAGCACTCGCATATGCTAATCATACATAACTTTGGATCCTATAGACAGTGGAATACTTGATTCTACCCTAAGCCCACAACCAAAAAGGGAACAGGAAATAAGGCTAAACCAAACATTCTTAGGCTATAAGATCTTAGTTATGTACAACTATGATGCATACACTAAACAACTACAGTAATGATGTCAATTTCATACAAGAAGTAACCCTAGGATATCAGGCATCATACATCAGGCAATTATATCATGCAATTCATGAAGATTCCTAGCCTATCACTAGCATGTTGTTCTATCATAAACATCATATCAAATAACAGTGGGCTAACTTGGGGTATACTTTCTTGCTCTGGATGATCATATAGATCACATCCTTCCTTGGTTACTTTTGAAAACATTTTTGAAAAACCATTTTTTAAACTTTTGCAGCTCCCTCGTTTGAGTCTGGATACACACGAATGTTCATCCAATTCTCTCAAACCAAGGCTCTGATACCAACTTGTAACATCCAAAAAATTACAATAAATTTTAAATTTTCAAAAACAACCCATAATCATAAATGTTTACAAAACTATTGTTTCAAAAGTGTATTTTAGTAATCAGAGTATCTTAAAATCCAAAAAAACATAAAAACCAAAGGATGTGTACAATCACGCCTTCGCCTTGCCACAGTTATCTGAAGTACCTAAAACAATAAACTAAAACTGTAACCCGAAGCTTAGTGAGTTCCCCCAAAGTACCACCACACAACACATAATATATACAATCATGTATGTTGGGTCCACAACCACCTAGTTGGCTTACCCTGGTCTACAACCTCCTGGTTAGATTTACCTGCATATCACGTACTGGCTCCACAACCTCCCGGTTGGATTACCCTAGCCCACAACCTCCCGTTTGGAATACCCTGACCCACAACCTCTCGGTTGGATTGCCCCGGTCTGTTGACTGACATCATAAAGCAGTAGTCTCAACCCCAACATGACATGTCGACATATAAATAACAAATAACATATACTTAGCAATAGATAATCATATAACCAGTCAATAGACTAACATATAGATCTATAGATAACTACTACATATCAACATCCTATATACCAGGATATATAAACTAATGGGCCAACATTGGTGCCTTTGACCCGTAAGAACAGTGAGGAAAACTCACCTCTTAGTCTTAAATAGATCGCTGAATAGGACACAACTCTGAATATCATCTCAAACTGTAACCTAATCATCAAATAATGACCAGTCTCAAATACTACTCAAAATACCCAAAATACCCTTAGGTCAAACTTGGTCAAAGTAAAAAAGTCAAACTTGGTCAACAAAACTGAGTACACCCAATGTGCTCAGCTTGTACGCTTGGCGTACACGATTTTGACCATAAAACGTGAGGGTTGACCTCGAACGCCCATCGTTCGCAACAGGGTTCTTTTCCTTCTTATTAAGAGCTTAATCCTTAAGCTCTTTTGCCCATATTCTAAATCTAGACTTAGAATAATGTCGTTAACCATAAAGTTTCCAACTTTATGGTCTTGCATGGCCATTAAGTGCCCAAACACAAAAACTATAACTGCTTAACCAATTAAGACAATCTAGATCAAGCATGGAAGGAAACTAGTGATCAAGACTATATTTTTATGCTTCTATATTCTCCAAAACGCCTGGAATGACAACTTATATGTATTAGAGTAATACATACTCATAATACTAAGCTTATGGGACCAAAAGAACACATTTTCATGGATAAACAAGATCTAATCAATGCTTCATCAAGTTCATATCTTTTTACCTCCAAATGATGCAAAACGATGTTGCTATTCTGGATCCAAAGAGTCCCACTCCTCCACGATGGTCTTTTGTTCTTCCTCTCTCCTTCAAGGTTACCAAAACACACACAAAAGCTCAAGAATGCTTTTAAAAATGGATTATGATTTGCTTGGGGACGTACGTGGGTTGGAGGTTGATGAAAGAATGTATGTTGGGACTTAAGGATGCTTAAATAGGCTCCAAACCCTAAAACTTAGGGTTTGCACTCTGGCAACCTACGCCCAACGTTCCTAGGGAACGCCCAACGTACGTACCCAACTCCTATAATTTACAAAAATGTGTTTTGGTCCAATTTTTCAATTAATTCACATCCAAGGTCTAAAATGAAATAAATTCTCATACACCTCAATGTCAATATGTTACATATGCTTACAGTTGTGGACTAACTGTTTTGTATGTTGTTCGTGTGAAGAGCTCAACAAGATTGTACACTCGCATCGAAGATATTGTTTCTGTTGTTTTGTAATTCAACTCTATTAATCATATGGTTTTCAAACAATTGGATGTTGCAACATTATTTCAAGTAAAGGGTTGTATTGGTTAATTTATTTTAAATGAAAAATATATTTTTTAATTTTTGGGATGTTACATAATAAATAAATTGAGAAATCATGTATAGAGTCAAAAGTTGTTGCCTTTCAATACCTGTTGCCACAAAAAGCCACATCATTTCGAAAACACCACAACATCCACCAAGTAATAAGTGTGATAGACTATCTTTTTTAAGCTAGACAATGGCATTAAATCCAGCCACAACATCTTTAAGACCGAACCAAAATCATAAGGTTGTACCCAAAAATCGCACTCCAAATTCTTACTGCAACTTCACATTTCAAGAAGGTGTAATCCAAATCTTTAATGTAATCCAAACAAAGCAAGAAACGAATATAAGGAACATCAATCCCTTTTTTAACTAACTTATGTCTAATTAGAAGTCACTTCAACAAAAGTCTCCAAACCTGAATATGTACTTTCCTAGAAACATAACTAATCCATAGCAACACCTCCTCTAGTTAGAATAAAATAATCAATTATCATTCATGTACCATGCACCATGAAAGTATCAAAATTATCCAAGTCTAAAACCCAATTATCTTTTTGAGAATTGAAAACTAGGATGAAAGTCACCAATCAAAAGAAGTATACTCTATAATTACTAAAATCATTTTTATTTAATTTTACAATATTATTGGCCCACATGGTGAGTGTTGTTGTTACTGCCGCTACAAACAATAACATTTGACATAATTAATATCAATAAAATTTGAAACAATCATTAATATAACAGATTAATACTTGCAAAAAATTTCTTTCAAAAGTCAACTGATGCATTCTTGCACTAAAAAGTCAATCAACATCAATATTAGCATCCTCATTGCATATCTTGATAAGGAATTTATGGAGTCTACACCATTGGACGTCATAAGATTGTATCGATTGCCTCGAAAATGTGTCATTGTCTATCTTTCAGAATTTATTCTTCGTAAGTATTTCATTTATCCATGGAAACATTGAAATCTTCAACTATATATGCTTTGCAAGTAACATGGTACCTTTGAACTTGCCCTTTAAGTGGGCAACATCTACTACAAGGGCCAACTTACAACAATTGAGGAAAGAGTGTACCTACAAAACATTGGAAATGTATTTAGAATTACTTATTTATGTTAGTATATGTAAAATGTTATTATAAAAAGTAGCAATACTTACCCAGCAATCAAGTGCAATATATAGGAACTCAAATCGATCATCATCATCATTTGTTTTAATATGGGTCACTGTTCCAAGATTATGTTTGGCCAAGTTGTAGAAATAAGTTGGGAGTTTGGTACATTAATCCTCCTAGATATCCCTTAACAACATATATGTATGTTGTTTCGCCCGCCAAGCCTGTTGGTATGCGATATTAGTTTTGTATTTTGAATTCATATCCCTAATAATCTCACCTCCCTTGTAGACTCTACTATAATCTCTAGCCAGAACCTCAGCAATCAAGTTCCCCATAACTTTTTTGTTTTCTTGTCAATGTTGAGGGTGCAACTGTGTTGAAGGACATGTGTGTTCGTCACAATTTTTGTGACTTGGAAAAATCCATCACAAGTTTTGATTCCCCTTTCCCTTATCAACCAAGAACATTTTTCCTCATAAAAAGCAACCTCAAACCTTGTTTTGGTTGATCTACTTGTCTTGCACTAAAAACCTCCCTCAAGGAACTTTTCTCCAATCACCACTTTAAAATCATCTTTGCTTGAGAATATTTGTAGACGTTCGATCTTTTGACTAGGGTCTAGCATCTGTTATGGAATGACAGTAAAAGGGGTATACCATACAATAGGGTATCCGAATACCAAGTTTCATGTTCATCATCCAACCCATCTCCATCAGAATTACTTTATAGGTTGGATATATCTAAACGAACATCTACAAAATCCTCGTACCAATCTAGATTGTCATCATTCAGAACGAAAACATTTTAGTTTTTAGTTTCATCTATTATACCAAACATCATTAAGTTGAACTTGTTGTTGGTGTTTGATGTTATCATGTGCACCCACATAATTTAGATATGTCCAATATCATCATCACCAACATACTTATTATTATGAAGATCCTCATAGTGAATCAGTCAACGGACATCATTTTATTTTCAACACTATGAAACTGAGGTACACTAAGAGTGATAAAAGTACCTATTAGGTTGTTGCTCCTTTTTTGTTTAATATGTTTGCACCGTATGTTTTTCCTCTATGGTCGCCATTTTTAGCACCATCACCTTCATCAAACACCGCAACACATTTAGGGGTTTTCTTGCGACCTTTTTAATTATTGTAACGTCCGCGTTTCTGTCTAAGCATTAATAAGATGATGTAATAGTTAAGGTCAATAATTGTAACCTATTTTGAAGTAATGAAGAATAATTATTTGAGTATTATGTGATTTATGTGAAACATATGTGCTTATAACGATATAATAAAATAATAATAAAAATATGCGTCAAAAATAAAAAAATAGATAGACCCAATATCTATGAAGAAAGGTTAAGTAGTCGTAACAAGGCTTCCGAAGATATAAGGAACGCTGAAATCCGACTTATAACGAAGAAGTTATGACTCGTCAAAGTTTTGCGACTAAACCAGCACAACGTCGCATATCGTAAAAAATGAATTTTTGATAAGCTACTTTTTAGCCTTAAATATCTAAACGAAAGTCGTAGTATACGTTGCATATAGAGAACGTCCAAATTTGACTTCGTTTGAGGAGTTATGATTTTTCTAAGATTTAGCGTAGCAGTGCACAGCCCGTAAATCGAATTTTAGAGCGATCTATTTTTATCCGACACAACCGAAATGATAATTGAAGATCTCATTAATAAAAGCTCAACGATATAAAGACAGTCGAAATCGAACGTCGGATGACAAAGTTATGAATTTTTAACAAACTTTAACTGTCTAAGCCTGTTAAAATATAACTTTAAAAATACATTCAAAGTTAGCCGACGAAGTCTAAACGAAAGTTGTAGATCATGTCGCTACCTACGCGTGGATATAAAGAACGTCAAAAACAGAGCTCGTATGCGAAAGTTACGGATTTTAGAAGATAATTAATTTTTGGGCTAAACCAACGAGCGACACGTGACACGATCTGAGCCACTGCTTCCTCCCCATGGCTTGCCACCAGATGGTAACATGTGGCAACATTATGCCAAGTGTAATGCTGGAGTACATCCAGCGTACGGCCACATTACAACCTATAAATAGAGGCACAAATCACTTGTTTTCTTCACACCTTTCTCAACCAATCTCTCCCAAACACCCCAAACCCTCCATTCTTTCCCCTAACACCTCCTAGGTGTTAGAAGCAAGTCCCGGAGCGCTAGAAGGCCCCGAGAAGAAGAGCTTGCGGCTCAGAAGTTCTGCCCGCGCAGAGCCCGGTTCCTCGCTAAACCCCCTTGTAAGTGAGTTATGCTTACCCTACTTTAAGTATAACTTATGTTTAAGTACATTATCGTTATTATGAACCTATAAACAAGATTTATCAGTGATTCAAAGTCGTTATACTGATTTATCTACTTACAGGGATGATGTCTAGGCTGTGATTTAGTGAGGTGCTTAAAGTGGGCTTTTCAAACAGTAAACTTCGTATACCAAACGGGTCCTACCTCTGATATGATCCTACCTGGTTGTTCCTTACTTGATAGATCATGAAGTAGACTTTGAGTTAATGATGAATCTAGACTAATAATTAGTCGCAATAAATATTAGACTAAAATCTAGTAATAATGATACTAGATTTCGTCGAAGGAAAAGAAAATTGTTAAAAGCGAAGCGCTGCCCGAATTTCGAGTCATCATTTTAACAAGTGAGTGCATAGTTACTTTCATCTTACACATAGATATGAAATATTAATAAATTACTTGCTATATGTGCCTATTATCTGTGTTCCTAATATATGTGCTACATGAAAGATTTATACATGTTTTACTTGATTTAAATTATATATGTATTTTATAGCTATAATTATGTTGGGTAAAGATAGGTAGATCATATAGATGATGAAAGATGAAATAAATGATGAGAGGCCTCGATGTTTAAGCTGATCCAATCATCTAGCGGAGTATAGATAAAGATCACAAACTATTCTAGACAGTCCAGTGGAACGCTGACAGACTCGCAACCTGTAGGTGTTTTTGAACTACGTGTTCACCAGGTGTACTCCATCCCACTCATGGTTACCTTACAGACATATATTGCTGAGGACTCCTCTAAACAGTATTGTCTTCCCGATGATAATCCTTAGGCTAGGTCCATTGAATTAGATGCTTTAGGGACAGAAAGTTAGGATAACGGGAACGAGTAATCGGGTTGAATGATTTGATGAAATTGAAGAACTTAATTATTGTGGGTTGAAAAACCTATGTGCTCACCAGACTTCCAAGTCTGACCCACTCAGTTTCTTGTATTACAGGTAGTGGCAAAAGAGCACATGTGTGATGATCAGATGAGAGATCTATGTATTATAGGCCATTAGAATAATAAATGTTTGTAAGGCCTATACTATTTCTGTTTATGCTTATGCACTGTATTGACGATGACATTGTTGGGTTTTAGTATACTACAACATCCTATGGTGCACATACAACCCTAAATACCTTGGATCTATGTTTTCTCTATTATACATGCAAATATGAAGTTTCCAAGATATTACCCTATACTAGCATACAAATATCATATACTTGGGTAATAAAATAGATAGAATACATACTTTTTTTTATGTAACTTGTCTTCATGAAGCTTGAGTGCCTAGTGCTCCAAGTGTGACACCTCAAATGGTTCACACAACACCATGAACACTTGGAATAACCTTGAGAATAAGGATACTTTGGTTCTCTCTAGTGAAATCGGCCTTGCCCTTTTTTGTACACACACTAGTGCCAATTTCACCAACGAAGGAATTCTTTATATAGTGTGGAGATTAGGGTTAAACCCTAATACCCATGACCTTTCATTTCATATGATCCATGGGTTAAACACTCCATGGACTATCCATGAAAGCTTAGCCCAACCTAAATGAACTTGGTCCATCACACATATATATCTAAGAGTCCATATTTAATTAGTCCTTTTTTGATCATTTAATTAATTATAAATTAATTCTTGATCAATACTAATTAAATAATATGATTATATATTAATATATTAGAACTTATAATATATTAATATAAATCACTAGTATCCTTTTTCCTCATCTTGTCAATCCAAATGTCCCGATGCAATGCAACCCAAATGGACCATGCCGGGTCGGGTCAAGTCTTACCAATTATAGTTATGGACTTAGACATTAATCCAACAGTCTCCCACTTGGATAAGTCTAAAACTATTATTGAGTATGACTTCAAACCCCGACTAGCAATCGTAGCTCTCAAAAGCTTCTGTCGAACTCTGACCTTGCCGATGAACTCTGACCTTTGTCAATGACTTGTCCATTAGATAAGGGATCATATATTCCTCCATTCTAGATATCATATGGACTGAGACATGGATTATCAATCATTCTCTCTGTCCATTTGTTGTTTCCCGATTTCCGATTTATGATGACTGACTGATTGAACAAATCAAATCAGTCATGGCTTGGCCAAGCACTCACATGTGTCATCGCTAAATCATCGAGGGGCCCATAGATATCACTTTTATCCCGAAGGTAAAAGGAATGGATAAACTTCGACTCATATGGCTTGTTCTACTACTTGTTGAATCATACACAAAGGCACGTTTTATAACATCGAGTTACCAATGCGTTTTCGTGCAATCAATGTCTAACCAACTCATAGTAACAACTCATATCTCTAGGTTTTAAGAATATAAGATATTATCGTCTCATGATCACTCGTGATAAAATCCATGAAGTGATTCAAATGAGCGCGGGTTGAATCCAATACTCAGAACTTATGAGCACTCATGAGTGTTGTAGCACCGCTTTGTCCAACAGCTTAGACCTCTACAAGCCAACCCATGACAGTCTTGATTCATATCTACTTCCAACATATGACCGACTGTGGATAGTTTGAATAACTTAGTCATTCAGGAAGAATGACCTAGTTTATTCTGGAAGTCAAAACATGCAAAATGAAACACAAGAATAAATGAGTCAAATATGGTATCAAACCCTATGAATATAAATAGACCACTTTTATTTATCACCATACTGATTACTCATTATTTCATTGTTTCGGTTTTATCAACTTTATACCTGAATTAAAAACACTAGTTGTCCCATGCTCCAAGCATGTACACTATGTTTTTCTAAACAATAGCTTTGCCATACACCAAGTATGCACTCTATGTTTGTCTATGATCCTTACTTTGTGAAATAAACCAATTGAACATAATTTCAATGATTCTAATTTCACACTCCCAAATCCTTATCGAAAAATGTGAGAATTTCAAATTCCTATCATTTATCGAAATCTGTTTAGATTTTAAACTTATATGCACTGACCCTCCTGTAATGAATATGTACAAAGTCACAAAGACTTGTCAACAATCATTATAAGGTATTCCAATGGAGATCAACTCCATGGAAACTAAGTCTCATATTCAAAGTACATTGCTTTGGACATGCTTCTTGCATTAAGTTTTCTAATCTTACACAGATAACTTCCACCTATGGAGACAACTCCATATTCTCATTTTGACTATCACTTCTGAACAAGAGATGCCTCTTTTCAGAATATGTCAATATGGTCCTTCCAAAATTAGCACTATACTTCCAACTGTCCCTGAGCAACCAATCTTTGGTAAACCTTAGATTGTCCTCGACAATTGCTTAATCATTTTAGTCATATCCAATTCTAGACCTTTTCCCTTCTTAATGCCTCTGGGCATTTGGAAAAATTTAGAAATGACAAATATTATAGCACATGCAATCGATCCTGTACCCAAAGCAAATGGTACACGATTCATGATGTCTCACATAAAGACATGATTCTAGACCAGTCTTTTGCTACAATATTTTTATTTGCCATGTTTTCAAAATTTGACTATGAAGAGGGATGTCGTAATCATAATCGAATTTTGAGAACGCAATATATAGAATTTCCTTAAGTTGAACCAATCCAACATGAAATTCATATATATATTCTTGACTAAAGATGATTAAGGTCTCAATCTAAGCCTTTAGAACCGAAATGAAGTATATCCTCTCCCTTAATTATAGCAAAACAACTTTTTCAATCCCTGCAGCCTCACGAATTGAAACTTTTGTTTTCTATAATTAACATTGGTAACTTGCAACACTAACAATAATTATCATGCTCCCACTAACATGATGATTATTAGCATAACACTTATGCTCCCACTAGCTTTGACATGTACTCAGAAATCAACTGGACTTCTAGAAATCAATACTTTATTGACTTTCTTACCAAAGTTCAGATTTCTGATACGAGATGCTTTGATAAAACTTTATCAAAATCATACACCTTTCCTTAGATAGCATGCATGTGTGTCTAAACAATTTCAGAACTATGAAAAGGGATGTCGTAATCATAGTCTCAATTGTTTAGACCTTTTGCCATCTGCTTCAAATCTACTTGGTGGAAGTGTTTCCTCACCATCATTTTCATGAATCGGAGAGAAACCTTATGACCCTTAGATTTTATGGTGTATGTGTTCTTATCCATGTGAATCGTCAAAACCATAGTCACAAGACAAGGATAATGACAAATCCAAACTCATATGGACTGAACTTATGCAATCTTAACTTCTTGCTACCTGGCAGTACAGGGCCTGCCATTGCTTCCAAGTTGTTATGCAACCAATTGAGAACTTTCAGAACTCCTATGCAAAGCCAACTTTAACTGGAATGGGCACAGAATATGTCAACACGATAGGTTATAAACCTCAAGTCGTGTGCTAGTGAAGAACCTCAGGTTTTATTCTTGATTAGTTCTTGAAATTCTTTTTAGGATCTTTAAGACTCCCACTATCCTCTTGACATATAAGACTATCTTGCCAAATATTCAAGAGATAGTGCAAATTCTTTATCAAGACAAACACTTCACACAATTAGCCTTAGTTGGTCTTTGTTTTATCCAAAACATCACAACTTACCAATTTCAAATGTACAAGAGTAGGGCACTTTTACTCTTACATTTGACAAGTGTTTTAAACCTTTCTTTAAGATATGTCACTCAAGTTACAATCTTGGAGTATGACTCTAAGAATTGTTTTGGAACGAAGTATGACTCATCTTCCTGATCTAACCATTTCAACAATTCATGACTCCTCTTCTTAGTCATAAGAATGCACTAAGATGACCTTTAGAGGACTAATTGTGATATGATTTCTAAATCATTAAGATGATCACAAACATGATACTAAAGTACTCTCCCATATTTTCAGATTTGAGAAACTTTTATCTTTCTGCCTAATTTGATTCTTCTCATTTGTTCTGCCATACATCGAGACTTTTCCAATGCTTCAGAATTACACTTAAGCCTGTAAGTATAACCATATTTACTAAACTTTAGTAAATCATGACGAATAGTCTTATCGATCTTTGTGGTGGACTTGACCAGTGCACAAGAATGTGCACTCGATCCCTTTAGTCATTTACTTGACTCACATATACATGTGAACAAGGAATTAGTCTTAATTTTCGAAAGCTGAAAGTTCTCATTCATCATACTATACAACTTGCATGATTCCAAGTTTCGGTCCAATTGAAACTTGGGTGATGAGAAACTTTCTTTATTTGGTAAATTTAGACACTACCACAAATGAAAGAATCAAATCCATTTTCCAATATTGCTATCAATGGAAACATGTAAACAACAATTTTTCACAAATGCCATTGTAAGGATACTTAAAATAAATAAATCAAAACTGTTTTTTTTTATTTTAAAACTTCCGGAAAAACTTATCCTTACAATGCAAATGCATATGAAAAACTTGTTGTTATCTATTCCTAAGCAATATATCATAACTCCTAAGCAACAGCTCAAAATTCTGATCACCGAACCATGCGATCAAAAACCATCTTCGCGATCAGAATCAGCATATACTGTCACACCCCCAAACCAAGGATGGCGGAAACGTCCGGGGGTGGAGGACTTCATGTATAGTATCATAACAACAATTGTAATAGTAATTCAAGCAAACCCAACCAACATATATATAATTGAAAAAGTTACATCATTGTATGAATTACATGTTTACGAATCAATTACATTATGTTGACAAAATATGAAATAGTAGACGCCTTAGCGTCCCATCCTCAAATGCACTTGGTTACCTGTTTAATGATTTCCTGAGAATACAAGTTGTTTGAAAAAGTGTCAACACAAGGGTTGGTGAGTTCATAAGCTTTTGTTTGGTATTATTAAAAGCCTTTCGTTTGTAAAAGTAGTATTTGTGTTAGAAAATCCAATATTTTCCTTAATGTGTAAATGTAGTCTTAAAACCCAAAGACCGAAATGTACAAGTAATTTGTCATATTTATAGTAAAACAATGTAAGTTTAAATCGACATAAACTCGTTAAATTTTAATGAAGTTCCCGTAAATTCCAATGTTTATTAATACTTTATGTGAGTTTATTATAACCATACTATGACCAAGGTTGCCTAAAACGACGTTCTTCAGGCGTCGGAAATGTTATGACATTTGTCACCCCAGACCTATCGGTCTAACTGTTGCATGCAGTTTAGGTGTGGGTTTGTCAAACCCAATATAGATCTATACACAACTATCACGCTCTCCCTCAAGGAGACTCTGGTTACAATACAGGACTTAATGGTAATTTGAAGTAAATGTCTCACAAAGTCATTAACGGAATTACGTGTTATGAAAACTTGGTACCGTATGGCCGTACCTTGCTTAATGAAAATATCCTTTGTATAAATGTACCCTTTTTAAATGTATGTGTCATGTAATGTCTCACAGAAGTCATTAACGGAATTACGTGTTATGAAAACTTGGTACCGTATGGCCGTACCTTGCTTAATGAAAATATCCTTTGTATAAATGTACCATTTTTAAATGTATGTGTTATGTAATGTTTCATAAAGTCATTAACGGAATTACGTGTTATGAAAACTTGGTACCGTATGGCCGTACCTTGCTTAATGAAAATATCCTTTGTATAAATGTACCCTTTTTAAATGTATGTGTTATGTAATGTATCATAAACTATACCTATTATAGTTTATCAACCAAGGGTAGTACGTAGTAATGTATGCAAACTATATTCAAAATAGTTTATTAAATGTTTGAATGTATCGGTTGTACTTTGATTATAATCACTTGTTATTCTTTATATTTTATATGTCCAAATCCATTTGTAAACTGATGTGTGTCTAAATATTAAGATAAAATGTCATATATTGCAATAACATATAATCACATAAAGATATACACCTTGCTCAACATGTTACAAGGTGAAATGAAATTGACAGCAACTTTTTATTGTATACAGTTTCTGTTACTGTTTTAGAAAATTTATAGAAAAATCATCAAAGCTCCAAATCCAAATCCGCAAATTCTGAGAGTTTGGAATATGAGTCTAGTTTGTTCGTAAATTTTATCATGATTTTTAGTGATCTCTAACAGAGGTGAAAATGTTCATAATCACAGACTGGTCCGGGTTTGCCTCTGAAATGATAGGCAGTTTTGTAAAAATCACCATAAATTGTAGAAAAATCATATGGAGATGTGCAAGTAGCCATTTTAAAGCTAAGAGTTTGAACTACTTGCACCTGGAACAGTTTTGAAAACTAAAATATTTAAGTTGACCAAAACAGTCTGTGATCGAAGTTCATCTTTTCTGATGTAATCTGATAGAAAAAGTTTAATTGTGTTCTTGATGATTTTACTTGTATTCCCCCCTTAAAACTTAAGAAAAACATGTAAATATAGGGGTATGAACTCACCCTATGTGGTTTCAGTAGATGAAAGTAAGAGAGAGGAAGTGTTCAACCCAAGAACACTAAGAAGATGTCTTGATGATTCGAGAATCTAACACCGAATAAGATGGAATTTGTGTAAGATATCAATGATTTGAGTAGAATGGAGTGTAATAATTATATGAATGATGAAGATACTTACTAATTGAAGAAAGAAATCCTTGGAGAAAGCCTTGAAGTTCTTGAAGTTGAGAGAAAAGATGAGAGAATTTTGGAGAGTGTTCTTTGGTTGCTAAGTGTAGAATGAAAGAAGTTAATGAGAATGAGGAGAGATGACCAATTCTCCAGCTCTTAGAACGTGGGAAGAGCTGGAGATTGGGTGTAAAGGTCCACTAAGGTGACAAGGGATAGTGGGAAAGAGTGGCTAATCATAGAGTGAGGTGGTGGTGGTTTGCTTTTGCCATAAATTAAGGAAAAGCAAATATTCTCTCAATAATTAGTTCAACCACTAATTCTTTTAATATATTTTTATAAAAACCCTGGAGATTTATATATTTTGGGGCCTTAGTTTATAAAATAAAGTTTTGGGTGAAAATCCCACGTTAAAATAATGAAAAACGGAGTTAAAACGAAGTCGTAGTCGAAAAATCGGTAAAAAGGGGCCGTCTGCGAGACCTCTCGGATGGGGGCCGAGACTTCGGACCCTCGCATGCGAGGCTGCTGTCTGATGGCTTCGGATTCGGTCTCCTGAGAGGCTTCAGCTTCGGTCCTGATGAGAGGCTTCGGATCGGAGGCCTCGGATGAGAGGCTTCGGATCCGAGGCCTCGGATGAGAGGCTTCGGTCCTGAAGTTTCCGTTTTGGGTCCTTAAGGCTATTTTACCCGTTTTTACTCCGTTTCAAGTGGTTTTTGACCCGGTTAAGGGTCAGGATGACCCGAATGATTCCAAAAAGTTATGGGAACTTTTAAGAGAGATTTGGGAGAGATTTCAAATAGAAAGAGATAGAGTGAAAACGATTTAGAGAGGTTTCGTTTGTGATTAATTTGAGTGTCCGGCTTCATAACGCAAGGTTCGTAAACCCCGTGAAACCGTGTTTTAGTGTCGTACACATTCCCGATGAGTGTGCAATAATGTTTTATCGTTTTGGTTCGTTGTTTAGCACTGTTAAGGATAAGGAAAATCAAACACATGAACTTTCCAAATGATGATTTCTCATTAAAATAGCGAATTGTATAGTGATTACATAACGTAAACCCTAACATACAAGGGTTATTGGAGTTGACCGGTTTGACTTGTTGACTTTGTTTGACTTTGACTTGACCGAAATTTGACGGTTGTCACATCATCCCCCCGTTAGAAGGAATTTCGTCCCGAAATTTTCATTTTGACTGGGATTTCAAGAGTTTGGGAAGAGATGTGGATACTTTTGTTCATCTGATCCTCGCGTTCCCAGGTGAATTCGGGTCCTCGTTTAGCGTTCCAGCGGACCTTCACAATGGGAATACGACTTTGCTTTGCTCTTTTGATCTCTCGATCCATGATTTCTACCGGTTCTTCCACGAAGTGGAGACTCTCGTTGATTTCAATTTCGTCAAGAGGTATCACGAGGGTCTCGTCGGATAGATTTTGTCAATCATATTCTCGGGGTAAAAAAAAATAAAGTTTTATTAGTTACCTATAGCGACGACTTGTCGTCACCACATGTTTAATCTATTACGATGACTTGTTGTCACCACAGGTTTAATCTATTACGATGACTTGTTGTCGTTATAGGTTTTTAACAAGAGCCAACGACATACCTATAGCGCACACAAGTCATAATTTGCATGTGTGAAGACTTGGAGTACTTTCTAACTGGTTCATGTGTGAAGACTTGGAGTACTTTCTAACTGGTTCATGTGTGAAGACTTGGAGTACTTTCTAATGAAAACTGTGCTACTGGGAAAATTGGAAACTGGTACGTAGCTTCAAAGTCAAGAATATGCAGTAGGCATGTGATGCATTAAATGCATGAGGCACACAAGTCATAATTTGCAGCAACATATCCGTATATGTGTGTGAATTGAAGAAGAAGGTTACGGCTCAAAGAATATATATATATATATATATATATATATATATATATATATATATATATATATATATATATTCATTTTCTCTTCATTTGTTAGATACACAATAACCATAACATCATAGACTATATATATTCCATTTCATTTGTAATTTTCACTAGTTTATATTCCGCGAGTGTTACCGAAATCATTTATCAATTTTTTTCAGAAGTGCTTAACTTGTTTTGTTGCATTCCCAACAATTTGTTATTAATTACTTCTCCCACTTTACTTATATAAATCATCACATTCTTACCGAGACTTTTAACTTCTCCCTCACAAATGGATCCACCTGCAGATCATCAAAACCCCATATATGACCTCGATTGGTTTCAGTACTTTGATCATCAAGATCTTTTCAGGTATATATAAACGTCACTCATTACACCATCTTACGCACAGAAAAGTGATTTTGTCGACATTGATCAAAACATGGTTTGGATTTGTAGTGATCAAAAAGAGTCTTTCATCGTGTTGGATTTGATTATCTTGAGTTTTTTTTTTTGATTTTTGCAGTGGTGACATGCTCAACCATCATGATTACGAGTTGTCGGAAAAATTGCATGAAGTGCTCGATCAGAACGTTTCCACAGTACTTAACAAAGATCAAAACATCATTTCTAGAAATGAGTTTCACGATCTTGATCCCCTTGAAGATATAAGCTTATGGGATTGTTGGGAGGATGGTAATTTACCATTGGTTAGTTTCAGTGAAGACTGTAAATCCGGTGGTGAGGCTACATGTAGTTCTAGTGCTGCCACCACTGATCACGGTGGCCGGAAGGTGGCAAAGAGATTGAGACCATTGGAGTTTGAAGAGATAGAGAAGTACTTTGAGATGCCGATAATCATAGCAGCAAAGGAAGTTTAACAGTGTTGAAGAAAAGATGCAGAGAGCTAAACATAAACAGATGGCCTCATAGAAAACTTAAGAGCCTTCAATCCCTCATTGAAAATGCCAAGGTAAATTATGATAATAACCTTCTATACATTACTCATGCACTTGGTAACCAAAGTAGTTTTGGTATTTTCTAAAATTTTAATTGTTAGTTTCTTTATAACTAAACATAGGTCCTAGGCATATGCCACATCAAATCAATTGATTTACTACGATTTCCTGATTTATATTTATATAAACTTAACTCATTGTAAATTTTGTGAACTCACATGAAAAATATATTGCATCTACCTTTTAAAAAAAAATTAGGAGTTGGGATTAAAGGAGGAGATAGAGACGTTAGAAGTGCACAAGAAGATGATGGAGAAATTGTCAGGTATGGAATTGACAGAAAGAACAAAGAAGCTTAGGCAAGCTTGCTTCAAAGCTATTTATAAGAAGAGAGGACTTAACAATCCTTAGCCATTTTGTTATAATTAGTGGATTTTAATCTACATTGTATGTGTTTTTCTCTTGATAGTTTGATACCCTTTTTAGTTTCATTTTATGTATTTGTCTATTGATTTTTAATGCAGAAAATTTTGTATAATTTGGGTATTATAGTTTGTATTAGCCATATTCTAGATTGCCGACACGACTACGCCGACTACTCTATACCAGAGGTCTATATAAATAGACTTATGAATTTAGTAGGAATAACTTGATTATAATCTTGTGATTTGTTCCATGTCTGATCCACCCCTAAGATTCACTTGACATGCCCCCAGTTATGTGTAATTAAAATTTTATTAGACTGTTGATCCTAATGAGTCTACCCTAAGTCCACAACCAAACAAGGAACAGGTCCTAAGGCGGACTCACCATTTCTAGGTCAATCATTCCTTAATTACACATAACTTCGAGGTACACCTAAAGAATCTTAGAGTTACCAGTTGTAACTTGTTTGTAATACCAAGTAGTGAGATTCAATGAAATAAAATGCATGCCTATTTCATTGATAAACCTTTTAGTAAATATCCTTACCATTTATATACACATGTATAATTTCGCACTTTAGTGAACTATTCTTGGTGTTTCTGTTAACGTCTTGGAGACGGAGTTATAGTAGTGGGTAGAAGTAGGTTTTGTACGGGCGTTAAAATTTACACATCATGTTGCTCGTGCGAGAATAGGGGTAGAAGAGATAATTAATAGACGCCTAATCCTATAATTACTTATAGGGGTGATCCTTATTAATTACGTCTATAATCACGTAGTGCATATCAGTTATACATAATTTGAGATAGAATAGACTTTCGAATAAATGACTCTACTCTAAGTCCACAACCAAACAAGGAACAGGAAGTAGAGCAATAGTCATAGATTCTGAGTCTATAATATCTTTAATTATGTATAACCTTGGCGTATGCACTCAGTTATCATAGGCCTACTAATAGAGGTCTTTAGTTTTCACATAAGTTGGTTATAGTATCACCAAATACTCCTATAGTATTTTTAGGTGTTTAGATTCGATTCTTAAAGTATTCCCTGTAGGGTGTAGTTAGGTTGTTAGATTTGTTGCCCATTATGACTATCCCCCAGTATATGCAAGTCACTCCTCGGACAGATATAGTTGATCAGGCTATATCCTTCCCAGACTTGATTTACATATACCAAGGCATACCCATAATGTACAACTCCTCTTCTTTTACTTTATGTTCTTCTAGTTATGACACTATGTGAGCATGTATGCATGTATTTATACTTTTAATAAGAAACCATTCATTTTCTAAAAGTATATTTATTTGAAAAATGCACAAATCAGAGACTATTAGTCCCAATTGTGTTTATAGTTTGTATATCTTATGTGGTTTGATATACTTAATTCACTATAAACTGTGCTCTGATACCAATCTGTCACACCCCCAAACCAAGGATGGCGGAAACGTCCGGGGGTGGAGGACTTCATGTATAGTATCATAACAACAATTGTAATAGTAATTCAAGCAAACCCAACCAACATATATATAATTGAAAAAGTTACATCATTGTATGAATTACATGTTTACGAATCAATTACATTATGTTGACAAAATATGAAATAGTAGACGCCTTAGCGTCCCATCCTCAAATGCACTTGGTTACCTGTTTAATGATTTCCTGAGAATACAAGTTGTTTGAAAAAGTGTCAACACAAGGGTTGGTGAGTTCATAAGCTTTTGTTTGGTATTATTAAAAGCCTTTCGTTTGTAAAAGTAGTATTTGTGTTAGAAAATCCAATATTTTCCTTAATGTGTAAATGTAGTCTTAAAACCCAAAGACCGAAATGTACAAGTAATTTGTCATATTTATAGTAAAACAATGTAAGTTTAAATCGACATAAACTCGTTAAATTTTAATGAAGTTCCCGTAAATTCCAATGTTTATTAATACTTTATGTGAGTTTATTATAACCATACTATGACCAAGGTTGCCTAAAACGACGTTCTTCAGGCGTCGGAAATGTTATGACATTTGTCACCCCAGACCTATCGGTCTAACTGTTGCATGCAGTTTAGGTGTGGGTTTGTCAAACCCAATATAGATCTATACACAACTATCACGCTCTCCCTCAAGGAGACTCTGGTTACAATACAGGACTTAATGGTAATTTGAAGTAAATGTCTCACAAAGTCATTAACGGAATTACGTGTTATGAAAACTTGGTACCGTATGGCCGTACCTTGCTTAATGAAAATATCCTTTGTATAAATGTACCCTTTTTAAATGTATGTGTCATGTAATGTCTCACAGAAGTCATTAACGAAATTACGTGTTATGAAAACTTGGTACCGTATGGCCGTACCTTGCTTAATGAAAATATCCTTTGTATAAATGTACAATTTTTAAATGTATGTGTTATGTAATGTTTCATAAAGTCATTAACGGAATTACGTGTTATGAAAACTTGGTACCGTATGGCCGTACCTTGCTTAATGAAAATATCCTTTGTATAAATGTACCCTTTTTAAATGTATGTGTTATGTAATGTATCATAAACTATACCTATTATAGTTTATCAACCAAGGGTAGTACGTAGTAATGTATGCAAACTATATTCAAAATAGTTTATTAAATGTTTGAATGTATCGGTTGTACTTTGATTATAATCACTTGTTATTCTTTATATTTTATATGTCCAAATCCATTTGTAAACTGATGTGTGTCTAAATATTAAGATAAAATGTCATATATTGCAATAACATATAATCACATAAAGATATACACCTTGCTCAACATGTTACAAGGTGAAATGAAATTGACAGCAACTTTTTATTGTATACAGTTTCTGTTACTGTTCTTAGAAAATTTATAGAAAAATCATCAAAGCTCCAAATCCAAATCCGCAAATTCTGAGAGTTTGGAATATGAGTGTAGTTTGTTCGTAAATTTTATCATGATTTTTAGTGATCTCTAACAGAGGTGAAAATGTTCATAATCACAGACTGGTCCGGGTTTGCCTCTGAAATGATAGGCAGTTTTGTAAAAATCACCATAAATTGTAGAAAAATCATATGGAGATGTGCAAGTAGCCATTTTAAAGCTAAGAGTTTGAACTACTTGCACCTGGAACAGTTTTGAAAACTAAAATATTTAAGTTGACCAAAACAGTCTGTGATCGAAGTTCATCTTTTCTGATGTAATCTGATAGAAAAAGTTTAATTGTGTTCTTGATGATTTTACTTGTATTCCCCCCTTAAAACTTAAGAAAAACATGTAAATGTAGGGGTATGAACTCACCCTATGTGGTTTCAGTATATGAAAGTAAGAGAGAGGAAGTGTTCAACCCAAGAACACTAAGAAGATGTCTTGATGATTCGAGAATCTAACACCGAATAAGATGGAATTTGTGTAAGATATCAATGATTTGAGTAGAATGGAGTGTAATAATTATATGAATGATGAAGATACTTACTAATTGAAGAAAGAAATCCCTAGAGAAAGCCTTGAAGTTCTTGAAGTTGAGAGAAAAGATGAGAGAATTTTGGAGAGTGTTCTTTGGTTGCTAAGTGTAGAATGAAAGAAGTTAATGAGAATGAGGAGAGATGACCAATTCTCCAGCTCTTAGAACGTGGGAAGAGCTGGAGATTGGGTGTAAAGGTCCACTAAGGTGACAAGGGATAGTGGGAAAGAGTGGCTAATCATAGAGTGAGGTGGTGGTGGTTTGCTTTTGCCATAAATTAAGGAAAAACAAATATTCTCTCAATAATTAGTTCAACCACTAATTCTTTTAATATATTTTTATAAAAACCCTGGAGATTTATATATTTTGGGGCCTTAGTTTATAAAATAAAGTTTTGGGTGAAAATCTCACGTTAAAATAATGAAAAACGGAGTTAAAACGAAGTCGTAGTCGAAAAACCGGTAAAAAGGGGCCGTCTGCGAGACCTCTCGGATGGGGGCCGAGACTTCGGACCCTCGCATGCGAGGCTGCTGTCTGATGGCTTCGGATTCGGTCTCCTGAGAGGCTTCAGCTTCGGTCCTGATGAGAGGCTTCGGATCCGAGGCCTCGGATGAGAGGCTTCGGTCCTGAAGTTTCCGTTTTGGGTCCTTAAGGATATTTTACCCGTTTTTACCCCGTTTCAAGTGGTTTTTGACCCGGTTAAGGGTCGGGATGACCCGAATGATTCCAAAAAGTTATGGGAACTTTTAAGAGAGATTTGGGAGAGATTTCAAATAGAAAGAGATAGAGTGAAAACGATTTAGAGAGGTTTCGTTTGTGATTAATTTGAGTGTCCGGCTTCATAACGCAAGGTTCGTAAACCCCGTTAAACCGTGTTTTAGTGTCGTACACACTCCCGATGAGTGTGCAATAATGTTTTATCGTTTTGGTTCGTTGTTTAGCACTGTTAAGGCTAAGGAAAATCAAACACATGAACTTTCCAAATGATGATTTCTCATTAAAATAGCGAATTGTATAGTGATTACATAACGTAAACCCTAACATACAAGGGTTATTGGAGTTGACCGATTTGACTTGTTGACTTTGTTTGACTTTGACTTGACCGAAATTTGACGGTTGTCACATATACTTCCTTTAAGTTTCTTCACTTTTCTTTGATTCTTAAAACATCAACATGTGACCAAGTCACATCATGTAATAATAATCTCAGAATAGAAACTTAACAGAGTTAGATAGTGAACTTTACCTGAAGCATAGTCAAACTTCTTGACTTGATCAACCTTATGATCTTTCAGGTAAATAGGCAGCTTCGCAATCAATGCCCCTTCCTTTGGCAAGAGAAACATATGGACTCACTGGGAATGGTACATGGGACTATCGCAGACTTAGCCTTTCTCTTTACCATTTGGTCAACCTAGTTGACTATGGTCAAACCATTTCTTTGGGATGAGAAGGATTTTCTGGATATCCAATGTTACCATTGTCAATGTCCATTGGGAAGTTGATCTCCTAATCAATTTGCTTTACTAGTCCTCAAATCATTGTTGACCAAGCAAATAGATAAGATCATTAAGAGTCATGTCATAGTCTGTTTCATAGTAGTCCCAAAGGAACTCACTAAGTGACTTAGAAAGTGATTGAACATCCAACCTTCTTAAGACTTTGACACCCAACTCTCCCGGCTTGTCAATATGTGACTTCATCTCCAAGATGCGATCACACATAGACCTTGCTTGCCAATAGGGATTGAGTCACCTTTGAACTTGTGGGTTAGGGAGAATAATTGGAGGAGGTGGAGGAAGTAAAGTTCCAAGAGATTTGGGAAAATCATAGATGTCTGAGCTAGACATATTTTGGGAGATATTCAAGATAGTTGATTTAAAGTCCTTAATATAACACCCAACATGAAATATTAAGGCTAAGATCCAACAACCTATTTATAACTGGAAGAGGGATGCCGTAATCCGAGTTATAAAATAGTTGAAGGTAGGTAAATGACGATTTACCAATTTTCACCATGAAAAACGAAATATAATTAAGTTTTAATTGGATTTGAAACTCCTAGATCTTTTGAGATTCATTGAACTTTTCAATGGCATGTTTCAATCTCGAGTGTGCCCTTCAGGTTTTGTGACTGGGATGCCGAGGATCACAAAACAAGGTGTGAAGTAACCATGCAAATATACTTGGTACCCTTAATATTTACCCCTCAATCGATGTGCCGGTTAACCACACGAGCTCCACCGATACTATGATAAATATTAAGTTACCCTTTGCCTACTTTGTTAAATCTAGGTTAGTGTGCCGGTTAACCACACACGCTCCACTAACGGTTTAAACAAAGTGCAAAGTGTAATTTCATGGATTAGCACCGTATTCACATTTTCCTAAGTAACTAAGATTGGGAATTAATAAAAGGTTTAGTTACTTAGTATTTATCATTAATACTTTTAATGAAGGGAGAATTATAGTCCTTGTCCTACCTGTTCGGCTAACGACCCTCCACCAGTCAAGGAAGCGGTGGGTGAGAGTGGACACCCATTAAGCTGCCATTTTATAAGAAACAACCTTATACCTCCCTTATAGACCGGCTTCGTGAATGAGGCCTACTAATGGTAAGACTGACTTGCTCTTATACACATATATATATATTATTAACTTATAATATTATAAAGTATAAGGGTTGAATTTTAACTTTTAAAATTCTAAGGGCTTAACTTGGAATTAAAGTATTCATTAGAGAAAACTTTTCAAATTCAAAAACTTGAGGGCAAGTTTTGAAACTATTCAAAACTCTTGGATTTTCATAACTTATGAGTTTTAAGTAAAGCTTTAAAACTTTTAATGAAGAGACTCTTGGACATCCATAACTTGAGGACAAGTTATGGAGCCATAAAAACTATTTATAAGAAAATACTCTTCATTTTTTTTTTGTAACCTAAGGCATATTTATGAGTTTTTAAGATTCATAAATGTGACTTTTCATATAACTTGAGGACAAGTTACAAAAAAAACACATTTTATGAACAACTTTTAGATTAATTAGGATTGAAAACAACTAAAACACAATTTTTTTTCATTAATCTAAACTAACTCATAAATCAAGGAAACATAGAACTTTTGGTAATCCATAACTTATGGAGTTAAATGATTGTTTTATGATGAAACTTTTTATGTTCCATAACTTAAGAATAAGTTATGAAATTCTTTAAAACATTAACACCAAATTTTGTAACTCCATAAAAACTTTGAATCAAATTTTTTTTTAAAACCTTTTCATATCCATAACTTATGGAGGTTTCAAAACACATAAGATCACAACTTTAAAAAAAAACTTTTTGAGCTCCAAAATTTTATGACAAAATTTGTAACTCCTTAAAACATTTAGATCAAACTTTTAAAACTAATAAAATAATCATATCATTTTATCTTTTACTAAATTTGACCTAATTCAACTCATATAGCAAATGATTCAAATTTTTACAAATAATTAGTTTTTCACAAAACAAGTAATTATCTTAAAATTTGACAAACTTCATGTTTTTTTTTCTTTTTTTTTTCAACTTTGAAAATCAAACATTTGCATGAATATAACAGAAAACAACCCATGGCTCTGATACCACTGTTGGGTTTTAGTATACTACAACATCCTATGGTGCACATACAACCCTAAATACCTTGGATCTATGTTTTCTCTATTATACATGCAAATATGAAGTTTCCAAGATATTACCCTATACTAGCATACAAATATCATATACTTGGGTAATAAATAGATAGAATACATACCTTTTTTTTTATGTAACTTGTCTTCATGAAGCTTGAGTGCCTAGTGCCCCAAGTGTGACACCTCAAATGGTTCACACAACACCATGAACACTTGGAATAACCTTGAGAATAAGGATACTTTGGTTCTCTCTAGTGAAATCTGCCTTGCCCTTTTTTGTACACACACTAGTGCCAATTTCACCAACGAAGGAATTCTTTATATAGTGTGGAGATTAGGGTTAAACCCTAATACCCATGACCTTTCATTTCATATGATCCATGGGTTAAACACTCCATGGACTATCCATGAAAGTTTAGCCCAACCTAAATGAACTTGGTCTATCACACATATATATCTAAGAGTCCATATTTAATTAGTCCTTTTTTGATCATTTAATTAATTATAAATTAATTCTTGATCAATACTAATTAAATAATATGATTATATATTAATATATTAGAACTTATAATATATTAATATAAATCACTAGTATCCTTTTTCCTCATCTTGTCAATCCAAATGTCCCGATGCAATGCAACCCAAATGGACCATGCCGGGTCGGGTCAAGTCTTACCAATTATAGTTATGGACTTAGACATTAATCCAACAGACATCCCAACGTTTTTAATATAATGAAAATACATTTCTTCGGAAATGCTTTGATAATATACTTATCATATTTTTGGGAATAAATTTCGCAATATTATTCTTAAAAAAGATACTCTGATTTTAAATAAAACATAAAGAAATCGGTATACTCTGATTTTAAATAAAATATAAACAAATCGGTCTTTTCTGACCGTGAAATTGGGGATGTCACAATTACATTGATCAGGTGTTTAATATCACCATCATCAACTATAGTACAATAATACTACAAGTGAGGATGTTGTAAAGCAAGACTAATATTTGATTTATCTACCAAACCAGTCTTACTTTTCACAAAATATAAAGAATTCACTAAAATTAATATTTTCCATAAATGTCACACCGAAATTGAACATTCTATAAATTTCTCCATGTGGCCAAACATACGATAGTTGAGTATCAACTAACTCTCACCTCCCATCAGTTACAATTAAAATAAAATATTCACTATAACTCATATTATGATAGTTCAGTGAATAAATAAAACTAAAACTATACTAGAAAAAAGTTATATTCTTTTTTTATACATGTACCAGTGAATAATATAGGAAATCGTAGTCAAAGTTATCATAATATCATAGTCAAAATGTACAATAGTGTAGTTAAACTAACATTGAATAAAAAAAATATGACCAAATAGCAGACGGGATAAGAGGAAACTACAGATTGCATATGTTCATCTGCGAGTTCGTTATAAAAAAAACACCAGGTAAGAGAAACCGTAGCCGAGGTGAAAGGAAACCGCAGATTGCCAAATGTCATCTACGATTTCGTCATCTCATAAATAAAAAAAAAATTTATAGACTTGGCCGAAATCACAGACGAAATCCGAAATCGCAGGCGAGTTAGCCTTGTATGTGTTTGTATGACTACTTTATAAAAATTCTAATTTTTGGTTATTTTATGAAAAATCATTAAAAATTAGGTTATATTTATAAGTTTCTCAAAAATAATATGTTAATTAATTTACACAATCAATGAATCTAACACATTAGACGCCCACTCTCTTTGTATATATTTAATTTTCGTTCAAAATGCATAACATGAATAGTTGAAAGCATGGTTGTCAAAATCGCGATCTTGATCGTAGGATCGTACGATCCTACGATCCTAGGTATGAAAAACGATCTGGATCGTAAAAGGATCGTATTTGGGGTAGGATCGCAGGTAGGATCGTAAGATCGTAGGTAGGATCGTAGGATCGAGATCCGATCCGATCCTACCTTCCCTTGATTTTTTTTTTTATTTTGCAAATGAAATTTTTTTACCACTTTATGCCTTTTACCCTTTACCAGTTTACCATTTATCATTTTGTATTGTGGCTTATGACTAATATTTTGAAGTTTTTATAACTTTTGAACGAAAAATTGAATGTTGAATATTTTTCATAATTAAAAATTATAAATTAAAACTATATTTTATTTTGTGGGATCTTAGGATCCCGATCCCGATCTTACGATCCCGATCTTGCAAACCCAAAAACGATCCTAGGTAGGATCCCGATCTTGACAACCTTGGTTGAAAGTAATGAGGATACTTTTTGAATAATCTCAAGATATAATTCGAAATGAACTGTCCTATTTCAAAACACAACCGACTTTATTGTTACAATATTATGGATTATGGAACAAATGCAGATGTCATGAATGATACCAACTTTTAATATTACACTCGTTAAACGATAACGAAAATATCTAAATTTACGCATTATTTATATAAAAACAAAAAGAAACGTTCTTTGTGAAACTTTGTAAATTACGGAGCCAAATTAAAAGTTATTTGTCTTTATTATAAAAACATAAACGTGCATCATTTAGCAAAATTTGTCTAACATTGTAGATATGAATCATATGATAATATATTAATATTCTTCTAGATATACTCATTCGTGCCACTTTATGTAAATTGTCCTCATCAAGTGTGGACTTTTATCTTTATACTTACAAGTATGGTATCTAATTTTTTTATTTATAAAGTAATCAACGTTAATGTTGTATATTTAACACAGAACAACTTTTTTGTAAAGATATTAATGCCTTATATATACAATCAACTTATATGTTTTTCTAATTGTGTAACGAATTAAATTTCTTAAAATTTATGTATTCGTTTAGTTTGTTCCTAACATACGTAAGTTGCTAGCTAATAAATCAATGTTATTGTATAATTTTAGGATAAATTAATCACAAGTCAAAGTTTAAACACAAAATTGGTAGCAAAATCATCTTTTGCAAAAATTGGTAAAAATTTGACATTACCAATAGTAAATGTCTTATTATAATACTTTTTCAATATCTTTTGTTATTATCTTTACAAAAATACTGACATGGCCTATGTTTAAAATCATAAACTAATATTTATTATAATTCTACGATTCTAGTTTGTGTCGCTTTGCCTTTGAAAAGTTAGTTCCCATTTCACCATTTGTTTGTGTTTTTCGGATTGGCATCTGGCGCGGTCGGCAGACCTACACAGAAGCCATATTAGATTTTTTCGAAACTTCGTTAATATTCTAACAAGGAACAAGACTAACAAAAGTTATATAATAATTAAAGCTAAAAAAAGGTATATAATCACCTAAATCAATGTATTTTGTAATTTTCTTCATTTTATTATTGTTCCAAAAGAAAGACATAAACACGATCTTTTAGTTATTCTAAAAAAAGTGTTTGGAAAATAACTTGTTCATATGGCAATCAAACTATTTTGTAATGTTTTTTTATCACTTAGGTACACTTATATTATGTATTGTAACATTTGTTATAATGACATAATAGGTCCCTAGATTTAAGTATATGTAGTATGATGTGTATGACATTTTGTCTATAACTTAAATGACTAAATGTATGTGGTTCTATAATTTACCCATAAGGTGTAATTGATAATTAAACACATAATTATGAGAGAAACTTATGAGGGGAATATGAATTGATTCATCTCCTCCTAACATAAATTCTTTCTCACTATATAAACATCATAATCACATGTGTTATCCATCCACGAGATTGATCAATAAGACACAATTACCGGAAGTGAAGAGAATCATGAAATCATCTTCAAGATCAAGGGGATATCATCTTCTCCAAGTAAGTGTTCTTCGTTATGTTTGAGTTTTATCAAGTTTAGGTTGAATTGATCCTGTGATTATGCCTATAAATTCAACATGTGGTATCAGAGCATGGTTTGATTTAAATTTTATGCTTTAATCTCTACTTTGGTGTTTGATTCCTTATAATCCACACTTCACCATACAAACCCTTAGTTTATCTTGTGATTTTCATATCTGAAATATCAAATTATAATGATTAGGGTTTTGTTTCTTAAAACAAATGGGGTTAAAATAGAAATTAAGTAAACGAATAACCAGTGACCGCATGTTTGAAATTTGCAATTTGTCTTCTTGAAACCGAAGCTCTTTCATTGCCACTATTTAAATATTTGCAACTTGATTTTTTTTAAGATCACGACGACTGTTTTAGAATCCAAAGTTTTATCATTAATCAATTCGTAATAAATTCTGTAATTTTCCACTCACAGTATTCGATCAGGCCGAAAGAAAAAAAAAACCCACTGTTTATAACTGATGGCTTTTCTTAAACCTTTTCTTTTGTGTGTTTCTTCTTGTTATTTAATAGAAATATTTTAATGGAATTATTATATAGAAGAATAAAACCATAAAAGATCCACCGGTCAATACTTACAGTTCTGGTTTCAATAAAACTAGATTATGACCCGCTTAAAACGCGGAGAACGTATAAAAAGTACATATAAAGTTATAAAAAGCCGACACAATAAATAAATAAATAAAGATAATGTAACATCCGGATTCTTGGAGGTAGTTCAATTTATTATATTTTGGATTTTGGGTAATACCACGTCGTGGAGAAGGCATTCCACGACGTGACGATGGTCATTGTACCGCGGGTTTTAAATGGCCGCCACGACGTGGCAGCCTATGACCACGACGTGGCCGATGTTTAATGAGAAACCATAATATCCAGGATTGTGCCGTATTTAAGGGAATGTGATGGCTAGGGTTGCTCACCCTCGGCCTACATCACACCCTCTCATCCTTCAAGCAAACCCTAGCCTCCATTTTTGCTCTCTAAGCTTTTTGTGTTGATTTTTGGGGATTGAAGAAGGAGGTGACTTTTAGGCTTGGATTTAGCAAGCAACTATTCTCACCATCTTATTGTGCATCTTCTGGACTCTTGTAAGTCCCCAAGTTCCAAGCTTTTTGGTTTATTGTGCATAGATCTAAGTTTCTATGCCTTAATCTTCATGTTATTGATTATTGGGTGGTGAGATCTCATAAAGTTTGCATCTTTATGAATCTCCAGGTCATTTTGGACCTTATATGCTTTGGATCTGGAATAACATTGGGTTTTAGCATCATGCATGGAAGATTTTGCCAAAAACCCTCATTTTGACCTAATAGAGTCCAAGACATGCATTGGACATGCATGTATAGAAACTAAGGATTTTTATGTTGTTATTTGAGGCTAGAAATGTTCTAGAAATGGGGATCTAATAGTATTCAAGAGAAAGTGCTTAATGGGCTAAGCCAAGTTATGTTCTTGTCATTTTTAGGTCTAGAAATGGGATCTCTATCCCTTAGAGAGTCTAAAGGGATAAAGTTGGAAACTTTATCCACTTGGACCTTGTAATGGACCAGATATGGGCTTTGGAGCCCTTAAGATCAAGGAAATCGACTTAATCCATTAAACTGTTGGGGAGCCCAGTGACCACTACGTGGCCAAGGTCTCCACGGCGTGGCGGATGGGCTGAGACTCGACTATTTTGTCATTTGGTGGCCACGGTGTGGCGACCTGCTGTAGTTGACTTTGACTTTGACCGTTGACATTGTCCAAGTTTGACCTAAGGGTATTTTGGGTATTTTGAATTATATATGAGATTGGTCACTATTTGATGAATAAGTGACGGTTAGAGCTGATATTCGGAGCAGAGACCTACTCAACTATCTGTTCGGACTGAGGTGAGTTTTCTTCATTATACTTGTGGGTCGAAGGCACTAATGTCGTACCACTAGATTTTGTATCTTGGTATAGAGGATGTTGATATGTCATAGTGATATGTTAGATCGGTATCCTGGTAAATGGGATGCAGTATGTTGTAGTGATCTGTAGATCTGCTTGTTTGTTGACTGTTTATATGTTCATCTGTTTGTTGGATATATGTTATATGTTATTTATATGTCGACATAGTATGGTTGGGTTGAGGTAGTACTGCTTTGTGTTGTAGCCAACAAACCTGGGATCAAGCCAGACATAAGATATGGGCCTGAAGAGAAAGCCAAACTTATGTTGTGGGCTCGAGAGCAAGCCAGATATGAGTTGTGGGCCTGAAAGGCAAGCTAAACTCATACAGTGGGCTCAAGGGTAATCCAGTCTGTTAGTTGTGGACCCAATATATGATTTTATATGTTTCTGTTGGTTGGTACATTCGTGTGAATCCAGCCGCAAACTAAGGAACTGCAAAAAGTTTTAAAATGGTTTTCAAAACTGTTTTCAAAAGTAACCAAGGAAGGATACTATGTGTACGATCAACCGGGGCAAGAAAGTATACCCCCAAGTTACAACACTGTTATTCGATATGATGTTTATGCTAGAACTTCATGCTAGTGATAGGCTAGGGATCTTTAGGGATTGCATGATAGAATTTCCTAATGTGTGATGCCTGATAGCCTAGGATTACTTCTTGTATGGAATTGACATCATTACTGTAGTTGCTCAGTGTATGCATCATAGTTTTACATAACTAAGATTTATAGCCTGAGAATGTTTGATTTAGCCTTATTTTCTGTTCTTGTCTGATGAAGGGCTTAGGGTAGAATCATGTATTCGATTGTTTATAGGAACCATTGTTATGTATGATTATCATACGTGAGTGCTTCAGGGTTGGTGGAAGTTTCATGGATGAGTATATGTGTGAGCAGCCGGCCAGATGTTGCGCGATTAGCCACTCTTTACGAAGTGAGGATAGGATGTATGCGTATCCTAGTTGTTGTATTTGTTTTGGGTGGTTGTGATGATCCTTGAGACAAATACAAGTAGTTGTGGAGGTAGTATGGGCTCGTACTATTGAAAGCACAGGACCCGTACGCATAGCAAATAAGTCACAAACACCAAGGGGTAGTCTCATCATGTGGTTGTAGCAATGTGTATTGGGGCATTCTGATTCATTTTGGTTCAATTCAGTATGGAGATCACGAGGGGATCTGGTTCATGATCTGGAGCTATTAGCTAGGATAGATCGGGGTTGATTGTTGATCACATGTGGGAGATGATTACCATTGAGGTTTCACATATATTGCAAGAAGAATTGTTTGTTATCGTGGATCAGATCACTGGCAGGCTAATTGCCAAGTTCGAGGAGTGAACTGCAGCTTTGCAGACTGTGAGGGGGACTGCTAAGATGACTACTGGGGAAGATAGCATGGTTTGATACCATGATTCATGGAAGTGTTTCCATATTTGACGGTCTTTTGGTTATGGTTGTTCAGGCATGAGAATGGGTCTGGTGATTGTTTGGGCCTTAGTGGTTATGTCATTTTGGGTTTGAATGATGCAGACCTATGTGAGTTAGTTGGTTTTGAGGTCTCGAGGGCCTTGCTCGAGGTAGTGCCAGTTGAGTCGCGGGACTCAAGATGGAAGCGATTGTTATGATCGACTCGAGGATTGCAGTTGGAAGCTGAGCGGTTGACAGATGGATTGGAATGTCGCTATCTACAACGGGGTTATGTTCTTCCAGCTTGCTGTGCTCGGAAGAAAGACAGAGCAGACTTGTGATCTTTAGAGTTGGGGTGTAGACCCAAAACAGGGCTAGATAGTTGCGGTTTTTTGTAGTATGTATGGCAGTGTGAGAATGCACAAGAGGATCCTTGTGGTATGATTTACTTGAGATGAGATCAAGGGTCTGCTTTCTTTGAATAGTCAAGACAAGTGCTATTTGATTGCTTCAGGTGATCAGGGAAGTGAATTGGGAATGACAACTTCTGTTATCTATGATGTATCCTAATTATGAGAATGATGCCTCTTGTATTTAGGAATGATCCTCGTGATGAATTGACGGTTAGGGATTTACAGGCGAGGAGTATAGTAACCCATTCATTTCTAGATAGGAAGTTGGTTTCATGAATGGACTGTCAATTATTTCTTGTGTATCTGCATGAAATTCTGGATGTTAGAGGCGGTTATGATTGGAAATTTCTGAGGTTTCCATCTGAGAACTGGAATCTCTTTCAGTTGGATTGGTGTTTATCTAGAAGATCAAATTGCGTTGTGTTATACATTCAAATGGGTTAGAGATACTATTGATCTGGGTTAGCCGGTTTGAGTATTTGTTCAGTTTGCAATGTCAATTGGTGGTAGTTTGAACCCTAAGTGTAGGAGAACTTGGTATTCTGCTTAGAGGATCATCGATATGTTCGAGTTTTTGGTGTCGGAAGAATGGTTCATAGGGATCTCCAGTTTGGGTATGTGAGACATTAGTTCAGGAATGGTCAAGACGGGGGTGTAGAGCAAGTTGCCATTATAGCTATGTGTTCAGGAATGTAAGAGTCGTCTTCGCGGTAAGAAGTTGTTAGAGGAGAGCTTATTATAGCCATTGGTTCCTTTTGGGATGCCAATGAATAGATGAGGAGGCGCTAGGATCACTCAGGTTGGGTATCGGTTGTTGAGGGATTTGTCAGCTCGTTGTATGGATTGCTATTTATAGTCTAGATTGAGCAGTTGTCGTTCAGTAAATCAGTTTCAGAGATGGGTATGTTCAGCTTCGCGTGGGTTTTGGTTTAGTAGTGTATTGCTCATTTGATTAGGTGTCAGTGCATTATCGATAAATTGGATATTTCGTTCACTTTGCAATGTCAATTGGTGGTAGTTTGAACCCTAAGTGAGGGAGAACTGGGTATTCTGCTTAGAGGATCATCGATTTGTTTGAGTTTTTGGTGTCGGAAGAATGGTTCATAGGGATCCGTGGTTTGGGTATGCGAGACTTTAGTTCGGTAATGGTCAAGACGGGGGTGCAGAGCAAGTTGCCATCATAGCTATGTGTTCAGAAATGCAAGAGTCGTCTTCGTGACAGGAAGCTGTTAGACGAGAGCTCATTGTAGCCATTGGTTCCTTTTGGGATGCCAATGAATAGATGAGGAGGCGCTAGGATCATTTAGGTTGGGTATCGGTTGTTGAGGGATTTGTATGCTCGTTTTATGGATTGCTATTTATAGTCTAGATTGAGCAGTTGTCATTCGGTAAATCAGTTTTAGAGATGGGTATGTTCAACTTCGCGTGGGTTTTGGTTCAGTAGTGTATTGTTCGTTAGATTAGGTGTCAATGCATTCTTGATAAAGTGGATATTTCGTTCATCATCAAAGCAGAGATTCTTCAGAAGTTTTGAGCCGTATCAGTTGAAGTTCAATGGATTCATCAGCCTATCATGAAGTTCGGCTAGAGTTTGGGAGATGTCCATGGTTTTAAGCAACAATTCTAATTAACGTTAAAAGTTTTATCAAGCTATTTACGTATTGATGGGATTTGTTTCGGTCATTCATGAGGATGTTTCTGTTCATGATTGAGGGTTGCCATTTCATTAGATCCACTAGCACTTCACCTTTGGGTAAGGTTGTGAGGAAGTAGAAATGCAATAGATCCAGTGTTGATTATCGGATTCTCTTGAGGGCGTGGATGGTGATAGGTTCATTAGATATTGTCATGAGGCATGTATGTAGGCTAAGTATGATAACATGAGAGTACTTGGCTCAATCTATTGACATGGTTCTGAATTGGTTTGTAACCTTTAAATTGGAACAAGAGTACAACCACCTATTACATTCTGGTTGTGTGCGACCATTTTTTCATCTGATTTCACGTTGGTAGCAGCCTGTACTATGAAAGGAATTGTGCATGGTGAAAGAGTATGGCCCGTGTTGTGTTCGGTTAGCGTTGAGAGGGATGTTGATTGAGTTCCCGCAAGACAGTGGATTGATGGTTGAGTATTTTAGGCCCCTATGGTGATGGTCGTGAGTTTTCAGGCTAGTGGTGGAATGACGGCAAGATCAACATAATACCGTGAAATTATCGTTTTGGTGGTTAGAAAGTGTCACGAGGCATCATGAACCAGTGGTCGTATGTTTCATATGGGCGGGACTCGGTAGTCATTTGGTGGAAGACTTTTAGGTCTCATGATTGTTAGTCTCATTGGCATGTTTGGGATCGGTAGTCTTTTGGGAGGCCAAGATACCGAGAGCATTCCAGACATGGGTTGAGTGCCAGGAAGGGAATTCCAGACTCATGTTGTGGGATCGGAAGCAATCCATACTTATGTTGAGGACCTTGCAGAGGTATTCCAGTCATAGGTATGGTCATGTTTGTTTATTTTTCGAGCGTAGTTATTGGTTATCAGATCGGGGGGTAAGCCCGAGCGCATTTATTGGTTATCAGATTTGGGGTAATCCCGAGTGCAGTTATTGGTTATCAGATCGGGGATAAACCCGAGTGTAGTTAATGGTTATCAGATCGGGGGTAAGCCCGAGCGTGGTTATGGGATAAGCAAATCGAGGGCAGACTCGAGTGTGGCCAACGGATGGCAAGGCTGTTGAGCCGAATGAGTGCATGGGTTAGTCTAGTATGCGACCGATTAACTTCCATTCAGGTCTTGTCAGCGCATTTATATGTTGAGTATTCTTTCTGCATGTTTTGATTGTGTTCATAGTCAAGGACTAGGGGTAGGTGCGACGAATGGATGATCGACAGTCTTAGAGTATGGTTTCTGAAGTTTAGAAGTAAGGGGTTCCCAGTTCCCGAAAGTATATTGATGGAGTTATTTGTAAGTATAGTTCGAGGATTTGGCGGTTGTTTGGTTCTTACTGGTAGTTGGGTATTCAGTTAGAGAGAGAAAGATAGTCGTTGCGATTGAGTAACTTTAATTTATCGGTATATTAGACCATTTCAAGTGGTTGCTAGGGTTGGCATCTGGCGCGGTCGGTAGACCTACACAGAAGCCATATTAGATTTTTTCGAAACTTCGTTAATATTCTAACAAGGAAGAAGACTAACAAAAGTTATATAATAATAAAAGCTAAAAAAGGTATATAATCACCTAAATCAATGTATTTTGCAATTTTCTTCATTTTATTATTGTTCCAAAAGAAAGACATAAACACGATCTTTTAGTTATTCTAAAAAAAGTGTTTGGAAAATAACTTGTTCATATGGCAATCAAACTATTTTGTAATGTTTTTTTATCACTTAGGTATACTTATATTATGTATTGTAACATTTTTTATAATGACATAATAGGTCCCTAGATTTAAGTATATGTAGTATGATGTGTATGACATTTTGTCTATAACTTAAATGACTAAATGTATGTGGTTCTATAATTTACCCATAAGGTGTAATTGATAATTAAACACATAATTATGAGAGAAACTTATGAGGGGAATATGAATTGATTCATCTCCTCCTAACATAAATTCTTTCTCACTATATAAACATCATAATCACATGTGTTATCCATCCACGAGATTGATCAATAAGACACAATTACCGGAAGTGAAGAGAATCATGAAATCATCTTCAAGATCAAGGGGATATCATCTTCTCCAAGTAAGTGTTCTTCGTTATGTTTGAGTTTTATCAAGTTTAGGTTGAATTGATCCTGTGATTATGCCTATAAATTCAACATGTGGTATCAGAGCATGGTTTGATTTAAATTTTATGCTTTAATCTCTACTTTGGTGTTTGATTCCTTATAATCCACACTTCACCATACAAACCCTTAGTTTATCTTGTGATTTTCATATCTGAAATATCAAATTATAATGATTAGGGTTTTGTTTCTTAAAACAAATGGGGTTAAAATAGAAATTAAGTAAACGAATAACCAGTGACCGCATGTTTGAAATTTGCAATTTGTCTTCTTGAAGCCGAAGCTCTTTCATTGCCACTATTTAAATATTTGCAACTTGATTTTTTTTAAGATCACGACGACTGTTTTAGAATCCAAAGTTTTATCATTAATCAATTCGTAATAAATTCTGTAATTTTCCACTCACAGTATTCGATCAGGCCGAAAGAAAAAAAAAACCCACTGTTTATAACTGATGGCTTTTCTTAAACCTTTTCTTTTGTGTGTTTCTTCTTGTTATTTAATAGAAATATTTTAATGGAATTATTATATAGAAGAATAAAACCATAAAAGATCCACCGGTCAATACTTACAGTTCTGGTTTCAATAAAACTAGATTATGACCCGCTTAAAACGCGGAGAACGTATAAAAAGTACATATAAAGTTATAAAAAGCCGACACAATAAATAAATAAATAAAGATAATGTAACATCCGGATTCTTGGAGGTAGTTCAATTTATTATATTTTGGATTTTGGGTAATACCACGTCGTGGAGAAGGCATTCCACGACGTGACGATGGTCATTGTACCGCGGGTTTTAAATGGCCGCCACGACGTGGCAGCCTATGACCACGACGTGGCCGATGTTTAATGAGAAACCATAATATCCAGGATTGTGCCGTATTTAAGGGAATGTGATGGCTAGGGTTGCTCACCCTCGGCCTACATCACACCCTCTCATCCTTCAAGCAAACCCTAGCCTCCATTTTTGCTCTCTAAGCTTTTTGTGTTGATTTTTGGGGATTGAAGAAGGTGGTGACTTTTAGGCTTGGATTTAGCAAGCAACTATTCTCACCATCTTATTGTACATCTTCTGGACTCTTGTAAGTCCCCAAGTTCCAAGCTTTTTGGTTTATTGTGCATAGATCTAAGTTTCTATGCCTTAATCTTCATGTTCTTGATTATTGGGTGGTGAGATCTCATAAAGTTTGCATCTTTATGAATCTCCAGGTCATTTTGGACCTTATATGCTTTGGATCTGGAGTAGCATTGGGTTTTAGCATCATGCATGGAAGATTTTGCCAAAAACCCTCATTTTGACCTAATAGAGTCCAAGACATGCATTGGACATGCATGTATAGAAACTAAGGATTTTTATGTTGTTATTTGAGGCTAGAAATGTTCTAGAAATGGGGATCTAATAGTATTCAAGAGAAAGTGCTTAATGGGCTAAGCCAAGTTATGTTCTTGTCATTTTTAGGTCTAGAAATGGGATCTCTATCCCTTAGAGAGTCTAAAGGGATAAAGTTGGAAACTTTATCCACTTAGACATTGGAATGGACCAGATCTGGGTTTTGTATCCCTTAATATCAAGGAAATCGACTTAATCCGTTAAGCTATTGGGGAGCCTAGTGCCCACGACGTGGGTAAGGGCAAAGACTCGACTGTTTTGTCATTTGGTGGCCATGGCTTGGCCAAGGATGGCCACGACATGGCGACCTGATGTAGTTGACTTTGACTTTGACCGTTGACATTGTCCAAGTTTGACCTCAGGGTATTTTGGGTATTTTGAGTTGTATTTGAGATTGGTCACTATTTGATGAATATGTGACGGTTAGAGCTGATATGTTATAGTGATCTGTTTGATCGGTATCCTGGTAAATAAGATGCAGTATGTGGTAGTGATCTGTAGATGTGCATATTTGTCTCTCGACTAGTATATGTCGACATAGTATGGTTGGGTTGAGGTATTACTGCTTTGTGTTGTAGCCAACAAACCCGGGAGCAAGCCAGACATAAGATGTGGGCCTGAAGGGCAAGCCAAACTTATGCTGTGGGCTCGGGAGCAAGCCATATATGAGTTGTGGGCCTGAAAGGCAAGCCAAACTCATATTATGGGCTCAGAGGTAATCCTGTCTGTTAGCTGTGGACCCAGTATATGCTTTTATATGTTTCTGTGGGTTGGTACTTTGGGGGAACTCACTAAGCTTTGGCTTACAATTTCAGTTTATTTTTTTAAGTACTTCAGATGACCGTGGCAAGGCGAATGCATGATCGTGCACATCCTACAGTTTTCTGTTATTTGGATTTTAGGATACTCTGATTACTGAAATACACTTTTAAAATAATGGTTTTGTAAATATTTATGGTTTTGGTTTGTTTTCGAAATTTTAAAATTTGTTGTGATTTTTGGGATGTTACAGATAATGTAACATAAAGAGAGTTCGCGTTATTGGTTATATTGAAATGTCTAAAAATTACAATGAAATGCATGAATATCTGTAATTGTTGAAGGACCTCTTTGAAGACAACATTTTTTTGTTTTATTATTTGGACGACGTTTCTTGTCACATAAGTTGTATTTTTAGTTGAATTATCTGTCATTTTTCATTTTCATTTAAGTTTTTTTTTGGAATCAAATGAAAGGAAAAACAACATAATTTCGTTGTATGAAAAAAAGTGGAAGTATAAGGCTATAATTGATATAAAACCCAACAATGATAGTTCTTAACATTGACCTAACTCATATAATTTTTTAGAAGTTATTTTTAGAAACTAATTAATTGTTTAATTTTTTTATAATTATGGAAAATTCAATTAAATGATTGGTCCATATTTGGTTTTCATTCGACAAGTCATTTTCTTTCGAATCAGTAAATTCTTTCCAAAATCTAATTCAAGAACCAAATATCGGAAAACCAAATTACTTAGGGAAGCTTTTTGACTTTAGTTAGATTTTTATCAATGTGGAGACTAAGATGATTTTTGCAATTGTGTAATGTTAAAACATAGTGTCATATTTAACATGTTTCCTTTTAGAAATTAGTATTTTAAGAATTTTTTTTGGCAAATAGTTATTTGAGAAAACATGTCATAGCGAAAATTACATGTAACACATCAAAAAACATTATTTTCATTAAGCAACGGACACATATAGTGATATAAGTGGCAATAATAAATAGTTCTCTTTTGAAAAATATCATATTTCAAACACACAACATATAGAAAAATATAATTTTCCGTTAAGCTATATATAATATATGTACACAATTATGTTTAACATTTGTTTCGATATGTGTTTAGAATCTATTGATTGAATGTGAACAAATTAAAAGCGTATACATAACTAAAATTTTATCTGTTATGTGAAGTAGGTTATATAGATTATAACTGTAACACCCCGGCTTTCAGGTATTCTGAAATTCATCCCTTGGTTTTAATTATGTCATTTTTGGTCCTAGAATTGGAAGGAAGTGGCCATGGGAAGCCCTATTGGCAAATTTGTAATTTGGTTGTGGGAGGAGTATGCTAAGCGTACATATGAGTACGCTAAGCGTACTAGGGCGTACCCTAGTACGCTGGGCGTACACATATGTACGCTAGGTGAACTCATGTCTGAGTGAAACCCTAATTTTTAGGGTTTATGGGTATTTAAGCACCTTTAGAGCTCATTTACCCCCACCTTTCCAGCCTCCAAGCACTTGAGTCGTTTTTGGAAAACCCTAACCCCATAAGAGTGTATTTTGAGCTAAAAGTGTATACTTTGTGTGCTTAAGGAAGGGGTTGCATCAAGGAGCTTAAAAGTTGAAGCAAGCTTGTGGATCTTGGATCATCACCTTGTTGGGAAGCTCCAGAAGGTAAAAAGTCTTCACCTTGATGCTTGGTTTGCTTGGATCTCATTTTTGGTAGCTTTATGTGTTCTTCTTGTCCCAAAAGTCCCATTTCTATGCAGGTTTGGTGTTGGACGTTTTGAGCTGTCTTTCTAGACCCTAGGAAGGGTTTTAAGCCATAAAAATGAGGTCCCTTTAGCTAGTTTGGCTACATGCTTCTTGTAGAAGGTCTTAATGGATTAAGACCATGTATTAAGGACTTTTTGGACGTGTAAAGTCATAAAGTTGGAGACTTTATGACTCTATTATGCCTCTGGACCTTGGATCTGAAGTGGGAGCTTATGTGTTGAAGCCATTAAGCACTTAATAAAGAAAATGGAGTTGCGAGGTTACACCCCGCGTAGAAGGGAGTACGCCCAACGTACTTGGTCAACTCCCCCGTAATCAGTCAATGCGAGGCTTGCGTACGCTAAGCTTACCTCCGGAGTACGCCACGCGTACTCGCATAGAACAACCAATTTGAAGTTAACTCGGTTGGGTTGACTCAGTGGGTTTTTGGACTTTGACCAGTTCACTTTAAGTTTGACCATGTTTGACCAAGTTTGACCATGTTTGACTTTTGAGGGTATTTTGGGTATTGTTGGGATTTTGATGGAATTGGTCACTTGGTGGTTGTAGGCATTTGAGTTGAGAGGTGAGATTCGGAGTCGGGCCTTATCAGTTCTGTTTAGCTTGTGAGGTGAGTTGTCCTCACTGTACTTGCAAGTCGAAGGCACCAATCTCGGACCATTAGATTGATAGTCTTTTATGCATGCTATTGTACTGTTATAATTTGTTAGATCGGTATCCTGGTAGATAGGATGTTGCTATGCTTAGTGATCTGTAGATCTGTTTGACTGGTTGTAGATTGTTATATGATTATCTGTTATATGTGCACATGTTTGGTCGGTGGCTGCGGCTTCATTGCTTTATACGTAAGCCAACAGGCCGGGGCATTCTAACTCGATGGTTGAGGGCCTAGGATATTCCATCCCGAGGATGATCAGACCCATAAGTATGTTGGCATTCCAACCTGATGGTTGAGGGGCCTGGGGTATTCCAACCCAATGGTTGAGGGACCTGGGGTATTCCATCCCGATGGTTGATTGGACCCATAGTATGTTGTTATTGTATATGTGTTATTTGTTGTGTTGGTACTTTGGGGGAATCTCACTAAGCTTTGGGCTTACAGTTTTGGGTTATGTTTCAGGTACCTCAGATGATCGTGGGAAGGCAAAGGCTTGATCGTGCACCTCCTCATGTTGTGTTTTGTGATTTTGGGAAAACTCTGATGTTAAACATATTTTGAAAACTACAATGTAAACAATTATGATTTTTGGTTGGTTTGAAAAAGTGTAAATTTTTATGAAATTTTATGGATGTTACAAGTTGGTATCAGAGCCTTGGTTTGAGTGAATTGGAGGAATACTCTTGTGAATCCAGTTTCAAACTAAGGAAAAAGATTTTCAAAACAATTTTCAGTTAGTTTTCAACATGGTCGAGGAGGAAGCAAGGTGTACGATCAGCCGGAGCCAGTAAGTAGACCCCAAAATACCACATTGTTATTGATATCGTGATATGTTAGAACATCATGCCAGTGATAGGATATGGATCTTCAGGAATTGCATGATAGATTTGCTTGATTATATGATGCCTGATAGCCTAGGACTTTTCGTTTTATGGAATTGACATCATTAATGTAGTTGCTTAGTGTATGCATCATGGTCATGCATAACTAAGATCATATAGCCTGAGAATGTTTGGTTTGGCCTTATTTCCTGTTCTTGTTTGATGAAGGGATTAGGGTAGGATTAAGTATTCGAATGTCTATAGGGTCCAGTGTCTATAGGGTCCAGCGTTATGTATGGCTACCATACACGAGTGCTGCAGGGTTGGTGGAAGTTTCATGGACGAGTTGTGTGGGGTCAGCCGACCAGTTTCTAGATATTTAGTCTTTCCTCTAGGGAGTGAGGATTGATTGTATGATTATGCTAGTGAGTATTGTCAAGATGTTGTGATGATCCTCTGAGACAAATACGGGTAGGTGTGGAAGGTAGTATGGGCTCGTACCACTGAAAGCACAGGAATCGTACGCGTAGCAATGAAGTCACAACCCCTAGGTCTTTCTTGGGATTGGTTCCCCTGTTATGTTATGCGTGTTATCTGATATCCTCCTGGTTTATTTTTAGTAAGGTGACTACGCGTCGAGTTGAGGTTAGGTCCGGTTCGGGATCAGGAGCTGGTCGTCAGGGTGAGTCAGCTGCGTTGGATGACAAGATCAGGGAGATCCTGCAGGAGGAGGTTGTTCCTCGTTTTCGAGCTCAGTTACCAGAGATGTTTGGGTCTATCAAGACCACCATGGTTGAGTACTTTGATGAGCGCTATGCTGCTCTGTTTGAAACTGCTTCTGCAGCCACTACAGTCGTTGCGGCTGCAAGGGTTGGATCGGGTCGGGCTGTTCAGTATCGGGACTTCAACAATATGTAGCCCTCGAATTTCGACGGGGTGTTGGACTTGATCATTTCCATGAGGTGGCTATTTGATGTGGAGGGGTGTTTCTTCACTTGTTCTTGACCAGCTGACCGGAAGGTCAGGTGCGCTCTGAACCTTCTGAGAATTGGAGCGAAGAATTGGTGGACGCTTGCTACTAGTTCATTTTCTGCTGAGTAGAGAGTTGTTGTGTCTTGGGAGCAGTTCTCTGAGATGTTCCGCTCCCGATATGTGCCGCTGGTGGAGCGTGAGAGGTTGGCACAACCTGAGATGTAGGAGTTGTCATCTCAGCTGCAGGAACTGCTAGGAAAGCAGTTCATTAGACCAAGCAGTTCTCCGTGGGGAGCGCCGATTTTGTTCGTCAAGAAGAAGGATGGTTCACACCGGATGTGTATTGATTACCGGGAGTTGAACAAGCTAATGGTGAAGAACCGTTGTCCCCTTCCGCGAATTGATGACCTCTTTGATCAGTTGTAGGGTGCATCTTGGTTCTTCAAGATAGATATGAGGTCTGTATATCATCAGGTTAGGGTGAGAGAGGAGGACGTGGAGAATACCATGTTCCGGACTTGTTATGGGCATTATGAGTTTGTGGTGATGCCATTTGGGCTCACCAATGCGCCTGCGGTATTTATCGATTTGATGAATCGAATATGTAGGCCGATGCTCTATCGTTCGGTTATCGTATTTATTGATGATATCTTGGTATATTCCAAGACCAGAGAGCAGCATGAGGAGCATCTTCGTGAGCTTCTGGGGGTTTTGAGGCGAGAACGACTTTATGCTAAGTTCTTGAAGTGCGAGTTTTGGTTACGATAGGTTCAGTTCCTTGGACACCTTGTTAATCAGGATGGGATATTGGTCGATCCGGCCAAGATCGAGGTGGTGATGCAGTGGGAGGTTCCGAAATCTTCCTCGGATATCAGGAGTTTCTTAGGTTTGGCAGGGTACTACCGGAGATTCATTCACGATTTCTCCAAGATTGCAATACCCCTCAGTCATCTGATCAGGTAGGGGTGGATTTCTGGTGGGGCCCTGAGCAGTAGTCGATATTTGAGACCCTTCGGCAGAGACTATGTGAGGCCCCGGTTTTGACCCTCCAAAAGGGAATTTAGGATTTCATGGTATTCTGTGATGCTTACATAATTGGTTTGGGGGTGGTGCTCATGCAGAGAGGACGAGTGATAGCATATGCTTCGCGGCAGCTAAAGACGCACGAGGCAAGGTATCCCACGCATGATCTGGAGTTGGGGGCAGTGGTTTTCGCCCTCAAGATTTGGAGGCATTATCTTTATTGGGTCCTCTGGACTATATACACAAACCACAAGAGTTTGAGACATATGCTGGATCAGCTGAACCTGAACATGAGGCAGCGCAGGTGGCTGGACGTAGTTAAGGATTATGACTGCTAGATCCTTTACCATTCGGGTAAAGTGAATATGGTGGCAGATGATTTGAGTCGCAAGTCGGCTGGGTCTTTAGTTGGGGTATCGTGTATGAGGATATCAGTGGATTCTCCGCTTTTGGGATTGATGAGGGATGCGCAGGCCGAGGGTGTTTGGGAAGAGAACTAGAAGATAGAGAGGATCAAGGGTGAGATCGCCAGATTTGTTCCGGATAGTCATGGATTGTTGACCCGTTGTGGTCGGGTATAAGTTCCTATGTCTGGTGGGGTCAGGCAGATTATGTTGGAGGAGGCTCATAAGTCTCGTTTTTCAATCCATCTAGGGCACACCAAGATGTATCGAGATATGATATTGAGCTATTGGTGATCATGTATGAAGAGGGAGATAGCCTGGTACGTGGAGAGGTGCTTGACCTGCAGGATGGTCAAGGTCGAGCATCAGAGGCCGCATGGCAAGCTGCAACCTCTGGAGGTTCCCATGTGGAAATGGGAGTAGACTTCGATGGATATCATCGTCAAGTTTCTGAAGATGGCAAAGGGTTTCGATGCTATTTGGTTCATCATGGATCGATTGACCAAGAATGCCCACTTCCTGGCGAGAGAGTTTTCGTCCGAGAAGTTAGCCGATGTATATATCGCGAGATCGTTGCTCGCCATGAGGTTCCGGTTTCCATTGTTTCAAACCGTGATGTTCGGTTCACCTCCCCTTTTTTGTAGAAGTTCCATGAGGAATTGGGCACGAGGTTGCATTTCAACACAACTTATCATCTGCAGACCGACGACCAGAGTGAGCGGACAATACAAACCCTTGAGGATATGTTGCGGGCCTGTGTCATTGATTTTGGTGGGAGATGGGACTCCTACCAACCTCTTGCGGAGTTCTCCCACAACAACAATTTTCACTCCAGCATTGGTGCTCCACCTTTTGAGCTCTTGTATGGGCGGAGATGTTGTACCCCGGTTTGCTGGGGCAAGGTTGGTCACAGGGTTATGGGGCAGACCGAGGTGGTCCTTCAGACGACGAAGATGATTCAACAGATCAGGCAGAGATTGCAGACTGCCCAGAGTCGGCAGAAGTGTTATGCCGACCGACGTCGATCCGAGTTGGAGTTTCAGGTCGACATGGTGTTACTAAAAGTCTCACCTTGGAAAGGTGTGATTCGCTTCACAAAGAGGGAGAAATTGGGTCCCCAATATATTGGGTCATATCGGGTTGTTGCCAGGGTTGGAAAGGTTGCTTATAGATTGGATCTTCCTGAGGAGCTCAGTTAGATTCACAACACTTTCCATGTTTCGCAGCTGCGAAAGTGCGTATTGGATGAGGATGCATTAGTTTCCTTGGATGATATTCAGGTGATGAGTACATGAACTATGTTGAGAAACCAGTAGCTATTCTGGAGAGGAAAATAAAGGTTCTGCGTAGCAAGGAAGTACCTTTGGTAAATGTACGATGGCAGCATCGGAGGGGCTTCGAGTGGACCTGGGAGCCGGAGGCTGAGATGCGGGAGCATTATCCAGATTTGTTCTCTGTAGCAGACTTCGAGGACGAAGTCTAGTTCAACTGGGGGAGAGTTGTAACACCCTAGCTTTCAGGTATTCTCAAATTCATCCCTTGGTTTTAATTATGTCATTTTTGGTCCTTGGAATTGGAAGGAAGTGGCCATGGGAAGCCCTAGTGGCAAATTTTTAATTTGGATGTGAGAGGAGTACGCTAAGCGTACATGTGAGTACGCTAAGCATACTAGGGCGTACCCTAGCACGCTGGGCATACTCATATCCGAGTGAAACCCTAATTTTTAGGGTTTGTGGGGTATTTAAGCACCTTTATAGCTCATTTACCCCCACCTTTACAGCCTCCAAGCCCTTTAGTCGTTTTTGGAAAAGCCTAACCCCATAAAAGTGTATTTTTAGCTAAAATTGTGTCCTTTGTGTGCTTAAGGAAGAAAGAGTTGCATCAAGGAGCTTAGAATTTGAACCAACCTTGTGAATCTTAGAACATCATCTTCTTGGGAAGCTCCAGAAGGTAAATATCTTCACCTTGATGCTTGGTTTGCTTGGATCTCCTTTTTGGTAGCTTTATGTGTTCTTCTTGTCCTAAAAGTCCCATTTCTATGCATGTTTGGTGTTGGACGTTTTGATTTGTCCTTCTAGACCCTAGGAAGGGGTCTAAGCCATAAAAATGAGGTCCCTTTAGCTAGTTTGGCTCCATGCTTCCTGTAGAAGTTCATAATGGATTAAGACCATGTATTAAGGACTTTTTGGATGTGTAAAGTCATAAAGTTGTAGACTTTATGACTCTAGTATGCCTCTGGACCTTGGATCTGAAGTGGGAGCCTAAGTGTTGAAGCCATTAAGCACTTAATAAAAAAAATAGAGTTGCGAGGTTAAGCCCCGCATACTCGGTCAACTCCTCCGTAATCAGTCAATGCGAGGCTTGCATACGCTGAGCGTACCTCCGGAGTACGCCCTGCGTACTCGCATGGAACAACCAATTTTGAGTTAACTCGGTTGGGTTGGCTCGGTTGGGTTAACTCAGTGGGTTTTTAGACTTTGACGACTTGACTTTAAGTTTGAAAATGTTTGACTAAGTTTGACTTTTTGAGGGAATTTTGGATATTGTTGGGATTTTGATGGAATTGGTCACTTGGTGGTTGTAGGCATTTGAGTTGAGAGCTGAGATTCGAAGCCGGGCCTTATCATTTCTGTTCAGCTTGGGAGGTGAGTTGTCCTCACTATACTTGCGGGTCGAAGGCACCAATGTCGGCCCATTGGATTGATATTTTGTTAAGCATGTTATTGTATTGTTATGAGCTGTTAGATCGGTATCCTGGTAGATAGGATGTTGCTATGCTTAGTGATCTACAGATCTGTTTGACTGGCTGTAGACTTTTATATGATTATCTGTTATATGTGCACATGTTTGGTCGGTGGCTAAGGCTTCACTTATTTGTGCGTAAGCCAACAGGTCGGGGCATTCTAACCCGATGGTTGAGGGCCTAGGGTACTCCATCCTGTGGATGATAGGACCCATAGTATGTTTGCATTCCAACCTGATGGTTGAGAGGCCTGGGGTATTCCAACCCGATGGTTGATTGGACCCATAGTATGTTGGCATTCCAACCTGATGGTTGAGGGACCTGGGGTATTCCAACCCGATGGTTGATTGGACCCATAGTATGATGTTATTGTATATGTGTTATTTGTTGTGTTGGTACTTTAGGGGAATCTCACTAAGCTTTGGGCTTACAGTTTTTGGTTATGTTTCAGGTACCTCAGATGATCGTGGGAAGGCAAAGGCTTGATCGTGCACCTCCTCATGTTGTGTTTTGTGATTTTGGGAAAACTTTGATGTTAAACATATTTTGAAAACTACAATGTAAACAATTATGATTTATTGTGGTTTGAATAAGTTTAAATTTTTATGAAATTTTATGGATGTTACAATAACAAACCAATATAAGTACTTTAATTTGGGGTTAAAAAATTATAAATATGTTGGCATTTTATGTTAGAAAAATGATAGTACTTTGCAATTAGAGATAAATAAGTAAATTGCTCAAAAAAATTTAGTTCACTTCAAGTAGTAGGTATAAGTACTATTCCATATTTCCAATAAATTCCACATAAACATCACAATATATGACAAACCATTAAGTTCACCAAAATCATAAAAGTTAAAAACTTGTGGTCGCTTCTAAAAACCAATAAGTTCCACAAAACGCTAAAGTCAAAAATTTGTACTGGCATTCTACTTGAAGTAGCATGGGATTAATTTTATATGGAATCTAGAAACATACAATACACATAACCAGATTCAAGAATCAAGATAGATAGTAATTGTTGATTCCTTTCGCATATGTATCAACATATGTATGTAGTAGAATCCGTGCCAAACTTTCATAAAGCAACTAATTATATGGGGATAACTCTTTTCCTAAAAAAGTGACACAATTTGAACATTTCTTTCATTTAACTCCAAAATAGCAGCATACTTTGTTTATATCTTGCACTTAACTAAAAACAAACTCAAAAAATATTTCAGTAAGAAACAATGAGGCAATCCAAATCAAAAACCTACTATTCCAGAAAAATAATCACATTCCCTCTCTTAGAGTCTGATAATGAATTTAATTCTTTTTTAGGTTTATCAAGATATTCTTGTTTGGGTTTAGTAGACAATTTTGATCCAAGATTCTTTATGGCCATCTTGCAATCTGTTAAATCCCAAGGATAATGACTTAAGAAAAAAAGCAAAATTAGAATTTAAGATTGAGATTTACTTAAATGGAATTGAAATAGAAAATCTATCACAATACCAAACTATAGTTTCACTAAACTAAGTAAAATAAAAATGAGAAACATGGCACACAAATCGTGTTGGGTTTCAAAAAAATATAAAACTCTACAGTCATTTCATGATGAGATTTGTAAGTACGTCTTGATTTCTGAATTGTTTATAATGATTTTTTTGGAACTATATTCAGGTCAATGAAACTTTATGAGAAAAAGTATTGAATATAAGTTAGAACAAATTGAGATGTCTTTAAATAAAAGCATGCACAAAACATGATTGCTAAAAGTAGAATGCTATTTTAAGTTTTTGTAAAAGTAGGATGTTATTTTTAATATGTACAATTAGGAACCAGTGTTACATCGGTTCATTAGATTTCAGAACCTATCCCTTCCCGGTTTGCCAACCCTATATATTAATATATTAATATTTTATGATTACACGGTAAATAAATTAACCAATATAAGAAATAAAAAATGATTCGTAGAAATTAATCATAACAAACTATAAACACTGACCATTAAAATAGTAAAAATTAACATATGGTGCATCATAAGTGTAAATATGCTTTCTAGTGCAAGAGCGTGTATGTTAGTGGGTGATTATATATATATATATATATATATATATATATATATATATATATATATTGGAAACTTTTTATTATTATTTATGACATAATGAAAGCTTCACAGATTTGAAAATAAATAAATTAAAAAACAAAGCTAGAATGATAATGAAGTTCCAAATTAGAAAACTATATATAAAAAAAATTGTATCAACAGTTGTAATCAAAACTAACCCCACGTAATGCATGACATGAAGGATATTGTGCTGATCTCCATCTTCTGTGAACAATAAAACTATATTTCCTGCAAGTAAAGCCAATACAGAACATCCAAAAAGTAAACTAATAAATAAAAAATACTTAAAAAACATATTATATGAAAAAATTATCGTGTAAGGTCATAAAAGAAAAATAGCTTCAAAATACATATCATTTACTAAGTAACAAATTGTAAAATTTGACAACAAATATAAGAGTAGCATAAGGTAGTGGAGTGGTTTCATTGATTTGCAATTATGTGATCGTATAATAGTATATATATATATATATATATATATATATATATATATATATATATATAACAAAAGATAAAAACCATGTCTTGTCTATACAGCTTCCATATCTATTCATATTTTGGTCTAGGCTAAACATAAGGCTAAACATAAAGGTGCATTTGAAGAGTAAACTTGTCTTTTAATAATAATTAAACAAAAAACTTTACTTTTTCTACTGATAGCAACATAACAACATTTTCTTTTTCTTGAACCAAAAAACCAATTACAATTTCTTTCTTTTTTTGAACTTTTGACAATTGTTTGGATTAACAGCATCCTTCTGTGACAAAATCTTTTTATCCAATGAATATTATGATTTCAACCCTTGACAACAACTTGCAATTTCTTATTTGATTTCCTTCAAGTACCAAATAAAAACTTACTACATTTGATCAAGCCATTTACTATTTTTATTGGTTCTCCTATCTAATGAGAATTTCACTACATAAGCCATTAACACAAAAAATGATAAATCATGTTTAAAACTCATGAAAATCGAAACGAAATGGGTCTGCCACTTTATAAAGCGTAATCATAAAATAAAATAAAAAAGTATAATTTATAAAACTTATGAAGAGAGAAAATTTTCAAAAATGCAGCATTGATCCACATTAATTTTGCTTGAAATAAATCTTCGATTTATAACAATTTGTAAAAGTTCTTTCCTTTATTAAGATTATGTTTTGATGCTTACCTTTTTCAGTATGAGAACCCTATCTTGCAGCCCATCCATTGCTCTATTATTCCCTTGTTCGTCAATTTCATGGGAAGGGTAAGAAGATGGGGCTCTAATACCATCATCTTCAAATAGAGAATATCTGTTTTCATGCACATCTCTGCATTCAAACAAATCTAGTAAACAACTAAGGTAGACTTAAACAAGACTTTGCTAATTTGAATAACATCAGATCAAATTGATGCAAAAATGATAGAATTCTTGTGAGTTGTGATATCATAGAAAGTGATGTGACTACCAGTGTGACACTATTTGTTTTCTAAATGTTTACACTCTGCAATAACATATGGCATGGTATACTTGCATAAGACCCATTTTGTTTAAATTATCAATCTAGAAACTAAGGCATGTTGATTAATGAATTTATCTTAGGAGACTAAGATTTAATCAAGATATGGATGGACGGATAAGAATTTGTAATAAAAATGATTAGAAAAACATATGATTATCATTATCTATCTATCCCTAAAACTAATCAACTTAATATCTTCATCTTGTATGATTTTGGTTATAGGAAATAAACGCTTACTAAACAGGAGTTCAAACAATACCTAAACTAATTCCAATAAACAACAAAGAAAGCCAAAAAAGGAAGCAGAATGATCAAGTAAGAAATGATAATCAAAGTGGCATAGTTGAGTTACAAGGAAAGCCCTTGATCCTTCATAGGATCTCTGACATAAAATCTTAGGACGTGATAATGATCACCTGCCTTGATGATTTTATTGATGTAAAATTGTTGAATACAGAGATGAATGTGTAAATGTAAGTACAAGTATCATGAATGTGCTTAGTGTGTCCATAGTGTGTTAATTACACATGCTATTTATAGTCTAATGCTAATAACAAGAAGTCCGATAATCCTGGGATCCTCCAGAATCATCATATAAACGTTATTTGACTTGGTATTCTGGGTCTTTTGCCTGGTTGAGATGACTCTCCATTGAGAATGGGTCTTGTGTTGATTCATTCTGCACACATGAGATAAATAAAGAAAATATAGCCATTACAAGTGTTAGAAATATTAGTGGCAATAGTTAGGATCCTGGGATATGATTAAGGATCCTGAGGTTTTAAGAATATTTAAGGATCCTGAATATCAGTCAAGGATCCTACCCCTAACAGTTTCCCCCAAATTATACCTGTAAAATATAACCGTTAGTGTTTTAAATATTTAGAGGTATAATTTTTAAATAAAAATTGAAGTAAGAATTTCCAACAGATGGGTAATTCGAACCTCAACCGGTAGATTTCTAGTCGTTGAGAAGGGTCAAATCACCTTTTTACCTCTCATTGATTCCTATATAAGTAAGATATGGAGCTTCTTCGATTCCATCTTACTCTTAACCTTTCTTCCAGAAGTTCATCGAACATCACTGAATGTAATATTTTTATTCGTTTTGTCCTTCTTCCTTCTTATTTTTATTTTTCTTAAAAATGGCCAAGAAAGGAGCTCGTTCTCATGAAAATATCATATCTATACTTGATGATGATTTCGTAGATCAAAAGCTCCTTTCCTATGAGGAAACTTGTACCTTCGATGACGATAGTATTGAAGTTTTGAGTTCGAGTGGAACTTTTCCCGCCAGTAATGTCTTCAAGCCTTTCGATGTTAAGATCCAACCTGATTTTATTTCTTCTATTTGGGTTTGTTTTCCTGAGTATCTCTTTACCTTAGGCCCTTCCTATCCCTTTTCCGGGATCAATTCTGAATCTTTTGAAATCACCAAGATTTCATATATTCAAGCCATGCCAGCGGTTTGGAGGATCCTTTATCAGATCAACAATCTGCATCGCTCCATGGGTCTCAACATTGATCCAAATGAATTAGCTTATGTTTATGAACTTTCTACCTTTGGAAACTCTCGCTTTTTGTTGAAAGTTAAAATCGACGGATTACCTCTTGTTCTAAAATCCAAGCATAATGATGGTGCTTGGAAAGGAATATACTTTTACGTAAAACGTGACTCAATTCTTGGTGGAGATCTTTTACCTCAATCCTGGGCTAAAAAAGGTAGGGTTCTTTTTTTTTCATATTGAGGATCCCAATATTCACACTTCTTATTCTGTTTATTTTTTTTGCAGCTTTCAAGGTTGACGAATTAGTTCCCCATGCTGAAGATACCGATGATAGGATCATGGACTTCCTTGCTTTGCCCGAGGCTGTCAGGATATTTAAGCTAGATCCTTCCAGTCATCAAGAAAGCTCAACCGCTATCATCCCTACGGCTACCGGTAGGGATCCTTAAGTATCTTCATCTTTAGTCTTTGAGAAATTATTAAAATTTATTTGGTTTTCGCAGGATCCAAAGCCACACGTACCAGTGCTCATTTCTCCCTCTCTGATCTTGACACGGCTGTGTCAAGTGGCCATATATTTGTGAACAAAGAGAAAACTAACTCCTCCCTTGTCTAAAAAAGGCCCACATTGATCTGACTACGAAAAATCTGGGATCCTGGGAGAGGAAAACTCCTGAAGTCATAAATTTGAACTTGGAAAATCTTTGAGCTGAGGATGCGTTTCAGAGGCTGGTCTCATTTTCTCAAGCTGTAGGTGTTAGTGTTGCTTTTGTTTCTTACGCTTTGCCTTTCACTCTTTATAATGTAACTCTTTCTCCAGGTCTTTGATCATGTCTCTATAGACTTGAGGATCCGGACTGAGAAGGACGAAAAGGATTTAAGAGAACAAGAAAAATATGGAAAGCGGCCAACGGGGATCTCCTAAAATGAGTGGAACTCCTGAGCAAGGAGAAGGTCGAGAAAGAGGAGGAGCACGATGCAGAGATGGCGGATGTGATCGTCAAAGTGAAAGGTAGTGTAGTCATGGCTGTTTGGGAGGCCAAGATCAAACTAGCTGAAGATGTAGCCAATGCAGGATCCTGGAATCTGGTTGGGTGGTGCACAACCCTCGCTGAATTAGAAGGGTGAATTGGTCATGACCGGTGAGGATACTGAGAGGCAACATCCCAATGCCAATGAGGAGAAGAAGAGCCCATGCGATGATGACCAGGCTACGGTCTAGGCATGTTAGATAGTAATATTTTGCATGATTTTGTATAAAACAATGTTTGGTTCTTACGGAACCGATGTACCACTTTCTCCATTTATGTATGTTTGTTTTAGATTTCCACCGCGGTTGAGTTATATGCTTGTTATGATTATAGATCTTTTGAGGATCCTCATGAAATAGGATTCTTAAGATCTCAATACCCTGAAACGGTTAGTAATCAACTTGGGATCTTAAAATAGTTAAGATCTTAATCATTATGTAGGAGAAATTAACTTTAAAGGATAGATAGAACCTGACTATCCTTAGGCTCTGTGACCTTTAGACTTATGAGAAGTCCTATAGTATGATACTAGAATTTCCTTACTTTAAAAGTTCATCACGGAGGATCCTTGATTGGCCCTGACTCAGTGAACTTGGGAAGGATCCCTCCTTAGGAGTCAACTGGAAATAACTTCAACTTGGAAAATACCTGAGAAAAACTCTTGTGTGATAATGTTGTAACCCTGGCGTATTTTTTGGGTAACATCCTAACTTTAGACAATTCGTTGGCATCATAACTCTTAGAAAATCTTATGGGAAAATCCCAACCTGAGATAACACGTCAGTGTTACAATCTTTAGTAAATTACTGGGGAAATACTAATTCAAGGTAACGTGTTAATTTTATAAATCTCGGTAAATTACTAGGGAAAATCCCAATTCATATGATAACATGTCAATGTTATAAATCTTAGGAAATTTTCTGGGGAAGATCCCAAGTCGAGATAACATGTCAATGTTATAAACCTTATGTGTTTTCTGGGGAAGATCCCAACTTGAGATAACATGTCAATGTTATTAACCTTACATTCAAACTTTAGGATCTTAACTTATGTTCAGAAATAAGAGGGTTGCCAAGTCACTGCAGCGTGAAATGATCCCTTTATTCACGTCCCATAGTTAGATATTGTGCGTCCAAGCGAGGTGTAGAAACCTTAACTCGTATGAAAGAGGTAATTAGCTCTTTAAACCTTAGAGGGGATTAAGTACCCTTATTCGTAGGAGAGAGGATCACTCTCTATTCGTAGTTACTATGGCATTTGTGTATTGTCATCGTGAAGATCTTAGAATGTTATAGCCATTGGGATCCTTAAATATCAAGATCATTAGATCTTTGAGTGTCGTGATCCTCGTGCGTCAAGATCCTTGTGTATTAGGATCCTTAAGTGCTCCTACGCATAGCAAACATTAGCTTGGGTGGGCGTTAGCTTGGCTAATGCCTCTCCGGTGCTTAAGTTAGTAATGGTTTTCAGGAGAGTAAATAATGATAATAATAATGAAAATAAAGGGTAAAAGGATAAAGCGTATGAGTACCTTGATTTTGTTGGAAAATGACTAATCTCACTTATATGAAATAAGCTTTAAGATTTATAGCATTCCAGGATCTTGGCAAGATATTTCCATCAAGGGTAGCTAGCCAATATGCCCCCTTTCCTGCTTCAACATCTATGAGATATGGTCCTTCCCATTTAGGTGTCAATTTACCTGCACTAGGACCCTTGGTATTCTGGAATGCTTTCCTTAATACCAGGTCTCCTATCTAGAATCTTCTGACTTTGATATTCTTTTTGTATGCTATGGTAATCCTATGTTGATAGGCAGCGATGCAGATCTTGGCAAGATCCCTGAGTTCATCGACAGTATCAAGATCCCGGGCTAGGATCCTATCCTTGTTCTCTTGATCCTGAGATAGATATCTTGCCATTGGGATCATTGCTTCTGCTTCGAACACCAAAGGGTATGGAGTTTGGGCTATGGCTACTTTAAAAGTGGTCCTATCTGCCCATAGGACGAAAGGAAGTTCTTCTACCCATCTCCCTTTCTTTTCATCTAGCCTTTTCTTCAAGTTATTGACTATGATTTTATTGCTAGATTCTGCTTGACCGCTGGCTTGAGGGTGAACATGGGTGGACATTATCATTTTGATTCCCTAACTTGTGAAAAAGTTTCTAGTCCTCTTGCTTATGAATTGGGATCCATTTTCACATATAACTTCGGCAGGGATCTCGAAGCTGGTCAGGATATTATGTTTGATAAATGATACCACCTCCTTATCTCTTACTTGAACAAAAGCCTCAGTCTTGATCCACTTCGAGAAATAATCTGTCATTACTAGCATTAAGAAATTTCCTCCTGGAGCCTTAGGTAATTTTCCTACTATATCCATCCCTCACTTCATGAACGACCAAGGGGAGATGATAGGATGTAAAGGTTCTGCTGGTCAGTGTAGGATGTTGCTCTGTCTTTGACAAGCATCACATCTTTAAGCATATAAGAAGGAACCTTTAATCATGGTTGGCCAGTAGTATCCCATCCTCAACACCTTGGAGCACAAGTATTTGCCTCCAGTGTGGTTACCACAATCTCCTTCATGTATGTCTTTTAGGACTTCCGCAACCTCGTGATCTCCTAGGCATCTAAGGTATGGACCTGCCATGGATTTCATGTATAGCTTACCTTGGAGCATCACAAAACGTGAGACCCTCATTTTGAATGACTTGTCACTTTTTTTCTTCCTTCGGGATGGTACCATTTTGGAGATATTCCACAATGTGTTGAATCTAGGATCTCGAGGTTGGGGAAGGATCCTTGATGCTAGTATCCTGATGAGGGATTTGAGGCTTAGGATCTTCGATTGTAGCGACGCTGGTTGTTACCTAGTCATCGTCGGAATCCTTAAGTCTTTTGGCAGGATCCTCGATTGTTGGGATCATCACGTGGATTATCAAGATCCTGGTTTCTAGTGGGACCCTAAGAGAAGATCCTAGATTGGATAAAGCATCCTCTTCAACATTATCTTCTCTAGGAACATGGTTTAGGCTGAATGCTTTGAATTCAGAGGCTAAATTTTTGAGGATCTGTAGGTATAGTGCTATTCTTTCTCCTTTTACTGCATAGGATCCATTAAAATGGTTAGTAATTAATAAGGAGTCGACATATATCTGAAGATCTTTGATCAAACAATCCTTGGCTAGCTGTAGTCCCATGATTAGTGTGTCGATTCAGCTTCGTTATTGGTTGCATCGAACTCACAACTGACGACATGGGGTAGGATGTCCCCCTGTGGAGACTTTAGTATGATCCCTAGTACAGTTCCTTTTTGGTTTTATGCTCCATCTGTGAATAGTGTCCATCTTCTTGTGTTTTCTTCTTCTATGAATCATTTAGTTTCTTTCTCTACTTCAGCTTGTAGATCATTACATAAGTTAGCCACAAAGTCTGCCAATGCTTGGGATTTTATCGTATATATTGGATCATACTTGATGTTGTATGTGCTTAGCTTTACGAATCACTTTGCCATCCTTCCTGGCATTTATGGTTTTCTCATAACATTCTTAATAGGATAATTAGTTAATACATTTATAGGATGTGTTTCAAAGTAGTGTCTTAATTTCATGGAAGCAGTTACTAGTGCAAGTATAAGTTTTTCAAGGTGGGAGTACCTGGTCTCAGGATCCAATAGACTTTTACTTACATAGTAGATGGGATTTTGGTCTCCATTAAGATCCTTAGCTAAGACCATGCTCACCATGTTTGAGGATACTGAAAAGTAGAGAGGAAGTGGTTTCCCAAGATGTCGGAGAAAGGTTTGCTCCATAGTCCATTCGAAACTTTAATTGTTCTTCAAGGTGTCGGAGAAAGGTTTGCATCTTTCTGAGGTTCTTGAGATGAATCTGTTTAAGGCTACCACTCTTCCTATTAATCTTTGAATATCCTTTGTCGAGGATGGGGATATTAGATCAATGATTGCTTTAATTTGCTCAGGAATTGCTTCAATTCCTCTTTTGGTCACCATGTACCCAAGGAACTTGTCTGATCTCATTCCAAAGTGACACTTAGCGGGGTCCAACTTCATGTTATACTCGTCTAGTATGTCGAAGGTGTTGGATAAGGTGTCTAAGTCCATAACTTATTTGGTATATACTTGATCCGACCCGCATGGTCCATTTGGGTTGCACTTCACCCAAACTGTTTATGGATAATTTTATGAGAATTGTACACTTACGATTTATTAATATATTATAAGTTATAATATATTAATATAAAGTCATGTTATTTAATTAGGTTTAATCTTGAATTAATTATGAATTAATTTAGTGATTAAAAGGAAGACTAATTAAATCATGGGCTATTATATTTATATGGTGTGTGCTAATACTCATTTGTTAATGGGCTAAGCTTATGTGGAAGTCCATGGATGATCCATGGAGCTTTTAACCCATGGATCCTTGGAAAGGAAAAGACATGGGTTATTAGGGTTTCACCCTAACCATGCACACTATATAAACAAGCTCATGTTGCATGAAATACCACCATAGTGTGTGTGTAATAGTGGTGGCCGATTTCTAAGTGTTAGTATACTCTCTCATACATTTTCCAAGTTTGTGGTGATTTGTGATTTCCATTTGAGGCATTCACATTATTGGTGCTTGGCTCTCAAACTCCAAGGAATCAGCAATCAACAAAAGGTATGTAATTCATCTAGTTCTTTTATGTTTAAAAGTACCCCATGCCATGCTAGATAGGTTATAAACCTTGGAAATTAATATTTTGCATGTACCTTAGAAAAACATAGATCCAAGGTTTATTAGGGTTGTATGTACACTTAGGAAGTGTTAGAATGCTCAAAACCCAACAGAAGGCTTCTTCAAGATCCATGAGATGGTCTTCAGCTTTCTTCAATTTGACAACCATGTCATCAATGTAGACTTCCATGGTGTCCCCCAATTTCTCCTTGAACATATTGTTGACTAGCCTTTGATATTTTACACCTACATTTTTAAGACCAAATGGCATGGTAGTATAACAATATATACATGTTGGGGTTATGAATGTTGTATCCGCTTGTTTAGATGGTTCCATTTGGATTTGTTGGAACCCTACTGATGCATCCATGAATTTTAGTAACTCATGACCAGTTGTGGCGTCTATCATGGAGTCTATTGTTGGATATAGTGTCTAAGTCCATAACTATATTTGGTATGTACTTGACCCGACCCGACATGGTCCATTTGGGTTGCACTTCACCCGAACAATTTATGGATAATCGTTTGAGAATAGTATAAGTTATGATTTATTAATATATTATAAGTCCTAATATATTAATATAAAATCATATTATTTAATTAGTATTTATCTATAATTAATTTAGAATTAATTTAGAGATCAAAAGTATGACTAATTAAATATGGGCTCTTGTATTTATATAGTGTGGGCTAATGCTTATTTGGAATGGGCTAGGCTTGCATGGAAAGTCCATGGATACTCCATGGAGCTTTAACCCATAGATCTCATGGAAATGAAAAGACATGGGTATTAGGGTTTACATGGATGTAACCCTAATCCACCACACTATATAAAGGAGGCTTTGGTTCTTGAAATTGCACGAGTTGATGTGTGTAAACCAAGAGGGCCGATTTCAAGAAGTTTGTGACTATTCTCTCAAGTTTCCAAGTTTGTGGTGATTTGTGACTTTCATTTATGGCATCCACATTATTGGTGTTAGGCTCTCAAACTCCAAGCAATCAACTACTACTACAAGGTAAGTAATTCTACTAGTTTTATTTGATTCAAGTATCCCATGCCATGCTAGTTAGGATAAGAACCTTGGAAAAATAATTATTTGCATGTATCTTAGTCAAACATAGATCCAAGGGCTCTAGGGTTGCATGTACACCATAGGAGTGTTAGAATGCTCAAAACCCATTAGTGGTATCAGAGACTGGTTTGTTTATTTGATACTTGATGCAAATAAAAAAAAACTTGAAAATCGAAGTTTTGTTCAAAAGCTCGTATTAAAATTTCAAGTTTTGTATATGTACTTACGATTTTTGAAATTTTTGATATGAACATTCATAAACATATGAGTTTAGAAGATCATAGAAATTATGTGCTAATAATTGATTAGATTAATTCTTAATCTTTATGTGTTTTAATGGAGTCCATAACTAGTTCTTAAGTTATGGATAACCAAAAGTCACATTTATAAATAACCATTAAAAGAACACATAGGTTACAAAAAAATGAAGAGTCTTCATTTTTAATAACCATTAACTCATAAGTTATGAGAAATGAAAAGTTTTGAAAGTTTACAAAACTTGCCCTCAAGTTTTGGAGCATGTAAAGTCATATTAAAAACTTTAGTTCCAACCCCTAGAATTTTAAAAGTTAAAATTCAACCCTTATACTTTATAATATTATAAGTTTAATAATATTTATATATGTATAAGATCAAGTCGTCTTACCGCTAGTACGCCTCATTCACGAAGCCGGTCTATAAGGGGGGTATAAGGTTGTTGCCTATAAAATGGCAACTTAATGGGTGTCCACTCTCACCCACCGCTTCCTTGATCGGTGGAGGGTCGTTAGCCGAACGGGTAGGACAAGGACTTATAAATTCTCATTAAAGTATAATGATAATACTAAAGTAACTAAACTTTATTGAATTCCCAATCTTAGTTATTTTAGGGAAATGTGAATAAGGTGCTAATCCATGAAATTACACTTTACACTTTGTTTAAGTCGTTAGTGGAGCGTGTGTGGTTAACCGGCACACTAACTTGAACTTAACAAGGTAGGTAAAGGGTGACTTAATGTTTATCATAGTATCGATGGAGCGTGTGTGGTTAACCGGCACATCAATTGAGGGGTAATACATTAAGGGTACCAAGTAATTTCCATGGTTACTTCACACCTTGTTTTGTGATCCTCGGCATCCCAGTCACAAAACTTGAAGGGCACACTCGAGATTGAAACATGCCATTGAAGAAAGTTCAATGAATCTCAAAGAATCTAGGAGTTTCTAAACCAATTAAAACCTAATTAAATATTTCGTTTTTCATGGTGGAAATTGGTGAATCGTCATTCACCTACCTTCAAATATCTTATAGCTTAGATTACGACATCCCTCTTCTAAGTTATAAAATATTGTGTTGGGTCCTAGCCTTAATATTACATTTGGGTGTTTTGTTAAGGATTATCTCTATATCTAATCTAATCTATTCCCTCTTCTTTTCAGATGTCTTCCAATAACAATGCTTCTGGCTCAAACCCTACTAGCTCCTTCTCACTCATGAATCTTTGTGGGAGAGTCATCTTTGATGGGTCCAACTTTACAGATTGGATTAGAAACATCAGGATGGTCACTCGGTATGAGAACAAAGAATATGTTCTCGACAAGGAGCTGAAGGTACCCGAGCCAACTACTACTCCTGAAGAGCTTGCTGAATATGAGGTACATGAAAGAGATGCTACAAAAGTGGCATGCATCATGCTGGCCACCATGACAGCCGAGCTCCAAAAGTCCTATGAGGACTATTATCCTTTTGAGATGCACCGGGACTTGATGGACCGCTACTATCAAAGTGCTCGTCAAGAGCGATATGAAATAATCTCCTCCATGATAACAGCCCGAATGAAGGATGGTGAACCCATCACGGGCCACATGCAGAAAATGCAAAGGTATGTGGACCGTTTACTGAAGCTGAATGTGAACTTCCCTGAGGAGTTAGCAATAGACATCATTTTGCACTCCTTGCCATTGTGTTATGATCAATTCCGCATGACATATCATATGAACAAGGAAGAAGTCACCCTCAGCAAACTTCAAGGACTCTTGAAGACCGCCGAAAGTGGTCTAAAGGGTAAGTCGGTTGTTACTACTCCTACTCTTACTCCAACTACGGCCAATGTCTTGGCAATCGGGCATGGCAAAGGGAAGAAGAGAAAGAACCCTTCTAAGGGTACCAAGGGTAAGACCCTTGAAGGCTCCTCTTCAAGCAAAACCAAGAAAGGTTTTGTCACTCCTTCTGCTAACCCTAATGAGGTTGAATGCTTCTATTGCCATGAAAAGTCGCACTGGAAGCGAAACTGCCCAAAGTACCAGCAAGATTTAAAGGATGGGAAAGTAAAACCCAACCATGCAGGTATATACACTATATTGTCTAATAACTCACCTCATTCTAAGTCTTGGGTCCTTGATACAGGTTGTGGTATTCACATATGTTGTAATTTGCAGGGACTAAAAAGAAGTGAGAATATGGAGCAGGGAAAGATAAGCTTGATCATGGGAAACAGGAAAGCTTCACCTGTCACCAAGATAGGAGTTTATTCCTTAGTGCTAAATAGTGGGTTTACATTAGATTTGAATAAATGTTATTATTCGCCAGAAATGGCAAGAAATGTTATTTCCTTTCATGCATTGTATAAACAAGGTTTTACCTTTTATTTTGATAATAATAATGGTAGTATTGATGCTTTCTTTAATAATGTTCTTTATTTTAAAGCATTACCTTGTGATGGCGTGTATGAAACTGTATCTGTTGTAGATAATCTAGGAAATAATGTATTGTGTATTAACTCTTCCACTAGCTTAGATAAAGCATCCTTATGGCATTGTCGTCTTGGACATGTAAGCAAGAAACGCATAGGCCAACTCCAAAAGGATGGAGTCTTGGAGTCATTTGACCTAAAGTCAGATGATAGTTGTGAATCTTGTTTGCTTGGTAAAATGACAAAGTCACCTTTTACTGGCACTTGTGCTAGGGGTGAAGGTTTGTTGGACCTCATACACACGGATGTGTGTGGACCCTTCAGAACCGCCACAAGAGATGCTAATCGGTTCTATGTGACTTTTACTGATGCTTTTAGTAGATATGGATATGTCTACCTAATCAAGCATAAGTCAGAAACCTTTGAGAAATTCAAAGAGTTTAAGCAAGAAGTGGAGAATCAGTTGGGCAGGAACATTAAGATGCTTCGATCCGATCGTGGTGGTGAGTATCTTAGTACTGAGTTCCTTGAATATCTTAAGGAATGTGGGATTGTATCACAATTGACACCTCCTAGGACACCACAGTTGAATGGTGTAGCTGAGAAGCGCAATCGGACCTTGTTGGACATGGTTCGTTCCATGATGAGTCGAGCTTCGCTACCAATCTCATTTTGGGGGTATTCCTTAGAGACTGCCGCCCATATCCTTAATCTAGTCCCTACAAAGAAGGTTGCCAAAACACCTCACGAGGTGTGGACTGGAAAAGTTCCCAATCTAGACCACATCAAGATTTGGGGTTGCGAGGCTTTCGTGAGACGCGAGACTCACGATAAGCTCGAACCCCGAAGCGAAAGGTGTATTTTCATCGGCCACCCACAAAAATCCTTTGGTTACATCTTCTACAGACCCAGTGATAATGTGGTCTTTATAGCAAGAAGAGGATTCTTTCGAGAGAGAGAATTCATGAGCCAAGGAGACAGTGGGAGGCAAATTGACCTTGAGAAAATTCAAGAGTCAAGTGGTGAAGGAACCTCAAACCCTAGCCCTCAACCTGAGGAGGAAACTCCTGTTGAGCCGACTGAAGAATCTATACCTCTGAGGCGTTCCACCAGAGTTAGGAATGCACCTGAGCATTATTATGGTTTTCATATTAGTGCAGAAGGTGAGACACTTATCAGTGATAACACACTGGTAAATCTGGATGAGCCTAACAGCAGCACGGAAGCCATGGCAGGCCCTGAGGCTGCTAAATGGAAAGAGGCTATGGATAGCGAGATACAGTCCATGTATGACAATCAGGTTTGGAACTTGGTTGACAATGTACCTGATCGTAAGATAGTTGGGTGCAAATGGATCTTCAAGAAGAAGACCGACATGGATGGTAATGTACACACTTATAAGGCACAACTGGTTGCAAAGGGTTATTCTCAAACTCCGGGAGTTGATTATGATGAGACCTTTTCACCAGTGGCCAAGATTAAGTCTATCAGGGTTCTGTTAGCCATTGGTGCATTTCATGATTATGAAATATGGCAAATGGATGTCAAAACCGCTTTCCTTAATGGAAAGTTGGCTGAAGATGTTTACATGGTTCAGCCAGAGGGTTTTGTCAGTACAGAGTACCCCAGTAGAGTGTGTAAGCTCGAGAAATCCATTTATGGATTAAAACAGGCACCTCGCAGATGGAATCTTTGCTTTGATGAGAAAGTCAAAGAATTTGGCTTTTCAAGGAGTGAAGATGAATCTTGTGTCTATATCAAGGCTAGTGGGAGTATAGTCAGCTTTTTGGTACTGTATGTGGATGACATACTACTCATAGGAAATGACATCCCAACCCTGCAGGAAGTAAAGTCCTGGCTTGGGAAGTGTTTCGCTATGAAGGACCTTGGAGAAGCTGCCTATATCCTAGGGATAAGGATTTTGAGAAACAGGAGTAAAAGACTAATTGGACTTAGTCAAAGCACCTATGTGGACAAAGTGTTGAAAAGGTTCAACATGCATAACTCCAAGAAAGGAGAGTTACCCATCCAGAGTAACGTCAGATTGAGTAAGACACAAAGCCCTAGTACTGAGGCTGAGATAGCAGAAATGAGTCGAATACCTTATGCTTCAGCTGTAGGATCGATCATGTATGCTATGACGTGTACTCGACCTGATGTAGCCTTTTCTTTGAGCATGGTTAGCAGGTATCAGGGGAACCCTGGCAAGGCATACTGGACTGCGGTAAAGAATATCCTCAAGTACCTACGGAGGACTAAGGACTGGGTCCTTACCCTCGGTGGCAGTGAGGACTTGAGAGTTGTAGGGTACAGTGATGCTAGCTTTCAGACTGACAGGGATAATTTCCGCTCTCAGTCGGGCTGGGTCTTTACTCTAAACAGAGGGGCAATTACTTGGAAAAGTTCCAAGCAGGAGACAGTGGCTGATTCCACTTGTGAATCAGAGTATATAGCAGCAAGCGAGGCAGCAAAGGAGGCTATATGGCTAAAGAACTTCATCGGAGACCTTGGAGTTGTACCAGCTATAAAGGAGCCAATGGAGATTTTCTGTGACAGCAATAGTGCGGTTGCCTTAGCCAAGGAACCAAGAGATCATGGGAGATCCAGACACATTGACAGAAAATATCACTTCATTAGACATTGAATAGAAGAAGTAATCCTCGTGGCAAAGAGGGTATCATCGGATGAGAACCCAGTAGATCCCCTCACGAAGGGACTGACTCGGGCTAAGCATCTCCAGCATGCTCGGAGCATAGGGCTGAAGGATGATATTAGTTTTAGTAGTTAGATAATCTTGAAATTTGTAAAATGTAATTGACATTTGATGATAAATAAAAGCTGTTATTTATGAGTAAAGTGTTGCTATCTCTTGTCAATCGTTTACTATTATTTCTTTTTGCATGTTTTGACTTCCAGAATAATTATGTTATGGTTTATATCATATTATTCAAACTCTCCACAGTCGGTCATATGTTGGAAGTAGATATGAATCAAGACTGTCATGGGTTGGCTTGTAGAGGTCTAAGATGTTAGACAAAGCGGGGCTACAACACTCATGAGTGCTCATAAGTTCTGAGTATTGGATTCAACCCACGCTCACTTGTATCAATTCATGGAATTTATCTCGAGTGATCGTGAGACGGTAATATCATATAAGTCTTCAAACCTAGAGATATGATTTGTTGCCTATGAGTTGGTTATGCATTGATTGCACGAAAACGCATTGGTAACTCGATGTTATAAACCGTGCTTTTGTGTGTAATTCAACAAGTAGTAGAGCAAACATATGAGTCGAAGTTTATCTGTTCCTTCTAGGATTAGAAGCGATATCTGGGCCCCTCGATGATTTTGTTTTGACCTATGTACCGGGCCCGGTCAGAACTAAATTGATGTGTTCAGTTAAGTTCTATGTCAAACAAATCGGAAATCGGGAAACAAATGCTGGACAATAAGCAAGACCATGTTCCATGTATTTGTCCGGCTGATATCGAGAACAGAGGATTATATGATCACTTATCTAAAATGGCGCTTCATAGTTCAACAGAGTTTTAAGAGCTACTATTGCTGATCGGTTCCTGAAGTCATACTTGCAACTATAGTTATTAGACTTATCCAAGTGGGAGACTGTTGGATATAGTGTCTAAGTCCATAACTATATTTGGTATGTACTTGACCCGACCCGACATGGTCCATTAGGGTTGCACTTCACCCGAACAATTTATGGATAATCGTTTGAGAATAGTATAAGTTATGATTTATTAATATATTATAAGTCCTAATATATTAATATAAAATCATATTATTTAATTAGTATTGATCTATAATTAATTTAGAATTAATTTAGAGATCAAAAGTATGACTAATTAAATATGGGCTCTTGTATTTATATAGTGTGGGCTAATGCTTATTTGGAATGGGCTAGGCTTGCATGGAAAGTCCATGGATACTCCATGGAGCTTTAACCCATGGATCTCATGGAAATGAAAAGACATGGGTATTAGGGTTTACATGGATGTAACCCTAATCCACCACACTATATAAAGGAGGCTTTGGTTCTTGAAATTGCACGAGTTGATGTGTGTAAACCAAGAGGGCCGATTTCAAGAAGTTTGTGACTATTCTCTCAAGTTTCCAAGTTTGTGGTGATTTGTGACTTCCATTTGAGGCATCCACATTATTGGTGCTAGGCTCTCAAACTCCAAGCAATCAACTACAACTACAAGGTAAGTAATTCTACTAGTTTTATTTGATTCAAGTATCCCATGCCATGCTAGTTATGAAAAGAACCTTGGAAAAATAATTATTTGCATGTATCTTAGTCAAACATAGATCCAAGGTTTCTAGGGTTGCATGTACACCATAGGAGTGTTAGAATGCTCAAAACCCATCATCTATGTGTGTAGAGGGAAATGATCATTGGGACAAGCCTTGTTGAGATCCGTATAATCCAAGCACAATCTCTATTTCCTATTTTTCTTTTGTACTACCACCACGTTGGCTAGCCACCTTGGGAACTTCACTTCCTTGATCATTCCTGTTTTAAGAAGTTTTTCTACGTCTTCTTGTATGATTTGGTTTCTCTCTGGTGCAAACTTCCTTCTCTTTTGTTGTATTGGTATGAAAGAAGGATAAATATTAAGTTTATGGGTTATTATATTTTTATCTATACCTACCATGTCCTCATGCTTCCATGCAAATGTCTTGCTTCTAGCTTTGAGGAACTTTATTAGTTCTTGTCCGATTGGTTATGGTATTGAGGATCCTGTGATAACTGTAGCGTCAGGATCCTCAAGGTTCAGGGGCACTTCCTTTATATCTTGCTCTCTTGTTCTTGCCACATCTTGTGCCCCCTAATTTAATTGTTATTCTTGTCATGGTAGTGTTGAAGATTTCATTGAGGTATTGTAGCACTCTTTGGATTCTTGTTGATCACTCGTGATCTTCACTGTTCCCCATAGGGTGGGCATCTTCACACACTGATGATATGTCGATGGGATTGCCTTCATTTTGTGGATCCATGGTCTACATAGTATAACATTATAAGAGGATAATGTATCTATTACAAAAAAGAATTGCATAGAGTTTACCCCCTCAATGTAGATATGTAGCTTTATTTCGTCGACTGTATGTTTTGTTTCGCCGCTGAATCCTATTAATATTGAGGTTCTTTTTTCGGACTCTGGGATGTTCATTACTTTTAAAACATCCAAGAGTATAATGTTGACTGAGGATCCTCCATCGACAAGGATCCTTCTGACGAAATGGTTGGCGATGTAAAAAGTGATCACCAATCTGTTGTGATGAGGGTCATGGATGTCTTGCCTATCTGCTTCGTTAAAGGTGATCTCCTTCTTGTCTGTGATCGACGTATTCTTCTGTGGCCTTTCTTCTTTTTCTGTTTTTGACACCTTGGCATGCCTTTTTGCTGCATAATAAGAGGTATCACAAATGTCAGATCCTCTGGAGATCACATTGATTACCTTGACGTCAATAGGAGGGGATCCTGGCTTATCAAGAATCTTCTGAGGATCCTGATCTTTCTCTTCGGATTTTCCTTTCTTCTTCCAAGGATTTCTTTAGGGTATCCTTTGCTTAAGAGGAAGCTGATCTCCTTCCTAAGAGTTATGCAATCCTCTGTGACATGACCAAAGTCTTCATGGTACGCACACCATTTGGATTTGTCTTTCAAAGTGGCAGATTTTTCTCCATTCCTTGGCCATCTTGGTTTGTCGCCAAGACCCTGTATATCAAATATTATACCTGAAACATCCACTAAAAAGCAATAATTATAATCTTAGGAAATTCTTCTTCCTATCCTTCATCTTCAAGGGCGTTAACCCTATGATGATCAGGTTTAGAATATGGTTTTGACTTGTAGGATTTTTGTGCCGAAGAGTCGGCCTTCCTATCGGGGTGATCGTATGAGCTTGGTGGGCTGCTCCTTTTTTGGGTCTCCTTGTCCTCTTCGAGCCTTATGAATCTTAATGCTTTGCTTCAGACCTCATCCATTCTCTTACATGGGGTCATTACAAGGTCTTCATAGAAATGAGAGTCCTTTTTTAAGCCCATTTTGAAGGCTTCAACCATAGTCGCCATATCGATGTTAGGGATACTTAGATTTTCCCTGCCAAACCTGTTCACAAAAGTCGTAAGGGATTCCTTAGGATCCTGAACCACTCGATAAAGATCACTAGTGATCTTTTCAAATGTTCTGCTACAAGAAAATTAATTGTTAAACAAATTAACTAAGTGAGAAAATTAAGTAATAGAGTAAGGAGGAACATCGAGGAGCCATTTTAAGGCTAATCATGTGAGGGTCGAACCAAATCCCTTGCATAGGCAAGCTTCCTTTACATGTGTGGGAATGAGGATGATCTCCATTCTTTCCCTGTATTGTGTGCCATGTTCCTCAGGATCTGTGGTCCCATCGTAAGGCTTCATTTTGGGCGTTTGGAAGCGTTTTGGGACCTCAGTGTCAGCTATCGTAGGAGAGAATCTTGAGATCATTTAGCTTGTGGGGGATATTTCTGGTATATGTTGAACTACTCCATGCACGCTCAAGATCATATTTCTTAATTACTGAAGTTTCTTAGCCATGATCGGGCTTAAACCTGTATCAATGTCCATAAAGTTAGTAGTAAAGATATTATTATTGACGAAGTTACCAGGATCCTTGTTATTGGGAGTAATGAAAGTTTTGTCGTGATCCTGGGTTGTATGGGCATGTTCTCATGGACTTGCGCCCCAAGCGGGAACAGAGGATGATATTAAGGATCCTATCTCGCGGTGATTCGTTGAGGATCCCGTGTTATCAAAGTTCAGGATCTTGGGCTGCAAGATCAAGGGTGCTGCTTCTTGAGGCTTGTGGGTTTCTACCCTTATTCACTCCACTTCCTTGAGTATTGTCTTGTTATCCTCCTGCTATTGAGTGACTTGCCATTCCAGTCTCTTCATCATGGCGAAGATTTCATTATTGGAAATCAACACAGGAGGATCCTTAAGTCCTTGGGTAGCGACCGGAGAGGTGTTTTTCTTCGGTGCTTCCGAGGCTTTCTTGGGAGCTCCCCCTGGGGGTGGAAGAAGGTTTTTAGAGGAAATGGGAGGAATGGAGGAGGAATATATGGCTGGTTGTGTAGACATGATTTTCCGAAAGGTTTTGAACACCACGGCTCCACGTTGGGCGCCAGATTGTTTTGGTCAAAAATCAACTAAGTAGAATCTAACCAAATTGTTTGAGAGGCTGTGATGTTTGTGATAAATCAAGTAAGAAATGATAATCAAAGTGACACAGTTGAGTTACAAGGAAAGCCCTTGATCCTTGATAGGATCTCCGGCATAAAACCTTGTGAGGTGATAATGATCACCTGCCTTGATGATTTTATTGATGTAAAATTGTTGAATACAAAGATGAATGTGTAAATGTAAGTACAAGTATCTTGAATGAGCTCAGTGTGTCCCTAGTGTGTTAATTACATGTGATATTTATAGTCTAAGGCTAATAACAAGAAGTTCGATAATCCTGGGATCCTCCAGAATCAAAGTATGAACGTTATTTGACTTGGTATTCTGGGTTTTTTGCCTGGTTGAGATGACTCTCCGTTGAGAATGGGTCTTTTGTTGACTCGTTCTGCACATGTGAGATAAATAAAAAAAATATATCTGTTACAAGTGTTAGACATATTAGTGGCAATAGTCAGAATCTCGAGATATGTTTAAGGATCCTGAGGCTTCAGGAATATTTGAATATCTTGAATATGAGTCAAGGATCATGTCCCTAACACTATTTTAATAATTGAGCTTTTAAAAATTGATAACATTTTTCATCATAATTTTATTTTAGGATTGATTATTGTTTCAAAGATACACACATAATATGGACTCAACCCATCCTAAAGACAAACACGAACATATAAAATTATATTTAGATAAAAAAATCTTATGTTATATCCACCATGTCAATAGTTTTTATTAGTATATATACAACTACATACTTATTATCATTTCATTTGTATTTATTTCGAAAGTTACTTAAAAATGTTTAATTTTTACACCTTACTTTTCAACATCATTTTCTAAAATATGTCAATATTTTTTTGTTATTATATATTGAATTACTTACTTTATTCATTATTAATCCTTTTTATTTATGTAAAAGTATCACTTTAAAAATACGTAATATTTACATCTTTATATTAAACTTCTGTTTTTAATAAATCAGTGTACTACACGGGTCTTACACCTAGTATTAGTAATAAATTGGGTCTCAAGAATATGGTGTATCTTGTTTCCTATGGATCATCCTCGTGTTCTTTTAGTTTACTTTTATATATTAACATCAAAAGGACTAAATTACTATCTTGTTGATGGCTCTTTAAGTGAACATTGTATGCTCATTAATTTATATATATCATTATATGTATATATTACTTGGTTGGTGTTTTATGTCCTAATTCACATTTATATCTATTGTTATCGTGACCAAATATCATTAGACTATGAATAGCTAATAACTCTAAGGATATGTAGTAACTTTGATGTTAAACTTATATGACTAGACCAAAGAAATGTTGTTTAAGTTTGATATTAAAGTTGATTAAACACCACATTAAGAAATTGTTTGAATTATTGTTCAAAGATCCCAAAGGCTAATTGGATAATGATTCATACAATGAATTTTAAGCATAATATGCATAAATATTACATTTCTGCCCAAAGGTAATTGCAATGTTTATGTAGCGTAATATAAATTTTAGGGCGCCATAATATTCAAATATTGGTCTAGCCAAAGTGAAACTAATAACTGAGTAAGGTTTCCGATACCTATTATTTTGGTGTTAATAATCGGTATAGCATATGAAATTCGAGTAAAGGTCCTAAAGTCGAGTGAAAGTACAAGTAAACCCAGCAATAAACAGTTGGAAATTATGTCATAAGAAACTACATAATCAACAAAATTGTCCTACATTCCTAAAATGGCTTGCAAAAAAATGTAACATCAATACTTCATGAGTTATGAGTCCGCGGGCATAAATATCCCTTTTAATACCATGTTGATTGAATCTGGCTCCATAATACATTCAAATAATTCATTACATAGATTCCATATAATCTGGAAACTAGAAAGAATGTAAAGAACAATTAAAGGTTGGGAATGGTGAAAGCTTAAATATATAAACAGTTGGATCACCTTCATTATACTAGAAGTGGTCATTGTTTAAGTCTTGATGATAATCTTTTACAAGCTGAGTATAACTCGAAACTTATTATGTGTATCCGAGTTGGCGAATTTTGGCTATACTTTTACCATTGATATATGTCACACCCCCGAACCAGACGGCGGAAACGTCCGAGGGCTCGTGTGACTATCAATTGAAATATCATCACAACGAATATCAATGAAACATAACATATTCATCACCAAACATTACATATTACAGCTGATATTGTTCACATCAAGTACATTGTCATAGGTTACATAAATCCAAAGTATTAATAGTACGATGAGTGATGTTACACAAAATAAATCCATGCACACTTGAAAATCCTCTTGCTTAACGATTACCTGAGAATACAAGTTATTTTGAAAACGGTCAACATATATAATGTTGGTGAGTTCATAAGTATGTTTGAATAAAAGTCTTTGTATCTTTTGTAAACCCAGAAAATCTGATATTTTCTAATAAATGTCTGAAAAATGATGTGAAAATCGAGTATAAATGCATGTGTGAATTTCATAGTAGTAACATATAGGAATGCAGTTTAAATTTCTTTGTATTCTTTCTGCTGTAAGTAAATGGTAATTGAATAATACTATTTCCCCATAAAATCCGATATTTTCTGATTTATAAAAATGTCGCGATCCTTGCACTGTAGAAATGTTTTGTATCGTTATGACTTACGAGTTTTTAATTTTCCGTAATGTCTTAATGGGAATGGATCTCTATATGAGTCGTTCATACATGATAGTGACTGATTTTCCTGTCTTGGCATTTTTCCAAATGCCGGATTTTCGTTCAAGGTTTTGTCACCCTAGACTGGCCTAGTCTAACTATAGCGAACAGCTCAGGTGTGGGGGAGTCACCCCCGTATAGATCTATACACAAACTCTCGCTCTCCCTCCAGGAGACTCTGATTATAACTACAAGCTACGGCCATACACTCGGTGGTGTCAACCGACACGTCTCACTAGATCCCGTTTGTCTTCACATGAATTTGTATAATGTTATATGTATTTAGAAGTTCGAACACTAGATGATGTATGAAATGAAAAGATAAGGCCCAACAAACATGAAGAAAAGGCAACAATGGCCCATTAGACGTGTAAGTTATTTCCGGGCTAGATTAGCATGTAAATGGGTCATCAAGACCCAATAACATGTAAATGCTAAATTAGGCCCATTTAGCATGTAATTGGGTCACTTAGGCCCAATGGACATGTGATGAATACATTGGGCCCAATAAACGTGTAATTGGACCATGAAGGCCCAATAAACATGTATAACAATTACTAGGCCCAATAATCGCACCATTGTTGTATTTCGTTTGTTTGTTATAGTATAGTTTGTCATGTCGTAATTCTATAATTTGAACTTATTTTTAATAAAACTTGCGCTTTAAACCTCTTAAGAACTACTTTGAGACATTTAAAGGCTTATTTCGCAAAAATGTCATTTTTGGTCTATTTTAGTTAAAAATAACATTTTAGCCCATTAATTTATAAAAGTTCTATATTTTCGGCCCAAATGTTTAATAATTGACAGATTTGACCCAAAAATACATGTATTGGCGTTTTCAGCCCATTTTTGCAGAAAATTACATTTTTGACCCATTTTCCGTGAATTTTACATTTTTGGCCCAAATTCCAAAAACTTTGCATTTTTAGCCCAATTTAGAAATAAATGTTATTTTCACCCCTAAATTCGGTTTATTTACATTTATGGCTCAAACTTTGATCAAATGACATTTTCAACTCCAAAACTCTTATTTTTCGCAAATTTGGGCCCAAAACCGTGAGGCCCAAATATTAAGCCCATTAGGCTAAAATTTACACTTTTGGCCCTTTGAAAAGTAGGATTATCATAAAAACCCATTTTAATATAAATATGACCTGTTTGATCCTTATAAAACCGTAAATGTCACTTTTTGTCCTTATCTTTTGTTTTCTTGACAAATATGACCTTTAACAAGATTTTTGCTTTAAATTTTCATATATTAAACATATAAACACTTTTTACTTGATAATATGATGTATAAGGTGTCTTAGTTCATGGATTTTTACTCAATGTTGCTTAAGATGTCAAGATGTGTTAAGATATAACACATTTTTACAAAATAAACTAAGAAATCACACATGACATGCATAAAACACATGGATCTACACATTTTACTTGTATTCTCCCCCAAAAATCATGTAAAAACCGAAAACAAGGGGGTATGAACTCACCTTTGCTTTGATGTTTCGGTTTTGAAGAAGAAATGAAGAGATTTTTGGTCCTAGCAACACCTTGAAGTAGTTTTCGGACTTAGATGATTTCTAGGGAGTTAGATCATGAACAATTGTTTAGAAGGAGTGTTATAATATAAAAAATGAAGTTATGAAACTTGGATATGTAAAAACTTACCAAGGATTGATGATTTTCTTGTGAAAACCCTCTTGAAACACAAGCAAAATTTCGAGATTCTTGATGGAAGAAGGAGGATGATCTTGAAAGTGTTTTGGAGAGAATTTGAAAATGTGTGTGTTGTGGGCTTATCTTCAGCCGAGAGGAAGAAAAGAGAGAGAGAGAAAAGAGATGAAGATATGATAGGTGCATAGATGTATGGGATTTGTTATTTGTTTAGGGGGTAATTTGCATGGATTACCTCCATGTATTAGTGAGGTGGCACCATAATATCTTCCCTTGTTTTTTTTATCATGGGCCGAGAATTGGGCTTAAGATGGATAAAATTGAATTAGCTTGGCCCATTCTTGGTTTTGCTCGATTTTGTGAAGCCCAATCAATATGTTTCGGCCCATTGGGTCCTCATTGGTGCTTACGGCCCAATGAAGTCCAATTAAAGAGGTTTAAGGTCCATTAAGGCTATTGGAATTACTTATGGCCCAACAAGACCCATTAGTGGTAAACCAATCCATTTTAGGCCCATTATGCCCCAAAATGTTAAGTTTTATAAATGTGGGACCATTTAGAGCCCAATTAGGGTTTCTAGGCCCACAATAGTCCACTTGGATACTTATTGGTCCATTGGGCCCAACAAGAAAATCCTAGACCATATTAGACTTAAACCAGGATTCTTAGGGTTTCCAATCCTTAATTGACTATTTGAAGTGTTTTGTATACAGTTTTGATCTTTACTTGGTGTTATTGAATGAACATAGTGCATGGTGTCAAGTTAGGGTTACAAGTATTATCATAGATGATGTTTACATGATCACATAATTTCCTTGCTAAAAATGCCAGTTGTGACATCATCCCTCCGTTTGAGGGAATTTCGTCCCGAAATTCTTTCGAAAACTAGGATTATGAAGGAGAGAATAAGTGAGGGTACTTCTGCTTCATTTGATCTTCGCATTCCCATGTGAATTTCGGTCCACGCTTGGCATTCCATCGAACCTTCACAATCGGAATGCGGCTCTGCTTTGTACGTTTTACTTCCTTATCTAATATCTCAACTGTTTCTTCGACGAACAGGAGATTCTCGTTGATCACAATCTCTTCTATAGGAATGACAAGAGTTTCATCTGATAGGCACTTTTTCAGATTTGAGATGTGAAACACGGGGTGTACGTTGCTGAGCTCGGCAGGTAGCTGCAGCTTGTAAGCCATTGGACCAATCCAGGCAAGAATCTCGAACGGTCCAATGTATCGCGGGTTCAATTTTTCCTGTTTCCCAAAGAGGATCATCCCTTTCCAGGGAGAGACCTTCAGTAGTACTCGATCTCCGACTTGAAATTCTAATGGTTTTCGCCGCTTGTCAGCATAGCTTTTCTGTCGGTCTCGCGATGCTTGAAGTCGAGCTTTGATTTGGATTATCTTCTTGGTCGTTTCACGGATGATTTCGGGTCCTGTAAGAGTACTGGCTAGCGATTGCCCTTTTGCTAGCTAGGTGTCACCCACCTCGGCCCAGCACAGAGGCGATCTGCATTTACGACCATAGAGAGCCTCGAAGGGAGCAACCTTGATGCTCGTGTGATAACTGTTGTTATAGGAGAATTCGATCAGAGGCAAGTGGGCATCCCATGATTTGGCGAAGTCAATCACACAAGCTCGGAGCATATCCTCGAGTGTCTGGATGGTACGCTCACTCTGACATCTATCTGTGGGTGATAGGCAGTGCTCATATCTAGCTGTGTTCCCATTGCCTTTTGAAGAGATTGCCAAAATCTTGAAGTGAATCTTCTATCTCGATCCGAGATAATAGACACTGGCACTCCATGGAGTCTCACGACCTCTTTGATGTAGATTCTGGTCAGCTTTTCCATCTTGTAGGATTCTTTTATTGGTAGGAAATGAGCGGATTTTGTTAATCTATCGACGATTACCCAGATAGCATCTAATCTGTCTGCTGTCTTTGGCAATTTGGTCACGAAGTCCATAGTAATCCTTTCCCATTTCTACCTCAGGTATCACTGGTTGTTGCAATAATCCCGAGGGCTTTTGGTATTCCACTTTCACTTTGGCGCAAGTAAGACACTTGCCTATGAAAGTGGTTATCTCTGCCTTCATATTAGGCCACCAATAATGTTGCTTGATATCCAGATACATCTTATCTGACCCCGGATGAATAGAATATCGCGTCTTGTGGGCTTCATGAATGACTACTTCTCTGAATCCCCCAATTTTGGGAACCCAGATTCTATTCATAAAGTAGTGAGTTTCATCTTCTTTAACTTCAAGTTCCTTATCCATTCCACGTAGTGATTCACTAACGACATTCTTCGGCTTCAATGCGTCCAATTGGGGTTCCTTGATCCGTGAGGCTAGATGAGATTGGATGGTGATTGATAGAGTCTTCACGCGATGACTTGAATACTCCTTTCGGCTCAGGGCATCGGCTACCACGTTAGCCTTGCCTGGATGGTATTTGATCTCACACTCATAATCATTTAACAGTTCAACCCATCTCTGCTGCCTCATATTCAGTTCTTTTTGATTTAGAATGTGCTGGAGGCTTTTGTGGTCTGTAAAGATGGTGCACTTGGTACCATATAGGTAGTGCCTCCAAACTTTCAAGGCGGAGACCACCGCCCCCAGTTCGAAATCATGCGTGGTATAATTTACTTCATGTGTTTTCAGTTGTCTGGATGCATATGCAATTACCTTCCCATGTTGTATAAGGACACAACCTAAACCTTGATTCGAAGCATCACAGTAGACTATGAAGTCTTCAGTTCCCTCTGGTAAGGATAGCACTGGAGCACTACAGAGGGCTTTCTTCAAGGTTTGGAAGACAATCTCTTGCTTCTCGGTCCAGTTGAAGGGTACGCCTTTTTGTATCAATGTGGTGAGGGGTTTGGCTATCTTGGAAAACTTCTGAATCAATTTTCGGTAGTAGCCTGCAAGACCCAAGAATTGGCGAATTTCTGTTGGCGTTGTCGGAATTGCCCAGCCTTCGATGGCCTTGACCTTTGAGGGATCTACATGGATTCCTTCCTTGCTGACAACATGTCCCAAGAAATTTACACTGCGGAGCCAAAACTCATACTTGGAGAGTTTCGCATACAACTTTTCAGCCTGCAGTGTCTCTAAGATCTGTCGGAGGTGTTGGCTATGATCTTCTTCGCTTCGAGAGTATACGAGAATATCATTGATGAAAATGATCACGAAATTGTTAAGGAATGGGCGGCAGACTCGATTCATGAGGTCCATAAATACAGCGGGGGCATTTGTTAGACCGAAGGGCATCACGACGAATTCGTAATGACCGTAACGAGTTCGGAAAGCAGTCTTAGGAATGCCCTCATCTCGGACTTTGAGTTGATGATAACCGGATCTCAGATCTATCTTTGAAAAGTAACTAGCCCCTTGAAGTTGGTCAAATAGATCATCGATTCGAGGAAGTGGATACCGGCTTTTGATGGTGAGCTTATTTAATTCCCTATAGTCAATGCACTTCCTGAACGATCCGTCTTTCTTTTTAACGAAAAGAACCGGAGCTCCCCATGGAGAGAAGCTTGGTCTTATGAATCCTTTATCCAAGAGTTCACTTAGTTGGCTTGACAATTCTTGCATTTTGGCAGGAGCCAACCTATAGGGTTATTTGGCGATTGGAGTGGCTCCACGCACTAGGTCGATTTGGAATTCGACTTGTCTTTCTGGGGGTATTCCCGAAAGATCTTCTGGAAACACATTCGGGAAGCCACATGCCATTGGAATGTTTTAAATTTTCGCTTCCTCTTTAGTTTTATCCACCACATGAGCAAGGAATGTGTAGTTCTTCTTATGTAGACACTTTTGTGCCTTCATACACGAGATAAGGTGAAAGTTTGTGCCGGGTTTATCTCCGTAGATTATTAGGGTTTCGTGGTTGGGAAGATGAAGGCAAACGGCCTTCTCGTGATACATAATATCGGCATGATGGGGGCTTAACCAATCCATGTCGATGATCACATCAAAATTCCTAATATTTACTGGCATCAAATTTATTTGGAAAGTGTGGTTGTTTAATGTTATCGCGCACCCTACGTAGATTTCCTTAGCTGATTCTGTTTTCCCATTAGCCATTTCCACCGTGAAGGTTTCATTGAGCTTCTGGGGTTGTTGTTTTAGCAAATGTTTGAACTTATTACTCACAAGACTCTGTTCTGCCCCACTATCAAACAGAATGCATGCGTATGAGTTGTTAAGTAGGAACGTACCGGTGATAACGGCTGGGTCCTGCACTGCTTCACCCTGACCCATTGTCAGCACTCTCCCTGCTGCTCCCGCCCCTTGATTTTTTGCATTAGGGCAATTACGCCTGAAATGCCCGGTTCTCCCACATCTGTAACAGGTATGACTGGCCCCAGCATTGGTGTTGTTGTTATTGTTTTTGTTGTTGTTGTTGTTGTTGTTGTTGTTGTTGTTTGGTATCTGGTTTTGCTGAATTTGAGCCCTACAATACTTTGATGTATGGCCCTTCAGGTTGCACCTTGTGCAAATCATCTCTCTGCATTCCCCATGATGGTGGAAGTTGCATTTGTTACATTTGGGGAGATTTCCTTAATACTGCTTTGGGGCATTTGGCGTGGATGAGGCTGGACCATGTGGTGTGGCGGTAGCTTGAGTTGCAGCATGGACAGTCACCGTTTGTTGTTTCTTAGATGATTCCGATTTTTGTTTTCCCTTTCTATTGTTGTTCTTTCCTTTCTTGTTCTCACCTTCTTTCTTAATCTCTGCTTCTCCTGTTTTGGCACCCTTTTTGTTGTCGTGATCATACAATTTCTTGGCCAGTCTCTTGGCGCTATCAAACGTCTCAGGGTTTGCTGCAATGACATTCCCTTGGATAGGTGTAGTCAGTCCCCAGATAAATCTCTCAATCTTTTTCTTTCAGAGGTAATCATCCCGGGACACAGAAGAGATAGCTCACTAAACCTGGATATGTATGCGTCGATATTGTAAGTTTTGAACTGTGAGGTTCCACAGTTCTTGTTCCATCTTCTGGATTTCACCTCTGGGACAGTATTCAGCCAACATCATTTCCTTAAGCTCTTCCCAGGGCATCGCGTTCGCCATCGGGGGTGTCATGGCCTCTATGTGGCCATTCCACCAGGAGAGAGCTTGATCAATGAATGTGCATGCTGCGAACTTAACCTTGCACCCATCTGGACACCCGCAGATTTCAAAAACGGATTCCAATTTCTCAATTCATCGCTTCAGGGCTATTACGCCTCGTGCTCCATTAAAGGTTCGAGGTTTAGCATTGGTGAAGTCCTTGTAGGTGCATGTTCGTGTGGCTCCGTGGTTTGTTCCTTCATTTGTGCTTCCGGTTCCCTGTCTGTTGCCTTCTCCGTTGTTTCCATTGCGAATCTGAGCAAGTGCTACAGTGACCGCAACGGGCACTGCTGCTTGGAATGCAACTGGGTTTATTTCCAGTGGGGTTGGTGTTGCGTTGTTTCCACGGTTGGGTCTTTGAGGAATCTTTCTGCCATAGAACGGAAAGATGTTGAGTGCTTATTGTTTTGCGAGTTTAATATTCCATAGACTAGGCGTATCGAGTGTGTATTTAAGTAATTTCATGTATTAACATAAAACAAGGAAATAAAACACATAGTAGATAACAACATCATGATAAAAAACATAAAGCATTTTCATTAATACTAATTGTTTTGATACGTGAAAATTTGCCAGAAGGCATACAGTACATGGGGAAATATAAAATCCGGCAGCATGACAACCCTATGAGTAGTGTGATCACTTAAACATAAGGTCGACCGTACATAAGGTAAAACAGGAAATGGTAATCGTAACCGACGCACATGAACAGGTGCTAGCCGCGGCGGGGTGGATCCGGTGGTGCTGATGATGAGGTGAAGTCGCCTTGAAGTCTATCCAGATGGCGCTCGGCGTCCTGAAGTCGGGATTCCAATGCTGCCTGACGCATCTGGTAGTCCCTGACTACCTCGTGCGTCATCCTCTCCGTACGCTCCATCGCGGCTCTCATGGCCACCATTTGGCCAGCGGTTTGCCTGCGCCTACTCGCCGATATCGCGAGTCCTCCTCACTATCACTGGCAAGGCTCGATCAGCGGGTCCACCGTGACTCAGATCGTAAAAGTTCCGATCCATACCAAACGGGGGCCGCACTCCCTGCTGGCGGCTCCATATCTAGATGTCATGTGCCCATGGGGGCGTGGGTCCGTTGGGGCCCATTCGGTATGGGGGAACCCTGGCTATGTAAGGAGGGTTGATGACATCGGACCCTGTGTCCGAGTCATCTGAGTCGCTGCCCTCTGCCTCCTCCTCGTCCGAGTCGGCTAACGGCTCTCCCAGTCCTCCCACGGGCTCCTCTTCATGTTCGCCTTCGGGTTCCTCCTCGGGTTCCTCTTCGGGTTCTTCTTCGGGTTCTAGCCATCCCCCATTTCCCTGATTGGGGAAATAGGGATCCCCAGGGTGATGGAATCCAGCCATGAAGTCTGCACGAGGGTTGTAAGACGTTTGTAAAAATTTTAATCACGTATGCATATAGTATTTCCAAAAATTCTCCTATAGTATTTTATTTATTTATGTTTGAATTCCTGAGAAGTTTTGAATAGGTGGTGAGTTTCTAGGTTAACTTCCCGCCATAATTACCCCCAAACACATGTCGGTCATATTTTGAATAAATATAGTTGACCAGGCTATACTTACCCCCAATATGACTACATAACTGCCCGGGTTTAATCACAGTGTTCCGTTTCCCTTAAAGCCTTTTAATGTTAAAGTTTTAATGTACGTACTTTATTCAGAGTGTTTTAGCCCCCTTGTATTTATAGTTGCATATCATGTATGGTTAGATATGCTAGTTCACTATAAACAAAGCTCTGAAACCAACCTGTCACACCCCGAACCAGACGGTGGAAACGTCTGAGGGCTCGTGTGACTATCAATTGAAATATCATCACAATGAATATCAATGAAACATAACACATTCATCACCAAACATTACATATTACAGCTGATATTATTCACATCAAGTACATTGTCATAGGTTACATAAATCCAAAGTATTAATAGTACGATGAGTGATGTTACACAAAATAAATCCATACACACTTGAAAATCCTCCTGCTTAACGATTACCTGAGAATACAAGTTATTTTGAAAACGGTCAACATATATAATGTTGGTGAGTTCATAAGTATGTTTGAATAAAAGTCTTTGTATCTTTTGTAAACCCAGAAAATCCGATATTTTCTGATAAATGTCTGAAAAATGATGTGAAAATCGAGTATAAATGCATGTGTGAATTTCATAGTAGTAACATATAGGAATGCAGTTTAAATTTCTTTGTATTCTTTCTGTTGTAAGTAAGTGGTAATTGAATAATAGTATTTCCCCATAAAATCCGATATTTTCTGATTTATAAAAATGTCGCGATCCTTGCACTATAGAAATGTTTTGTATCATTATGACTTACGAGTTTTTAATTTTCCGTAATGTCTTAATGGGAATGGATCTCTATATGAGTCGTTATAACCATACATGATAGTGACTGATTTGCTCGTCTTGGCATTTTTCCAAATGCTGGATTTTCGTTCAAGGTTTTGTCACCCTAGACTGGCCTAGTCTAACTGTAGCGAACAGCTCAGGTGTGGGGGAGTCACCCCCGTATAGATCTATACACAAACTCTCGCTCTCCCTTCAGGAGACTCTGATTATAACTACAAGCTACGGCCATACACTCGGTGGTGTCAACCGACACGTCTAACTAGATCCCGTTTGTCTTCACATGAATTTGTATAATGTTATATGTATTTAGAAGTTCGAACACTAGATGATGTATGAAATGAAAAGATAAGGCCCAACAAACATGAAGAAAAGGCAACAATGGCCCATTAGACGTGTAAGTTATTTCCGGGCTAGATTAGCATGTAAATGGTCCACTAAGGCCCAATAACATGTAAATGCTAAATTAGGCCCATTTAGCATGTAATTGGGTAACTTAGGCCCAATAGACATGTGATGAATACATTGGGCCCAATAAACGTGTAATTGGACCACGAAGGCCCAATAAACATGTATAGCAATTACTAGGCCCAATAATCGCACCATTATTGTATTACATTTGTTCGTTATAGTATAGTTTGTTATGTCGTAATTCTATAATTTGAACTTATTTTTAATAAAACTTGCGCTTTAAACCTCTTAAGAACTACTTTGAGACATTTAAAGGCTTATTTCGCAAAATTGTCATTTTTGGTCTATTTTAGTTAAAAATAACATTTTAGCCCATTAATTTATAAAAGTTCTATATTTTCAGCCCAAATGTTTAATAATTGACAGATTTGACCAAAAAATACATGTATTTGCGTTTTCAGCCCATTTTGCAGAAAATTACATTTTTGACCCATTTTCCGTGAATTTTACATTTTTGGCCCAAATTCCAAAAACTTTGCATTTTTAGCCCAATTTAGAAATAAATGTTATTTTCACCCCTAAATTCGGTTTATTTACATTTATGGCTCAAACTTTGATCAAATAACATTTTCAACTTCAAAACTCTTATTTTTCGCAAATTTGGGCCCAAAACCGTGAGGCCCAAATATTAAGCCCATTAGGCTAAAATTTACACTTTTGGCCCTTTGAAAAGTGGGGTTATCATAAAAACCCATTTTTATATAAGTATGACCTGTTTGATCCTTATAAAACCATAAATGTCACTTTTTGCCCTTATCTTTTGTTTTCTTGACAAATATGACCTTTAACAAGATTTTGGCTTTAAATTTTCATATCTTAAACATATAAACACTTTTAACTTGATAATATGATATATAAGGTGTCTTAGTTCATGGATTTTTACTCAATGTTGCTTAAGATGTCGAGATGTGTTAAGATCTAACACATTTTTACAAAATAAACTAAGAAATCACACATGACATGCATAAAACACATGGATCTACACATTTTACTTTTATTCTCCCCCAAAAATCATGTGAAAACCGAAAACAAGGGGGTATGAGTTCACCTTTGATTTGATGTTTCAGTTTTGAAGAAGATATGAAGAGATTTTTGGTCCTAGCAACACCTTGAAGTAGTTTTCGGACTTAGATGATTTCTAGGGAGTTAGATCATGAACAATTATTTAGAAGGAGTGTTCTAATATAAAAATGAATTTATGAAACTTGGATATGTAAAAACTTACCAAGGATTGATGATTTTCTTGTGAAAACCCTCTTGAAACACAAGCAAAATTTCGAGATTCTTGATGGAAGAAGGAGGATGATCTTGAAAGTGTTTTGGAGAGAATTTGAAAATGTGTGTGTGTTGTGGGCTTATCTTCGGCCGAGAGGAAGAAAAGAGAGAGAGAAGAGAGATGAAGATATGATAGGTGCATAGATGTATGGGATTTGTTATTTGTTTAGGGGGTAATTTGCATGGATTACCTCTATGTATTAGTGAGGTGGCACCATAATATCTTCCCTTGTTTTTTTTTATCATGGGCCGAGAATTGGGCTTAAGATGGATAAAATTGAATTAGCTTGGCCCATTCTTGGTTTTGCTCGATTTTGTGAAGCCCAATAAATATGTTTCGGCCCATTGAGTCCTCATTGGTGCTTACGGCCCAATGAAGTCCAATTAAAGAGGTTTAAGGTCCATTAAGGCTATTGGAATTACTTATGGCCCAACAAGACCCATTAGTGGTAAACCAATCCATTTTAGGCCCATTATGCCCCAAAATGTTAAGTTTTATAAATGTGGGACCATTTAGAGCCCAATTAGGGTTTCTAGGCCCATAATAGTCCACTTGGATACTTATTGGTCTATTGGGCCCAACAAGAAAATCCTATACCATATTAGACTTAAACCAGGATTCTTAGGGTTTCCAATCCTTAATTGACTATTTGAAGTGTTTTGTATAGAGTTTTGATCTTTACTTGGTGTTATTGAATGAACATAGTGCATGGTGTCAAGTTAGGGTTACAAGTATTATCATAGATGATGTTTACATTATCACATAATTTCCTTGCTAAAAATGCCAGTTGTGACAATACAATGATGTAACTACTATTTTCAATCCCATGTTCTTGGCTAAGGCTGTTTAGAGGGAGACATCTATTAATTAAAACTCAACAAACGCTTTTCGAATCTTTATTATCATGTAATGGGAATTTGAACAAACAGAATTGAGAAGTGGAGACCTCTTTTGTGTCGTGACACTAACGATTAGTCCATACATAACATAATAAGAGGATACATCTCGTAAAATATGAAGTTCCTCTATAGCTTGACTTCTCAAAATTCAATATATGAGTTAAGTGTATAATTGGGAATAAGGAAAGATCCGCAAGAAGTGTAGGATTATTAATGTTGATCTTTGCGGCCATTTGTGGATTTTTCCAGTGGAAATACGTGGTCATAAATCATAAGTAACTTGTATTGATGATTACTCTTGGTAAATGTATCTTTCCTTGATGAATGAAAAGTCTAAATATCCCACAAAATTGCTTTAAAATCTTAAAAACCTTTTGGTCTGGAGTTGAAAATCAACTTGACCGGAAAATAAAAGTTGTTAGAGTAGACGTGCGTGGTGTATATTATGGTAGGCATACTGACGTCGGTTAAGGACCCTGATCTTTATTTGAATTTTGTAAAGATCATAGTATTATTAATCAATACACCATGTTGGGTACTCCTCTACAAAACATTGTAGTCTTGAGGATGAATAGAACCTTAATGAACATGGTGTGAAGTATGTTTGCAAGCACTAACTTGCCCCAACTCTTATGCACCAACATTAAAACAGTTGTTCTATAGCGCCCTATTCCTCATTAGTAATTTCAAAAATGATTTTGTTAATTTATAAGAATAATCGTATGATTAGGGATTTATATTCTAAAGAATTATATCGATGAATACTCAAAGAAAAGACGTTTGATAAATTGGAAGTGGTTAAATAATAAATAAAGAAAATAAATTAAAATAATAAAATAAAATGATAATAATAATAATAATGTAAATTTATTAATTAAATAAGTGGATAACTCAAGATAATATAAAACCATTGAGAGTAATAGCATTCAAGAATCAATAATAAAAAGTATTAAGGGATTAGGGGCTAAAAGTGTCAAAACCGGAACTTCTTTTGTCAAGGATTTCGTTTAGGGGGTAGGAACTGTCATTATCGGATAGTTAGGGTTAAAAATCAAAAATTCGCATCACACACCTTTATTTTGCGACAGGAACAGCTTTGGGCTCTATTATTGGGGCCGACTTCACTTAAGGATCAAACTTAAAGGAGCTAAACCCTAGTTTCATCCATCCTTGGGTTCGTGTACCGTTTTGGCTGCCAAAGAGTACAGTTTCTTCGTGTTTTGAAGGAGAGCTTCCGGAGGGAGGAAAACCAACGTGAAGGAGGGGCGTCGGGAAGAGAAGCAAGCCATCCATCACCCATTCTATTTAGGTCTCAACCCCGTTCTCCATCCTTTTTCTTTTCTATTGAAAATCATGTCACCACCACCATGGTCGGCAGCCCAGGCTGCCGGTGTGCTTTTATATAGCCACAAACCACCGAAAGGTGGTTGTGGTTGGGTGGGTATTCGTGTGAGAGGTGTACTACTGCATTGCCTTACCATTTTCTAAGTATTTGGAAGGTTTGAGGGTGGTTTGTTATCAAGACTACCGTGAATCCACCATAAGACCACCACCGGCCGCTTCCTGCCGCCGGTGAGTGGCTCCACCTGCCACCATAGGGTGGCTGTGGGTTTCCTTTTTCATTGTTGAGTATTAGGGCAAAAAGCCATGATTTCAAGTATTGTCCCTTTTCATGCCCTAAATAACAATATACTTATGTTTTTGGTGGTTTGACCAACATTGACCACCAAGACACTACCATTGGACCACCAACATGTGGTGGACCTGTGTAAGGAATTAATTTCAGATATGTAAACCATGTAAACCATTAAGTCATGCATTAAGAATTTTGAGTAAAGTTGTTTAGTATATTTTGGAAACCTCATATGTATTCAATAATTGTATTAAAAATGTTAAACTATAAGCTTAACCATTAAGTCCTTAATAAAACACCAAAAGTGATTGAAAAGCTAAAATGGCATGTTTTTCCAATTCTACCCTTCAACTTCTAAAATCCGTTCAAGGCAATCCAAACATCTAAAAATCATGAGACTTACTTTTCTGGAAATCTTAGTATGTCTAGTTTGTTTAAACAATGAATCACTTTTCCAAATTCCAAACCCTTGAGGGGTAAAATGGTCAGTTTTCTCAGAAGGGTCTATGCTGTCACAAATTTCATGTGTTGTCTTCTAAAAATCATAATAAATTCCTCAGAACTCTAAATGCTAAAATTTCAAAGCATGTAGTTAGATATGGATGTCTAGTTTCCTCCATATCAAGATCTTGATTTAACTCTAAGTAAAATTGTACAGTTTATTAAAAGAATACTAAGTGGTCAGGAAAGCTGCAGAAATTATACATCAACTTGTGATGTGCATAATTAATTCTTCAAAACTCCGATTCATGAAATGTCAGAGGTTATGGTTAGAGAATAATGTCTTGTTATGGTTGGTACCAACAATATGTGCTAGGAATGTTTATGTTATGTTATGTTTTATGTGATATGTGTTATGTGTAAGTGATCTAGATAATGGTAGAGTAATGCGTATGCTCACTAACCCTTATGCTTACCCATTGTTATTTAACATTTTTCAGGATCTTCAAGTTTTAATAAAGAAAGGAGACCGGTGTGACTGCAGGCGACATTCTCTCGAAGGCTTATATAAAAAAATGTTATGTATTTAAAGCTGGGATGTTTTTGCTTCCGCTAATGTTTTCTTTCAACTAATATTTTATAAGTATGGTTGGAAGTTTTTGATAACCTTAATTGTAGTTTTCAAAGGGTAACGACTGGTTTTATTTTATGAGGATTTAATATTATATTTTTTTTAAAAAAATTGGGTCGTTACATGTTCATATCTTGAATGGATTCCCTTCCAAATTTGTTCCTAAAAGCCATTTTGACGGGAAGGAAACCAAGCTTAAGGTGTGATGCTGTATGGCCGAAGCAAAACTCTAAAATCTTCAATCACACAAACTTGGCATGAAACCCATGTAATATCCCAAAATCCAAGGCCAAAAATTTCATTTTTAATTTAATAATTCATAAAACAGATTATTAAAAACATCATTGAGTTATCCCATATCATAAAAACCCGTAAGTCATATGTCTCAAAACAAGTCATAATAATGTCAGAGTAAAAATCCCAAGAACATCGTAGTGCGGAAAACAGTGGTGTGATGTGTGCCAGTCATGGCGGCTCCTTTCCTTTCGAAGAAGAAGTACCTGAAACCAAAACTGAAAACCGTAAGCACAAAGCTTAGTGAGTTCCTCATTATACCACATACCATATAATAAACATATTGTCAGACATATCTGGGTGCCCGACCTACCCTGATGAGCATACCGGGGTGCTCAACCTACCCCTTTTACGCATACCGGGGTGACCAACCTACCCCTATCAGACATATTGGGGAGTCCGACCTACCCCTATCAGACATACCGAGGAGGCGGGGAGTCCGACCTACCCCTGTCAGGCATATCTGGGTGCCTAATCTACCCTCCGGTTTATCTCAACCGCTTACGGGGACTATTTCACCCCTACCACTACCACATAATAACATATCATAAACATACTGCTAGGCATATATGGGTACTGTCTACCCTTTCGGTCTCTTTCAATCGGTAATCGGGGATTTCACCCCTCCTACCACTATCACATAATATCATAGCATCCTAGCACATAAAACATAACATATAGTGGCATAACAGATAATTATCACAAAGACAATCATCTCAACTATAAACAACTACTAGTGGGTCGGTATTGGTGCCTTCGACCCACTTCTACTGGAAGGTAACTCACCTCGATAACTGAGAAATAGCTGCAAAGACTCCTGCTCTGAAATCAACCCCTCTCAGACTCCTACACATAAGCATTTCCTTTAATTACCCTTTTCATACTCATAACCCCTATAAGGGTCAACTTTGGTCAACTCGCCGAGTTCCATGAATTAGGAACCCTGAATCACGATCCAACTCGTTGAGTTCTTTCACAACTCGTCGAGTTCCTCCTATCCATAGAATCGATACTTCTCCAATCAACTCGTCGAGTCACCCTTGAACTCGTCGAGTTTTCACCCTTTACATACTCGGAATTCTTTGACCCAACTCGTCGAGTTCCTCTACGGACTCGATGAGATCTTCAGTCTGTTGAGCCATCTTAATAGATTAAGTTCTTATCTCTCAGATCTAAGCCCCATACTTCATCTACATACCGAAAGTGTCCTTTTGAGGGTAAAGTTTCCAACTTTACCCGTTAATAGCCCTTCTTAATGGGTTTAGCTCAAACCCTAATTCTTTAAGACCTAAATCTTGACCTAAAAGCCATAATACTTCACACTAAAGCATAACAACTGAAATCTAGGCCTAGACACCATATGAATACGTAAAGTCCCTGACTTTCCCTCTATGCATGGCCTTTTGGAGCTTAAAAGGCGAAAATGACACCTTAAAGCTTGCATGGGGCTTACATGGCCATAAAGTTTGCACCTTTATGTCATGAAACCCCTTCTAGAACCCAGATCTGAAAGAGTAATCAATTGGGACGTCCAAGTCTCAAAAGCTAGCAATCTTGGACCAAAACATGGAGAAATCACTCTAAAACTAGATCTAAACATTGAATAGACAAGATAGGAGCTTTATACCTCCAATGAACCAGAAATGGAGCTCAACTTCTGGATCTACTCTTCTACTTCACGTCCTTGCTCCTTCTTCAATTCTCTTCTTCTTCAAAACCTCAAGAAAGCACCAAGAATGGCTCAAACTCTCAAAAACATATTAGGGTTTCATGGCTAAGGTTTGGTACGATAGAGGCTGTAAATGAGGCCAACCTTTGGAGGTTAAGGTGTTTAAATAGGGGGTAAACCCTGAAAATTAGGGTTTCATTCTGGCAGCCCTACTCGTCGAGTTGAGTCCCTCAACTCGTCAATTGGACTTTAAGTTCCACGTCCAATTTCCGTTCCTACTCGACGAGTTTGGGGCCTCCAATTCGTCGAGTTCCTATACAAAAATGAATATATTGATTTAAAATACATACTAGGAAACCTGTCATTACAAATCTCCCCCACTTATTTTAAACTTTGTCCTCGAAGTCTGCTGCGCCTGGAAATAGCTCGGGGTAGTGCTCCCTCATCTCATCCTTCGGCTCCCAAGTCCACTCCAAGCCCTTGCGGTGTTGCCACTGCACCTTCACCAACTCTACCCTCTTTTTCCTCATATCCTTCGTCTTCCTGTCGAGAATGGCTACCGGTCGCTCGATGTAGTTCAGACTGTCGTCCACCTGAATATCCTCTAGAGGCACCACTGCGGAGTCATCTACCAAGCACTTCCGCAACAGGGAGACATGAAAGGTGTTATGGATCTGACTAAGCTCGACTTTCAGATCCATTCGGTACACAACTCGGTCCACCCGGGCCAAATCCCTGAACGAACCAATATATCTGGGGCCCAACTTGCCCCACTTCCTGAATCAGATGACACCTTTCCAAGGTGACACCTTCAGGAGGACCACATCTCCTACCTGAAACTCCAGGTCTGATCGACGTCTGTCGGCGTAGCTCTTTTGTCGACTCTGGGCTATCTAGAGTCTACTCCGGACCTGCTGGATCCTCTCTGTGGTCTTGACTACCACTTTAGTACTCCCCATGACCCTCTGTCCAACCTCACCCCAACATATCGGGATTCTGCACTTCCTCCCATATAACATCTCGAAAGGAGGATGGTCGATGCTGGCATGGTAGCTATTATTGTAGGAGAACTATGCCAAGGGAAGGTAGGTATCTCAGCTACCACCAAAGTCTAAGACACACACCCGCAGCATATCCTCCAAAGTCTGGATGATCCGCTCGCTCTGACCATCCGTTTGTGGGTGAAAAGTCGTGCTAAAGTGCAGATGAGTACCCAACTCGTCATGAAATCTCTTACAGAATCTGGAAGTGAACCGTACATCTCGGTCAGAAATCACGGAAACTGGCACTCCGTGTCGAGCTACTACCTCTCTGATGTAGATGTCGGCCAGCTTCTCGGCCGAAATGTTCTCCTGGATCGGGATGAAATGGGCACTCTTAGTCAACCGATCCATGATGACCCAAATCGAATCCACTCCCCGTACGGTACTGGGAAGCTTCGTGATGAAATCAATATTAATATCATCCCATTTCCATACAGAGATATCCAATGGTTGCGTCTTGTCGTGAGGTCACTGGTGCTCGTCCTTGACCATCCTGCAGGTTAGGCATCTCTCGACGTACCAGGCTACATCCCGCTTCATGCAGGGCCACCAGTAATCAGGGCAAAGATCTCTGTACATCTTCGTCGCCCCGAGATGGATGGAAAATATGGACTTGTGCACCTCCTCCATCAGGATCTGGCGCACACCGCCTGCATACGGAACCCACACTCTGCGGTGAAGTGTCAACAGCCCGCGGCTATCATAGTCGAAGGAGGAAATCTGGCCCACTATACACTCCTTCTTCCGGTGTTCCTCCTTCATAGCCTCCTGCTGGGCCTCCCGGATCTTCTCCAGAAGCGGAATCACTACTGTCATCCTCAGACAGATGTCTCTGATCGGGGCTGTGAATGCCTTGCGGCTAAATGCATCGGCCACAACATTGGCCTTCCCCGGGTGGTAGAGGATCTCACAGTCGTTATCCTTCACCACATCTAACCACCGACGATGCCTCATGTTCAGATTCGGCTGATCCATGAGGTACCTCAAGCTCTTGTGGTTCGTGTAAATGGTACAACTGACCCCATAGAGGTAGTGTCGCAAAATCTTGAGGGAGAAAACAACCGCCCCCAACTCTAGGTCGTGCGTCGGGTAGTTCGCCTAGTGAGACTTCATCTGCCTCGAGGCGTAGGTAATGATGTGCCCTCTCTGCATCAACATTGCGCCCAAACCTGAGATGGATGCATCGCAGTATACTACAAAATCCTCAATGCCCTATGGCGGGGCTAAAATCGGCGCCTCGTACAACCTCTGCCTCAACGTCTCGAACGGTGCCTGCTGCTCAGGCCCCTAGCGAAACACAACGACCTTCTTTGTCATCCGGGTCAAAGGTACTGCTATCTTGGAGAATTCATGTATGAATCTCCGGTAATAGCCTGCTAACCCGAGGAAACTCCGAATCTCAGATGGAGACTTCGGAACCTCCCATCTCATCACGGCCTCCACTTTGGCCGGGTCGACCAGAATACCGTTTTTTTCTGGTCGACCCGGTATTTTATGCCCCAGAAACTGCACCTCTGTGACAACCCGATATTTTGAGTCAATGTAATGTTCAAAAAGTCAAATATTATAAACTATTTTTGATGTAATAAAATAGCGTCAAAAATGAAGTGTTCTAAAGTCTCAATTGGGATACATAAAATGTTAGATATTGTGTCAAGGTTTTCAGAAATATAAAGAACACTCAAATCCGAGTTATAACGAAGAAGTTATGACCAATCGACAATCCGCGACACAACCGGTAAAACACTGTTAAGCGTAAAAAGTGAAATTTTAATAAAATACTTTTTAGCCTTAGGTATCTAAACGAAAGTCGTAGATTATGTTAAACCGTGAGCATGTATAAAAAGAACGCCCAAATCCGACATCGTATGAGGAAGTTATGATTTTTCTAAGTTTCGGATGTAGTAGTAGACAGCTAAAAACTCGAGATAAAAATCGAACGATTTTTAGCCGATGCAACCTAAACGAGAATTGAAGGTCTCGACAATAGTAGTACAACGGTAAAAAGACAGGCGAAAACGGACATCGGATGAAGAAGTTATGAATTTTTAACGGATTTATCCTGTCCCGGCCTATTTAAAATATAATATTAAAAATTAAAGTCAAAATTAGCCGACGGAGTCTAAATGAAAGTTGTAGATTATATTCTCACCTACGCGTGGATATAAAGAACGTCAAAAACGGAGCTCGTATGCGAAAGTTACGTATTTTTGAAGTTTTGGGCACACACTTCGAGGCTTATCCGAAGGGTTACGCCCAGCGTACTTCGGAGTATGCCCAGCGTACCCAACGCACGGCCTCGGATCGACCACGTCGCCCCTACACCCTCTCCTACCGTCCCATCCGAAGACCAGAGACCGGAGACGTCATCGCTGACGTACACCCCGCGTACGAGGGTACGCCGAGCGTACGAGGTACGCCCCGCGTACTTCGGAGTACGCCCAGTGTACGAAGCGTGGCAGCCCCCCTATAAATAGGATGCGAGGGTTTCGGTTTCATTTTCCATTTCACACCTTTTCTCCCATATTCTCTCCCTCTCGAGCCTCCCGACACTATCCCGACGCCCCGGTTACGTACCCGAGTCCCGACGAAGGTCCGAAGCTCCGAGATTCCCGAGGAATATACCACTTTCCGGTCGAGGTGCCGCCCGAGAAAATCTTGTTTTCTTCAAATCACCACACTTTCCAGGTGAGTTCATACCCCTACATTTTCACGTCTTTTTCATGTTTTAGGGGGGAAATACAAGTGAAACACGAGAAAAACTTATGTTCAAATACGCATTGTTATATATGGTTTTAAATACTTTACCTACATTCTGTTTATAAATGTTAAACAACATTAATACCAACATTACACTTTACATGCAAAGTTGGTATCACGTCAAGTTTTTATCACCAAATGGAACACACTTTTGAAAAACTATAATAGTTATAGTTTACGAAATATTCATGACATCTTTACATAAACACAATAAAATGGAAATACTTTTATTTACAAGTAATGTGGACTTTTTATTCCGTAAATCTATTGATACTGAGTTTTGTGAGACATCCGGCTTCACCGTACTCTCAAGTACGCATTTCAAGTTCTGTATTATAAAGCATAATCTCTTGTAGGGAGAGTGTGATGCTTGTGTATAGATCTATACGGGATTGACAATCCCGCACCTAAACTGTTAGCTACAGTTAGACCGGCAGGTCTGGGGTGACAAACGTCATAACACTGCAACGCCTGAAGAATGTTGTTACATGCAGTCTGGGTCAATAGCATGGTTATAAATCTCACATGGAATATCAAAATATTTTGATTTACGAGACTCCTAAATGCATTCAGTATTACATTACATATGTATAAATCCACTTTCACCATTTTAGCATGAAAGTTACTATTGCATTCCAACCCTTTGGTACTTTTTCAAAGTATCACAAATATATAGAAAATATTGGATTTTCAGGGAAACACGTTCAGTTATTTTTAACGAAAGACATAAAAAATTTAGTACAAAAACGCTTATGAACTCACCAACTTAATTGTTGACACTTTTTCAAAACTATTTGTATTTCTCAAGGAATCAGTAATACAGGTAACCATCAGCTTTTTGAGAAGGAACGCTAAGGCGTCTGTTATAAAAACATTTTAAATCATCATATTTGTAATATTCTTTTGAAACATGTATTACATACAACGATGTAACTTTTATTATATTTATGATGGTTGGGTTACTTTCTTTGCAAATATTCAATTGTTATGATACTACGTGAAGTCATCCACCCCCGAATGTTTCTGCCATTCTGGTATGGGGGTGTGACAGATTGGTATCAGAGCATTGTTTATAGTGAACTAAGTATATCGAACCACATAAGATATACAAACTATAAATGCACAGGGACTAAAACCCTCTGACAAAACATTTTCACAAACTATACTTTTAATAAATTAAAATGATATATATATATATATATATATATATATATATATATATATATATATATATATATATATATATATAAGTATAAGTACACGCACGCATCGGTTTCGTATCATAGCTAAAATTTTACAAAAGTATTAAGGCAAGTTGCGACGCTACGATTGGGCATCGGGGTATGTAATCAGATCGAGAATAAATATAGCCTGATCAACTATATTTATCCTGGATGTGACCAACGTATGTCGAGGAATGGTCGTAGTGAGCAACAAGTCAAAAACTTACCAAAGAAAATACTAGAATCAAACTTACAAATTTGAAATACTATAGGAGTATTTTATAAAACCATAAGAACTATAATAATCGTGCGAACCTCGATATTTAGTTAAAATTAGGAATCGTCAAATAAATAAAAATTTTACTTATCAAAAATTTCCTTTTCACTTCCAAGTTTTATATATAATTCTCGTACCTCTATTCTCGATCAGACGTGTAACATCCCAAATTTCGAGTCTAAAAATTTCATTTTAATTAACTGATTATAAAAGCATTCATAAGAAAACCACATAAAATATATCATTCTGTAAATCAATGTATCATGTCTGAAAACCCAAGTCATAAAATAGCATCATGTCAGAGTACAATCCCAGAATATCTCAAGTGCGGAAAATCAATGCGAGTGTGTATGATGTGCTGCTACCGCGCCAGCTCCTTCCCCTTCGCTGAAGAGGTACCCGAAACCAAAACTATAAACTGTAAGCATGAAGCTTAGTGAGTTCCCCCATCGTACCACATACCATACAATCATATAGCATACATACTGCCGGGCAATTCTGGGGTGCCCGACCTACCCGGTACGGCCATTCTGGGGTGCTGACCTACCCGGTACGGCCATTCTGGGGTGCCGACCTACCCGTGTCCAACTATTCTGGGGTGCTGACCGACCCTTCGGTCCTCACAACCGAACCTCGGGGACTATTCCACCCCTACTGCTACTATCACATATATCATACATAAACATACTATCAGACATATCTGGGGTGTCCGAACTACCCTTCGGTTCTAACAACCGAACTTGGGGACTATTCCCCTCCTACTACCACTATCACATATAACATATCATGCCAGCATATAAACATATCATCACATACTGTCAGACATATTTGGGGTGGCTGACCTACCCTTCGGTCCTAACAACCGAACTCTACTACTATCACATATAACATGTCATGCCAACATACAACATATCAGGTAGTAGCACACCTAGATGATATCACAAAGACGATCACCTAACATACAACTCCTACTGGTGGGTCGGCATTGTGGCTGTAGACCCACCGCTACTGGAACGTAACTCACCTTGAACGAAGCTGCTGATAATCTGCGTGGGGAAAATCTCTGTCTGCTGCTGCTCCGGAAATCCTCCGGCTATAATCCCCACAAAACACTCAGTCAGAACCTGATATCTACTCTTAGGGTAAAATAACTATTTTACCCCTGACCAAGTCCAAGTCAAAGTCAAAGTCAAAGTCAACTTCCAGTTGACTTGACTCGCCGAGTTGGGCCGCCAACTCGTCGAGTCCCTAACCTTTTAACTGTCCTCATCCACGTCTCTACTCGTCGAGTTTAGAAATGACTCGAAGAGTTCTCCTTTTATACGAGCATCGAACGAACCTTCATCCAACTCGTCGAGTTGTATGAACAACTCGTCGAGTTTATCTTCATCCTAAGAACCAGTCCTGTCCTCGACTCGCCGAGTTGTATGAACAACTCGTCGAGTTCATCTTCAAGAGTTGGGAGATGGCCTTGGACTCGCCGAGTCTGTTCATGCACTCGCCGAGTCCTATGAACTCCAGGACTATGGCTTATCCCAAAACGTTAGGTTACTCCTCCGGACCCTCTAACACCTTTCCAGCACTCCACTGGGTCTCCGTGACCCATAACAGGAAAGGGGAGTCTACCCTCGGACTCGCCGAGTCCCAAGAACGACTCGCCGAGTCGATACAGTCCCAGTCTTATTTCTTCGATTTCTTGCGTACAACTCTTGTCCAAATGGTAGATCTAGGTCCGTAAACTCGATCTAGCACGTAAATTTATGAACTTTACGTGCATGCATGGGACTTTGAGCCTAAAAGGCTCTAAAAGGGACTCTTGAGTTGCATGGGGGCTTCCATGGGTGCAAAAGCAACCCTTTTTTGCCTTGTAACTCCTTCTTGGACCCAGATCCGAAGCCTCAACCCCCAACCATGCTTGCAATCATGGTTGGTTACCAAAAATGGCTTATAAAAGCCCTAAATCTCCCCAAGGAGGGATCTAACAAATGAACAAGCAAGGTATCGACTTTATACCTTCTGGGAACTGCAAATGATGCACAAACTTGAACCCCCTTGGTCTTCTCTTGATTCCTCTAGGCCCTTCCTTCTTCCTTGTAATCAAGACTACCAAGAATCACCACAAATGCCTTTAGATCTTCACACACACAGCTAGGGTTTGCTATGGGGGTTTCTGGAAGCAATAGGGACGAAGGATGGCTGAATGAGATGTTTAAATAGGGTGCAAACCCTTATATTAGGGTTTTGTCCTGTCAGAGTCTACTCGTCGAGTCCGGAAGCCGACTCGACGAGTCCGTCATTTAAATCCCGGATCAAATCCGCTTCTACTCGACAAGTTAGGCCTTCAACTCGACGAGTCCCAGGCCAAAAACGCAAAATACTTGAATAAAATACATACCAGGAACTAGGTGCTACAAATCTCCCCCACTTATTTTAGACTTCGTCCTCGAAGTCTACTGTTCGCTCCAGGAAAAGATCTGGGTAATGCTCCATCATCTCATCCACCGGCTCCCAAGTCCATTCCGAGCCCTTCCGGTGCTGCCATTGCACCTTCACTAGCTCGACCCTCTTGTTCCTCAGATCCTTCGACTTCCGGTCGAGGATTGCTACAGGCCGCTCAATGTAATTCAGGTTGTCATCGACCTGAATATCCTCTAAGGGTACCACTGCTGAGTCGTCCACCAGAAAATTCCGCAGCTGGGAGACGTGGAAAGTGTCGGATTAGTGTCTAAGTCTGTAACTAAATTTGGTATATACTTGACCCGATTGTGCATGGTCCTTTTGGGTTGCCTTCACCAAAGCAGCTTGACAAGGTAATTTAAGGAAAGAGAGAGGATATTATGGTTTATTAATATATTGTAAGAATAATATATTAAAGGAGAAATCATATTTGTTTAATTAGTATTAGTCATAAATTAATTAAGAATTAATTTGGTGACTAAAAGAGATAAATTAAATAAAGGGGCTTAAACTGTCAAATGTGTGATAGTTGAGTTTTGGGCTGAGAAACCTAATGGGCTAAGGGGGAACGAAATTATGATGAAGGATCATCATATTTTCGTCCAAGGCCTTATTCCAGAAGGTTCCTTGGGCTGCTTGGTGACTAAGTTGTCCATTAGGGTTTAGACTGAAACCCTAGCAGCCTACAGTATAAATAGAGACCCTTGCTTGCAATTTTCGGCCACTTGCTTCCAAGAGAAACCCTAGGGCCAAAAATTAGCATCCTCCCTCCTCTCTCATAATTGCCTTCTTGCTTCTTGGTGTTTGTGAGCCATTAGAGGTACTATATTTGTGGTACTTGCTTTCAAGAGTCTAAGAGATCAAGGAAATTAGTTGTTATTGCAATATAACAACAAAGGTATGTGTTCTACTCTTCTATATGATTTTCGAAAATAGTAGAAGCATGCTAGGGTTCCTTATGTTTTCATAAAGTTGTATGTCTTATAGTGAAAACATAGATCCAATTAGGGTTGCATGCACACATAGGATTGTTTGTTTAGAACCTTTCAGTGGTATCAGAGCCTTTGGTTTTGTTTTCAATTGGATTTGATACATAATATGAACTTGACAAATTAGGGTTTATAGCTAGTAAACCCTAAGGCTTGGTAATTTTCGCAATTAGGGTTGCAAAACCCTAGTTGGCGTTTTTTTGATATGGTTCTTAAACCTTTTTCCTTTGCCTCCATATTTTCGAAATTAGGGTTGAGTAACCCTAGGGTTTTTCGAAAATCACATGTCCCCAAGATAAGATCCCAAAATTTTAGGGATAATGTCATCTTTGTAATTATCAATTTAATTGTTTAAGCTAGATAATTAAAGATTTTGAATTATCCCTTTCCATAATTTTTGAAATCTAGGGGATAAAGGGATTAGGATAAATTAATTGTTTAATTTAAAGATAATCCTTCAAGATTTAATAGTTTAAATTAATTGTTTAATTTTGGATAATTATTAAATCAAAGTTTTGGTGTTTAAAATTTTAAAATTAAATAGTTTTAATTTTTCGAAAATTTTTAAATATGATTAAAACACTAGTATTTTGAAATGTTTAAAATACACCCTTATACAATTATGATATTATAAGATTAATTATTATATAAGAATAAGCTAGTCTTATCGCTAGTAGGCCTCATTCACGAAGCCGGTCTATAAGGTGGGTATAAGGTTGCTGCCTATAAAATGGCACTTAATGGGTGTACACTCACACCCACGGCTTGCTTGACTGGTGGAGGGTCGTTAGCCGAACGGATAGGATATGGCACTTAATTCCTCATTATAAGTATAATGGAAATAATAAAGTAACTACAATGTTTTATAAATTCCCAATCTTAGTTAGTTTAGGGTAAAATGTGAAAATGATGCTATTCCATGGAATTACACTTTGTACCCTTGTCAAACGTTAGTGGAGCGTGCGTGGCTTATCGGCACACTAATTTGGGATTGACATTGGTGGCAAAGGGTGGCTCGATGTTTATCATAGATCAATAGAGCGTGCGTGGCTAACCGGCACATTGATTAAGTGATAGAGACATTGAGTGCACCATGTTGATTCGCATGGTTATTCACAACTTGTTTGCGATCCTCGACATCCCAGTCACAAATTTGAAGTGCATATCGAGATTTAAACACGCCATTGAAATGTTCAATGAATCTCAAAAGAAATCTAGGAATTTTCAAATACATTTAAAACTTAATCTCTTTTCGTTTTTCATGGTGAAAATTAGTGAATCGTCATTCACTTACCTTCAAATTATTTACTTTTAGATTACAGCATCCCTTTTCTAAGTTGTAAATAATGTTGTTGGATCCTAGCCCCAATTTCTCATTGGGTGTTTAATTGGGGATTCATTTCTAATCAAACTTTGTTCCTTTCTATTTCAGATGTCTAACGCAAACGCAAACAACAACGCTTCTGGGTCATTCTCGCTGATGAACCTATGTCAAAAGGTGACATTTGATGGGTCGAATTTCAACGAGTGGATGAGATACATTCGCATGATAACTCGCTACGAGGACAAAGAATATTTCCTCGATGAGAAACTAGAAAAGATCAACCCAGAAGTTGCTACTCCTGAAGAAATGGCCGCCTTTGAGGCCCACGAGCGTGATGCTACGAAAGTTCATTGCATCATGCTGGCCACCATGAACCTCGAACTCCAAAAGTCCTATGAGGACATGTATCCATATGAGATGCATCAAGATTTGCTGGACAGGTACCACCAAAGTGTGAGGCAAGAGCGCTATGAGATCATTCCCAACATGATCACCGCTAGGATGGGGAGTGGAGAATCCCTAACCGCTCATTTGCAGAGGATGCAAAGGTATGTTGATCGTATTCTCAAACTTAATGTTAAGTTTGATGAGGATTTGGCTATCGACATCATCCTCCATTCCTTGCCTTCCTGCTACAACCAGTTCAGAATGACCTACCATATGAACAAGGAAGAGGTCACCCTGAGTAAACTTCAAGGGCTCCTGAGGACTGCTGAGAGCAACCTCAAGGACAAATCTATTGCATCATCCTCTACTGTAGTTGCTCCTGTGTTGGCAATTGGCCAAGGAAAGGGTAAAAAGAGGAAGGCTCCTTCTAAGAGCCACCAAAAGGGTAAGACCCAAGATGGTTCCTCTTCTAGTGGGACCAAAGCAGGTTCTGTTAAGCCCTCTTCTGACCCCAAGGAAGCAGAGTGCTTCTATTGCCACCAGAAGGGCCACTGGAAACGAAGCTGCCCTAAATATCTGCAAGATATTAAGGATCGGAAGATAAAGCCCACCTTTGCAGGTATGTATTCAATTAAATCTAATAACTCATCACTTGCTACTTCATGGGTCCTTGATACTGGATGTGGTTTCCACATTTGTTCTGATTTGCAGGGGCTAAGAGAAAGTAGGGAAGTGGAGCATGGGAGAATAAACCTGATCATGGGAAACAAGAAGTCATCACTAGTCACCAAGATCGGAGTTTATTCTTTAGTTTTGAGTAATGGGTTAGGGCTAGATTTAGATAATTGTTGTTATTCGCCAGATATGGCAAGGAACATCACTTCTTTTCATGGATTATATAGACAAGGTTTCAGATATTCATTTGATAATAGCAATGGTTCTATTAATGTTTATTTGAATGGTGTTTTTTATTTCAATGCATTACCTTGTAATGGGATTTATGAATCTGTGTTGATTGTAGATAATTTAGGAAATGATGTCTTGAATATTGATTCGTCCAATAGTTTGGACAAAGCATGCTTGTGGCATTGTCGCCTTGGCCATGTTAACAAGAAACGCATAACCCAACTCCAAAAGGATGGAGTCTTGGAGTCATTCGACCTTAGGGACGATGACGTGTGTGAATCTTGTTTACTTGGGAAGATGACCAAGTCACCCTTTACTGGCACATGTGAAAGGGGTGATGGTGTATTGGATCTCATACATACTGATGTATGTGGACCCTTTAGATCCACCACAAGGGATGCTTGTCGCTTCTACGTAACTTTTACAGATGAGTATAGCAGATATGGATATATCTACTTAATCAAGCAAAAGTCGGAAACCTTTGAAAAGTTCAAAGAGTTTAAGAATGAAGTAGAGAATCAGCTGGGCAGGAAAATCAAGATGCTTCGATCTGATCGAGGGGGAGAGTTTCTAAATCTTGAGTTTCACGACTATCTAAAAGAATGCGGAATAGTTTCGCAATTGACGCCTCCTAGAACGCCACAATTTAATGGTGTGGCTGAGAGACGTAATCGAACCTTGTTGAACATGGTTCGTTCTATGATGAGTCGTGCTTTGTTATCAATCTCATTCTGGGGGTATGCCTTAGAGACAGCCGCCCATATCCTTAACTTAGTTCCCACCAAGAAGGTTGCCAAAACACCTCACGAGATGTGGACAGGGAAAACTCCCTCGTTAGCACATATCAAGGTTTGGGGTTGTGAAGCTTTCGTAAGACGTGAGACTCACGACAAGCTAGAACCTCGTAGTGAGAAGTGTTATTTCATCGGCTATCCACAGAAGTCTTTTGGCTATCTCTTCTATAGACCAAGTGACATTGTTGTCTTTGTTGCTAGGAGAGGGGTTTTCAGAGAAAGAGAACTCATAAGTCAAGGAGACAGTGGGAGTCAGATTGACCTTGAAGAGCTTCAAGAGTCAGGAGATGAAGGAACCTCTGACACTGGCGTTCAACCTGAGGAGGAAACTCCTGTTGAACCAATTGACCAATCCTTACCTCTTAGACGTTCGAGTAGAGTTAGTGTTCCACCCCAGTTGTATGACTTCCATATTACTACTGAAGGGGATACGTTTATTAGTGATAGTACACTAATAAATCTGGACGAACCTAATAGCTACAAGGAAGCCATGGCAGGCCCGGAGTCTGCTAAATGGAAAGAGGCAATGGACAGCAAGATTCAGTCCATGTATGACAACCAAGTTTGGAATTTGGTTGATAATGTACCAGGTCGTAAGACAGTCGGGTGCAAGTGGATCTTCAAGAAGAATACGGACATGGATGGGAAAGTGCACACTTATAAAGCGCGATTGGTTGCGAAGGGATTTACTCAAAATCCTGGAGCTGACTATGATGAGACCTTCTCGCCAGTTGCTAAGATAAAGTCTATTAGGGTAATGCTCGCAATAGCTGCGTTTCATGACTATGAAATATGGCAGATGGACGTTAAAACTGCTTTCCTTAATGGGAAATTGGCTGAGGATGTTTACATGAATCAGCCAGAGGGTTTTGTCAATGCGAAGCATCCCAATAGAGTGTGCAAGCTTGAGAAATCCATTTATGGATTAAAGCAAGCGTCTCGCAGATGGAATCTTTGTTTTGACGAGAAGGTCAAAGAGTTTGGTTTTCTACGAAGCGAATATGAGTCATGTGTGTATGTCAAGGCCAGTGGGAGTATAGTGAGCTTCCTCGTATTGTATGTCGATGACATACTACTCATAGGAAACGACATCCCAACCTTGCAGGAGGTCAAGTCCTGGCCTGGGAAATGTTTCGCTATGAAGGACCTCGGAGAGGCTGCATATATTCTGGGAATAAGGATAGTGAGAAACAGAAGTAAGAGACTGATAGGACTCAGTCAGGATACATACTTGGAAAAGGTACTAAAGCGTTTTAGTATGGAGAATTCCAAGAAAAGGGAGTTTCCAATTCAATGCAATACCAAACTGAGTAAGACTCAGAGCCCGAGTACAGAGGCAGAGATAGCTGATATGAGCCAAGTACCTTACGCTTCCGCAGTTGGCTCGATTATGTACATTATGACCTGTACTCGCCCTGATGTGGCCTTCGCTTTGCGCATGGTCAGCAGATATCAAGGGAACCCTGGTAGAGCACATTGGATTGCTGTCAAGAATATTCTTAAGTACCTACGAAGGACCAAGGAATGGTTTCTAGTCCTCGGTGGGAGTGATGACTTAAGGGTACGAGGGTACAGTGACGCTAGTTTTTAGACGGATCAGGATAATTACCGATCACAATCAGGCTGGGTCTTTACCCTGAACGGAGGAGCAGTGACTTGGAAAAGTTCCAAGCAAGAGACCGTAGCTGATTCAACATGCGAATTTGAGTACATTGCGGCAAGCGAGGCGTCAAAGGAGGCCATATGGTTGAAGAACTTCATAGGAGACCTTGGAGTTGTGCCATCCATAAAGGAGCCCATGGAAATTTTCTGTGATAATGGAGGAGCGGTTGCCTTGACCAAGGAACCAAGGGATCATGGCAGATCTCGACATATCGACAGAAATACCATTTTATTAGACATCGGGTAGAAGAGGGACTCCTCGTTGTGAAGATGGTATCGTCAGAAGATAACCCAACAGATCCCCTTACGAAGTGACTGAGTAGGGTCAAGCATTTGCAGCACGCTAGGAGCGTTGGGCTAAAGGACGATATTAGTTTAGATTAGATAGGTAGGAAACTTGTAATGGATAATTTTGTATTCAACATTTGATGATTAAATAAAGATGTGTTATTTATAAGAAAGGTTACTATCTTGTGTTGATTATTTATCTATTATTTCTATTTTGCATGTTTTGACTTCCTGAATAATAAGATTATTCGAACGGTCCACAATCGCTCATATGTTGGAAGTAGATATGAAAGAAGATTGTCATGAATTTGTTTGTAGATTGTCTAAAAGGTTTTAGACATAGCTAATGTTTGCTACAAAGTTTATGAGTGCTTATGAAATATGATTTGAGCATTGGAATAAACCCGCACTTGCAATTATCACTTCATGAAAGTTATCACAAGTGATCGCAAGATGATAATATCATATAATCTTTAAACCTAGAGATATGGTTATTGTTTGCTAGTTGATTATGCATTGATAATACGAAAACGCATTAGTAACTTGATGTTATAAAACGTATTATTGTGTGTAACTTAGCTAGTGGATAATAAAAGCATATAAGTCGAAGTTTATCTGTTCCTTTTATTCTAAGAGGATAAAAGCCAATATCTTGGCCACTCGATGATTTGGTTTGACTTATGTGTCGGGCCCGGTCAGGATGAAGTTGATGTGTTCAACTGAGTTCTATGTCGAACAAATCAGAGATCGAGGAACAAATGCTGAACAACTAGTATTGTTAACATGATATCTAGAATAGAGGATTGTACGATCCCTTATCTGAAGGACAGATTTCTGATCAGAGTTGACAGCGGCTATTGAAAGCTACGATTGCTAATCGGATACTGAAGTCATATGTGAGATATAGTTACTAGACTTATCCAAGTGGGAGACTGTTGGATTAGTGTCTAAGTCCGTAACTAAATTTGGTATGTACTTGACCCGATTGTGCATGGTCCTTTTGGGTTGCCTTCACCAAAGCAGCTTGACAAGGTAATTTAAGGAAAGAGAGAGGATATTATGGTTTATTAATATATTGTAAGAATAATATATTAAAGGAAAAATCATATTTGTTTAATTAGTATTAGTCATAAATTAATTAAGAATTAATTTGGTGACTAAAAGAGATTAATTAAATAAAGGGGCTTAAACTGTCAAATGTGTGATAGTTGAGTTTTGGACTGAGAAACCTAATGGGCTAAGGGGGAACGAAATTATGATGAAGGATCATCATATTTTCATCCAAGGCCTTATTCCAGAAGGGTCCTTGGGCTGCTTGGTGACTAAGTTGTCCATTAGGGTTTAGACTGAAACCCTAGCAGCCTACAGTATAAATAGAGACCCTTGCTTGCAATTTTCGGCCACTTGCTTCCAAGAGAAACCCTAGGGCCGAAAATTAGCATCCTCCATCCTCTCTCATAATTGCCTTCTTGCTTCTTGGTGTTTGTGAGCCATTAGAGGTACTACATTTGTGGTACTTGCTTTCAAGAGTCTAAGAGATCAAGGAAATTAGTTGTTATTGCAATATAACAACAAAGGTATGTGTTCTACTCTTCTATATGATTTTCGAAAATAGTAGAAGCATGCTAGGGTTCCTTATGTGTTCATAAAGTTGTATGTCTTATAGTGAAAACATAGATCCAATTAGGGTTGCATGCACACATAGGATTCTTTGTTTAAAACCTTTCAGAAAGTGCTGTGGATCTGACTGATTTCGGCTGGCAGGTCCAGCCTATACGCCACTTTGACCACCCGGGCTATAACCCTGAAGGGTCCAATATACCTGGGGCCCAACTTGCCCCGCTTCCTGAATCGGATGACGCCCTTCCATGGCGACACCTTTAGGAGAACCATATCCCCGACCTGAAACTCCAGGTCTGATCGGCACTTGTCAGCATAACTTTTCTGCCGACTCTGATCAGTGAAGCCTGCTCCGAACCTGTTGAATCCTCTCTGTCGTCTTGAGCACCACTTTGGTGCTCCCCATGACTCTCTGGCCAACCTCACCCCAACATATCGGGGTCCTACACTTCCTCCCGTATAATATCTCGAAGGGAGGACGGTCAATACTCAGCCAATGGGAGGTAAGTATCCCAACTACCACCGAAATCCAACACACACGTCCGCAGCATATCCTCCAGAGTCTGGATGGTTCGCTCACTCTGACCATCTGTCTGCGGATGAAATGCAGTGCGAAAGTGCAGACGAGTACCCAGCTCGTCGTGGAATTTCTTCCAAAATCTGGAAGTAAACCACACACATCCCTGTCAGAAATCACGGAGACTGGCACTCCATGCCGAGCCACCACCTCCCGAATGTAGATGTCGGCCAGCTTCTCGGCCGATATACTCTCCTGGATCGGTATGAAATGAGCACTCTTGGTCAATCGATCCACGATGACCCATATAGAATCTACTCCCCGCGCGGTCCTGGGAAGTTTAGTGATGAAATCCATGGTAATATCTTCCCACTTCCACATGGGAATATCCAACGGTTGCATCTTGTCGTGTGGTCTCTGATGCTCGGCCTTGACCTTCCTGCAGGTCAAGCACCGCTCCACATACCATGCCACATCCCGCTTTATGCAGGGCCATCAATAGTCGAGACGAAGATCCCTATACATCTTCGTCGCCCTGGGATGGATAGAAAACCTGGACTTGTGCGCCTCCTCCATCAATGTCTGACGCACGCCTCCATGATAGGGGACCCACACCCTATGGTGAAGGGTCAACAATCCTCGGCTATCATAGTCGAAGGAGGAAACCTGACCCACAATACGCTCACTCTTCCGATGTTCCTCCTTCATAGCCTCCTGCTGGGCCTCTCGGATCTGCTCTAGCAGCGGAGTCACCACGGTCATCCGCATGCAGATATCCCTAATCGGCGCTGCCTTACGGCTAAGTGCGTCTGCCACCACATTGGCCTTCCCCGGGTGGTAAAGGATCTCGCAATCATAATCCTTTACTATGTCCAACCACCGACGCTGCCTCATGTTCAGATTTGGCTGATCCATGAGGTACCTCAAACTCTTGTGATCCGTGTAAATGGTACAACGGACCCCATATAGGTAATGACGCCAAATCTTGAGGGCGAACACAATAGCCCCCAACTCCAAATCATGCGTCGGATAGTTCGCCTCGTGAGGCTTCAGCTGCCTCGAAGCGTAGCCGATGACATGCCCCCTCTGCATCAATACCACGCCCAAACCCGAAATAGACGCGTCGCAGTACACAACAAAATCCTCTACGCCCTCTGGCAGGGCTAAGATCGGTGCCTCGCACAATCTCTGCCTCAGTGTCTCAAACGGTGCCTGCTGCTCAGGCCCCCAACGAAAGACTACGGCCTTCTTCGTCAGTCGCATCAAGGGTACGGCTATCTTGGAGAAATCCTGGATGAATCTTCGATAGTAGCCGGCTAATCCCAGGAAACTCTGAATCTCAGATGGAGACTTCGGAACCTCCCATCTCATCACGGCCTCCACCTTGGCCGGGTCGACCAGAATACCGTTCTGGTTGACAAGGTGCCTAAGAAACTGCACCTCGCGCAACCAAAACTCACACTTGGAGAACTTGGCGTACAAGATCTCTCTCCTCAAAGTATCCAAAACCTCTCGCAGATGCTCCTCAATGCTGCTCCTGCGTCTTGGAATAGACCAAGATGTCGTCAATGAAAACTATCACGGACCGATCCAGCATCGGTCTACACACGCGGTTCATGAGGTCCATGAACGCGGCAGGAGCATTGGTGAGCCCGAAAGGCATCACCACGAACTCATAGTGGCCATAACGCGTCCGAAACGCAGTCTTCTGCATATCCTCCTCTCTGACCCTCATCTGATGATACCCTGAACGCAAATCAATCTTGGAGAACCAAGATGCTCCCTGTAGCTGGTCAAAGAGGTCATCAATCCTCGAGAGTGGGTAACGGTTCTTCACCGTTACCTTATTCAGCTCCCTATAATCCATACACATCCGATGCGACCCGTCCTTCTTTTTCACGAACAGAATCGGGGCTCCCTAGGGTGAACTGCTCGGTCTAATGAATCCCTTGTCTAACAGCTCCTACAGTTGTGTAGACAACTCCTGCATCTCGGGAGGAGCCAACCGATACGGTGCCCTGGCTATTGGAGCCGCACCAGGGACAAGGTCAATCCTGAACTCCACCTGCCGCTCTAGGGGTATCCCAGGAAGCTCCTCTGGGAACACATCTGCGTAATCTCGCATCACTGGAACATCGCTCACCATTGCCTTACCCGCCTCCCGGGTATCCATAACATAGGCGACATACCCAGCACAACCTTGCTGAAGGTAGCACCTAGCCCTTGCTGCTGAACACACGGTGGGTCCACGCTATGGTCTCTCGCCGTGGATCACCAACTCTTCCCCACCTGGGGTCCTGACTCGCACTAACTGTTGTGTGCAATCTATCACCGCCCCATTAGGGCTCAACCAGTCCATGCCTATAATCACCTTGTTCCCACGCAACGGAATGGGAACCAAGTCTACCAGGTAATGCTCCTCAAATAACCTCAGCACACAATCCCGGAAAACTGCTGATGCTCGCACCGATCGATCGTCAGCAATCTCTACCTCTAAAGGTCAATCCAACATGCCCGAAGACTCAGAAAACCTCTTGCTGAGCG